>NC_058044.1:29057205-29772205 GCF_020085105.1 Siniperca chuatsi | reverse complement strand
GAGAAAGGCACCCAACGTTCCCGACATGACCACAATGCCAGTAGTGGAGCCGAGGGTGATGTGTCGTCAGAGAGGGAGCCCTAGGTCAGCAGAGTGAGGGAGCCTAGGAGATGTACATACAAATACACACAAATGCATGCAGTCACATTTATTACACGCTCATACACACACCACACACCAGTGTCTGCGGGTCCTTAAAACATCACACGTCTTTCATTTTCTTTATTTCTTGTGTTCTTGGAGGTCTTGAATCATTCAGCATGTTATAAAGGCTAATCCTCTAAGATACATTTTTGTGCAACTGTAAATTTAGTTTTATTCATCATATTTGATGATATTTAGGGTCAATAAAAAATACCAGCAAAGTTTTTTTCCCCATTACTTCAGCTTTACTAACCGCAAGATAACTTAAAAATGTAAAAATGTATTTTTAGCCCCTTTCAGAGCTGCTCTTCATTACCTTAATATGTTGTTGGCAATTTAAAATGTTGGTCTCATCTTTGAATAAGTACCAAAGTCACTTTTCCATAAAAGTAATGACAAGTAACATTTCACTTGCAGCTAAAGTCTAAATTATGTTTCTCACCCCTAACGAATGGGCTTCAGTACACACAAGGTTTATACGCAGAGAGATATTAAATGTATATTAATTGCATATTATTTCCCCTTCTTAAAGGTGCCATATGTAAGATTCTGAAGCCTTTTACGCATTAATTTGATGTATTAATCACTTTTTATCGCCAATTTGTCAACGGGTTGTAACGTTACTTAAATATGAAACATTCCTCAACTTTCTCGGTTGTTTCTAACAGCCTGCGGACTGATTTCTAAGTAAAGGACTCAGGTTGGTTTTTCCGGGAAAATCCAAAGGATGTGACGTTTATGCGCGCTCCTGAGTGCCTTCTCTCTGCGCTTCCCCACCATGGATGTATTATTAGTCTTATTATACATCTATGTTCCCCACAGTGTCAACAGTGTGTGACTGTGACACTAACTAACGTTAGCTTAGAAATTGAGTCTGCTAACCTCAACAAATGACCAGCACCCATTCCACACAGTCCAACACAAAGTCCAAAGTCAAAGCTAACATTACTGCAAAGCATGTGAAATATATTGTGATATTGTGGTTTTAGCTGGCGAATGTTAGCTTGCTTGCTCACTAACATTATCGCTAGCAAAATACTATCTGAGTGGATATGTTATTTGGCTAGCTTGCCAAATTACGTCACCAGCTAATGTGATCCATGAAATTAACTTATGTATTAAGACAAACTGTGTTGATTTTAACCAACAATAAATGATGTAACGGTACAAAGCAAAGGTGTATAACGATTGCTTTCTACTAGTCAAGAGCAGCTAGCTAACTGTAACCTAAGCTAAGCTGGGGTTGGCCGGCTGGATGTGGCTTGACTGCGCGGTGTGGGACTGGCGTTGGTTGCTTTGTGGTGTTGGATGATGGGGTTAGTATCATGGCGCCAATGTTCTAAATCAAGTATAGGAACATTACAGATAGTAATCTTATTCTAAATATCATTGTAATTTATTTTCCAGCATTCAGTGTTCATTTCAGCGTTCAGTCTCGTGTATGTCACTTTTGGCCGATGCCTAGCACGATGCTAGCTTGCGCCTAAAACAGGATGCTGACTGCAGTTCACTTAAAAGCCAAAGGTGTCATCTGCCCACGAATGTTTTCTCCGGCCCGAGGCTCGAGCCATCCACGATCCTCAAAAAGCAATGAGTGCCCTTTGATTTGCCGGCTCATACAATAAATGTTTCGTTTCGTTGTTGCTGGGCTCTCTTATTACACTAGTTTGTTACGTCAACTAGCAATCCCTGTAGATTCAATTGGTCTCACTGCGTGTCTGCGTGTCTTAACAAGGGTTTTCTGAAAGTTTATATATAAAACCTTTAAGCATTTTGTAATAAATCTGTTACTTAATTATCATTTATTGTTTTGGGTTTTTTAGCCACCTTAACAATGTGTTAGCAGTTTACACATGTTGCAGTTGCCTATTTACACATCTAGCAGACACAGAACAACATTACCATTCATTTTAAGTTGTGTTTGTGTCCACCTGATGAATTTAAGTCCTATATTCACTCTCCTTTTAGCTCTGTTCTCATCTCCATAAACTCCTGAGAAAAATATCTGGCTCATATGCTGCTAAATGCTTCATTCGTCTCTCTGCTGTTTGGTGCTTTGGCTTTACTATGACTTCATATTTTCTGTTCTCCTTTTTTCTTATACCTCTCATTTATAAATATAAAGAGTTAGATTAAATTAAAAAGTGTTCTGTATGAAATTCAGAAACCCTGATAGACCTGAACACCTGAGAAAGAAACAATATTTAGAACATTTACAGCTGTGCCTTTTTGCAAGAGATTGCACAGTTGTTTTTTTGTCTTTTGCACTGTCAACAAATACAGTTACCCCCAAAAATAGTTATCTCCCATTTATTATATTAGTGCATTGTGTCAAGTACAATATGGCAGCTTTAAAGGTGCAGTGAGAGGAAAAAAGGAGTATCTCTGTTTTCCACTTCTCCCTTTCCTGTCCGTGGCTGCTCTCTTTGTTATTGTTGACGTTGATGTGAAACTCAGCAACGCTCATGAGAGACAGACCTGTTTGTTTCTCATTCTGTGGTTCATATTGCGGGGATGAGGAGGGGGAGAGCAGGGGTTGGGGTTGCTCTTATTTGCTTTCAGTATTTGTTTACTAGTGCAAAAACAGAGAAGTTCTGGGAGAATAGAGACGGGGAGGCATTGAGTCAGCTCTCTCTGTGTCCCTTCTGCTCTCCATGCTGAGGCTGCTGCTGCTGCTGCTGCTGCTGCTGGCTCCCGTGGCACAGCTCCTCTCCCTGTGTGAACTCTCTGGCAGGCACGCACATAAACGGATACGCCGTCAAACTGGCACTGCACCCGCACTTTAACTGTACCAATGCGTCTAAGTGCGTGTGGACAGAGGAACAGGAAGTATGGCCGCTGTTAGTTATATACAGACAGAAGCATGTCTGACACTAGTATGGACGTCTGAAATTCACCAATGAGGTGTGTTGCATTATTTTTGTCTTGTTTGGTACATTTTTATCTGTCTATAGCGTCTCCATAAACACACACACGTGCGTACACACACCCTGTCCCATGTGGGACCTTGTAAGCCTGTAGTCCTCTACTCCTCTACACCAGGGGGCCCTGCACTGTAATCCCCAAGTGCATGTTGGGTAAATATGTGCCCCACGACATAGAGGCTTCAGCACATCATTACATAAGGCCTTTTTGTCTGACAGAGAGCCAGACAGAGGGAGATGGGAGAAAGAGGGGGAAATGAGAAAGAAGAAGAAGAAGCAGTCTGAGAAGACGAGAGAATTATTTGGTTTTTCATCTCTGGGTGTTCAGCAGGGGAGTGCACACACAGCACTTCTGGAAATGTGTGCACTGTGGTGAGAGGAGAGGGAATTTGGATGTAAGAGAGATGTCAGACAAGGGGCTTGCTTGCTTGGCTCTGTCGCTGCATATTTTAAAGAGGGAATTGGTGTTCCCGGGGTTTGCTTTGCGTGACTTAAACATGAGCATTCCTCCGAATGAGTAATTTGTGACAGTCCTCCATTATCTTTTCTGGTCTTCCTTCCTTCGTGTCTGCAGTGTTCTGATTTTGATATAAACAGCTTATTAAGAAGGGTTTCTGCTGCTCGTCAGGCTGCTGTGAGCAATTTCTAGCCCACATTGTCAACTGCTGTTCTAATGTTTGCAAATCACCTATTACAGACCTGTTAGAGATATATTCAGTGAGTATATGTAATTTCTATTTTTAAATTTTTATATGGCTGCTTTCACAATGTTGTGCCTTTTTTATATTCAATAAAGCCTACAGTCACATTCTGTGTTTGTGCAATCTGCTGATAAAATCTGCCAATAAAATGCTAATACCAATTTCCCCATTGATCACTTTTTCTCACTGAATTTGTATCTGTTCTCCTAAAATAGCTCTGGATAAGGGCAATCTTTCTTTAAAGCGGCACTAATCAGTATTTTTAGTATTTAGCAATGAATCGGTGTGTAATGGAAAGTTGTCACTCATAGTGATGATCCCACAGAATTATCACCAAACTCTGCAGTTCCCCTCAGCTATTTGGACTGTTTTAGTGTCTTTCAGCCTATTGGTTTGGATTCTCCAACCACAACTTTGCTCACAGAAACAGAGACGAAAGGAGAGTGACTATTGGATCTGCATCCCTAAGGTAGCCAAAAAACTGCTCCAAATGAATGCTACTGTTTCTCCCTGTCTGCTGGATGTGTAAATAGGTTTGCTACTGCAACTGTTTGCTAACATGTTCGCCATAACAACTTTACAAGGTGATAAAATGGCGATAATGTGTTTTTAGCTTGTTCCGCTGCCCTCAAGTGGCCAAAAAAATCAATTAATACAGCTTTAAAGTGAGACTGTTACTTTTGAAAAAATAAATGATTAAAAACACATTATTTGTTAGCTAACATTAGCTCATATCTTTTTTGGACTAATGTTTAGTCATGTTTTTTTTTTGTTTTCACTTGGTTCTCTGTGTTTGTTTAAATTTACAATAAAGAAGCAATAAAAGGCGCCCTTTTTCATTTCCATTTCCATATGCTCAGGAGGTTTTGCTGCTACAGCCTTACTTGATCTGGTATGACCAGTAGCTTAAAGTGGCAAATGTTAGCAAACTTAAGTAGATATTGCTGTGTAACTGAATAAAGTAAAATGTTAATGAAGTAAAAGACAATGTGCCATTATCCTGTTATTGCCACTTGTGGCAACAGTGGCTGCTGTTCAGAAAAGGTTGCATAGTTACGCTTTAAACTTTTAAATACTTTACCTAGGCAATTATTGATTGATGATAATACAAATGAAAAGATCCAGAGACCAAAATGATTCTGTTCTGTTTTCTCTCGTGCAGATGTCATACTGGGGACATGACGGTGAGCCAAGTTTCCTCAGGAAGGCCTTAATCCTTAGTAACTCTTACACCTGATCGTGGACTGTCCTCCTTCCTGTTTGGAAATCAGCAGGATTCGCTTGGCCTGTCACAGAACATCGTCCCCTTGCTTGGCTTCTCTCCTCCAGATATCAGATCAGATAGGATTGGCTAGGTATAAACAAAGTAGCAAAGTCTAACCACAAGACAGTGCCCAGTTTTCTTAGATTGATGAAGAGAGATTGAATCCATATTCAATTGATGCATATTTATTGCACCAGTAACACCTCATGATTTGTATACAGGTAGTTACATGTGTAAAGTCTGTTTTAAAAGGTTATTGTACCTGTATGAATAGACTATATGTTTAAGGTCCAAGTGAAATTGTTACAGCACACAGGGCTGCTCTGTAAATTACATGCCCTGTGCTCTCTTTTGAGAAAAAATCAATACGCAAAAGGGGGAAATTTATATTTCATAGCTAGGCAGCAACCCAACAAAACACACAAAAAAAAAAGCCTCCGACAACCCACATTAAATTAGCTTGTCTCCTTTTCCTCCTACAAGCATGGACAAATGTCTTGTGTTGCATCTTAGCTTGCTAAATTAGCTAACAAACAAAGATCCACCATGGGAAAAGTGCCTTGCTAACGTCAGGATAGATAGCTAATTAGCTAGTTAGCTGAACAGCTTATAAACGTACCTGCACATGTCAACATTGGAGGGTTTAGTTGCTAAATGGTGTGGTCCTTACTCTTTAATGCCGTTGCTAACAAAACGCTATATGTCCTTAGCTTTTAAACTACAGTTACGGACTTAAGTTTGTTTACATTGTCTCTCTGTGGTTGACACTGTAAACACCTACATCAGCCCTCCCACTCAGAGGCTCGGAGGCCAAAGGCGCATTCTAAATTATCTTTAAAAGACATTGTTAAAAAGAATATTAGCAATACGTTTAAAAATCACTTTCTTTCACATGATCTTTTTCTGCATAAACTGATGACTAATTGTTATTTCAGTTGGACCTTAAAATCCTAAAAGATTACCTGTATGTCTGTATGTTTTGTCGCCTTGCCGTACCCACAGAGAGGAAATGATGGTTTTGACTGCAGGGAGGGATACTGCCATACCGCTCGCTACAGCTGTAGTCAAGTTTACGTCTAGGATCGAATAGCTTCAGCTTAGTCACTACAAGTCTGTTTGTCTCAATTACACTGCCACCCGTGTGGTTGGGCAGACTACTATTTATTAATGTTTTTGATTATTACACTGTCAACTTGGACAGATCTGATTGTACATTTTGTTGCCATTTTATAAAGATGTCAATAGAAAAAGTGATCTATGCTGCGTTTTGTGTGTCTTTTTCCACTGTTTTATTCTTGTTGTTTTATGTGATGCAAAAGCAGGGGTGCTTGTCCTTATTTCTCCTTTCAGCATCACCACCTGGCCCGTCTATACTGTCCCAACTTTAGCTGTTTAGCTTTTTTTTTAGTTCAGCAAGTTATTCCTGGCCAACCATACCATCGCCCCCCTCCTTTTTTTTTTTTTCTTTTCTAAGACTCCGATGCTCTCCCTCCAATGGTGCTGAGCTGAGGTTTCTCTATGTTGTGGTGGAGAGGAGCTGCTGTAGCCCGGACTTGGGAGCTCTCAGAGAGGGAAGACATGACCCAAATATGTCTGCTAACCAGCTAGCCTTAGTACTGCTTCAAATTGGACTAGAACTGCAGCTCTCCTCTACAATGACTGCAGTGTGATCCCAATGCCAGACAGGCTTTACAGTAAGAGAGGAGGAAGTAGACTGTGGGGGCCTTGGATTATTGATGTACTGTACCAAACATCTGAGAAGGCTGCAATTGATCACAGCTGTAACGGGGTGAGAACAGGGTGTGTTGAGTAGAGCAGATGTTCAAGGTTTGTCGATCTATGGAATCACCTGTGTATTTCAAACCAACATGGCTGTGTGTCTGTGTGTGGACACCCCGACCTGTGGGGCAGTGGGAGTGGGCGTGGTGTCAGTCTGACATGGGAAAGTGGGTTAAATTCCAAGCATTCTCTTACATCTGAAACCACACTGTTTCTGGTTTGTCTTCTCTACAACTTATCTTACATCTTGTGTGCGTTTTGTGAGAGTCCTTTGCCAAGCCCACTGGCTATGGAAAAACAATTTAACTGGATTTAATTTGTTGCCCCCCTCCTCCTTCCTCTTCCCTCCTTCCCCTTACGTTTTTTTCTTTTCTTTTGTGTGCCTCTGAGAGGTAGGGAATTCATCCTGTTTGGTAACTCCATGCCCAGTCCGAGCTCGCTTTGCAAGTTAGACAGGCCAGGTTTCATGCTAGCTTTAAGGTCCCCAGTCATGTGGATTGTCACTAGAATATGCTTGCCATAAGTGATGCTAAAAAGGAGGTAGTGTGTTTATCTTATTTGGACACATAAATGTGGATTCTTTTTCTTCAAAATATCTTTGGCAACTCTCAGTCACATCTCTCATCTAACTTCTCGTCTTTTATTTTATCAGTCTAAGCTTCATGCTCCAAAGGGTTAAAAAGCACAATGAAACCAGTTGCCTAGAGCCCTGACCACTTTTTCCATTCTTGCTGGAAAGTTTCCAGTGCTATTTATATGAAACCTCAGACCCGACAATCGAGAAACAAAATTGACCAGGATAAAGTATTATCCATTATCCTGAAGTTCATCAGAAATGGCAGACGCACAGTGAAATCTATGGGCGGTCTATGTTTTGTAGACACAGATATGCAGTGAGTGAGTAAACAACATGTACAAGTGAAATCAATCCACATCCAATCCGTGTAATAATAGAATAGACCAAATGTCTGAAGAGCAACAGAAACTTTGTTTTATCCATGTTAAGAGGGAATGGCATTCACTTTTGGCGGAGATATTGACATATTTTAGAATGATAACATTATTATTGTTATTATTTGTAGAAGCTGTAGTTGGCCTGGAAGGCATCGCTGTACTGTAGTGTTTGGCTGCTGCCCACAGGATTTGTGTATGTTTTGGGTGAGTGGTATTAGTCCACGAACTAGTAAGGTTATTAGAAAGCCAATGCAGTTTCACAAACCGAACTTTATATCCTTATTCAGCAATACACTGTAAAATACATGGTATTGTCAAAATTTAGTTAAAGAGCCAAATCAAAACTAACCAAATGTATCAATGAATGTCTGTTCCCAAGTCATAAAAAGGACAGTGAAGTATATTTTTGTGCTTAAGACGTGCTTTAATCTATTGTATATATATTCATGTAATTTTGGGTACTTGCACAAAAATATTACACTATTTTGTAAATATATTTGAAGTATGACAAGTGTGGTTTTGTACCTGAACATTAAAGTACACTTTTGTACTATTTGAATAGCTGTGAATTCAAAATAAAATACGTATATATATATATATATATATATATATATATATATATATATATATTCAAAGTTCTTTTATTCAAGGAAGAGGCACTTGCTCAGCATTGTTTCACACACGTGTAGGTGCACATTCATTCATGGGGCCTTACTTGGAAGACAAAGTTTTCCTGCTTTCTGTGGCAGAAGTCCTCATAACCCGACTGATCTGTGCGCTTTCCCATTCAGCAACTAACCACTGGACTATCACTGCTAGAAGTGCGTCCAAGTGCACTGTATGCACTTATGTTCTTATTTGATAAATATTTCATAACTGGCAAATTGACACAAGAACGCTTACTTTTTAAATATAGCCTACTTACTGAATACTTACAATATATTAAAGCTGCACTAATCAATATTTTGATATTAACAATGGGAAAATAGCTACATGTGATGTGAAAGGTGTTGCTCATACTAACAAATACACAGAGAATTATTACCTGACTCTACAGCTCCCCTCACCTCTACAGAGCATTTTAGCATCTTTTCAGCTCATTGTTGTCATTTTCTGGCCCTCAACTGTTTTGGTTCAGTCTCACTGCCCTCATCACCCTTGTCTCCTGCTGCAGCAGGCAGCTGTTTTCAGTGAAAAAGCTCAGATAAACCCACTGCACACACTACCTAGCCAGTCCCAAACAGCAGACAGACAAAGCTGGTGACTAGCTGGGGAACACAGTGGAGCATTTTGCTAGACAGCCAGGGCTAAATACTGAGAGTAAATAGTGGATATTCGTCGGGTGGCCAGTAACAACTCCAAATGCTTTGTGTCTGATGGATGTGTCAGTAGGCGACTGTTCACAATATCAACTTTATGAGGTGAAAAAAATGTCATTGTTGTGTTGACAGCTTGTTGCTAAGTGCTCAGACAATCTAGTAATGCAGCTTTAATGACAACCTTAACTTTGACAGTACATTAAATAAAATAAAAAATACCAACAAGTATAGTGTCATATGGATAGAAAGTTACTCGAACACACACATATAGGCTACTACTACTAATAATAAGGTAATAAAAAGTTTCCAATGTCAGATAGCATACACATTTTGACCTGGGTTTCACGTTAGTCTGTGTGTGCGTACATACCCACGCGCACCGTCGCTCGCGCGCTCTCTCACTGTGTCTCGCTCCCTCAACACTCAGCAGACGGACGCATCCATGGAGGGCTCGTGCAGCAGTCCTCTGCCTTACTACTTCCAAAACCACAGTTCAACATGACATAAGAAGCTAAACCCGGCTTTTCCAGCCAGAAACTCACCGTTTTTGCCAAACAGCCCTCGTAGCATCCCTGCGGTACCAATTTCCAACTTAGTTTTTTTTTTTTTAACATCCCCCCTGCTCCACTGACACCCCTCGCCTGCACCTTTTCATCCATTCTCGGGAGAAAGTCAATTCCCTGGGAATTAAAGGAGGTTGCTCGTTTTTTGTTTACTTCGGAGATCCGCATGGATGTGGCGGCGGTAACGTTAGAGGGGATGTCTCTGCCGGGTGTCCGACTCCGGAATCGGCCGATGCAAGTGATGCCGAACCAGAAGAAGGTCAAAGCGAGACGGAAAAGGCGAAAGGAGTTGGTTTTAATCCAAATATGCCTGTTCGGCGGCTTGCTTCTGGTCGTGACGGGGTTCTCCTACTTAGCGGAAAATTCAGGTGAGGATTTAGCCGTTTGTTCAGCTCCTGTTTGGGGCGCCGGGATACCGGAGAAGGGGCGCAGAATTCCTCCAACACTTCGCTTGTTTGTTTCATTACTGTAGGTACATGTTTGCCTCTGTAACATTTTGTCCCTTTTGTCAACCAACACACAGCTGTACTGTACTCGCAAAGGGACATTAGTATTGGCAGCGGCATTTTGAAAACCGTCGTAGGCCTACATACATCTTCTTCATCTTCATCTTCCTGTTATCACTTGTGCTAAATGTTACTCTTAATTTCCCCACAGAGACTTATAGTGGTTCACATTTAAACAACTGTATGGTTACGGTTTCATTGGAAAGTGTGACATGGTGTCTTTGTAACAGCCTATTCCTTTTGGGACTGAAAGTTTGTAGCATAACCTACGCAAGTGTGTGTTCCATGTCATTTACAGGATGTCTATCAAAACCACTGCATTTTGATATTCTTTTAAAACATGTCAAAACCAAGAGAGTTAGATCCTCCAGTTTGGCCTAAAGAAATCCTCATCTGGGCGTCAGAGGGTCAAGGTGTCTGTGCTGTACACAGGCTATAATGGGAATTCATCTGAGCTTTAACTATGGGACATTGTTCTGGGCTGAGGGATGCAGAGGCTCCTGTATGTTCAGGTGTTTTAGCTGCAGAGCTGTGAAATCAGGGCAATGTGTCCCAGGGCATTTTTGTTAAATGATTAGTATTGCCAAAGCATCCGAATGCAATCAGATGAAGCCCTGATAATAAATAAACTGCAGTACTTCCTAACAGAAAACATCTGTACCACTTGACTCGATGTCTGCATGTTCCTCTCTTTCTCTTTCTATCTGTCTTTGACTGTGCCCCCAACACTCCACTTAATTACTGAGTCAGCGTCAGCCAAAGTGAGATGCATTTATCACTTTCCATGGACAGAAGGCTTGCATGAATATTCATACACTCATGATTTGTGCATCATCAGTGGGACTCATTTTTTCTTCTTCTTTCCTCCCCACTGCGTATCCTGCTTATATGGAAATGCAACAGTGCTGCTCTCTGCATGTGCTCAAAATTAGAGGTGAACCAGAGACACACTGGGGCGTTTAATGCATTTCCCTTGTCCCCATTGTGTTCTTGTTAACTCTTAATCAGCTTGCCGGAATATCAATTAAGGTTGATTATTTATGATGCGCTTAATGAAGTTCTGCTAAATTGAGCTTGATGTTGTGGAGCTGGAAGCGGAGCACTCAACGCCTCCTCACAGTGGCACATTAATCATTCCCACACTCCCTCTTCTTCTCTCCGTGTGCAAGATAGCGAAAGATAGAAGGAGGGAAGGAACGGTACAGCGCTGGCACGCAAACCTGCTGCTGTATCTGCTGTGTGTGGTGTAGTGAAGGTGAGGCCAGGTGAGAAGTTCAACCATGCCCCGAGGACTGTTGAATAACGGGGCTTTTTAATTCTATCTGAATCCCTCTCTTAGGCCAGACTTGTGGTTGGCAGGGTGGAAAGGGCAGAGTGCTCCCGCTGGGCTCTCTGAAGTATGAAATGAATTCATTGGTGTTGCTGCTTTCTTGAAGAATGTGCAGATGTAGCCACAGTGGGGAGCCCCCACTTTGTGCGCTGCACTGTTGCTCCACCCCCCAAGAGGATTTTGTTTTGGAAAATCATGAAATTCCCCTTCAATGTATGAATTGGGGGGAGGGAGGGAAGGGGAAGATACCGAACTGACACATCTGTGGTGCACTCCTCCAGCTGTTCACTACCATATTACATAAAGAATCACTTTAACGTTAATGTGATAACCCTCCAAGGTGAGCTGCTTTTCTCTGTTTTACATCATTGTAGATTGAAAATCTTTTGGTTTTGTTGGTCAGACAAAACAAGATATATAAAGACGTCACTCTTAAGGTTGGAGGAATTTTGACGGCCATTTTTTCGCAATTCTTTGACATTTTGTAACCCAGGTAATTGAGAAAATGGTAAGCAGATTAAGCGATAATGAAAATAATCATCTAAAATATAATGTATGTACTAATCTTTGTCTTTCCCTGTTAAGCTTGTCCAAAGAGATATGATTGATAAGTCATTGGCTTTCATTAGCGTAATTAGCTGGCACAGCCCCCTGCTGTACACAAAAAGTCTCTTTGCTGGGTATCAAGCCTGTGTGGTTATTGCTTTATGGTACTCAGATTCATGCTTCTTTAAGGCCCCTGTGCACTGTGAGATTGTGGTCACAGCAACGATTACTTGATTAATCAATTAGTCAGTCGACAGAAAATCAATTAGCAACTATTTTGATAATCAATCAAGCAGAGACTGATGGATGAGATGGAGATTTTTCACAATTTCCTTAGCAATTTATCAAAAAACTAATCAGCGGATTAATCAATAATGAAAATTTGTTGCAGCCCCACACTTCTGCTGGCGGCCGATGCAGAGCCTGCTGCTATGACCCTGGTTTACAAACCAACCAATCAGAATGCGTCATGAAATGATGCAGAAGTGGCAAGCTAGCGTAATGCTCCTGCTAAAGACATATTTAGCCCAAACAGTCAATCAATTAGCAAAATCAGCATTTCATGTTACCCTCTATACCCTGAAAGTGACTGGCTTTACAATCTCCTCCTCTTTTTCGATGCATAGACGTACCAGCACATGGTCAAACCTTTTCAAAAGAGAATGGCACCGATGGATGGCGCGACTTGTCGATGACATGTCTCTACTTGCAGTTGTTTGTTTTTTTTTCTTCTTATTTACAGCTCTGCGGTTCACCAGGCATTCATCTGCGAAAATTAAAATTGATATCGCACAGTGTGACACAGATTGGGACCAATACTTTTGTAGAGTCATTGCGCAGTGTGCCTTGCGATGAACTTGTAAGATTGTTATCGCACCTTCGCTTATTATGTGATCAGACAATTTCAGATATAAATTTTGTCATTTTTATGCTGTTTTATTTCTGCATGCTCATATTCCAAAGTAAGTGGAAAAATATGTTTTTTTGTATCAGTACTGAAACTCAGGTATCATATCACAGTTTCAGACTCAAGTTTTATGTATGATAACGTCCCATCTTGATGTTGTAGCTGCACTGAAACGTCCTTGAATCTATTTTGAACGTAGACTTTTCACTGTGACAAACATCTTCCAGGTTCCGATGTCTCCGGCCACAGCAGCGAGGACCAGGGGAGATGGGGAGGGAGGAGGCTACTGCAGGAAATGGACAACAGCAGCCTAGAGGAAATAGAGAGTGAAGGATCTAAGAACTGCACTCCTCCAGGTAAGACGGAGACAGGATGAAAGAAAGAGGACAAGTGTTCTCCCCCTCCCTCCTTTGCTCCCTCCCACCCTCCAGAACAGAGAGAGGGAGATGGAAAAAAATGAGTGAAAGTGGGAAACAAATGTCTTTTTTACCCTCTCGGGTCCCCCTGTTTCCTCTTCCTGATGCGGGGTAACCCAGATTGTGAGGTCAGATGATTTCCCATGAGCACAGGCTACAGCAGGCGGTGACATTCTGGCTGCCTCAGCTGTTTTCACTCTCGTTCTCCGTCATATTTTTTTTTTAGGATCCTGCAGGTTTCATTTTCACTCCCTCCACCTAGCTTTCCCTCTCCATCTCGCACCAGCTCTCTCTTCATCTCTCCCATTCCTTTCCTCTTGTGTTTCCCTCGCGTTTTTCCCCATGGTGGCCACATCTCAGAAAAAATCTCTGTTTCCATGGTGACCTTTTATCTTATCATCAACCAGCGACTTCTGTTTGAGGCACTCAAGGGTAGTGTGTGAGGATGCTGAAGGCATTTTGTGTGGCTTCTTGTTTGTAAAGTTTAAGGTCACTCAATCCTGTTAAAAGGGTTGAAATCAAACATTTGTAGGTGACCTTAAAATTAAGAAAAGCTTTCACGTCATATGAAACCATGTCTTATGGTACAATCTAGCCTGTTTCTCATTGGACCAATCCTTACACATGCATGGACTCACCATCACCTATATCTGTTGTTATTTTTAGTAATAGATGGAAGGAAATTTGATGTTCACCTCCTGATGGGTACGAGGTAGGATGGAAAGAGGCGACTTCGCTGCAGATCACATTTACATTTGTCTTTTTTACCTGGAGCTGAGGACTACTGGCCTCCCCTCAGAGGGAGGGGCGCTTCTCTTGTGAACTCATTTAGCAAAATGGCTGTCATCAGTCTCCTTTCTCACCCTCCCAAGGTCGCCGCTGCCATATATAAAGGGAGCCGGGGTCAAAGTTCAACTTATTCTCTTATCCTGCTTATTATACAGTAGCTGATCTTTCCTCCTCTCATGCTAAATTTAAAGCATATACCCCAGTGGCTTTAGCCCTTGCCACCCTCTTGAGGACTGCAAGGTTTTTGCTAAAAAACCTCTATTTTCTGAAAGCCTTGGCCCACTCTGGTGATTTCTACTCCTGTCCCTGGTATGAGATACATAAAACATACCCAAGTGGGGAGTTAAGTCATCTGACTTTTGAGAGGGAAGAATGTGGATGTGTGAATGGAAGAATGTCGAAGCAGTACGCATGGGCTGTAGGGTGAGAGCAGGTGCATTTTGTAGGTTATGTTTAGCTCTGCAACTAATGTTTTTTTTTTCTTCATTATCAAAACAACTTCCCAGAGCCCAAGGTTGAATTACTTGTTTTGTCCAACCAACTGTCTAAAGGTCTTCTATTTGAAACAGGCTAATATCCCGAGGAATTACATTCATTCAGTGCCAATGCAGGAAGTAGCGTGCCCTTTATGTAGCGAGGCAGAGAGTGAGGGTGTAGAGGTTTAACGTGTCCGCAGACGTTACCGCAGTTTGCGTCCCGTCACAGACATGCTATTAAAGGAGCTGTAAGCTACATTCACTGCCACTAAATGTCACGCTAGAGCACCAGCATCTCAGACCAAAACAAATGGCCGCTACGGCGCACCAGACTCCATTGAGAAAAACAGTTATTTTACCTTGCAGATCATCGTAAAACACACTTCATTCAAACTGGACAGAAACAAAATAAAACTCACCAAAACCGTCTTTATTCCACTGTTCCAACAATCACCAACTCTGGTCAAAATAAACCCTTAATTCAATCAAAATATTCTGGCTCTACGCCTCGACCGGCAGCTGTGAAACAAATGCGCCCGTCAAAGTACGTCTACTAAAAGTGCTTGTTTTTACCACTGACAAGCTCAGTCAAAAAAAATCCTTAATTTACCGCATTAGATGAGAGAAAAATAGCTCTCCTCACAGACGAACAGTTTCACACGATGGACTCGTGTGCATGTACATCGTGCATGTGCATGAAGCTGCAATAACAAATAACAACACAGAACGCCATTACTCCCCTACTATTTTTATATAGCAAACAGTTGTTTGCTGCTATAATAATGTTCAGAATCTCATTTACAGAACCTTTAAAGTTCCTTCTCATTTTTTTAAACCATAACCATGATGTTTCTCTAACCTTAAAGAGGAAGTCCACCTATTTTACACATCAAAGTGTGTTTTCATTTGTGGAGTACTACTGCATATGTGAAAAAAGTTCTATAAATCCTCCAGAGGGAGCTGTGTGGAGTCAGCGTCAGCTGGGGCTGAAGACTAATAGTTTAAAAATAAAATAAATCTGGGAGTGTGGAGTTAGAAGGAAGTACGCCTACCAGACCTCTGTAGTCCACTCCTCATCTGTGCTTGAGGCTAGCAGCTCAAGGCTACATTAGTCGTTACTAGCATAACACACCCAAATCTCCTAACCAAACTGGTGGTCGAGTTGCATTGTGGGTAACGTAGGCACCAGGTTTTGACAAGGAAGAAGAATGCGAGCAATACAAAAGACGATATCTCTGGTTCTGCCGCATCGATTCTGATCTTTATTTTTTAATAAAGTCTGACAATGTTATAGGAGTGCTCTTTTAACCGCACTGTAGCCATGCTTAGATAAGGAAATGTAAAAACGTTGGTATTAAACATTAAAGATATAATATGTAACTTTTCCACATTAAAATGTCTAGAAACGACTTGACCTATGTTATATAATTTGTTGAGTTGTATACTTACATTATCCCCAGTGTTTCCAACAATTTTCAAACCTAGAGAAATCCGTAATTTTAGTCAAAGCATTTCGTTTGGTCGCCTGGTCTCAATGGCATCATATCCCCTTTGTTCATGTGTCAGCATCGTGGTTGTCTGCCATAAGTCATAAATTGACACTTTATCCAGTTTTAAGCCGCATTTTTACGAAACGCTTTTTAGATCTTGGTCGTTTTTAACTATATATTTTAACCGGATGAAGGATTTTAGTCTTCAGATGTCTGGATCTTAAATTATCAGAGAAACAAGTTGAGCAAACGTTAGCTGCCGCTCGGCTCGCAGCATCCTGTGTCCGGCATCGGAGAAACACTGATTTTTTTTTTTAGATAGGGATTTAAAATGATATAAAACAGGGAGAAGTAGGAAACTAGGAAGGTGGAACCAGTCTGATCATCGCACTATTTGTGTTTCTTACCCCATTGGGTTTTGTTTTAGTAATGTTACGAAATTCCCTGACCTCAGCAATTACCATTGCAAGCACAATGATGTTATTACTGATAGGAATGATGAAGGTACAACAACACTAAGAGTCTACAGAAGGCTCTGTGAGGCTGTATAGGAACAGCAGTACTTTGAGCTATATGCTAACATCAGCATGCTAACATTTTCACAGTGCCTATGCTAATTTGCTAATGTTTAACAGGTACCATGTTCACCATCTTAGTCCAGCGTGTTAGCAAAACACAAAGTACAGCTGAGGCTGATGGGAATGTGACTAGTTCTGCAGGTATTTGGAAATAAAACAAAGTATTGGACAAACTGAAATTTTGACCAGATGATGGCACTAGATGAAAAGTCAAGAGTCCATTGTCCATCAGCCTGTTAGTGTTGCAAAGCTGCTGTGAATGAGTGTGTGATTGTTGTATTTGGGCGCACTGATGCTAATGAGTCTGAGTTCTGACACAGAGGTTGGCAAAGTAAACTGACTCACTAAGCTCTGATGCTAACGAATGGCCTCTCATTTTTAGCCTGCACCGACCATCGCTTTCACTTGTTAAAATGACAAACGTCATTAAACAGGACGACATTAAACTTGTGTGTTGTCAGATTAAAGTGCTCTCTGCACGCTGGTGTCTGTGCTCAGCCAAAGATAATTTGTGATCACCGCCGTACAACTGCGAGTGTAGTTCCCACAATACCAACAGAGTGATACCGCTTCTCTTTTAAAACGATCAGCTGATCGCGTGTCAATTTCAGTAGTCCCATTCTTTAATTAAACTTTCATTCATATCATGTATCAAGCTTGTGAAAAATAAGGTGTCCCAAATTCAGTACACATGTTATTTCAATGTGCCAGATAACTTGCATATTTAATCAACATTTAGGTAAATATAAGTATAAGATTGGACTCTGTATCGGCAGATACCCAATATTAATGGACTCAGATAGCGATCAGGTCCAAAAACTTGACTGGGACATTCCTTCTAAAAACCAAAAATGTCGACCTCATGCTGGCACTAGGGTGGACTAAAAATAATAGAAGAAGTTGTAATAAAATTTAACCTATTTGATTAAAAAAGTTTCCCCTCGGGGATCAATAAAGTATTTCTGATTCTGATTATCAATATTGTTTTTTATTACATTTATGTCAATTGGCTAATCAACGTATCGACTTGTTTTCTGTGTGATCATGTAATAGCTTGCACAGATGTGTGTGTGTGTGTGTGTGTGTGTGTGTGTGTGTGTGTGTGTGTGTGTGTGTGTGTATTTCCACAGCTTGCTAGCCACAGAGTAGAGCAAAAGCCTGGCTGTGCTCTACTCTGTGGCTCAAAGTATCCCAACATGAGCTCTGTGTTGGGAGGATGCAGCGCAGTGAATGGCACTCACTGATTGTCGCCTGAAATTAGAGGCCTGCTGATCAAGTGCTCGAAAGATGAGGGAGAGAGACAGTCAGCAAGGCAGAGAGGGAGAGAAAAGGGCTTTCATTTGCTAATTTTCCCCTCCCAGCAACACTTGAAACAAGCCATCATACCCGTCATTACGTCTCCCTCCCTGATTTTAATTGTGATGACCCCACCGCTTCTATTGATTCAGACACTTGTTTAGTCCCCCCATCCCCTCTCCATCACTGTCATTTTTCAGTTAAGGGAAAAAGAGGGGAAGCTCTCCGGGGGTCTTTCCCCAGAGACTGCCCTCTTCCGTTATTAAAGTTCCTCTCCTCTCTGCTCCGCTCAGCTCAGCTCCAACGTAACACATTTTAGGAAAGGAGGCTGCTACTGTATGACTTAATCAGGGCTTCCCTGTGAGAAATGTGGTGTGTGTGCGCGCATGCGTGTGGCTGCAAGTTGAACCATTAGGAGTTGAGCCTTGTTCAGAATAGTATTGATTAATGCAAGGGTGCTGGCCCTGGTTTCTGCAGCGAGTAGGAGTGTGTGTGTCGGTTTGTTCACCCTGTGTGAGTACTTGTGTGTGTATTTTTGCTCAGGCTTGACTCACTTCACGTGGGCAGCCTTCTGGCAACTCCCCATGTGCCAGAGGCAAGTAAGTAAGCATTGCCATACAGTAATACAGCTGATGAATTAATCAAATTAGAAAAAATGATCACTGCCTAATACCTCGTCTATGGACCTCCACTAATCAAATGCAAAATTGACCCAAGGAGCTCTCAGAATGATTTCCTCTGAGAAATCAATTCTGCCATATTACAATATTAGCTCTGAGTGGGCTGCTGCTGCCTTCCCAACACAATGACAACAACTGTATTAACAGTTGCAGATGTTGGCAAAGTTCTTTCATAACTGCCTAACGTGCAAATTGGCAAATTCATCTTGTTGTGTTATTGCAGGAGCAGGAGCTCCGTGCTCAGGGGAATCAGACCAATCCATCACAGCAATTAGCACAGCGAGTCAGAGAGTCTGCTCTACATTTTTTTGTTTGTCTCTTGCTGCTGTTTTCCTTTATTTCCTTGCTCATTGATTGTCATGTTGTCATGCCAACTGGCTGACGACCTGAATGCGTTTTACTGTAGGTTTGACATGCCCACATTCACACCCCTCACCCGCTCTGACATTAAACAACCACCTATACCCCCTGCCACCCCCTCACCCCTCCCGACTGACCCCCCATCTGTACTCTGGAAAAGGATGTATGTCAGCTCTTTCAGAGACAGAAGATCCGGAAGGCACCAGGACCAGACAGTGCGTCACCTTCCTGCCTGAAAGTCATTACTGATCAGCTGGCCCCCATCTTCACACATATCTTCAACAGATCACTGGAGCTGTTCAAAGTCCCCACCTGCTTCAAATACTCCACAATCATCCCGGTCCCCCAAAAACCCTCCATCACAGGATTAAATGATTACAGGCCAGTCGCCCTGACATCTGTAGTCATAAACTCCTTTGAAAGACTGGTGTTGACCCACCTGAAGGACATCACAGGACCCCTGCTGGACTTCCTGCAGTTTGCCTACTGGGCAAACAGGTCAGTGGATGATGCAGTCAACATGGGACTGCACCACATCCTCCAACACCTCGACTCCCCAGGGACATACGCAAGGATCCTGTTTGTGGGATTCAGACATCCTTCACACCAAACTCACCCAGCTCACTGTGCCAGCCCCCACTTGTCAGTAGATCACAAACTTTCTGACAGACTGGAGGCAGCAGGTGAGGCTGGGGACATCGCATCCAGCACACGGACAATCAGCACTGGCGCCCCCCGGGGGTGTGTGCTCTCCCCACTGCTCTTTCCCCTCTACACCAACGACAGCACCTCAGGAGACCCATCTGTCAAAGTCCTGAAGTTTGCAGATGATACAATGGTCATCAACGTCATCCAGGACGGTGATGAGTCTGAATACAGACGGGAGGTTGAACAGCTGGTATGGCATTTAATTAGTCTCAAAACCCACACACATAAAAAACAGGTGCATGCATGTGATACGAGTGCACAGAACAGTATCCGCGAGTGGAAAAGCATCCTCGCGAGGGAGCATTTCTGATCCACATGCACAAATGTGGTCCCGCGAGCATGGGGCTGTGACGAGCGCGAGCTCAACCCTTCCTACGCGCCTTGAGACTTTGGAGGCGGGGATGAAATAGACAGTGGCTGATGTCTCCCCTCCTTTGATTGGTCACTTTCAACACCCACCGTCTTTTTTGGCGGCAGAATCATCGAGAAGATGTCAGAGAAAAAAGAGGTAAAGTGAGAAACAGCCACATCTACAATTCCTTTAACACCTTGCCTAAATCGTGCATAACCAAACTGTAACATAGGCTATTTGTGTCGACAGCAGTGGCATATGATCAATGTAGTTTACAATTGCTATGAAAAAATGTAGACCCAATGCATAAGTTAAGGTCAGTGCTAGCAACTGCCTGTCTTTGACTGTGTCAGTGATCAAACCAAACAGCCAATCAAAGGTCGTGGTCAGCATTCAAAGTGACCAATCAAAGGAGGGGAGACATCAGCCACTGTCTATCCCTGCCTCCAAAGTCTCAAAAGTCAACTTGACAAGCAAGTGTTGAGCAGTTGGAGGCGTGTAGGGGGGTCGAGCGAGCGCTCGTCACAGCCCTGCGCTCGCAGGAGCACGTTTGTGCATGCGGAACAGAAATGCTCCCTCACGAGGATGCTTTTCTGTTCGTGGCTATTGTTCTGTGCGCTTGTATCACGTGCATGTGCCTGTTTTTTATGTGCACGGGCTTTGAGACTAATTAAACGCCATAAGCTGGCCCTCTGGTGCGGTCAGAACAACCTGGAGCTGAACACTCTCGAAACTGTGGAGACAGGAGAAGCCCCCCAACACTGCTCCCCATCACCACATCGATCAACACGGTGTCAGGTTTCTGGGATCTCCCAGAACCTAAAGTGGGTGTCCAACATCAACACCATCATAAAAAAGACCCAGCAGAGGATGTGCTTCTTGCAGTAATTATCCAGTCTGTTCTCTGCACAGCCATTACTGTCTGGTTTAGATCAGCCACCAAACAGGACAAGAACAGACTACAACAAACAGTCAAGACTGCAGAAAAGATCATCGATGCCGACCTGCCCTCCATTCAGTACTTATACACGTCAAAAGTCAGGAAACGGGCAGGAAACATCACTGCAGATCCATCACACCCTGGTCACAACCTGTTCCAAATTCTCCTCTCTGGTAGGTGCTACAGAGCACTGTACGCCAAAACAACCAGACACAACAACAGTTTCTACCCACAGGCCATCACTATGATGAACACTTAACACCGTAGTGTCAGGAATAATCCCTGTGCAATAACCCTGTGACACAAACATCCACTGTACCTGTAAATGTATCTCATTGTTTATGTAAATATTATCAACTTTTAAATCTACGCACACTGTGCATACTATATATACTGTCATATTCACCTACCTCATGTATATAAAGCAACCTTTTACAGTAATCACATTTATTTCAGCACCATTTGCCAGTGTTGTGCATGAACACGCTAAAAGAGCGCCGTTCATTGAACACACTCATGTTTTTGGTGAACTGAATGTATCTGTTTGCAACTAATAAACATGAACATGAGCGTTGTTAAGTCCCACGAGAGTTAACGACGCTCACGCACTGTGTTTTACGGCACCCGGCATGCCGGTGTTTCGGGTCACAGAATCTGATGGGACACAGTGAGCTGAATCGTCAGACCAGTCTTGAAAATATCTGCGAGTGACTGATGATCACAAGAAATTATTAACAAAGGGTAAGATGAGCCAACAACCGCAAAGTTCCTCCACCCAAGTTAAACTCGCAGCATTTTATAAAGTAAATAAACTATAGAAATTAACATGAAGTTCAATTTTTGGTACTGTGAACTTAGTTCAAAATTCAAAATTGTGAACTATGAACGTGAACAAGTTCGTTTTAATCTGTGTGAACTGAACTTTGACCTAACTCTTGTGAAGTGTGAACTTGCACAACACTGCCATTTGTACTCTGCACTATTGCACTAATTGTCTTACTCTTTACAAATGTCACTGTTGTTTTTTTATACTTTAAAAAAAATATATATATATATATTTGCACATAGTAACTAAATGTGTGTAACTTGTTGAGCTTGTTGTCCTTGTTTGTAGCTGTATTTATGTCTATTTTTGTCAAGTTCCTTGTATGTGAACACATACCTGGCCAATAAAGCTGATTCTGATTCTGATGTTTCCTCTCTGTCTTTCTCCTATCTCTTCCCACATACAGAGGAAATGCTTCCCAGTTCCCCTGTTGAATTATAGAGCTCATGTTGTTTGCCAGCAGCAAAAGTGGCCTGACACACCTTTAAAGATTCATCCTGCTGGTGTGACTGTGAGCAATGTTGAAGCTGTTTCCCGAGGGCGACAAACATCCTCCTTTACTGCCGCTTTCCAAAGAGCTTTAGAGGACAAAATATTTTTCTAAACAGCATGCTGAGTATACAGTTAAACTTCTTACTGGATTGCATCCTCCTCGGCATGTCTCAGTTGTTTTCATTTGGGCATTTTTGGCATTTTATATCTTTATTAGACTAAAAAAAAGCGCTGACAGGATATGAGGGGGAAAGAGATGCAACAATGGTTCCTGACCACACCTGAACTGAGGTTGTTGTGATTACATTGTCATGGTCTTTAAAAAAAAAAAAAAAAAAACATTTTTAACCTGCTTCTTCTCCATCATCACGCCAGCTTGAAAAAAAGAAATGTCCTTCTGAAATGGGTGTAATAGGTGAAATTAATGAGGGATCACAACTCTTACCTTGATTCTCACTTTTTTTATTTAGAAAAAGAATTTAAGAATTTAACTGAATTTAATGGTTATCTTCAGGTTTCATTTAATGGTGCAGCCTTGATTGTATATCTAAAAGAGAAAGGCAGTAGCTATGAGTTTTATAGCGTGAGGGGAAAAAATGACATGATGTAAAAATTTTGTATGATGTATTCTGTGATGGTAATTACGTGCTCTGCCTTTGCATGACTAAGCCAGCCAACACACGTACTGCACAGTAGCACATAAAAGGTGAAAGTGCAGGGAGTACGTGATAAGGTGTTTGATGTGCTTTATAAATATTTCAATCTGTCAGATTGCTTTATCTGAGGATAAGCTCTTCAAACGAAGAAGTTGAGCAGCTGGGAGGCTTTGATGATTGACAGATCCACAGCTCCCAAATGGCAGACCAGGCAGTTTGAGATCTACCATGGGATAGGCATGTAAACAGCTAAATGGAATTATTGTGCTAATCAGAGTGAGAGAAGGAGTTGCATAATTTGCTGATTACCAAAATCCATGAACGCTACTGCTGGCTGGAATTCACTTTTTGCCATGGAAACGTCAGTTAATGGAAAACATATCTACTTTGACTATAACAACAAGTAGGGATGTCCCAATCAAGCTTTTTTGATCTCGATCCAAGTCCTTAAACATTGGGAATCGTTATCATGTTGGAATACTGCCCTGCGGCTCTGCTTCAATATGTCACAGTTGGCATTCATGGTTCCTCAATGAACTGCAGCTCCCCAGTGCCGGCAGCACTCATGCAGCCCCAGACCATAACATTCCCACCACCATGCTTGAATGTAGGCAAGACACACGTCTTTGTACTCCCCACCTGGTTGCCGCCACACACGCTTGATAACATCTGAACCAAATAAGTTTATCTTGGTCTCATCAGACCACAGGACATGGTTCCAGTAATCCATGTCCTTAGTCTGCTTGTCTTCAGCAAACTGTTTGCGGGCTTTCTTGTGCATCATCTTTAGAAGAGGCTTCCTTCTGGGACGACAGCCATGCAGACCAGTTTGATGCAGTGTGCAACGTGTGTTCTGAGCACTGACAGGCTGACCCCCCACCCCTTTAACCTCTGCAGCAATGCTGGCAGCACTCATACGACTGTTTCCCAGACACAACCTCGGGATATGGCGCTGAGCACGTGCACTCAACTTCTTTGGTCGACCATGGCGAGGCCTGTTCTGAGTGGAACCTGTCCTGTTAAACCGCTGTATGGTCTTGGCCACCGTGCTGCAGCTCAGTTTCAGGGTCTTGGCAATCTTCTTATAGCATACGCCATCTTTATGTAGAGCAACAATTCTTTTTTGTCAGACCCTCAGAGAGTTCTTTGCTATGAGGTGCCATGTTGAACTTCCAGTGACCAGTATGAGAGAGTGAGAGCGATAACACCAAATTTAACACACCTGCTCCCCATTCACACCTGAGACCTTGTAACAATAACGAGTCACATGACACCGGGGAGAGAAAATGGCTAATTGGGCCCAATTTGGACATTTTCACTTAGGGGTGTACTCACTCTTGTGGCCAGCGGTTTAGACATTAATGGCTGTGTGTTGAGTTATTTTGAAGGGACTGCAAATTCACACTGTTATACAAGCTGTACACTCACTACTTTACATTGTAGCAAAGTGTCATTTCTCAAGTGTTGTCACATGAAAAGATATAATAAAATATTTACAAAAATGTGAGGGGTGTACTCACTTCTGTGAGATACTATATATTTATTGAAATAACAGCTGTAGACTACTAAATCTACACACACTGTAGAGTACATACACTGGCTTGCAGAGAGCACTTTAACCAAACAGACAAGTTTAATCTCGTCCTATTATCAAGTTACTCATGGAATAAACGTTAATTAGCGACAGCTGATGTGACCAGCCGCCAGCGACATTTGTCATTTACACCTGCGAAAGTGATGGTCAGCGCTGGCTAAAAATGAGAAGCTGCTAGCTGAATGTTTTGTACACTGGTCTTAGAGACTTTAGTGCTGTTAGACAATACATTTTCACACTGAGCAGGTGAAGCAGGTTCACCTCTAGAATTGTTCTAAACTGAAAACGCAGGGATGCTCAAGAGCTCAACAGACTCTTGTCTTTGCGGCAAGATCTCCAAGATACTCTGGAATTGTGTCAGAGGGGTCACAGAGCAATGCTCTTCTTGTTTGATTGCTCACTTTGGTCAGACATCTAGGAAGAGGAAGAGTCTGACTTGTTCCTAAAGCTGGAGTCTACAGTTCTTATGCAAACTCCACACACTAATGAAATCATTCCAGTCTCTTTTCTGGATTTAAGCTTCCTTAAAATTACATCTCTAAATTGTAACAGTGTTAGGGTTAGGGTTAGCCAGGAAACAAAGCAAATTTCTGCCTCACGTAATTCGAGCGAATTTGACCGCTGGACCGTTTCTGTTTATTCACTCCAAGCAGCCAAAGTATTGTGCCAAATGTACAGACGTTAGCTGTAAACTAGCTGGCAACGGACGCACCAACCGTTGTGTTTCTGAGTTTTTTGTGCAGCTCAGCCTCTGGCTGATCTCAGAATTGACTAGGATCTCCAGTTCTCTCTGTTATTTTCCTCCAGTCGTTCTCCCTTTCCCTCTCGTCTCTGTCTCTTGTGGATAGATATACAATGTGCATACCTCCATGCAAGTTATAGTGACATCTCAAGGTGATACCAAGAAGTATACAGTAGTTTCTTACACTTAGCCAAAAAAAATCTTATTTGAGCCAGTTTTGATACAGGCTGCAACACCACGAAAGTAGGAAAAAATCAGGTTGTAGACATTTAAAGAATATCTGAGAGCGTCAAGATAATGAATTTTAACTAGTCAGCGTATCATTGCAGTCCAAGCTAACATATCTCAGAAACCTGTCAAATTTAAGGGGTGGAGTTTGCAACAAATATCCAATCACATCCAGTGTGTACAGATCGAGATAAGCTAATTTAAAGATACCTTGTGGCGTTTTGGGCCACTAGTAGTGCATGAACACGGGTGACATGGTGTGTAGTCCTGCCGATAGTTGAACGCTAAAAGGGTTTGAAATTTGAAGGCTCCAAAATGTGTAACAGATATGTGAGTTGTAAAACCTTAATGTTATGCCTTTTTTAAGCAGATTATTAATCATTGTAACAGCCCTTACAAAAAAACTTTAGAAAAAACATCTAGTTACTGCACTCTAAATCTAAAGACAGTATCTACAAACAAAATGTGTTTCTGTTTTTTCATCATCCCTTTTGTCCATTTGAATTTATAAGCTACGTTAATATTTGATCAAGGGGCTGTGGCTTAGTGGTGGAGCGGGTCGTCCACTAATCGGAAGGTCAGCGGTTCACATGTCGAAGTGTCCTTGGGCAAGATACTGAACCCCAAATTGCTCCAGAGGGCTGCGCCTTCTGTGTGTGTGTGTGTGTGTGTGTGTGTGAATGATTAGCTTCTTTGGCACCTGCCATCAGTTTATGAATGTGTGTAAATGCGGTTTGGTCTTTACTTCTGTTTTCTAGTCCTGGTCTTTTCCCCCCCAGAATTACACATTTCTATGGTACAATTATTTGTATGGTAAGGTATGATATCAAAAAGTCTGATTCTGGTCTTAACTCAATTTTGACCATTTATGTAGTTACTGTGTTTTGTTGGGCAGTATTGACAGTTGGTTGTCAATAATGTGCAAAGATATGTTGCAACGTGCTAGCAAAGGCAGCATGAAGAAGAGTGCTTGCTAGCAAACATGGATGTAAACAATGTAGTTTTTGAATTCTTACAAAAATCAATAAGATTTGTGATATCTCAAAAAATAAACAAGCAATTAAAATAAATAAAAAAGATTCATACCAACCATTGTAACAATGAAAAGTATCATTGTTGCTTAGAGGCTGTAGAGCATTGAAGGAAAACTGCAGACAGGGTAAATGTATAAGTTAATAGTCTTATCAGTGCCGGCCATTAAGGCACAGTGTTCAAACCATTGATGGTAAATGGACTGTACTTGTATAGCGCCTTTCTAGTCTTCCAACCACTCAAAGCGATGCAGTACTGTGTCACCACATTGCAGATATGAAAAGATTTTCTGTTCACTAAGCTGGCCTCATGCTGAGGTAATGGGAATGTGGGTACATTCTATTGCTTCAGTCACTCATATAAAAAATGTCAGCACAAGACTTAAATTCATTCATTATTGATATTCTAATAATTTTCTGTAAGGTACCTGAAATTTCTTGGAAGCAATATTTTATAGACAGAGCGGGCAAGTTCCCTAGAAATGTTACAAACATGTATCTCTTCTATAATAAATCACTGTTGCCCTTCATACATACTATCAGTTATGTAGAACTGTAGTTTGTTCTTGCAGTTTCAGTGTATTTTTTCATTCATCTCATCTGAATGCAGCAGTGATGCCATTTTTCCACAGAGATGAATCATGAGGGGTTGAGCTTTATACATGGATTCAATAGACTGATCTTAACCTGCTCCAGAGTAAGCTGTGCAGCCTGCGTTACCATGGTGATGTACACTGTTTAAAAGTGAGTCACCGGCGGTATATTGAAATGCCAGGGTTATGCCCAAACTTAGCCCCATGAGTTTTGTCACTCATTGACCTTGCTGATGTGCTGGTGGATGTGACAGTGGATGTGGTTAGTTTAGAAACCTTTTCTAACATATTGTTGACCAGAAAGCAAAGGCTTTCTGATGTGACCACCTGTTATTGAATAAATGTCAGTATCCACTTTTGTCAAGAGGAGAGGTCTTTTAGGTATTTAGTAAGTCAAAATTGATTATTCAAATTACACATCAGTGTATTTTGGAAAGAGATTCCCTGAATCTTTCCCTGAAAAAATAGCTTATTTTGATTTTGCAACATTGCTGTGTCTCAGTCATGATACATGTTCAAAACTAAAGTATGGGTACATCTGTCTCATCTGTCTCACAGCATCCAGCTTAATACATAAAATACTCACAATGACACAATCACACTAGTATTACCACAGACTTGTACAGGAGGCCACTGAGCCACTACAGTGAAGTATTCCACTCTAAAACACAAGCTACTAATAATTTATCTTGCATTTCTGGGTCAATTATCAGTGAGGATAGAATAAATATTACAAATACCTCTCATTAAAACACAATACAATTCCACAGCACCACAAACAGCCTCCAAAATGACCATATAGTTGAATCAACACCTCTCTAAAACAGTTTTAATAAAAACATTGTAACCTTTATGAAGGTAGGATTTATTGCAGGACTGTTGTATTAGACTACATGTGCCCTGTATTTCCTGGGCAGCTACAATGAAATTTACCATACATTTTCAAATGATAGATGGTACTGAAATAATAGCTGGTGGTGCGCTGTTCAAACAAAAAAATCCCGAATAAAACACATCAACACAACAACATAGTCATGCCATACTCACTGTTTTGTTGCTCTTGAGTTGTTGTATTTTATTTTATATTAAACTTGAGCAGTCATACAGGGGGAGATCTATCAAAGAAGAGGCACAGATACCACTTTCTACATAGACAGCAACTACACAACATGTTCAAAACTCTACAAATTCTAAATCTACAAAACTTACTCTGTTTTGTTGTACAGCTGCAGTCACTGTAGCTATTATGAATCCACAACCAAGACTTACTTACTGATGTAAAATTAAATTAGGGTATGTTGAGGGAATGGGTTCACCAATGGACCTTTTTTTACAGTAGATATTTTGGAAAAGATCAGGTGTTACTAATAACATTAAGGATGGCTTTGTTCTATTCAAGTATCCCAGTAAGCCATGACAGTGAGACAGTATGCACAATACCAGGACCCTAAAACTGAAGCAGCTAAAAAGAATTCATTATTTATTTGTTATTTACACCTTTGTTTTTGCTAGTGTAATATGTCTCAAGCCATAGTATGTAAACATTTATTGGAGCTATCTAGCAGAGTTTCGCAAGTTTAGCAAACTCTGCTACCATGCCACTTCCGGCACTTCCATAAATACCTACCTAACCCATCTCCTCCTCTTTCGCTCTCATATTCTGCATTTGAACCGAGACCGAGCTACACCACTTCGAGCATGCTAGCTACATTTCAGTTCGTATATACGACCAAATTAATCCCATCCAGCCACTCACCTCATCCAAGTATGGATTCTATCTTGTTGTCCCCATTTGGCGACAAACTTTTCGGACGGAATCAGGACTTACTTCCAAAGAAACCCAGAAGCTGGAAAGTTCTCCACCACCTCCGTGCCTAAGACCCTGCATATCCAAAAGACGACCACGAAGCGGGTGAGTCCAGCATGTTAATTTTATGTCTGTTCCATGGTCCTATCTCGACTGGTTCATTTCACCTCCACATCCAAGACCACTACAATTCATCCGAATCATCCGTCCCCCCCAGCCCACCTCCCCCATCAAAAAGAGGAAGAGGACACTCAAGATCAGTCTGTCGCCAACGCTGCATTTCTCCACCTCCGAGGACAACCCAGACCCCCCATCATCTCCCCGACTTCTCCGTCCTCACAACCCGCAGCTGGTCGCAGCGTCACCATGCTCCAGTGAGGCTCCTTGACAACCAGCCTTCATCAAAAATGTCCGACTGTCCGTTCAAAAAGCGCTGAAACAAAGGAATCCTCTTCTATACAACCGACACTAAAGCTAAACTCTTCAACACTCACATGTCAGCCCCTCATGGCTACTGTTTCGTCAACACCAGCTCACTTCCGGATGACATCATCGCACGCACCCAAATTACACACTGTGACATCAGCACTCCCGTTAAAGGGACAGCTCACCCACATCCTCCAGCTCTAAGACAACAGAAAAGTCAGCAAGAACAAAAGAAAAAACAAGACTCATCAGCCAGTCCAAAAATCACCACGACTTTAGCAGCCACCTCTCATCCACATTCAATTCTATTACCTTCAGTCGAAGCAACCATCACTAGAATTCCGGGGCTCCACACCTCTCTTCATCATACAGCAGAATCTACACTGGGACTTCAGCACCCCCCACCATCCAGCTCCAGTATCAACTCCAGCCAGCCTCAGCAGGGGAACCTGGCACCGGGATGCCAGCGCCCCTCGCTGTCCGCTTCCAACAACCACAGCAGCCGGCTTTAGTCGGGGCTTCTGGCACCGGGATGCCAGAATCTTCCGTCTCCCATCTTCACCAGTCCCAGCAGCCCATGTCAGCTGGAGCCTCTGGAACCAGGATGCCGGTGCCAAGCTTTCCTCCACAGCCTTTGCAGCAGCAGCAATTACCTTCTTCTCTTTACTTCGGTCTTCCTTCTTAACACTTTCCAGCCCCGCAGGCAACCAGCAACTTCACCTTCTCTACAGATAATCCTCCCATTTGCCATCCTAACACCTTCATCTCCCATCCTTCTCCAGTTCCCTCCAATCTACGTAAACAGATCATAGATGGTAATTACATAGATCTCGCTCTTCTCGTCATGCCGTCCCTCCTCATCCGCCGACATATTTTCTGAAGGCCAAGAAGCTCCCTTACCCGAAAGGGAGGAAACCCACCCACACCAGAGAGCTTTCTAACACTGACTTTGGTTATGCTTTCTCTCTTTTCAGGGACGTACTATGTTCCCAATTTCCCACCTGCCTACAGAAAATGGACGACTGGGCAGTCATCCTAAATCTGGCCCTCTGTTTTAGAGGAAATGCTTTCTATCAGTACCACATTCACTTTGTCTCTGAAGCCGCTGCCCATCGACAATGAAATCCATTGCTGCATCTTCTTTGCCAGTGCAGCCCTACCATGTTCCCTGTGTAGCGCCCCACCTCATCCAGCTTCTCCCTGCTTCATTCCCGCTCATGCTAAGCCACACCAAGCCCAAACAAGAACTTCGCCTGTCTCTCGCCTGTCGTCAGCAGCCCACACCTCCAAGACAAGCATCACCAGCCCCTACCGTCTTCTTCCCCATATACAAAAGTACAGATAAAAAAGGCAGGCCAATCATGAACTAAGGAGATCGTTCCATCTGCAATAACTTCAACAAGGCCGGATGTACCATGTCCATGTGCCGCTTCCTCCACGTCTGCTCCTACTGCAGTGGAGGCCACGCCCGCCCTGCGTGCCCGCATAACCCCACCTTGCAGCTAAGTAAGCATCTTTCTACACCCAATAACATCCCGGCCTTCCTTCCATCCTGATCCAGCTTTTGCTCAGTTCCTCATCAAGGGATTTAGAGAAGGTTTCCACCTCAGAATTTCCACACTACCTTCCACGTCGTTTTCATGCAAAAATCTTCTTTCTGCCATTAACAAGCCAGAGTCTGTCGATCACCTGATCACCAAGGAAGTCAAAGAAGGCTTCATGATCAGCCCTTTTGCTCATCCTCCATTTCCTAACTTCCGCATCAGCCCCATCTTCATCGCAACAAGGAAATACTCCAGAAAGAAACATCTCATCATCGATCTTTCAGCACCCACGGCAGAACCATTCCCAGCATCAATAGCTTGATTCCAAGTGAAGACTTTTCCCTTCACTACGCCACTATAAATCATGCTATTACTCTCATCAAACTTCCCAGGAAAGGGTCATGGCTCTCAAAAGCGGACATCACCAGCGCTTTCAAAGTTCAAATTTCTCACCAGTGCTTCCCCACACATAGTAGCCTACCAAGCGCACAGCTTGTTCATCAAGAAATCATTTAAACATATCTTGTTGATGGTGTAGTCCTTGCTAGTGAAAAGTGGCTATAACCAATATTTTACAATAACAATGTATCAAATGACAATGTGAAAACTGTGAGAATGTGAAAGGGTCGCTCGTAGTGACAGAATTATCACCCGAATCTGCAGCTCCCCTCAGCTTTATGGAGCTTTAAAGCTAGTTTCAGCTTATTATTTAGCAGTCCAGCCCACAACTTTTCTGTTCTGGCTCACTCTCACCTCTCTCATAGCATCGTTTTCCATCACAGTAGGCAACTATCTTCAACAGAAAGCTCTAAAAACCCACTGTCCTCTAGCAACTATCTTCAGCAGAAAGCTCTAAAAACCCACTGTCCTCTAGCAACTATCTTCAGCAGAAAGCTCTAAAAAACCCACTGTATACAACCTGCTCATCACCAAACGGCACTTATTTTTAAGTGAAAACAAAGGTGAACGCTGAAATTATTACCCAAACTGTCCATTGTCAACATCCATCACAGTTTCTGGTTCTGGTTAACTTTGACTTACTGGTGGGATCACAAGTTTTGCTTTGCAATGAGGAATTATTACCAACATTTTGGGTGTGCTTAGTTTTGGTTTTACCTCCGAATAAAGAGATTTGGATTATTGGCTAAACTCTTGACTTGCTTCAAACCTGTCTTATCATCTGACTGCTCGTGTTTCTTGCACCATCAACTTTTGTTGTAGGAATTACATGTATGGCAAAAATACAGTACGTTTCATTATTCCTGTCCAGGGTTTCCTCAGTCCACTGTTCACTCACAATCCTCTAACTGCAGCTGTACATTTATAAATAATGATTCTATTCTTATGTGAGTGTTCATACACAGTTCATGTAAGATTATGTGATTTCTGTTGTAGCAGTAAAACAGTGTTAGCAGGGGACCTCATAAAATTTTCTCTCAGTCCCCACCAAGAAATCTTGGACTACAAAGAGTGAGAAGAGGATAAATGTAGTAGAATAAACATAGAGTCATGAATTAGTGAGTGATGTGTCCTACTCAAACCATGCAGAAACTATGTCTTCTCAGCTGAAGGGAGTTAGACTCATGATATATGTGTACACATATACACATTTGTGTATGTGTATGTATAGATGTTTGTTCGGGCATAGTGTGTGCGTGTTACAAACTGTGCAAGGAAGGAAAAAAAGCGGGAGTCCTTTAATGTCACATTACTCAGCACGGTAACTACGCTTGCGACATGCGATGTGTCAGCCCGCATCATCATCGCCCACTGAGCATGTGCAGAACAGGCCCCCAGCCCTCCACGTGCGTTCAGAAAATGCACGAGATATACACGGGGATGAGGTTGTACATATCCCAGAGGGTGGGAAATGCAACTTTAATCACTTTTTTTCTTTTTTTGGTATGCTGAGCGACATCACCCCCCTGGTTGTTGTTGTTGTTATTGTTCTTAATGTTTGTTCTTTGTTGTCCCAGCACCATTAAAGCATCGACAGCTTCACATGATGGCTGCAGTTCCAAGGGGCAGCCATGACTCAGCTCAAATGAAACCTCTTTATCATCTGTGTGACAGTGTGTCAATGTTAAACTTGACATGCAAACTCATCGCTGTCTTTGCTCTACCTCCCAACCCCAGTCAAGTAAAACTCCCAGAATTCTTTGCTTCTAGCCATATGGTGTAATGGCTGATGTTCACCAGCTATTTTTAGGTACTATAATATTTGTCATTTTCATCCAGCAAGCAGTGCCCAAGACTCTTTTTCATTTTATTTCTTTTTTTCTATCTTGACAATAAAAGATGCAAATATTTAAGGAGCAGTACAATGTGATAGTGATAAACAGTTGATCCCAAACACCCTCTTGTATACTGTGCTCATGCAGACAGGTTTAAGGTCTCTCTGTTTTGTTGTTCTGAGCTGTATGGATTTTAGAGCTACAAAATGGGCTGGATATTCATAGACGAGTTTTTTTTGCCCTAAAGCAGAGTGGCTGTTCATCTCACAGCTTTAGGAAAGCACATATTATTCTGTTTTCTAAATCAGGAAGAGAGTCGGTTTATTTTCAGGGCGATTATGCTGTGCTTCAGTGAACTTATTCCCTTTGACTAGATACAAAATAAGTGTACATGCCAGCTGTGGCATATCTATTTTTTCCATTATCTAGAGATTTGCGTTTAGATGGTTATTAAATGCGTCCAGACAGTTACTGATCCTTCAAAGAAGTTAGTTAAATAGCAAAACAGATGTAAAAAGATAAAGTTGATCAGATGGTATTTGGAGTTTACCTTTCTGATCACTACCTGGAAGACCTGTTCTTCTCATTCCTTTCAAGTCCAAATATCTCAAGCCAACTCAGTTCATCTTTCAAAGCAATCTTCAAACAACACAGTTTTTCACTCTTCTTCAACCACACCACCAAACCATATTTCACTACCATGTAATTACAGCTGGACGCTATTGGGGAAGTGGCTATTGCATCATTCAGGAGATATTTTCTGTGTTGTTTTTCACAGAGGGAAAGCACACAGTGACTACACACAGAAAAAATAAAACATTGATTTCCCACTGTGCATAATTAGCCAGCAGAAGTATGAGATGCAAAATCATTGCATTCATAATAGGCTGGATAGCTTCCAGTTGATGGTAGTTTGACGAGAGAAAGCAGAGGGAGATGTATTGCAAATCCATATTGCTTCACACCCCTGTGTGGAGTGAGTTAGTAGGGAATTCATTAATGGCATATTTAACTGTTATTCATCACAACCGGGCACCCACAGATCTGCTAATGGAGTTCCACTGTGGCCTTTTACTGTATAAAACTGTCTCCTTGTTAATTCTATCAACTTATTGTGGGATCCAGTGCGTTTGTATGACTGATAACTGTGAATAATTCATTATGACAAGTAGGCAACCCCACAGGATTGCAAAGATAGTTCTGGTTTCTTACAACCTGGGACTTATTTTTGTAGTTCACTAAGTTGATTACTGAGTTCAGTCAGAGACATGTCAAGGAACTGACCATTTCTAGCAAATGGTTGTACAGTTAGATTAGGTGGAAAAGGCTCTGCTCTCAAAGGATCCAAGCAGCAACGAGGATTCTGCTGGAATAACTAATAACACATACATTATCTAGGGATGTCCTGGTCAACTTTTTTTGGCCCAGATCCAAGTCCTTTAATATTAGTTATGAGTCCAATCTGATACGATTAGGCCTAAATGTTGATTAAAAATATATCTGACACAATTAAATAACTCAGACACACCTTATTTTTCACAAGCTACTTAATCCAAATATTGAAGGTCCTGGTTCAAAACCAATAAGTTTCTAAACTGATATTGATATTATATGAATGAAAGTTTAACTGGGAGAATGTGAGAGGAAAGAGAGAGGAGAGATAACTGTGTAACACAGTTGGCAAAATAACCACTGTCTGCTCTCAGAGACACCAGTGCGCCAAAAAAATGTTTCATATTAACACACTCTTATTCTTGGGATTGGCTTTGGACATCGCTAACATGAACATTAAATCTTATATATACCAAAACTATAGCGCATGGGGGAGGAGGTTGGGGTGGGGGAGGCAGCTGCAACACCAAGTAATAGTGATGTGCCAGGTTATAATGGATGTGCTGTACACCTGCATGAATATGATTGGATGTTACTAGTCAACTGGTAGTCACACATTTGATGAATGAGCCAGTGACTGTGAAGCATGAATTAAACAGCTGATGCCAATCAGCTAATGCAAGCGCAACTTCAGAGTTATGCCTGACCTATACTCCATGTCTGGGAATGCGGCAACATCCATCACAGTTTACAGGTTTAACTTTGACCTTCTGTAGTTGTGTGCAATCAGTTTTGTCGAGCAATGAGGGATTATTGCCGACGTTTTGCATGTGCTCACTTTTGGTTTTATCTCCAAATATTTGCCCCATTAGACTTCATTGTAGCGATGGTGCTGTGTTCAAAGATCTTAGTAATTCATTTAAGGAAAGACAATGTTATCAGAATCAGTGGAAACAATGGTCAAAACTATGAAAATAAGACACCAAGGTGTAATAAACTTCCATTATCCTTTAGCAGTAAGTACTTAGCAGTAAGTCTAATTTATACTGGATTGATAGAGCCAAACTGTCTGCCATAAGATTACTGGTGCTACCCTTAATGATCTTCAGCACCTGATTGTTCCATCTGCTATAGACTTATAGACTCACCTATAGACCCACTAAAATGGCAATACGGTTTCAAATGCCACATAGATCGTAGTGTGTTTGTACTGCTCTGTCTCTCACTCTGTCTTTTTGTCTGTTTATCTATCACACACACACACACACACGCACAGTGAAATCCTCTCTTGAGCCTTTACTCCAGAGGTCGGGTCTGGTCTGTACCAGACTGTAATATAATATGCTTAGTCATCAGAACAGAACAAAACAGCAACGGCCACAGCATCTGCATGCACACACACACACCACACACACACGTACAGTGCAATCCAAATATGAGCCTGCCATCCAAATCTCCAAATGCAGTTAGACAACCCCCTCCCCTCGTCAACTTACCCCCCAATGCCAAATCTAGCCAGTGGTGCCTGTTCGTTTCCATGACAACGGCCTGAAAGTATTACATCATCATTGAGAAGGAAGCAGGGCAGAATTTTGCACACACACACACACTTGCATTCCCTCACTGCGTGATTTTCGCTCTCGCTCTGTCACACACATCCCTAAGTGCCCTCTACCCAACCCCCCCCCTTTCGGAGCATACAGAGCCTTGCCCTGTGTTACGTATGACTCCCAGGCTCTTACTCGGGAGAGGTGACATCATCACCGGTAAGAAAGAGGAGGGTAGGAGTAGAAATTTTTTCGGGAGCATTGTTACTGCTTATTGCTACACTGTAAAGTTAAACCTTACAATTCTTCCTCCTGATGTTCTTCCACTATGTTCACAATGAGGTGTCTGTCAATTTTGAATTACCTTTGGGATGAAAAGCAAACAAACATTAACAGTGGCAGCTCACATTAGCAGTTTCAGCTGGCAGGACAACCCACTTAAGACACTCTGAATAATTCACTGTGACTACATAAGCTTATCAACACATTTTGCTCCCTAATGAAACCATTAACATCCAGGTAGCTGGTTATCTGTGTGACCTGTAAGAGAGGGATAACATACTGATTGTTTCTTAGCTGTTCACTTGTTACACACAGCTTCATTTAAGTGAGTGAATGGGCCTGCGTTGTGGTTTGCTCTCATTCGCTGGGATATGAAGTGAGCATCCAGACATTACTTTTAATTATTTCTTATGTACAGCTAAAATATGCAGCAGTCAGTGGTTTTAGCTTTCTTGCGGAAGCACTGGGTAGAAGGTGGAGAAGGGGGAACGTAGCCGGGGAGGTGGCTTCCTGGCTCTATATTTTATAATAAATTGCAGAGATTGCAGGAATTCCCCAAAGACTCACAAGCATTACTCCACCTTTTCACCCCCATCTCTGTGATGGTTATAAATAAATGTGAAAGATGGAGGAAGTGAGGGAATGTTAGGTAAAGATGAGAATGGTTATCCACTGGGATTTGTACAGTAGATGTGTGAGGGAGAGTTCCAGGCCAAGAGCAAATGTAACACCACCATATGTCTGTGCACAGTCCCACTTCCCACTTCTCTTCTCTCTTTCCTTTTCTATAAATAAACCCACACACTCGCCCACATACATGGTGCATTACTTGATGCGATGGGATGATGATCTGTAACCTCACTGGTGCTGAAACGACTAGCCAATTGACAGAAAATGAATCAACAACAATTTTGATTGTTTTGACAGCTTTGCCATCTTTTACGACTTACATGACATACATATGTTACTCTGGAGTAATTCTCCTGACTCGAGGATGTACCAACAACGAAAGTTCACACATGTAAACACGGTTTTATTGCAAGTGAACCGGGAACCATTCATTGTCACTCTGCAGTGAAGGTGGGCTCTGCCTTCTGCCTACATACAGTATGTGTGCAGAGGGTGACCTTGCATCCACAGGTGTGATTAATTTGGTATAACGCTACTGACCCAAGTGTGATGATTACAGATCAAACGTCTCTTTTGCTTGGTAATGTTTACTGCACATCATTAGAAAAGAGACAACTGCAAAACATTGATTCCATTTTTCTGAGCGTCTCAAACACTCTGAAGTGACTCTTTGTGTTATGAAAAGTTGATCCATTGGATCCAATAAAATAAAAATCGATAAAAAAAAATGTGTGTGGGGAGAAGTAAGCTAGCTCAGCTGAAAACCTTCTGCAGTGTATGCACTCAGTGAGCAACTTATGTTGGAATTATTGGGACACCATCTTGGAACACAGTATCCAGTTTCCTTAACCCATGGCACATACGCCAAAAACATGTTCTCTTTTCTTGGTCTGTTTCAGTGTTGTGTGTCCAACTGCACATGCATTGCACATATTCCTTCTTCCTTATACTTCATACTGTGAACTTTTGCACATTCCCTGGTCAATATTGTGCACATTCCTGCACAAACTGTACAGCTCTTTCACTCTAAAAACAGATATATTGTACATACTTTTTAGAATATTTGTTCATATTTTTATTGTCAAGTTTTCTATTTTCTATTTATACCGCTTGACTTTAGCAGTACTTGTTTTTTTTAATCTTTTTTATTTTCTCTTACTGCGTTTATTGTTACGCACCAAAATACCATAGCAAATTCCTTGTATGGGAAAACCTACTTGGCAATCAACCCGATTCTGATTCTGGTGCATATTAGTGTCTCTCTCCTTTCACACTGAGATTACGTCATGCACATAGAATTTGCTGTTTTTGGCACTGGGAAAGTTTGAAAATTATTAAACCTTTAAAATTTCACAATGCATAAAGTAAAAATTTACCTTTTTGTCATTCATGGTGTCCTGGGTAAAATGCTTTTTGGGCCACTGGGGATGTTTTTGTTGTAGTACCATAGTTGGCCACTGGGGCAATCTCCAGCTATTTGAATACATCCATACACTCTCCATAGTATTAGTACGCCAACTGGGGATGGCCTAGGTCAGAGCCACGCCTCCTGATACGCCTCTACCCCACTCACCTCACACTGGTTGATTTACAAATGTGTGTAAGGGGGGGGGCTTAAGTTGTCATTGTTGTAGCCTCACCTATTGTATCTGCTGTAATAAAACTGTAGGTAACATGACACAATAATTTTTTTAGTGAGAATAATCCAATGAAGTAGTGGGATCAAAGATAGGCCACACAGTCTAGCACACTATACTGCCATTAAAAATGATGCGGAAGGAAGCCAGACAGAGAAAATCAGAGTCTGAGGAGGGTGAGGATAGGAAGCAAAAGAGATTTGACAGAACACTGCAACTAGCGTGATACACTTGTGCATCTGAACATGCTCAGTGGGCATAAAGGAAACGCAAAAGTGCAGCAGAGCTCGGGCACGAGGAAAACGAGCCCAACAGAAGTCATGCTACATCTCGATTCAGAGCCCCTCAGTGGCTCACAGTGGCTCCTTCCAAATTGCCTGGTAAATTAGACAGGCATGGGATGGTGCAGGCGGGCGGGCGAGTAGGCGGGCAGTCAGCTCCAACAGGAGAATGAAGCAGGCCGCGGCAGAATGTGTCCCCCAGCAAGCTGAAGCCTGATTGCTGATTGATACATTGACTGCCACTGATTGTGCATAGTGAAGAAGAACGGAGAGACCGGGATGATTGCAAAAAGGGAAACAATGGAAATCTTACTGGCCTCATGTGTGTTTTTGTGTCTTTGCACGTGGGTTTGTGTCTCGCATCTGCGTGTTCAGTGTTAGTATGTTTTTGTGTGTGTATGTGTACTACAGCCAGCAGGGGTAGTTGGGGCCAGAGCACCATCAGCAGCTGTTCAGGGTTCATCCCAGTGACCTCACTTACAACTGCACTACCAGGCCAACTACATCACTTTTTCTTTCTATGGCTCTGTCTTCCCTAAAGTGCACTCAGTACAAATCAGTTCCCCCATATTCTCTTCATCAACATAACTGTCAGGTAACATCTTTCACACTGAATGTTTCCCACTCACCCCTCCTTCTTTCCATCCCACCAACACCATTCCCATCATACACCAGGGCACATGTATTTTTTTTCCAAACCCCAAACATCATGCATAATGCACCGCATCTCAGCTTGCGTTCTGCATGTAGTACATCAAACGTCATCACTAATGGCAAGTGTACTGCGGAGCAGCGGCTGCGCAGAGGAGTGACTCCCGTCAGGTTAAGGCTTAACAGTCTATTATTTTTGCCCACCTCTCCCTTCTGCTACTTAAACACACTCTGCCTCAAGGAGCCACTCACTCTGTTGCTATGGGAGTTTGTGTTCAGACGGATACAGTCGAGCACACGTTACAGGCAGCCAGCCAGGCAGGAGTGCTGATATTGATGAAACAGATCAAATCGGACTGATGTGTGTGCATACGTTTGTCCACGCTGTTCATTTCATCCGTGCCGTAGACAATTTTGTTCATTAACTTTGACAGATTATCCAAAACCCGAATATTGTGATCTAATATTTATCAGATTAATATCTACAGTATTTGAAAATAGTTTCCTATTAAGTAACATATTCAAGAATTCCTATTTAAACAGACTAACTGAGCCAGAAGCAGCAGTCTTTGCTCTGTATAGGCCTGCATCTTGTCATCAACTCTCTGTCATCAGCTACAGTGTGCGTAGAGTAATTTGACCTTGACAGTTTTCACTTGACGTAAGGTTGTCTGTCTTGTATGAATATGTGTTTGAATTGAGTGGGGGTGAGTCACTCCTCAAATGCAGCAGTTGCGTAAGAAGTGACCTGTTGGGTATAGTTGAAAGAAACCTTTTGTGCTTTTGGATAGATAGGCATATGCTGATGAATGGCTTTGTTGCTGGAAGACATTCAGCGTACTGTACTTTGGTGGTGGCTCCCTGCATCACTTGTGGCCAAAAATAAGCATTGACAAAAACAACCCAAGAATACTTGATTTAATCTTACCTTGAATGCTTGAATGTGAAATGACCACTTCTGTTATGCCAGCGGACGTACCAATGACTATCACCAGTGGAAAGTCACAAAAGAGAATGAAACCATCCCAATCATGTGATGCCCCAATAATGCAAAAAGTCTCAATGTGCTTTTAGATTAAACGCAAATTTTCCCACTTACGTTGTTTGTACAAATTTGACCCCAGGAGTGTTTGTGTTTATTTGCCCCAAACAGTTTACGTACAGTAATGCCTGTACAGACATCAGCTGTAGCTGTGGCTGTGTGTGTGTTCAGAGTTTGCCTTGTGCTCATGTGTGACGGCTCAGCCTCTGACTGATATAAAAACTCACCAGGAATTCCTATTCTTTCTTTTATTTTTCTCTCCTTCTTATTATCTCCATATGTTTATGAATTGGAGTCATAGCACCGCAGGTAAAACATGTTTTTTGCACAAGTTGAAACATTTTTCAACTTGCCACCTCTAAAATTTGCTTTGCTTTCAGTCTGAACATACCCCTAAAAAGAAAGGATGAAATAGATGTGACCACTGCCATCTTATGTTGCCAGACCAGCAGGAAGACTCAGCATAGCAGACTGTGTGAGGAAGGCTCTGCCCTCCCTCAATAACTGCTGTCATTGCGTCTGAACTGTTTAACCTTCAGCCAGGACAGTGTAGCTGCTCAGTGACCAGCAGTAGACCGTGAATGGGCAGCTCCCAAGACTCAGTGTATGTAACTGTGCACATGTGTGAAGGTAAAGTGAGACATGTCGAAAAACGTGTGCTCAGTGAACTGTCCCTACATGATTGAACATTAAAAGAAGAGTAAGAGTAGAAGGTTTGGAGTGTATTGGTGTATGTGTACAAGTGTGTGGGGCAAGTGGGAATGTGTGGCCACGCTAGGCTCCATTCAGTCTCAGTTCAGTTAATTTAGGGGATTTCCACATAATTCTAAAACTAGAAATCTCTGCAACAACCTGCATGTATAATTAAATTATTAGAGTTTGAGACTCAGTGAACTGAGTGACTTAGAGTCTACCCTGACACACGGCAGCATATGGAGTTCAGCCGGGTGTAGCACGCGGCAGGTGCTTGGTGTGTAGCTGTGCGTCCTCGTTGGCGTAAACCAGAAGAGGCAATAGCGATATATGCATCTGCTGCCTGTATCTCCCCCTGGGACAGGGAGCATCAGTCTGGGCACGGTGAATGCCGGCTGCTCGGCCAGCGCATCCTCTCATCTCCATCACCGTGTCCACTTGACAGGCTGCTGAGCCCTTTGCCTCACCTGCTCATGTAGAGCACCATTCACCTCAATGCGGCTGCTCTCCCGCTGTCCACTTCTTCCTGAGTTGATGTAAGGTTTCCATTTCAGCTGACTGTAGTTGTTCTGGTAATTAACATTGTGTTATGAGACCACATATCTGTCTGCATTCCTCCTGCTACTCTGGTCAGGGCACATAGCAATAGACTAGTGGATGTGTTAAGTTACTGTACTGAGATACTCTGCTGTCTGTAATACACCTCTCACTGTGCTTTTTCAGCTGTATGTGAGGTCATCATGTTACTTTTTTACTCAAGGTAAAAGATGACCATTTAACACCATCTCAGCAAGTGACCGTTCGCTAAGCCCGGCAGCCCTTAGTTACTGTTGCTACTTCTGTCAAGCTTTCCATGCAAAAATGCAATTTACAATGACAACGGTGGCAGATCTACCACTAGAAATTTGTAGTACTTTTTTTAAAAACAGGTCCTTGTTTTCAGACAGAGGCAGACAAAAAGCAGGCTCCTCATTTCGAGCCGGCGGCTGTTGATTTTGCCGAGATTACAACTGTCCCTGGCAGCTTTCATTCACTCTAGCTGGCTAATTAAGCTAAAGTTAGATCCATGAGTTGTAAAATGAGAATCTTGTAAAGGGGTTCTTAAATATGCACTTGATGGCTACGTATTGTGCTAAAGACTGAGGCTAAAGCTAACAGGTCCCAGGCAAACAGTCAGCATCCTCACCAGATGATGATCCATGTAGAAGACGTGTTACAAGAGAAAGGGCTTTTAGGATGAGTACTAACCAATGTTTGGTGAGCGTAATGTTATCTCGGATAAGGAGTTTGGCTGGAGTTGCTGAAGTATAAACTTCCCCAAATCCAAAATTAGGCAGGACATAGCTGCTAAAGTTAGCCTTAACTCTAACATTCAGGTTTTAGTGGTTAAATACTACACAGTGGATGAGCTATTGTAAATGTTTTTGTTATGTAACCTGTAACCCATGGATGTATAAAGAGGACTGGATACAGCGTCGGAGGTGGGTTTCCATTTATTCATCATGAAAGCTGCTCAGTGACGCAAGAAACCACAAAGGTTCGACTTCCCGATATAAAATTACCCGGATCTTCTTATAGTTTCTGCATTGTGTAGCCCCACAGGCGCAAGCACAATAGCGTTTCCCACAAGTCTTGTGGGTCCAGTGTGCATCATGTGACGGACACGGAAGTTGTAATTCCACGGTTTGGCCGCTATGTCAAATTGGCTTCAAGGCCTAGTGCACTTCCTGGGGGCTTGCTGTAACCTCATAAAATGTAGTTAGCTAATTAAATGCTCCTTTGCCGTGGAAGTATAGTAGGTTTCTACTGTAGGTAGTAAGCTAGTTAGCCGGACATGCTAACATTTGCAGCTACATTTACATTTGTAGCGCGTATAATCATATTGTTTAATCCATTCCTTACACTTTTGCTGTTGTGTTTTTGGTTTTGGAAAAGCTAAAAAAAAAAAAGACACCACCCTCCCTACCAGAGTCCCATGCACACCACCTCAGCATGTTGAGAAATCCAAAGCTTGACAGGCCTGCCATGCCTAGTTATGATTGCTAAACTATGATTGGAGAGTTGCTGTTTGAGGGAGGAGTTTAGTAAACGGTCGGTTACTTTAGTAATAACCAATGGCCAAAACAAGTAGTAATAAACCCTTAAAAAAACATATCCTTTAAGTGTATAAATTCTGTATGTTTTCAACATATCTACATGTGGTAAATGGCTGCATTTATATAGCGCTTTTATCTAAAGCACTTTACAATTTTGCCTCTCATTCACCCATTCACACACACTCTGATGGCAGCAAGCTACCATGCAAGGTGCTGGCCTGACCATCGGGAGCAATCTGGGGTTCAGTGTCTTGCACTTCAAACTTCGACATGTGACCGGAGGAGCTGGGGATCGGACCACCAACCCTGTGATCAGTGGACGACCCACTCTACCTCCTTTGCCACAGCCACCACTACATACCAGCATGTGTTTCTGATTCAGATTTAGAAAGAGTTAGGTGCTGTGAAGTGGAACCTTTCAGTGTTGATGTGTATAAAACACCTTGTTTACATGAAGGTTCGGTGGGTTTCTTGTGGGAGTTTGCAGTTCTGCATCACATCCGCACATGTTCTTCTCTCATGGGAAATTGGGCTTCATGCTTCTTGGAACAGTAATTAGCAGCATGGGTTTTTATCTGCAGGCTCTTTGAAGACTTTAAAAGAGCATTCTGCTAATTTTGTTGAGTCTTTCTTTTTCAGTCTTGTCTTTCACCCTTACAATGTATCACTATTTCTGGTGATTTTTTTGTGGCATTTTTGCTTCAGACAGGAGTATTGTCTTTTTCTCACCTACATTAAGCCCTAATTCCTGTCATGAGAGCTGCTTGTTCTTTCCCTTCACACACTAGCCTGGCATTTTGGCTGGATTGAGTTTGAGCTAGCTAACACCGGCTTGTAACAGTAAATATTAAACACATCCAGCTGTCGCTGTGAGATGGCTGCATGTTTTGCTGCTTTGTACTCTCTGGCTTTTTACAAGCTGCTCTGCATTGTGTTAGGCTTAAGAAGTTATAGCAGTAGAACATAGGGCAGAGGAGGACTGCAGCCACTCAAGCACAGCGAGATACTGTAGATGCAAATAGGTCAGCAGAGTACAAAACGGGTAGAGACAGTGAACAGTGGGAAAGTAGTGAACTATTCTTTCTACTCTCATTTTCTCTCGGCAACATGTGAAGGAGTTGAGACTGAAAAACTAAAAAGACTAAATGTAAGTGGAATAATAAACTACTCAACTACTCCTAACTCACTTCATTTATTCATTTATTCTTTTACCCTCTTATCTCTTATCTCTTAGCCTACCTGGCTCTTGAGTGAAGAGCATCCTTCGCTCTGTAAGATGGCTACCATGTAACCTCCTGGTGCCTCATGTCATCATCCCCTCTCTGTCCCGGTGTTACTAGAAGTTTCTAGCCATGCTAGCGGCGTACGGCTCAAGGGATGGCATTGTCCGACACTCAGTCGGTCCACCATGTTAGTCCTGACAGAAATATCTCTATATATCAACTATTGGATGAATTGCTATGAAATTTGCTGACATTCATGAACTTTGGTGATTCTTTGACTTTTCATCTAGCGCCATCATCAGGTCAAAACTTTGGTTTTAGGCAAAATACATTAGTATTGACATTCGTATTTAGTGCTAGTTAGCCAATGTGCTATAATATGCTAACATGCTAAACTATAATGGTAAACATGGTAACCTTTGTCTGCAAAACATCAGCATGGTAGCATTCTCATTGTGAGTGTGTCAGCATGCTAACGTTAGCATTTAGCTCAAAGCACGACTGTGCTTTACTTTATTTAAATTAACTTTTTTTCACTTCACTTCAAACTCCTGCTGTGAAAATATGGCTTGTGCTGCTAAGTGTGTTAAAAATGACTTGTCAATAATTGCAGTTGCCTTTTTTTTTTAAAACTGTTTAAACATCTCATTTTAATCTCGTGCTGTCTAAAGGAGATGCCCTGGGATTTTTCAACATGTCTGGTCAGATGTCATTTGTATGTCTTCCACAGTCTGTAAACTTATTATATTCTTGTCATTCTTGCATTGTTGATGCAGTTCCTCTATGTTTACTGTGCTGGTCAATAAAATATTTCTGATTCTGATCTTGCCGTTTGTTGCAATCATTAACATTAGCCCAACTCTCTGCCTGGTGCCTGGCTGCCCTTTCCCAGGGAATAGTGTAGGTGCTGAAATATGTAACAGATGTTAGCAGTGGCCTGTGAATGGGCTCCTGATTTGTGTGGGAGGAAATGATGACAGGGGTGACTTGATGCTTGAGGAGTGAGAGGCAAAGGTTCCTCAACACTCTCCGGCAGCCAAGCGCCTGTCACTGGTCTTGGCAGTCAAGGAGGGACTGAGGGGCTGAGAGAGGGGAGGAAGTAAAGAAGCCATGGAGAGGGGGTAGAATAACTCAGGCCACTATTTAAAACCAAACTCCCTCCTTTTCACCTCTTTCTGTTTTCCTTCACACTCTCTCCATCTGCCAACTTCCCGCTATTCTCTCAGTCTTGTTCTCTCACACACAGTTGCTCTCTCTCTTGCTCAATTGTACTCATATTTCCATGCAGAGAAGTGGAGTTTGCAAATTGCAGTTAAACACCCACCACCCTTTCTCTCTCCGTTGCGCTCCATCCCACTTGCCTTACCCTAAATATCCCTTGCTCTATTTCTACAATGCTCGCTCTCCTCTTTGCCCTCGCTTTGTCCTCCTAGTGCTCACTTTTTCCATTTCCCTATTCTTGTCACTCTCCGAGGAAGCATGCTCATACACAGTCCTTGGCAGGGCACAGTTAGACTGTCACACACACTTGGGCAAGGTACTGTCTGGGCAAGGCTCCTTGTCAGTACACATGAGTTCAATGGGTTTCTGTGCTCATAGGGTTGACCTCTCTGCTGGGCATTGGAAGTGTGTTCCCTGCACCACACTCTGCGGAAACACACACACACATATGCACACACACTCACATGCTGTACATGAACTGTTCTAACCGTATGTGTCTGTCTCTTCCAGCTCTGCACGAGTTCCCTACAGACCTGTTCACACACAAAGAGAGAACAGAAGGAGCTGTGGCTCTGCATGTCCTGTGTGTAAGTTTACCTTCACCTATACAACTCCGCATTCATATGCGTGTGTCAACATGTGAGACTGTGTATAAGTGCCCAAGTGACGTTTTACATCGCATTTTAAAGGATAACTATTAAATAAACACATCAGTGGGCCACAATTTTGCACTGGGTGACATGTTCCTTCACTACCATAACCATGGGCACTGTAGTTTGCTTTGACTCAATCCCGTACACACCGTTCTGCCGCCGTAAAGACTCACTAAACCATCAAATGTGTATTAATTCCCAATTAGCAAGTATACATTTTTTATGACGTAATTTTTATGATGTGATGATCTTGTTGCTCTTTCCATATATAGTACATTATAAATAGTTTTATATATTAATGTATTTTCAAAGCATGCTACATCAAATAGGCACATTTTGGGTCAAGGCCTTTTCTGTACAAACTTAGTACCACCCCTTAGTTGCACTTCTCCAGTTTATCTATCTAATATGGCGTCCTCCATGTCCCTTATTAGACCTTCCCCTTGCCAGTCTGGGACTACGAACATGACCATATACCAAACCCACCTTTGTAGGTGCCCCATTGGCTGATATGTGTGTGGATGTATATGATTGATTGTCTTTCATACTTTTTTACCCTTTTGAATTGTTTTTGTCTGCTTCGTACCTACCCTATTTAAATGTTGTTTGTAATGTGCTTCATGATGACCCTGATGAAGGGCACAAGCCGAAACGCGTTGGTCTAACATTAAAGTTGTTCTATATACTACTACTCTATAAGTGTTGCTGGAGTTTTGACCTCTATTAATTCGCAACTGAAAATAGTTCCCAACAAATTTATATATTATATTTATATATATTTACCCCAGTTTGAGTAACGTTTGCTAAAAACTAGAGAGCCCTGTTGCTTGAGGAAATTACTGAGCCCTTTTAAAAATGAAACTATATAATTGTGACCCATTTGTAAAGATTTACGTATTCAGTAGGAACCAATGGGCTTGGGAGTGAGTGCCACAGTAAGGATAGGGGAATAAGAGAGCATGGACTAACACATTGTTGTTTTTTGTCTAATGATGGGATTTGTTGACAATACGAAAAACGCCAGCCATATTCTTTAAAAGAGCACTCCACCGATTTAGCAGTTCAATGGACAGTTTAAAAAAAAAAAATCTAAATCGATGCAGCAGAACCAGAGATATCGTTCTTTTTATTCCACACATTCTTCTTCATTGTCAAATCCTGGCACCTACTGTACATTACCCACAATGCAACTTGAGTGCCAACAGTTCGGTCGGAGATTCGGATGTATTATGCAAGTAGCTGCTAATGTAGCCTACATTTTTCCAAGCTTCGGGTGTTAGGAAGATACCTCAGCTTATAGCAGATGTTCTCCACTGTTATGCAGTGTTATGCAGCCACAGCTGTTGTCCAAATGTCATAGCTACAGAGGTGTTGTAAGATCACTTCTTTCTAACGCCACACCCCCAGATGTTTTTCATTTTCAGACTTGACTGATTCAAGACTATCGCTGTCACTTGAGGACATTTATCAGACTGCACACAGCTTCCTCTTGAGCCACAAAAGGCTTTATACAATTTAAAACAGACTTTGATCTGTAAAATCGGTGGAGTTCCCCTTATAAGTCACCACAACTGCAACAGAAAAATCCAAACACCTCAATCAAAATACATCACAAAGTGACACAATCTTTGTCATTACCTGTCATGTTCGGTTTTTATTAAGTCATGGGATAATGTTCGCAGGCTATCATCCAAAGCAAGGCTAAACAAATGGTACCACTGTAGATATTTCATCCTCTCTGGCTGAGCAGAAGACAGCATCTGGATCTGCAGCACAATGCCAGGCCCAGTCAAGTCCTGTCCTCTCCTCTCCACTCCCTCTCAGGCAGTATCTCATTGGTTCAGCACATGCATGACCAGCCACACTGGCCTCTCCAGCATGGCCCAGCAGGGGTCAATACGTGAGGTCAAGGCTATGATGGAGCCCCTCTACAGTCACTCTTGCTTGTTCCAGTACATGATGACCCATGTTGTGTTGGGCTGTTGCTGATAGTCTCTGGGGGGCTGACTGTAATGGAAGTCCATGCCAACAGAGCAGCGTCTCCAGGGAACTTTGCTGTGCATAAACAGAGCACTAAAAACTACAGAATGGACCGTTTTGCCAGTACATGTCTGACATTTTAGGCAATGTCACTACTTAGAGTGCGCCCACCCTCTGAGTTAGCCTTTTCCTATGGCAGAAGGGCAAATGAAAGTAACCTTTTCTAGGATGCTTGAGTATTAAAAAAAAAGAAGCCAAAAATACAGTATATCACCACAAGCTCTTTCCCTATGATGTCTAACCTTTAAAATAATGTACTCCATGTCATTTTATAGTTGGTGTTACTCTACTTTGCTTTGTGATGGAACAGCATTCTGAGGATTTCAGGAAGGGCAATCACGGCTAATACCCTCAGAGTATACTGTATAGTTGTAATGCTGTTGTACTTTTCCATCTTTCCATTTTTGGAAAATGAGAATCCAGGCCCGAGGAAAAGGTTGCCCACTGTGACATGCAATATATCCACTGAAATTTCCCTAAATAGGTTTGGAACATTGTATGCAGGAAACGAGCCAGGGAGCAAGCTAAATGAGAGCACTGACAGTCTCTCCTCATGCTCAGCATAGTATACCATATGTAAAGCAAATTTATTTGTCATGTGCCTTTAAACAAGGTAATAAACTAGGGCTGCAACTAATGACTATGGAAATTAATAAAATAAGTTCATTCTTGACCTTGTGCACAGTCAATACTCTTAACTTAAGGTCCACTTACTAGCTTTTTCCCAGAGCTTTCAACTGCATCTCATAGTCTTTTAGCAATTAGAATGGTCTTCATTCACTAATGAAGAGGATTGTATTACATTATTTTTATTGGATTCTTTCCAATGCAGCAAATCAGAACTTCAGTTTCCTGACAACAGATATACTGTGAATCAATCCAACAGCAGAAAATAATGTTGCATGAGCAGGAGGGAAGGTGTGTTTAGCAGTGCAAAACCAGCAGAGAGACAACAGATGATACATCACATTCGAATGTAAATAGCATACATTCTTTCTGTAAATTTACTATATTAATTACTTTGTTAAAAACATTTAAATGGCATTATATTTGGTAAAGGGTAGTGGTGACTTGTTTAGGACCTGAAAGATAACATTTAGGACTTTGAGTTTGCGTAGGTGTTGCTGGGACTTGACTTGGGACTTCATAGCTAAGACAGGAGACTTGAAAAGCAATGGCTTTGTAATCAGCAGCCAAAATACATAGTATAAATGTGCTGACAGCCCTCTCTCCACCTGCGGCTGTTCCCCTTTACTGTTAATCAGACGGTTGTCAGCTGACGAACACAGGACACGGAGGTAAGTGCAGATACGATGGAGGTTTATTGTCACAGTAGTAGTTGTGCACAGGAGGAGCAAAGTAGTAAACAACGTATGCAAGAACTAGAAATGTCTATGAGAGTCTTATCTGTCGTAGAAGTTCGCTCTGTTCACTGATAGTGACGGGGAGCAGGAGAACCAGGAGACAAGGACACACACAGGTTGAGGGGAAGCCAGAATACTCGGAGATCTTCTGTAGAGAAGAGAGTCGGGTAGCATCTCATGGTAGAGTTGAGACCAGACAGTGAGTGAACCGGGGGAGTGTTGCTTTATAGTGCAGTGGGGTGATTGGTGGCAGGTGTGTATAATCAGTATTCAGGTGATTGTGATCTGATGACTGTGGTGGGTGGAGCTGGTGGTGTCTGTGTTGGCTCCCTGACAACAGTACTCCTACTTGATTATTTTCCTGCTACTGTACAGGATAAGATATAAAAAAATCAAAGGCCTTATGACATGAAATCATTAAAAAAATAAATAAATCTGAAAATGCTCTTCAAAAATAACTAAACAAATTACAGAACAGATGTCATGTCACCATGTGGCTTATATTGTTTGCATTATGCTGCACTCGTAGCAGCATATGGTCTTGGTTCAGGGATGTTAATTTAAACACTGGAGTAGATCCTGCTGTCTGTTTCTTGTATTCCTATATATTATATATCCTATGATTCAGTCACAAGTGAAGCTGCTGTGAACGGATTCCACTGTCAGTCGGTGATTGTCATTGATCATGTTTATGTTTATGATTCTGGTATTGGATTCAGCTTGAAGACAGAAACCTGTAAAACGCTTTGTGTTAGAGCTTCATTTCTGAATTTTAATATCACAGTATTTTACCTCCAACTGCTGTTCTCTTGACAGCCGTACTGCTGACCCCCCTCCAGTTCTGCACAGCTCATCAATGCTGGCATCATCACTTCTCAGAAAGGATTTGCTCTCAAAAACACAAACACAACTCCAGATTTAAGGACTTCCATGTCTGCATGCAAAATTAAACATGCACACAAATTTACATTGCGTATGCACACATGTTCACTCACAGCTACAGTAGATAGCGGTATTCCCTCCATCTCAACTTCGAACCTGAATCAAGATTAAACCCAGTTATCAGAACAGAATTACATGTGAGCCTTTGACTTTTTGCTTGCATACTGCTTGCATTCACAGTGTGGGCTCAGCTGTAGCTCTCATGCAGGCGTTGGGTAGTTTAGTTCACTCTCACCTGCTTTGAGAAACAGGAAATAGAAGAACTGGTGCAAAGGAAAATGTGACTCAGTGCTGAGCACAAAAGGAAAACGGAATATTCACTCTACATGCGATTCCTGCTGTAAGTAGGTCTTTGAAAGGCTTCGTTATTACAAAGTGTAAGGATATTCATGCCTCTCCTTTGTTCACACATTCCCCGTCAGTCTGTCGTCACTAAACTGACATTTTCTCCCTTGATCATCGCTATCTGTCTTTTATCCCACCCTGTCTCTGCGTCTCTGCTCTGTGTTGTATGTATTATGTGATGCCAAGGATAGGTTGCATTACGGTGGGTGTTTATGCAGTAATACACCAGGGAACAAAAACACACCAGTAATATACAGCATTAAAAGCATTTCACTCAGTAGATAATTTGCAGTCATAATGAATCCTTCAATTGTAAGACTATTCATTTAGAAGGATAGGAGGGTTACATGTAGAGTTCCCCGAGGGTCAGTGTTAGGACAATTATTGTTGTTTTCTACGTATATATTTGTTTCCAAGGTTTCCCGAAACATTTAGTTTATTTGCAGATACAACTTTTATTTTGCTGTGGTAAATATTTGAAAAGTAATTGAAATTTTGATTTGAGTTGAGTTGATTTATTTGATAAACTATTATTTATTTTAAGTAAGACTAAATTTACAATAGGGGCAAGCACTTAAATTCACAAAGCAAACTTATGATGAATGTTTTAACTGAGAGAGTGTCTGGAATATCATTTTTGGGAGTGATAATAGATAAGAAATTAACTGTAGAAAACATGCTAACTTCGTAGAGATTTGGGGACAGGAGTACTTGTGCAAAACAACATATATTGGGGCAAGCTACACGAGCCTCCCACTGTTCACATATTCTTCCATATAGTACTTACTTTTTGAAAGTATGGGGAGATAAATATGAATAGAAATACAATGTTCATGCTGTAAAGAAGAGCTGTAAGAATTGTAAAAAAAAAAAAAAAAACACACAAAAAACCAACCCCATTGTTTATTAAATCAAACCATATTATTTTGTTATGTGTCGGATATTGTTCTTTAACTGGGGCCCATAGTGTCATTCCATTCAGACAGTTTATTTCAGTAAGGGAATAAGCCATGCACATACAGTAACCTTCCCTCCTAGGCTTTTTTAATGCAGTATGTTTAAAAAGTGAAAACTAACTTCCTTATTTAAAAATGTAAATAGTGTGGTCCCACAGTTATGTTATTCATGAATTTTTTATGTCTAATCCGTTAATGTACTGCACTGCATTTGCATGGATCAGACCTCTGAATTTTTAGCCTTCAATTACTAGACTCACTTTCATTTTTCATGGTAATTTTCATCTAAATTTAATATAGCAGTTACAGCAGGGAGGTATTCTTCATTGTATCATTCAGGGTACACACATAGATTTGTTCAAAATAGAAACAAAGCGGAAGAAGACATGGAAGGTGGTAAATAACATCACTTTTTCTTGCCCAGTTTGAAATATCAACAGATATATCACAGGTGGTTGTACTGTGTGACAGTTAACGGTGCAGCTGGAACCCGTCTTAGTGTGGACTTTTCACCCTATGGGATCATATGTATAAATCACATCAAGCAACATGTTCATACTTCACTGATCCCTGTAATATTTATCACTCTCTCTCTCTCTCTCTCTCTCTCTTCACAGACCATTTACTTGTTCTGCGCCCTGGCCCTCGTCTGTGATGACTACTTTGTCCCCTCCCTGGAGAAGCTGTGTGAGGTATGAATGCGAAGTATTAAAGGTCCTGAAAACTTGGTTTCAAATTTTAAATATTTCTTTCTAACATTGAATATTAATGACTAAATAGGCAACAATTAAAGTTAAAGTTAAAGTTAGAAATTAACACTCAAAAGCTCAGCTAATCTATTTCATCAGGGCTGCGTGGGTGTGTCTCATTTGCTGTATATCAAACATCAAACATCATACAGCATCCTCTGGTGACACCTGTACAAATCCAAAAGAAAGCCATTGATCATAATATAATACATGCATTTACATAATTTCAGGTAGTATATGTTTATGTACAAAATGTCAAATGAATTTTGGAATTTTTGGAAATTACTAATGCTACAAGCCAAATTTTTATCCCCATAAAGTGCTTTTTTTCCTCATCTCCCAGGCTTTCTTCAAGTAACTGAATACTTAAATGTTACCTTGAATAGCTAACTAAGTCTTTGTATATTTGTATATTGTATATCTAAATGTATTTTTGTTTTTATCTTACTAAACAAGGTATTGCTGGTGCCCAGTATAAAGGAGAGTAGAAAAGAAAATAGAAATCCTTTTTATTGGACAAATCCACTTTTCTTCTTCCAGACTGACTGACTGTCAACATTGAGTGGTAAAATACCAGATTTACAGTGTTTTTACACAATCACACACATGCAAGCTTTAGTGGATCTGTATGATCAGCTAAGGGCCAGGGTCAAGGGTCAGACTGTGGACTGATCTCCTACTGTTTGTGTCTTAGGACTGGTCTGGATTTTCTAATTCCAGCTGGTATTTGCTTTTCAAATTTGAACTTTTTATTCGTCTCTTACTACTTTTCTGGCAGCGTCTCCATCTCAGTGAGGACGTAGCAGGTGCCACCTTCATGGCCGCTGGCAGCTCGGCTCCCGAGCTCTTCACGTCCGTCATAGGTACTCACCACAACCACCCCTCCGTCTCTTTAACTCCTCTGTTCTAACTGAAACACATGCCGCAATACTGTAGCTGCATTAGAGAGGAAGCATGCATGCCTTGCCGCAATATTGTAGCTGCATTAGGGAGGAAGCATGCATGCCTTTCAATGGGTGCTTTACAGTGATGCTTTTATCCCAAGACACTTGCAGTAAACAAATATGGCTTTCAATATACTGGATCACATCAGAATCACATTAAAGACATCTTATGTAATAAGCACTAGAGAATTGCTGGTGAGGAATAAAGGCCATATGTTCTTTCTTTTCCATTTTTCTTTGATCATGGTTGTGTTCAGTGTAGTATATCTGTCTGAACCAACAATATGAAGAACATTCACTTCAAAGGCAGGAACGTCACATTACGTTACTGTATTCTTTATATTAAAATCGAATTATACATACAGACTGGGTTTAAAAGATTCAGTTCTTCTGATTTGTATAGAGTGAATGCAACTAAAGGTTTTATAGGCCTCTTAAAAAATATTTTTTTGTGTGTGTGCGTATGTTTGTTTGTGTGTGACTGAGACAGAGATCCATGACCAGTATGGCCGAGTTATTTACATATGTTTTGACAGTTGTGTGACATGTGTTTGTCAGCACTGCAGATGCTGTGCTGCAACTGGAAATGTCAAGTAGTGCACAACACATCATCTATGCTCTCTATGGAGTCATAATGCTGTGTGTGTGTGTGTGTGTGTGTGTGTGTGTGTGTGTGTGTGTGTGTGTGTGTTCTGGCTCATTCTCTCCCCAGGGGTGTTCATCACCAAAGGTGACGTGGGTGTGGGGACCATCGTGGGTTCAGCTGTCTTCAACATCCTCTGCATAATCGGTGTGTGTGGCTTCTTCGCAGGCCAGGTATGATATAGCAGCGTTACACTGCTGCAGCCGAACCCGCCGCTAACCTGGTGGCATTTTCACAGAGTACAACCAGCAGCATAATGTCACCTTTAAATATTCAGCCACATAAACACAAAGTGAGAGAAAGTACTCATGCATACATGCACATGTTTGTTTATGCAGAAGAATGCAGGACACACAAACACACTGTTGATGTATGCATGCATGAGTCTATCAGATCCATGTTGAACCACATCGACTTACTTTACATGTAGATTTTATGTATGTATTTCATGCAATTTTTAGTCTTGGCTGTCTAACATACTCCTGTATTCTCTGCCTCTGAAATTTTCATCTTTTCACGAGTGTCAGTATAGTCAGATTTGTCATGTAACTCTCTTGTCTCGTGAAAAATAACAAAGTTGAGGATTAAAACTTTTCATGCCACAGTCATCCACTGTCCTGAATACAAACAAAGTGTACAAAAAGTGAAACGTCTGGTGCCAGTACACATTGGAAACATTTTTATATGCATTTGTTTGTGTGACTTTTTTTTTAATATTCTCCTCTGTGCTCGATCTGCTTAACCAGCCACATGTACAACATCCCATCAGTCTGAACACATTTGATAATTTGTATCTCTCTTCTGCTTTGCATCCTCAGTGCTGTGTGTTGCATGAGATACAGAGATATCACAATATAGCGCAGCCTCTCTCTGATGCTATCTGACATGCCAGGGACGTGGAAATGAGTGCAGTACACGGATAAGCTCTCTGCTCTGAAAAATATATGCACTGGACTCCAAACAGTGATGCAATCCCAGATTGCGCATTACGTAATCATAGTGAGATAATGAGGGAGAAGGGCAGGCGGCGTTACAGGGCTTGGAGGGATGAAGTGCAGTAAGATCTTCTTCAAGTCCAGCCATTGCACCTCACTACTGTTTGTTACCCTTGGCTGGCTGTTCATAGCAGGCTTCCTCTACAAAGCACTATTGTACAGTGAACCAGAGTACAAGCAAACATTTAAAAGCTTTCTTATGCTCTAACTCTACCATCTGCCTCGCAGCAGCAAACGATTCCACAGCTGGGAGTGGCACATTCGAGATGTGACTTCTGTCCCTCCACTTACGTATACGGTGTGAGCGCTGTGTGGGAGAGTGTTAGTCACTGCATTGTATCTGATTACATAAAGTTGATGCATACACCGGCACCTTTCCTACGTAGGATGGTACCTTGCAATTGGCTTTTTCAGTGACTGTGATTCAGGAGGTCAACTCAAGAGCTCCTGTGTTTACATCAGTATGGTAATGATGTCAGATGTGTTTCTGTGTCACAGTGCTGCATAAACTCCTGCAAGGACAAGTGTTACTATAAGAGTGTATGAATTGAAGCGGCATACATATTTCGTAAGTGTACTTATCTCTGTTTTCTTTTTTCCTTGCAGGCAGTGAAGCTCTCTCATTGGGCTCTACTCCGAGATTCAATTTATTACACATTTTCTATCACAGCCCTCATTGTGGTAAGAGATTATAGACTCGCATGAAAATACACAGCTCACATGATCAAGTGTGTGGTGATTGCATTAATATGCAGAAATATTTACACTGTCACTTACTTATCAAGCATATCAGGCCAATTTGAAAGTGTAGTTTATGGTTTTTCAATAACAACAATCCTCCCTGTAGTAAAGCGTGTTTGTTTGGATAAAACATGTAGTATGTATGGAGTATCATGAGAGACTGAAGCTGTGTCCCAAATCCATAATACATTCTAATTGTAAGCAGGTTTTGAGTATGCAGTGTACTCACACTGGTAAAGGGACATACTCAAAAATGTCAGTTTGCATACTAAAAAAGTAAGCATACTACTAAAGGAGTATGCTGATGGACACTATTGTCCCACAATGCAATGCACAAAGGAAATTGAGCAGTGGTAGGAAGTAACTAAGTACATTTACTCAAGTATTGTACTTAAGTACAGTTTTGAGGTACGGATTTACATTTTAGGAAAATAATAATAAATAATAAAACATATTCATTATTAAGATTTTTTTAAACAAAATGTATGATCAGCAGCCAAAGTATGATGATTTGTTATAGACTAAACTGCTCAACAGCATATAAAGTAGCTACAATTAGCTCCACCTCGACCGACTACAACAGTAAAAGGCCACTTACATGTTAATGCATCTATAATGATAATCCAATAATGTATGACACTTTTGCAAAATGAATGCTTTTACATTTGCTTATATATTTTTACTTAAGTAAAGGATGCAAATACTTCCTCCACCACTGAAATGGAGGCTCTACTTACTGCAAAAAATTAAAAGAGATTGCTCCAAAAACAGCTGGTATTAAATGTTTAGAAAAACATTTAGCTTACTCTTTGTGAAGTTTAATTGGCAAAACAGTTGGTATGTAAGGTATGTTTATTTCTTTTATACTAAGTGTAAAAACAGTGTACTATAAAGAACAGTATATTGTACATACTGTATGCAGTTAGTATGTAGTGTGGAATTGGCACACAGCATATGTCTGTGTTAGAGATAGAACATGGCTCACTCCAGTTAGCCTGACATGCTATGGGCCAGCCGATGTGTTCTTTCATATCATGGTGAAGCCAAAGACAATTTTTCACATCGTGGACAATAAAGTTTCTAACCTAACCATCGTGCACACAAACACGATAAATCAAAAGATAAATCAGCAGAACAATCACACCATTGTGATATGACAGCGTGTCACAGCATAATCCATGATTTCACATATTCCGTGTGCAGCATGCTACAGAGGAAAGCTCACGAGGGATTTCAAAATAAAAAAGGAACTATCTGTTTCTTCAGTGCCTTCCTGTCTTTAAATTAGGTATAATGAAGCAAGAGGTCATGCTTTGACCTTTTTCTGGCTGTCAGAGCTGTGGATTGGTCGTGCCCTCTAGTGGAGTAGATGTTGAAATGCAGAATTAATTGAACTTTCTATTTCTGCCTCCTTTCTGTCCTTTTGTGTCCTCTTTGTCTTGCCTTTGTAGTTCATCTACGATGAGAAGGTGTGCTGGTACGTAATGATATTGTCTCTAGCAGCCTCAATATACAGTTATGGGTTTTTTTAAAATACTGAATCACTGTATACATTTGACTGACCTTGTGTTTGTGTGCAGGTGGGAGTCTCTTGTCCTGGTCCTCATGTATGCAGTCTACATCCTCATCATGAAGTGAGTGTCATCATCAGAAACTGCTAATAATGTTAATTGATAAGTTGCATTTAGTTGTGGCCCCTTCTCATTCATTTGTCATTGCCAGGTTTAACGGCAGGGCACATCGCTACTTTGACCGTCGAAAGAAGAGCTCTATGAATCTGGCCAATGGGCTGACAGGAAGCACTGATCTGGAGGATAATGTCACGTGTGATGCTACTGCAGTCCTGCTCAAGAAAGGTAACATAATCTGCTCTATTTTACACAGGCTTTGCCCTCTAACAGGACTCTGTGGTTTTAGCTGCTCATCTCTGCGCACTGAAATTTACATAAACATAAAGTCAGCTGGGGCACCACTCCTCATCTATTTTTGTTCAGCTCCAGGATAAGACAGTCAAGGATGACTTTATTGACTTTAAGTTCTGTCTGTTATGTCCTGGGATGATTGCCAGCATAGATCCTCAATGCTAAAGCTGCACCATGCTGTCTGTTTCTGGGCTGCGTATATGGTGAGATCATGGCCACAAACAGATCCCCGATCCCCTTATTGGTGAAGAAGAACTTCCTCTACTTGATGAAGCCCACTGCTAACATGCTGAGCACTGAGCTTCCACCTCCTGGCCCTCCATACAGACACTTTAAGTGGAAAGCTACAAATCAGCTGCAGATCAAGCCAGTGTCTTCCCTAAACTTGACAAACTCTAGGAGTGTGTAGATGGGCCAGAATTCACTTGAGTAAAATGAACAACGTTCCCTCAGCAGAGCAGTCATCTGCTTATTAGCGTGGTTGCTGCCCACCTTGCATCCGGTTCTGCTAACTGGTCTCCCCAGCAGACCAAGGAGAAGGTGACTCTACCCAGTAACACTGTAGTCTTCCTGTTGGCCTAGTTGATGGTGGCAGGATACAATTGGAGCAGATGGATGTGTATCTTCCTATAAATCCTCCTTGTGAGCAGGAGAATCCCGCATAGCATGATACCTTACCAGGGATGTTGACGATGCCTTTAGCTATGGCTTTACTCATGGTCTGCATCAGAGTCTGTTTGGCTCAGTGGGACTGGCCACCAGAAGGATAAGGAAAACCTCCTGGGTCCTCAACTGTCAAAGGAGGGACTGTTTTTGCCACCAAGCACTTCCACAGATTACTCTAATGTTTGCATCTTCTGTCTCTCTAACCTCAAAGGTAAGGTATATTATGGAACACAACAGCAAACAGAAGAAAGCAGCACAAGATGTTGGCTAAGGCCTGCGCACATCCTTCCAGCCTCCAACTTACTTCAGCACAGCCTGCTCCATCAGCTTGTTCTGCATCTGATTCTCTGAGTGCTGCCCCAGAGAGAACCAGTCCCACATGCTAACTTGTACCTCGGGGTCTGCTGAGTGGGCGATGTAGAGAGGGCGGCAGGTGACAGTTGGTTCAGCAGATGGTTGCCATGCTGGATGCGTTTGAATGTGCAGCGTTAAAATGGTCCCCACAGTAGCCAGCAGGGACCTTCACGAATCTTCAGAGTTTTGCAGAGGAAATACCTCTGGGGGAGATAACCTCTTACATTTCTGTGTTCTCTCTGACAGGACTTGGGGATCATACCCTGCCCTAACAAGTGTGGTAGATGGTGTACAGGGAAATGATCACATGAACCTACTATGGCTGACATTGTTAATGCTGGTGCTGCAACAGTTCCAGCCATTGATAAGCAGAACAAAATTATTGGTGACAATGAAGGGGACCTGTTGACCAATGTCAACAGACAGGGTGGAATTCACACTGTACCATTGTTGCAGCCTGCTGGGGGCCTACAGGTGTTGTGGATATCCAAGCAGGGAACTCAGGAACACGAGGAAATAGGACCCAAACGCAGACAAGAGGCAGAGCTGGTGAAGTTCAGTGATTTAATGGCAACAGAAAGTGTACAGCAGGCTTTACGGGTATGTTGAGTCAGGCAAGGTTTAAACCAGGAAAGCCCAGTCCACGGGGAAGGACCAGGAAAAACAAAGAACAAAAACACCAGAACAAGGCTGGGATGCTTGACATGGGTACAACTGAAAACACAAATGACAAACTGACACCGAACAAGGGAAAAAACTCAGACTAAATACACTTAGGTAGGGGAGAAAACGAGACACAGGTACAGTTAATCAGGGCGGGGCCAACAATCTAAACTGGAGGGAAAAGCAAACAAAGACAGGAAGTAAAACAAGAAGACACACGACGAGAGGAGAACACTTCAAAATAAAACAGGAAACAGGACAAAACCCCAAAACTATGACAACAGGCACTCTAGATCTTTCATATTTCAGGCCTGGAAAAACTGCTTCTTTCAATAATAAGAAAATGTTGGCAATATATTTCGAAATCACTTTCACATTTTTGACTGCAAAAAAGGATGACTTTGTGATTTCAGTTGGACTAAAAAGTAAACAATCAGCATTACAGTCAGATGAACATTTGTGTTATTTCTCTCTAGCTAACTTCCACTGTAAGCCGTCGGTGCTGATGGTGGATGAGCTGCTGTCTGCATACCCCCACCAGCTGTCTTTCTCTGAGGCCGGCATGAGGATCATGATCACCAGTCATTTCTCCCCCAGAACCCGGCTCACCATGGCCTCTCGCATGCTTATCAATGAGGTATATATGCACTAAACTATACATGGACTCACATGTGTGTACACTGAGTTCAACTCTATGTTGAGTTATGTACTTTTACATGCTACAGGTTATTTCAAATTGGAGTTGTTGAAAAGCAGCAAAGCTGCCCTCAAGAGAAATATAGTTTTGTCAGCTTAAGTTTATTTTGAAAAATCCCTGAAAAACCCTGCCAAACCAGAGTCTTAGCATAAATACAAACCAAATAACACTGTCTGTGTTCCACAGAAGAAGGAGTGGAATGAATGTTAATTTTCTTTTGGATATTACAGCCAACACTTTCTCTCACACCTGTCTGCTGCAGATTTCAGTCTGGATGTAAATCCAAACCAAACAAACGACCAAATTTGGGCTTTTGACAGAAAGAAGAAAAAAGAACATTAACTTCTGCTTCAGGCAAATATTAGGGACTTTTTTCTGATTTCTATAATATAAATAAAAAATTAAACGAACTAGAGCAGTTAACTGGGACTCAAACTGAATCTGACTCACTACTATTCATGCTACACAACAGGAATACAAAATGTCCAACTGTGTTAATGTAAGTATTGTAGTCAAAGCTTAATCTTGTTTATAATAATGTCCTATAATCATTTCCAGAGGCAAAGACTGATCAACACCACTGAGACTAGAGTCAACCGCATCACTAACGGCGACTCTGACTCATCCGCCAGGGCTCAGGGGAGGCGGGGCTTAGAGAATGGGATGGGCGGATCTGACCAGGGTCCGAACGGGAGATGCAGACTTCAGCGAATGGAGTCTGGGAACGAGACAGAGAATGAAAATGAGGATAATGAGAACAATGAGAATGACGAGGAAGGAGAGGGAGAAGATGACAATAATGGCCCCCTGCTGCCTTTCAAAGTTCCAGGTACAGCACAGATGAAAAAACATGATCAATTCCAATAAATATTTGTTACTAGTGCTATCACTGAAGCCATCATCACATCTGTTATCCCTTCTTTTTCCTTCTCCCTCCAGCTGGGGTGTGTAACAAGCTGAAATGGCTGACCATGTGGCCGCTGTCCCTGCTTCTGTTCTTCACCGTGCCCAACTGTGCCAAGCGCCGCTGGGAGAGATGGTTCATGGTCTCCTTCTTCACCGCCACCATCTGGATCGCTGGCCTCTCCTACATCATGGTCTGGATGGTCAGTGCATTCTCACTCACTAACATGCTGATTTAAAGAATGTTAAAACCGCCTCCATGAAACTGGGAGATATTGTCCTTTAGGGCTTTTAGTTTTAGTTTAAGCGACTGTACAAAAAATATTTGATGAAACTATTAAACAGTTACATCATAAAGGTGTGTTTGGCCATATTCAGAGGACGATAATCCTTTGTCTGTATCAGGGCTTTAATTTCCTCATCAAATTCAACTAGTTGCTAATATGCAGTAGGACCAATATATCAGGTCTGAGAAACAGAACAGACGTGGATCTTTATAGTTATTAGTGATTCAACATTATCTCTCCAGAGTGTGCCACATTTTTCACCAGCATACAGCAGCTTCCACTGCCACTTAAATCTGCATCATAACAGAAAGCAGAACTACAGTAAAGTGAAATGTTAGCCTATAATATAATGCAAGTTTAGCATAACACATTGGCAACTAATGAATTTAAATTCATATACATTTTTATTATTTGGACAACAGCCCCAGAGGTGCCTCCTGATATTATTTCACTCACAGTAATACAGTAACAACTGTTACTGCAAGTGGCTGGAATGTTCAGATGCACCATTTTTGCAATAATTTTGGCAATTGCTAATTCCACTTATAGTGTACACCATTCTAAATTATTTATGTACTTTTAGTTATTAATGGGGAAACGAATTGTACTAATTCAATACTGTATTGTATTGTACTGTTGTATTATTTTAAGTTATTGGGAGAGGGTGTTTTTCAACGGTAGGGTGTAGTGAAAATATTAATAAGACTGGAGAGGTTCTTGCTTTTTTAAAAGTGAAAACATAATGTTCAGCCCCCCTTCCCAGCCCGATAATGTTTGTGCAATCCCTTAATGAGACTGGTGCAATGCAAGAAACATGCTCTTTCTATAAAACAGAGTGACTAACTGAATCCCAGAGATAGCTGATCTATACTCAGTTCATTTAGTATCGTCATTGTCAAAGTGGAGATAATCATGAAGAGGAGGAAAACTCTGAGGATTGTTACATTTTGTGCTAATCTGTATTAGCATTTTTTACAGGTGCATAAAACTCTCTTATCCTACTGTAATTTAATTCCAGATGGGAACTTCTTTCAGTTGTGGTCTTGATTTGATTTACTGTACTGCTGAACTATATATAAAAAAGTGTATTGAGAAAAAAATGTTTGGTTTCAGGTGACTGTGATCGGCTTCACTCTCGGCATTCCTGATGTTATCATGGGCATCACCTTTCTAGCAGCAGGCACCAGCGTCCCAGACTGCATGGCTAGTGTTATAGTCGCACGGCAAGGTACACACACACACACACACACACACACACACCCATGCTTAATGGGTATAAATAAATGCATAAACGCTGTTAAGAGAAGGAGTGGTGTTACACAGCAGAATATTGCTTGTCATAATTGACTTGTCTCCTGACTGTATACAGACCTTGACAGTGTTGCTCTCCTTGCCTCAGGTCTGGGAGACATGGCCATCTCCAACTCCATAGGCAGTAATGTGTTTGACATCCTGGTGGGCCTGGGCCTGCCCTGGGCACTGCAAACACTTTGCATCGACTACGGCTCCAACGTGAGTGCTTCTCAGCTCAGCCAGAGGAGATTCTGCTGGACTAGAATAGAACGGAGCTGTGTTCATGAAGGACGGGAACAGTAGTCTGTAATGTTCAGTGCAGAGCAGTGAGGGAGTTTATGATTTAGTGTTTTACACAAATACACCCACACAATATTTGTTGGGGCACTGCACAGTTTATCACCTTACACTGACAAGATATTATGTTTTAATTGGCCTGCTGCTTACTCTTCACATGAGAAAAACATTTTTGGAATAGGTGTAATAAAAGTCTGGCTGCATAAATACAGGATGCAAATCTGTGTGTATCAGGACAGAGTAACAGCCACTGCCTTCTTTTCTTTTGACCTGACTTTTTTTTTTTAAACCTACATTTTAATGCATTTAGGAACCCTGACAGTATATCTCTTTGTTTGTCTCCTCAGATCCATCTTAACAGCAGAGGTCTCATATTCTCTGTTGGACTCCTACTAGCCTCAGTATTCTTCACAGTAAGTACCAGACAGTCTACTGAACTGGGCTGTCCTGGCAGTTCTGGGGGCTAAAGCACATTCATCCAAGATCTTTGTATTTTTGAATCCAACCATAGGCATAGGGATGATACGGTTGCGTCCCTACCAACCTCCAGGAAAGCTAAAATATCCCTACCAATCATTTTGGGTTTTAGTCGCAAGGCTGATACAGTTTTTCATTTTTGTTCAGTGAAATCTGCACTGTGCTATAGACAAGCACAGAGTCAGCTCACTACGGGCCAAGATCACTACACATGAATTGAGTCACTCAACATCACCTTGTGATGTAAAATTGTGTTGTGGAATTGAACATAAATTTCTATTCTATGTAGCTATTTAGCTAGGATGATGGAGACAAAATGATGGATTGAGAGAAATGATAAAAAGAACTCGTGGAATGGATGATTAATTGAATGCAGAATATGTACAGCAATGACATTTGGCGTCTAGGATCTCACCTTGTCACTGCTCACAAGGAAACACTAAGCTCAGCAAAGCAGGGAGTGGGGAGTGATGAAAATAACTTCCCCCCCTAGGGGAACGTGGTCGCAGAGCCTACAGGTGGATGCTGGGGTGGAGGTGGGGCTTATGTAATGCTTTAAGAGCATAAGCAGCAGCAGCAGCAAGTGACAGCATAGTTTTCAGCGCTGTGGCAGCAGGCATGGCAGCAAACATTCGCAAAGCCGATTTATTTTGAGTCCAGCGTTGTTTACTTTCATGTTTACTAGCTTGCTGTCTTCTTCTTCTCTGCCTTTGTTGATGCATTGCTGGGTTTCTTGGCGTGTTACCGCCACCTGTTGATCAGTGGAATGGTGTGAAATCATTGGCTGGACTGCATATCGACGTCACCCATGTGTGCATGCTGCGTGTCCTCGTGTGTGTGCACGAGACAAACAAAACAGGGACCCGTTCATAAATAAACAGCTCCATAGCGCTGCTAGAGGTCCAAACCTCGACAGGTTACCTTTAAGTACACTGCCATTATGAAAAAGGTGTGTTGGATATATGCTGCAGTAAGAAGAGTATGTCATGTGTTAGTAGTAGCGGACTCGAGTTGACTGCCTAAGCTAGCTCACAGTCTTTTGAATAGATGAATAGACTTGATTTTAGAAATTACTATATTGGCATCTAAATATAAATGGTGCAATTTGAACACGTGACGTGTTTAATATTATAGCGAAAACATGTTTGGACCATGGATGTATAAAGAGAACTGGATACTGGAAATTTTGATCCATTGAGGTTTTATATTTGTAAAACGATTTTAAAATCTGTGACGTCATCACAATGTAAAGTGTATAGGCCAAGCGGGATGTCACGGGCGGGGCCAGCGGGCGAAACACTACTGCACATATTCAGTGGGCCGCATACCCCGGAAGTAAACCCGGAAGCTAGAAAACTTTTTTGCCGTATGCGCCAGACCAAGCAAGTCACATTGGAATGAATAGGCACCATTTTGGGGTCCGGTATCGAGTTCAAATAATACATCCATGGTTTGGACACTCAACACATACTCATGTTTCCCAGTGACTCCTTCATCAACTAATTTGTTTTGAAATCATAGAAATAAACAAATGACACCTCGCTGTCAAAAAACTTTTTTCTCTCCGTCTGCGCATATATCTCTCCACCATGAAACGGGAAGCAGCAAACCGGGTAGTTGCTTTGGTAACGGCCGAAAAAGCTCCTCAAAGCGGCCTACCATCACACAAACATGATAGACAGTGAATTAACAGTGTTACGAGTCAATTCGGCGTGTATCTGATCCACCAACCAGCACGTATTTTAATGACAAATCTTAATTTTTGAAACGGTTCGCATCTCATTCCCACGGTCCTCTCCCACTAAAATAGTGCAGCTAAACAACGGAGAATGATAGTGAGTTGGGTTATACTTTACTTGGATAGTCCGTATACAGACAGTTTATATAGAGGATTTGTAACATTTCAGCAGCTTATTAGTTTAGATTCAACAGTTTCACAAATAAAGTTTTGGTTAGGTTTAGGCACAAAAACATCTCTGTTAGGATATGTTCATGAATTGTCACATATACTTTATTGATAATCTGCTAAACATCTACAGACAGTGAAACAGTTGAAATGTTACAAATACTCTATGACCTATCTGTAGGTGGACTATCCAAGTTTCCAAGCTGAGGCAACAGAAATACAGTTTATCTTTACGGATTATATTGATGCCGACTTGACAAGAAGTGATGTTGACTGCAGTTAGTTATTGGTTTGATTGATGATTTACAGTCTAATAATGTGTGTTATTGTGTGTATTACTGACGGTGGCTGATCAGGCAAATTATCAGCTAATTGTACTTTTTCTAAAGGTTGCCCTTTGTGTGTGTGTTTTTAAACTACTTTCCTAATTAAACATGATGTGCTTGATTCAGTGTACAGTTTTAATAAACTCACTACTGTTTTTCAATACACTGAAACATATTCCAGGCCTGGAATCTAGAAATTAATTTGGATTAGTGTGAGTGGATTAATATTGTCTATCTCAGTGTTGCACGTTGCTTCTCTTGGAGAACTGCAATTGTAGTTAGTTAAAGCACTCGCAAACATAATACTGCATAGCTTTCTGCTATATCCACATTCCACTAGAACACAAGTTGCATACTGTCAAAATGCTTTAGTTTAACTTACAGAAATATAGTTAGCCTAAAACTGACATTTGAATATTTGACCAGTGACAAAATGCTTGCTGCACCCATAACTGAGTGTCAGGATCCCACAGTTTTCCTATTCTTCCAGCTGATGCTTCACGTCTTATTGCCTGTATCCACTTTTGTCTTCTTAGAAGCTCAGTTTGTCGGTCCGGCAGCTTATAAAAACTTAGTTCTGGGTTCTTGTTTGCTAGCAGACCGAAGTGACAAGGAGGCACCTTCACACAAGTCAATGGAGAGCGATGGTCTCTGCACTAATCTAACTATAAAGGAAGGAATCTCTTTCTGTCTGTCCTTTGATTTTTTCGACAACCATTCATCCGATCGACTTCACACTTGGCGGGTGTATTGCTGAGGACCCAAGGGAGTGCAGTGTCGAATTTGGTGCAATTTGGCCAGATGGTGACTCTATAACAACTAATTTTACGTTTTGGCCTATAACTTTTGTCTCAGAAACATATTTTTTTCCCTGGACTCTGTGGTTCCAGATGAATCTACCCATATAAGCCACGCCCATTTGAAATTTTGAATTTTGACCAAATCAGTTTTTTCGCTACTCCTACAAATTTTGAGCAATTGTCACCAAATTTGGTACAGACATCTCTGGACCAAGCTGGAAAAAGTTACTTTTGGGGATTTTTGATAATCTATACAGTTTTGCTATTGAACAAGTTAACAAAGAAACGCTAACATTTCAGTAGAATATAGAAGTACTAACTCTGCATCAGAGTGGGAGCATCCCTCCAGCCACCATCTTAATGTTTTCAGTGTTAAACCTAATGTTAAACTAGGCTTATATTACAAAAAATGTCATGTCTACTGAACGCTGAATGTGTAGATATGATGTCGGAGTGACCATGACAAATTTGGTGCCATTTGGCCAATAGGTAGCGCTGTAGCAGCATCAGCTAACTATAAAGGAAGGAATCTCTGTCTGTATGTATATATGTGTGTATGACTGTCCTTCGCATATCTCGAGAACCGTTCATCCGATCGACTTCACGCTTGGCGGGTGTATTGCTGAGGACCCGTGTGAGTGCAGTGTCAAGTATGAGCGGTTCTCAAGAACGCTGCAAGCAGCACTTCTGGGAGCCAAACAATCGGCGTGCTCCGAACGGCCACGCCCCGAACGAGCACTGCATTAGTTAGATAGAAATTTTAGATAGATCTCTTTTTGTTACTTTTAACACCCAGACAGCACAGTTCACAGCAAACAAATGTACAAAATTATCCATACCATATCTTGTGATGTACCTGCTCCCCTTTTCCATATTCCACCCCATCCTTGTGTCCCTACCAACTTTGAAACCAAACCTACACCCATGACCTTTGTGGCATGGCATCGCCAGTCTCTCCCATTGGTCTAGCCTCTGTCCACTTCAAAAGTGCTAATAAAACAGTAATTGTTTAAATACAATTCTGCTAATCTCTCAGTAGTTTGACAGCACGACACCCACATGCTAACTGCCTCCCCTGTTTACTTTGTACTGTAGTTAAGATTTCACAAATTCTCTCTCTCCTGCTTGCAGGTTCTCGGTGTCCATTTGAACAAATGGACTCTGGACTGGCGACTGGGCTTGGCCTGCCTTGTCTTGTACGCCATCTTTCTATGCTTCTCCATCCTCATCGAGTTCAACGTCTTCATCTTCGTCAACCTTCCTATGTGCCGAGACATCCACTGACCTCCCTCCTTCTTCTTCTTCTTCTTCCTGGTTGGTTAATGGAGGAAACCTCATCAGGTTTCCAGTTTCTTGGCGCCTTGGAACCAAGTCCTACCTTTTTATTTTTCCAAATAGAAAAATAGAGCTCTATATGATTTATCTTTGGTGCAATAGACACAAGAGAGAAGACACCGGAAGTTTAGTTTTTTTGGGACCGGACAAGAGGCGTGAAATGAAAGTCCCAGCAGCAGAGATTGCTGCCAATCATCTAATGAACTGAAAGGTTGGCTGGAGTGAACTTAACTGTATTAACACCCATAGTTAGTTGGTGAAGAAGCTGCTACTGTAACTGACTGACTGGCCGAAAGAGAGAAATCCTGCGCTAACAGCGATTTTTAGCTGGATTGTTTGTTACTCTTTGTACAAATTTGGATATAAGCACACGATTAAGGTATTTTTAAGTAAAAACGGGCTTTCTCTGTATATATTTGAGGATTATATAAGTACTAATATTAGCTGATATATGGGATTCTCTTATGCACAACTGGATCAGTCTTGCAAATCTGAATGATGCGATGACAGTGACAATATTGTTATACTTTAGTGATTTGTTATGCCAGTAATACACTCAAAATGCTTCAACATGTCTCCCAAGCTCAGTATCAGCCAACACAGCATGCTGTACTAGCCACAAGTCAGCTCTAGCTTTGCACTGAGAGAATCTAGATATTTAACACTATTCACATAGGGTCTATTCCTGTTCGTTTTTCTGTCTCTCTACAGGCATATCCGTGTAGATGTGGGCTTTATTTTCTTTTAATAAAACCCACATAGGAAAGGGATCTCCCTGGATCTGACATCCAGCACTGTCACTTTATTTATTAGAGATATTATTCTATCATTGCAAAGCCTCTGCAGGTACTCTTAACATGTAACTACTGAATTTAAAGTTCCCTCTAGACGGTAGACCTCTTGTACGATATTAAATAATTAGGTTTTAGTCTCTGAGTTGAGTATAACATTGTTACTTCTTAAAGCCAAAAGTATTTTTAGAATAGGAGTAAGGTCATAGATGTGGACTTAAGAGTCAGCTCGAGTGCACTGTGTGCATGTGTGTGTGTGTGTGTGTGTGTGTGTGTGTGTGTGTGTGTGTGTGTGTGTCCCAGTCTCGAGAGGAACCAAGGACACCACTGTTACTGGGAAGACATAATCATGATTTATTTATGAATTAATTTATTCAAAGATCATGTCTAACCACCAGTTTCAGCTCTTTGGATCATGTACAGTGTATTAAATGGAACGTTCTCCGCTCTTTGACGACGGAACTGTACAATGTACTATACCTAATATATAATCTAAGTACTGGAAACTGACTTGATGTTGTTTATATTTAAGAATAGAACTTTATAATTTATAAGTTATGTATAGTTTGAAAAGATATCGCAACATTTGTATATTGGTACAAACACGGTGGTTTTTGACGATGATGCACGTGGAGATGTTGTGATTTGGTGAGATGGACTGAAAATGCGATCTTTCTCACTGGTCCTAACATGGGTGGAGGCTGTTGCTAATCCCCCTCGCATGTTGAATTAGTGATGAATCGTGGATGTAAAAGATTCACTTTCAGATAAAAAAAAGGAATTGCGTGCTGATGGCACACCACCCTTTGAACTTTCACAACATTTTGTTTCTTAAACACAGTGCTTAAACTCTCGTGCCATCCCTTGTATTTGAGGCTTCAAAACCAATGCTTGTGGCCATTCTCCTGCTTGTATTTGAGCCAAAGAAACACCTTTGTCAGCAGTATTGCCACTCTGTTTCAGCATGTGTTCAAACAAAATGTGGAAGATATGTATTATTATTTTATTTTATTTTTTACCTTGCAGGATTCGTATTGAGAATTCTCAGGTTAATAGAGTTGCTGATAAGTTAAAAGCATCCTCTGTAGGTGTTGATGCTCCTCCTGCAGCCACAGGAGAGTGCTGTAGAGCTGTGTGACGTCTTCAGAGATGGCTGTTATTTTACACTCAGTAGAAAGTGGTTTGGGTATATTTTCAGGTAGACTACATAGAGACAAAATACTGGTCGGTTTGCATGCCTCTTTCATAATTCAGATTCTTTTGTGTGTAATTTTAATGCATTTGCAAGATCAAAAAGGCCCTGTCTTGATTATGCTGTACATATCAGAGGGATATGCTATTATAAATGATGTTGGAATAACTTCTGATGAGCAGTTATATTTGAGATATATACAGTATTTAGAATGTAGGCCTACAACAGTTAGTTTTCAGCTAATTAATGTCATTTTATGCTCATGTCTTTTGAATTGTTTGTAAATCCTCATTTTTGTTGATGAGGACCTCTGGGCAGAGCTCAGAGCCAGAGAGAGATGAAGATGATGGTCTTGTTCCCAGTGGTCTTCTTGCAATAAACTGATTTACATACACAAATCGTTTTCCCATGTCTTTATGAGCCGTTCACTGGACTGATGACTTCATCATGAACTTTATTTTGACAGCAAGTTATCATAACAACAGAGTGAGACACATGCAGTATACTCAGCATATTTTCCTTTACTTTTTTGAAGAGACTGAAAAATCCTGCGTTATCTACATACTTTTTATTATTTATTTACAGTATATAGTACCAATGATCATTTTAAGCTGATTTAACCTCTAATATTCTGACAATAATAGTGTGTTAAAAACTGATAGTTCATCAAGTTTGATGGTTTTACTATAACATTCATTAAATATTCAGTATCACTTTCTAATACGGCATCATTTATAAAGGATTTATACTAATGAAAAACCGCTGGAGGCTCTTCCTGATGAGCTAAACTGACAAAAGGCTGGAGACTGGATAAATACCAACCATGGGGATTTTTCACAATATGGCAACCCAAAACTTGTTAAAGCTGCACCAATCAATATCTTTACATTAACAATGGGCCATTTGACTATATGTAATGTGAAAGGGGTTCCTCATAATGATGGACACGCAGATAATTATCATTCAACTCCACAGTTCCCCTCAGCTCTAAGCATTTTAACACCTTTAATCTGTTTGTTTTCGTTTTACAGCTGGCAAATCACTGCTGTTTTCTGCTCTGATATACCAACTGTACACTGCCTAGCACTAAACATGAACAAAGTTAGCAACTAGCTGGTGAACATAGAGGAGCATTTTAGCAGCTATAAGGTAACCTATTTCTCTCAGGAGTTGGTGGAGACCAAAACAGAGCTAACAGGAGAGTAAATGTTGGACTTAGATGTGTTCGATGGCCAGAAGTGATGGGGAAAGCAGTTCTTTTCAGTGTATCAGAATCATTAGAATCGTTCATTAAAAAGAGCCGTTTAAAAAGATTTGTTCACCGAATCGTTCAGTGCTTGACCGGAGCTCCGACTGCGTGGTCCCGCTCACTGAGCGGAAACACGGCTCGAACTGAGAACGGTCGTTCGTTAAGGACGCAGTGAGCTGAATTCAGTTGGATAAAGATGCCGTTTGCAAACTGTCATGTACAGCACGTCTGTCATATTGCAGGTTTCATCGTAAACTGCAGCACACACACACACACACACAGAGGTCGGTGTTTATACCGGAAAAGGTCCCCAAGATGTAACAAAAACGTGCCCACACATACGCTCAGTACATCCTTCTAGTTGTCCTCTTTTCTTTTGTGTGTATGTGTGTGTGTGTGTGTGTGTGTGTGTCTAACGTTAAATGTTAACTTAGCGATAATGTTATATATTGTTGTCCATGACCAATGTTGTTGAATTATTGCAGCTAAATGTTAGCGACCCGAATCAGGTGTGTGTTAGCTGTCTTGAACACACCCCATTTCTCCTGCGAACGAATGACTTGAATCGCGCGCTCGGAGTGCGTCTCTGTCCCAGGTCCGCGCCCCTGGAGCTCAACCGAGCTCACTGAGAACGGATCGTTTCAGGGAGTGATTCGGTTCAGTTCGTTCATCATCTTATTTACCATTAATAAAGCCAAATGTTACATTTTTTTTAATATGGAAACTTGAACTGATAAGCGTTACACGGCCCTCGGATGTTATCTAATTTAAAACGTGTAATTAAAAGTCAAGGTGAAATTACATCCTCAGCCAATCAGGCAGAGGCGTCATATTACCGCGGCTCGCCTCCTCGTCCTTCCTCTCCGGGTCTCACACCTCAGTGGTTTTATCCAAACCAGTGTTTCCGTCTCTGTCCGACATCAAACCATGTAACCGACAGAGTTCGGGGACATTGAGGCTCCTCGGTGTCACCCGAAAACCAAACTAAACGGCAACAAAGCAACGCAGCGACTATGAGTTTTCCCCATGGAGCATAACTGGGGTAAAATACCGAGTTAGTGGTGTTGAAGGAAACAACTTTAAGGTGAGTAAAGGCGTCTCTCTGCAGCAGCACACTGGTTGACTCTCTAGACCATTATTTTTGGTTCTAACCAGCAGTTCTCCAACTTTGTTGGCAGGAAAAGTTGAGTTTTTAGACATACTGACTCCAGCTGTGATGGAAGCTTTCCTCTAGGGACCCTGTTAATTCTGTAATTTTAGGAATTTGAAGTGGAACGAAATAGATTTTCGAATCCATAATGAGTGCAGGGACGGTGGGAAGCACTGGAGCGCGTAGCTAAAAGTTGAAAGTAATCTAATGCAGATTCCTCCCGATTTAATGGCTCAAACCATATTGTTTTAATAGTCAGACACAGGAGAGAGGAGAATGTACAGCTCCACAGTCAGGAGTGAAAAAGGTGCCTGTTGTGTAAAATGGCTGGTTGATGCTCTGGTTTGGCTTTGCAGTTTTGCTTTCAGTACGTGTGGGGAGTTGTGGAGCTGGAGTGTCCAGCTGTCAGCTTTCTGCATGTTGAATTATACAGATTGAAGACTAAAATTGAGTGAAATCCCCCTCTTATCTCTGTGTGTATTTTATTTATAGTGGTGACTGACTCAAGCGCTTCTTCTGCCATTAGGCCTCTCCATTACTCCAGCAGAAGCATTGTTGAACTTGCACTTGGCTTGATCTTGTCACAGCAGCAGCAATTTTAAAAGTTCAGTAAGGTCAAGTAAGACTGCGATACTTGGCCCAGATACGTCAAGCATTTAGCCTCCAGTAAAAGTAAATTCATGTGCATGGCTATACATCACACATGTTTTTGACAGGGACTTCAAAGTATTGGATTATCCTTGGAAATACCACTTACATATGGCTATACAGCCCCCAGGCCTTATACTGTATTTTCATCATTTTAGGGACTGTACAAAAATTATTCAGGTGGGGAGGGGGGCTAAACCTTACGTTTCAGTTTTAAACATAACCCTCCCATACCTTTAAGGAATAAAACTGAATTTGTACAGTTCCTTTCATTATTGATAAGTAAAAGAGGCAAAGCATAAATAATTGCAAGAAGATGTACCTCAGCATAAATCTTAATATATTGATGGATTAATTATTTCCACTATAGCCTGTGTGCACATTAGAAGTGGAATTATAAATTGACAAAAAAAACAATGTTGAATATTACTGCGACTGGATTTTTGAGTAAAAAGCTTCTAAATAAACTATTACTGTCACTGAATGAATGATTTTGGCACAGACAGTCGCTCTGTGGCTCCTGATGGAGCACTTATTTTGGCCCTGCCCCTGGATTCCAAATAATAATATAGAATAATACTAAAATATAAATCTGTGCTGGAAAAAAAACTGAATAAAATACGATCCCCTGCTCTCCCCAAGAGTCAGACTACCCTCCCTTCAACAATAAAGAAAAAATACATAGACCTCCCCATTTCTGCCCCCCAATAATTTTCATACAGTCCCTTACTTGTTTATTTCACATGTTTTATTCCACTATCAGTGCGTAAAGTTAGATGAATGTATGAAAGTATGTAGTGGCGACATGTTACAGCTTCTCCCCCTTACCTTTCACTACTGCAGCTCAGTTCTTGTTTCATACTTTTCTAAATGAGCAGTTACCTGATGTTTATCAGCGTAATAAAGGGGCCAATTTCCTTATTTAAGCTTCTTTGGAATCTGTTAAAGAGATTAGCTTCACTGCAAAACCACAGACTTTTGGCACAAAGAGCCCTAGTTACATACTGCTATGGGGAAATGAATCAACAGAAAGGTATTTTAATGAAAAATAACTTTCAGCTTGTCAGTACTTAATTAGGGTTATGAAGCTGATATATATTTATGTCCAGTGACCTTAAAAAGACAGTTACTGTTGCCATCTGCTGTCTTTCAGGTGCTTTTGTTTTTATCATTCTAGAGAGCTTTTTCTGCTTTTTCTGCTTTACTCCTGTCAAACCACTCCCTGCAAGTTCAAGGCAGAACTGAGAACTCCACAGGTTTATGAAAAGTGATGTCATTTTAGCTGGACAAGGAAGCAGCCACTCGAGTTACCGATGTGAGAATAAACTGTCCCTGTGGGGGATGTTAACACTGAATGCTTTCACCGATGTCTGCTGTAATCCTGCAGCAGGGCGTGAAACCAAACACAGTGAATATCAGCTTTATGCATGAATTCAGATTATGTTGGTGAGCTATGTATCTGCCAAAAACCTTATTAACATAAATAGTTTAAATGGACAAAATGGTTTCTTCCATGCCTGCCACATTTCAGGATTTAAGGTAAAGGTTAGTTGCAGGCAGGGTAGGATTAACCTGCTAGGGGGCCCTGGGGCAGAAATTAGCTGTGGGCCCCTATTGACCCCCCACTCCTCCCACTCTCTATGCATCTATCCCGTTGCCTTTAACTACCATCAGGTACAGTGCACAAACCGCATGACAGGTTTATCATATTTTGTCCAGAGCGAAGGAAACCAGCTGGAATACTACTCCACCCCAGGTTCGCTTGGTGTCAGTTAGTTTATAGTGTGATGAAACACAAATCCGGAACTACAATTTCCATCATGCTTTGGGGGATGCAAGCAAGAAGTATAATGTTGCCATGGAGTCAGTGAGTTAGCTGTGGGCTACACCTTGAGCCCCATTTCTTTAGCTTGTATTTGTTTACAGTTTGGCATTTGAACCATGCTACATTAGCTACTAGCAGCTAGCAGTTCCTGTTTTGCTCTGTAACCATGGTAACAGACAACAATCACTGGATTACTTTTGATACTGAACAAAACATCTAAACATGATTATGAGGAAAGATCTGAAGCTATGAGAAGCATCTTTTTATTGACGTTAGTCAAGTGGATTTATTGACGTTTATCTGCGAATCCACGTGTGTGTGTGTCATGTGCATGTATTCAGGTTTGAATGAGTTATAACTCTAAGGAAAGGGTATACAAGGAGGGCGCCCAAGTCCCAACTTGGGAAATAGGTTAAAAATCTTTATTGTACAGGATATTTTTTCATCCAGATGGTTAGAGGAGTCTGCTGTAAGTACCTTCAGAACAGCGGTGTTGTTGTTAAACAACATTCTGAGTTTATTAAAGATCTCCCTGTATTTATATTTTAGAAAAATTGATGCTTAGCTCTCTGACTTGAGTGTAATAATAATACATAAGGCATAAACCTTGAAGCCCCAATCATCTTAGTTGATATTGTGCTTTAGTGGTGCATATTCACAAGGAAATTTACAATAAATCAAAATTGCCACACAGTGAGTGGAGCCTTTTGGGGTCCCTGAGGGTCTGGGGCCACATGGCACTTTTCCTGGTTAGTAATCCAGTCGTGCTTACAGACAGGCTTGGGCCAAAGTAATTTAAATCCATTTTCCTTTGCATGTTTACCCTTTGCTTGTCTTCCATATCTCCTCCATGACTCAACAATAACAAGCACTGGTATAATCATGGTAATGGGACTGTTTTCTGTTCATTTGGAAGCTCCCACCCTGTCTGCTCCATCTTCTACCTCCTCCTCTTCCTTTTAAATATCAAGAAGTAGAATTTCTGCAGAGACATTTCCCACCTCCTTGCATTGGGCTTGATCCTTGGCTTGATACAGTGTTCCTGGTACTAATTTAAAGGGGAGTAGCCCAGAGAAAACAGCCCAGGCTTTTCTCAGCTGACCTTTAGTGTGGAAAGTTGTGTCTGGGCGGTGCTGGTGCCTGAGACAGTTTCTCACCATGATTTAGTCCAGTGGCACTCTTATAACTATATATGTGAAGTTTGATTTGTTTGATGGTGATTTTGAGTGTTTGCATATTGCTATTGCAAGACTCCTAAAGCAGTCATTAGAGGTTAGGCTCTTGGTCAGATTGGTGTTTGACTGACAGACGTTGCATAAACATTTCATGGAAAAAATGAAAGTAATCCTTCTATCCTTGAGTAAAAAAAAAAAAAAAAAAAGCTGTGAGTTATCAGATTCCTGTATATTATTTAAAACACAGTCTTTCCTCTCTAACCAACACAACATGGGCCACTCAGTTCAGCTGAACTTACAGAGAACCACTGACCCAAATACTGCTCTGCGGCCGCACACGCGCACACACACGCACACACACACACACGCACACCATCATCTGGTTTGTCTCAGGGCAATAACATGACCCACGTGTGGGAGCACTTATCTGCAGTGGGTTTATGCAGCTGCCTGCAGCCCCCTCCCCGTGCTCTGCTGCTCTGACAGCAACATGGAGCCCTGGTAGCCAAACACTCTTCACTGGATCTCACACATGAAGCGGCGCTTCATTTTGTCTTGACAGTTCAAACAAATACAAGTTAAGTTTGTTGGATATGTTTTTATGTTTTTAGAAGGTGGGACAGAGAGACTGTTGGGGAAGAGCAACAAACGCCAGTCAGTTCAGGGGCGGATGTGTGTGTGCATAGAAGCTTACAGTATATTGACACTACAAGTGTGCCTGATAGGGTTGACGATGTAGTTAGATTGACCGTTCATATTAAAACATTGATAAAAGTTTGATGGTTCTAAGGAGAACATGATGCCTGGTCTCAGCCTATTAGACATTAGTCTGATTTTGACTTTCAAGGCAACAAATTAAAAACCAAGAATAGTAAAAAGCAAATGGGAAAAACCCCAAAACAAAACCAGAATGAAAAAGGTTAATAAAAGTACAGTAAAACATTAGAAAAGAAAATCAGGACAACCTCACTGTGTATCATCATCATCATAAACCTGTGTATTCAGGTTTGAATGAGTTATGACTCTGAGAAGAGGGTATACAAGGAGGGCGCCAAGCAATCCCCCCCCCCAGTGCCCTAGGCAATTGCCTGTGTTGCCTATACCGTGAACCACCACTGCATAGATATGTCATTTCCAGCTACCTGAATAGGAGTCCCAACTAGGGAAATAGGTTAAAAATCTTTATTGTACAGGATATTTTTTTCATCCAGATGGTTAGAGGAGTCTGCTGTAAGTAAATTAATAAAAACACAAAAATAGTAAAAAGCAAATGAAAAAAAAAAAACTTATAGGAAAAAATAAAAACAAAACATAAAACTGGACCAGAATGAAATAAGTTAATAAAAGTACAGTAAAACAATATAAAAGAAAATCAGGAAAACCTCACTGATAATTTTTTTTTTTTAATTATGTGAAACTGACATTCATAAGGAAGAGAGGGGGTGCTTTTCTGTTTTAATGTTTGCTAATAGATTACATTACATAGTGCTAGAAACTAGTAAAATGTTTTTTGTGTGTAGTCTGCCTATAAAGAAACATTAAAGGACTCGTTTGACCTTTTTAGAAAATCTGCTTAAAGACTGAAAGTAGACGTTTGATCGATCTTCTCATCTAACGCTCAGCAAGAAAGTGAATAAGCATATTTCATAAAATGTTGAACTAGTGCTTTAAGTGGAACCACTTATTTAATAGGCACCCTTTATAAAGGGTTTTTAATGCCTAATTAATTATGAATTAACGGTCAATAAAATGTCTACTAATGCTTGATGAGTCATTAATCCAAGGATCATTTCCAAGTCAAATAGAGTTTTTGTTAATGTTAGCATCAAACGATTCTGAAGAATACAGACACCACACCTGTCTGTATTCACTACCATCAAACACTGAAGTTATTCATTAGCACAGATATAGGACAGCACAGCCTCGCAGCTAGCATGACACCCACTGGGAGAAAATGAGGGTCCCATGCCACCATCAGAGTGGGCTTTAAAACAAAAATACCAAAGAGCTTAATGAAGTCCCGCTGTCTCTCTTTTTTATTATTATTATGCCAAACACAATGAAGTCTGTGTATGTTGGTATGGGGGGGTCTCTTTCTGTCTGTTTCTCTTTATGAACTGGAGAATTTATTTCCGTTTAAATATATGTATTTAGTTTATGCCATTATAATGTATTAATGATGTATGTGTGCATGTGTGTGCATGTGTGTGTGTGTGTGTGGGTGTGTGTGTTTACCATATGAACAGTGTGTCTCTGTGCTGCAGTGCCTGGGGACTTGTCTGTGGTTCCATGCGGGAGGGGCACACGCTCAGATGTGTCTTTGTTTCCTTGCAGCTGATGCTCTTATACACACACACACACACACACACACACACACTACACACAAAGAGACGCACACAGTGGTTTGTGTGCACTGACTGAGGAAAAAATATAGTATAGTAAAAAAAGTTACATTAGTTGAGAGTTTGATGTGATTTGAGTGCTTTGGTTGGGGGTGGGGGGTTTCAGGACATTCCCACAGTTGGTTTTGCCAAGTAGAGCTGCAAATCTGCAAATAGTAGCTGCCCTGGTGGGAGGTCATCTTGTTTCCTACAAAACCCAGCATGCTCTCTGATTCATCGGAGGATCAGAGGTTTATGGATGCGGAAAAAAAATTATTTACCTTACTGTAAGAGTTTTCATTGGCACTGTCACTAGTATCAGATCTAGTATCAGAGTATCAACAGCGGAAGAACACAAAGAAACATCACTAACTGATTTCCAGGAAATTTCCACAGTGGGAATTATTTTGTAAAGTTCATCTTTTAACTTTCCCCTGATTTTCTCCGGCCCTCTGTCTTTGTTTAATGCACTTTCGTCTGTTTGTGGAATCGAAACCATCTCGCCAGACTATCAGTTCTACATTGAGACAGTCAGGAAACAGTACAGACAGGTCACCAGATATGTACTGTAGCAAATTCAGCATTTATTTGACTTCAGTGACTTCTTGACTGGCTGTTTGTCATGGTGTCAACTAACAGTTATTTTCATTATTGATTAATCTGTCATCATTTTCAATTGACTTGAGTAATTATTTAGTCTAGAAAATAGTGAAAAAAGTCCATCACAAATGTTTTCAAATTGCTTCTTTTGTCTGACCAACAGTGCAAAACCTTACATATTCAAATTACATTGACATAAAACAAAGAAAAGCAGGAAATCCCCACATTTAAGATGCTGGAACCAGAGAATATTTGGGATTATTGTTTGATTAATGACTTCAATGATTAATCGATCATTAAAATTACTGTCAATGAATCAATTAATTGATTGACTAATCTTTTGTATTTCTAGTCTATTTCTTAAAGGAGCTGTAAGCGACATTCTCTGCTGCTAAATGTCGCGCTAGAGCACCAGCATCTCGGACCAAAACAAATGGTCGGTACAGTAGGCCCACCAGACTCCACTGAGAAAAACAGTAATTTTACATTGCAGCCCATCATAAAACACACTTCATTCAAACTGGTCAGAAACAAAATAAAATTCACCAAAACCATCTTTATTAGTCTTTCCACTGTTCCAACAATCACCAACTCTGGTTTGGTCGAAATAAACCCTTAATTAACCAAAATCTTCCGCCTCTATGCCTCAGCCGGCAGCCGCAAAATGGGCTGCAATGGCTGCTGGGGACAAATGCGCCAGTCTAAATACGTCCACTAGAAGTGCTTGTTTGTACCACTGACAGGCTCAGGCTGTTATTCTAAGTGTCTGACAACATTATGGAAATGATCCCTACAGAGCTAGACCTTTTTGTTAAACAGTAAGATCCTTTTTGTTTAACCAGAAACAGCTGTTATATCGCTTTCGCTAGCCACCAGACTCCATTGGAAAAAAAACTATAATTTTACCTCGCAGCTCATCGTTAAACACACTTCATTCAAACTAGACAGAAATGAAATAAAACTCACCGAAACTGTCTTTGTTAGTCTTCTCATTGTTCCAACAATCACCACCTCCAAATATATCAAGAACCAGCCGGTATATCGCTCTCCTCACAGACGAACAGTTTCACACGAGGGACTCACATACACGCGCAGCCGGTGCGGCTGTATTAAAAAAAGCACAGAAGAGCTCGAATAACAACACTCAGTACGCCATTACTCCACTATATCTTTACATAAGCAAATAATTGTTTGCTGCTATATTAATGTTCAGAATCTCATATACAGAACCTTTAAGGCCTGCAAAAGAGAGCGATATCTCATTAAATCAGTATTAATTGATTTTTTATTTTTTTTTTTTGGCCACTTGCAGGCAGTGGAACAAGCTGTAAACACAACACTGACATATTATCTCCTTATAAAGTTGATATGCCAAATGTGTTAGCAAACAGTTTCCTATTTACAAATATACTAGATACAGAGCAACATTAGCATTGGTTTAGAGTTGTGTTTCTGTCCAACATTTACTCTCCTTTTGGTTCTGTTTTGGTCTCCAGCAATTCTTGAGAAAAATATCTGGCCCTTTAGCTGCTAAATGATCCTCTTTTCTTCACTAGCTAGCGTTAACTTTGTCCACTGTGCTGGGCAGGTAGTGTACAGTGGATTTATCAGAGCTTTTTTTGCTGAAAACAGCCGCCTGCTGTGCTGGATAAAGGTTGGTGAAAATGAGCAAACAAGGTGGGTGAGTCTAAAAAGCTCTGTTGAGGTAAGGTGGGGTGATATTCTCTATGGGTTCGTCATGTGTGACCCCTCTGACATTACATGTAGTCATTTGAGCAATTGTTTATATGAAAATATTGATTGGCATCTTTAATTTACATTTTAATGAATTTCAGCTTTTTGGTAAACTAGTTCACTATCTGTCTTCTATAGAGAATATGCTGCAGTAATGTCACCCAGACAAATTTTTTCTCACCCAGTCAGATGTTTTCTGTTGTTTTGGGAGACAAAAATGGTAACCAATGTGTCAGTATTTATACCTGAGGTTAAAATTTCTCAATAGTACAACTTTTATGCAATGACAATGGCACCATTGAGAATTTAGCAGACATGACCCAATTATGTTCGTTACTGTGCCTTGTTTTAAACACTTACCACGGTGGGCAGTTTGGAGTTTTACTGATGTTCCCATTTTGCTAAATGTTGGCAAACAAAAACATCCCTTGCGTTTAGAAATAGTCAGTTTCACATTTGATTGTCTGAAAGTGTGCTAACCTGACCCGACCCCCCGGACTCTCTGCCATATTTGTCAGCATTCTTTTAGTTTCTTTCCTCCCCCTCAGCCTGTGATGGTGGGGGGTGATGGCCTCCTTCCTGTGTGAGATGAAAGTGCATGTCTGGACTGACGGACAAACAGAGCATCTCCCCGGTTTGCGAGGACTGTGAACTTCTGCCAGGAAGGGAAGGGCTGGCCTAACAGTTGTAGCCTGGCTAGATAGAAAGGGGGAAGAGAGTGAGACAGAAAGAGGAGGGGGAAGGGACAAAGACAAATCATCCACAGATAGAGAAACAGACAGAGACAAAGGTAATGAAAGAGAAACAGACTTTGAGTAAGGAGAGAGGGAAACAAAAAAAATAAGGCAAAGATTAGAATACAGCTCACTATGGGCTCTACTAATTTTTGAAAAATATCCGATTGTTCAAGTCAATTAAATACCACCAGACTTTTACTTAGCATAGTCTTACTGAAACACCAAAGCCCTAAAACTTTCTTTTATGGTGGGAAGGAAGGGCAGCTGTGCTGGAACCGAGGCTCTCCAAGATGGAAAATTAATTATGTATGTATGACGACATGGGAACAAAATATAGGAAAAAAAAGGAGAGTGAAAATGTGAGAGAGGGAGAAAAGAGGAGAGACAGGTAATGAAAGACAGTGGTTCAGGCCAAAAATAAGCTGGGAGGAGGATTGGAATTAGATAAAAAGGGATTGAGGCAATTATCTGAGATGAAGGGGCAATGGAAAGGGGGAACGAAGAGAGAGGAGGCAGGAAACGAAAGGGGAAAAAGAGGTGAATGTGTAGAAAGCAAGAAGAGAAGGGTGAGTGGAGAAAGAGAGACAGAGAGTCACAATGAAAGCATTCCAGCAGACCAGCACCTCCATAATACTGGCTGTGGCCAAAGCAGGAATTTCCTCTGTTTGCACCACAGCTGAAATGTCTGGACTGAAGTGTGTTTTTGACCCACAGAGCTCTGGGCCCTGCAGACGCCATCACAGACGTAAACACACACCCAGACGTGAGAATTACCCAGTGTTGTGGACAGGAAAACAACATGGCCTCCAGCACACCACCTGGGAATCCCCCCAGCGGCCTCACGGACAGGACCGGTAGCTTCTTTAAGGTATGGGACTGACTGACTTTCCCAAGATCACTTAGAAATGTAAAACACATCACTTCCGGTGTACCAAATGTTTTTTTTTCTGGGAAAGACTGACTCAACACTTGGTGTTTAGACCAGGAAAAAACTAACAAACAGTATGGTGAATCACTAGCATTAGACAGCCCCACAAAACCAAAACCTATTAACTACATCTCTGGTCAAAATTTAGCTAAGACCAGAATCTGATTTTCTGACAAATGTTTTACCTCATAAAGATGTATGCTATAGAAATGTCATGAGCCATGAGCAGCATATCAAACTTCACTTTAAGCTAGCTGGTGAGATAGCCACACCTAGCTTTAGGTGGCAGGTCTGTTTATGGTGTTTGTGTGCTCTGAAAGACGTCACAGCGTGGATATAAAGTCACAACTGACGGACTGTTAGCCTAGAATGCTAATACTACATAAACATATTGATGAGACAATACTAGACATCCAGAGATAGAAACATATGAAAGAGTCGCGCCGGAAAAGGAGAGAAAATTAGCGTGTCCACCCAGGTGTCATATTTACATCACAACCAATTGGAGCCAGAGCTGATAAATACCCATGACTTCTGCATAGTCATTTGACCCAGGAGTGAATGCCAATTGTACCCTTTCACACTGAAGACAAAAGCCAGATGTTAATGGTTTGCAGTTTTTTTAGTCCTGTGTAAAAGGGGTATAAGTAACGCAGACTAAACTAGCATATCTTAGCAGAGTAGCAGTAACTGTAATAGGAAACTCTTGACGGACGGACACTACGACCTGCAAGGCGAGGGTCACATGTCTGAGGGAGACAGCCGAAGGCGTTAGTAGGCTAGTTTTTGGTAGCCATGCTAGCTTGTCTACTTGTACCGTAGAAGAAGGTTAACAATGAAGAAGCACATAACACAGCAATTGTCCTTGGAAAGTTCAACCTGCCATGTTTGTTTATTCTTTCATCTCTTTTAGTTGAATAATGTATATGTAATGTATTGAACAGTGAATAATGCCAGCTGCCAGCCTGACAAACAGTAATAAAACTCCTCTAATAAGTAATATTAGAGTAATAAGTCTCCTCTCTCTCTCCCTCTCGGTCTCAGTAACTCTCTTCTCCCTCTCTCACTCCCTTTCATCTCTGGCTCTTCCCTGTTTCTTTTTTGTCACTTCTGTTTTCTTTCTCTTGCACTATCAGGTGTGAAATCGGTGCCGATGGGTCTGTGTCTCCCAGCCAGGTTTGGGTCCGACATTTCTCGGTTCTGCATGGGTCCGGGTCCCAGCTTTCAAACAATAGACGGGTTCGGTTTGGGTCCAGCATTTCTCGGTTCTGCATGGGCAAGGGTCCCAGCTTTCAAATACTAGACGGGTCCGGTTTGGTTCCGGGTAGTACATTTCCGGGTCTTTTTGGGTTCGGGCATGAATTTTTGGACCTTTTAAGACCTCTAATGGCTGCAAATTCTGTATGGAGGTGTGTGTGTGGTTGCAGAGTCAGAGCCAGGAGTGGTGGGACTGTGACATGAATGGTTTCACAGAATCAGATTTCATCCAAAATTTCAGGATGTCAAGGGCTACTTTTAACTACATCTGTCAGCGTAGTTGCACATTGTCTAACCTGGCATTTTGGCGTTGCAAAGTCCTCTGTTTGCTCAATTGTCCATGAGTTGCGCAAGGCTGTGCGCCATGTCCTCATGCCTGACTACATTAAGCTACCTCAAGGAGATGACCTCCGAGAGGTCCTACAAGACTTCCAAACAAGGTGAGGTTTCCCACAGTGCACCGAAGCAATTGACAGGAGTCATATTCCTGTCATTGCCCTTGAAGACAATCACGTTGACTACTTCAATTGCAAAGGATGACATTCTGTTCTTCTGCAGGGGGTTGTAGATCATCAGTTTTGGGTTAGATGGAGGCACATGATTCGCTGTGGTGACCCCTGAAAGGGAACAGCCGAAAGGAAAAGAAGTTTCTCCTATACCTTTCATTAGCCTACTAGTGCTAGCCATCATTAATTGAGCAATCAGTGAGATTCAGGTCATTAGAAAGCTACATGTAAAGTGATGCTGCACTCTGATACAACAATATATTTTCAAACACATATTAGAGAATTAGCAGTTATTTGGTATGACTTTGTTGGTACTGGTTTTAAATGTAGTTGCTCCTCTCTGTGTTTACAGTAGCCACTTGTCTTTTTTACACTCTCCTCATTGATATCAACTATTATCATCAACTGGTAAACCCACTTTGTACTTCACACTTATTTTATACTTATACCCACTTGGTACTTAATTTATTTTCTGACTTGTATTATAGTGTATTATATTTTTTGCTTAGAATTTCTATTCCTGTGTGCACTGACATGATAGTGAGCCGCTGTAACAAATGAGTTTCCCTCGGGGATCAATAAAGTATTTCTGATTCTGAAAAGTTGGCTGGTGGCTCTGAGAGAGGACCACAGCAACCTCCCTGAACAGAATCCAGTCACCATCACAGCGGCAGACATCCAAGAAAGAGTCTCAGGTATGAAAAACTGGACAGCACCGGGCCCTGACAGGATCCACACCTACTGGCTAAAGAAGCTCACTGCACCCCACGAGCGCCTAGCAGCACAAATGAACCAGCTGCTGAATGGCTTACCGAAGGGCGTACAATCCTGATCCTGAAGGATCCCGCAAAGGGTACAGTCCCATCCAACTATCGGCCAATAACCTGTCTCTCCACAAGCTCATGTCAGGCATCATCGCGGCTAAGATAAGTGGACACATGGATCAATACATGAACACATAAGGGCATTGGCAAAGGAACCAAAAGCATATGACTCAATGCCACACACACGGATCACTGAATGCTTGGAGATCACTGAATGCTTGGAGATGTACAACATTAACAGGACTCTAAGAGACTTCATTACAAACTCGATGAGGCTGTGGAAAACCACCCTTGAGGCCAATGGCAAGCCACTTGCACAAGTATCCGTCAAATGTAGCATATACCAAGGAGATGCTCTGTCCCCACTGCTGTTCTGCATAGTTCTGAACCCCCTCAGCCAAAAAATCAACTGACTGGCTATGGATACCGACTCAGGAACGGGGCCACCATCAGTCATCTCCTCTACATGGATGACATCAAGCTATACGCTAAGAGCGAGCGGGACATCAACTCACTGATCCACACCACCTACATGATCTACAGCTCTGACATTGGGATGTCATTCGGGCTTGAGAAGTGTAGCCGAATGGTGACAAAGAGAGGGAAGGTAGACCACACAGAAGGGGTCTCACTCCCAGAAGGAACAATAGCAGACATTGAGGATGGTTACAAGTACCTTGGAATACCACAGGCAAATGGCAACCTCGAAGAGGTAACAAGGAAAACAGCAACTGCCAAATACCTCCAACGAGTAAGGCAAGTCCTAAGACTTGCTCAATGGCGAGAACAAGGCCCAGGCAATAAACAGCTACGCCCTGCCAGTGATCAGATACCCTGCGGGAATAATAAGGTGGCCAAAGGAAGAGATACAGATCACAGACGTTAAGACGCGAAAGCTCCTCACCATGCATGGAGGGTTCCATCCCAAATCCAGCACCCTGAGACTGTACGCTAGCCGTAAGGAAGGCGGCCGTGGACTTGTGAGTGTGAGAGCCACTATCCAGGATGAAACATCCAAGATCCACAAGTACATCAAAGATAAGGCCCCAACAGATGACATGCTCAGTGAATGTCTCAGTCAATGTGGAACAGAGGAAGAGGTGCTGGAGGAGGGACCATCATGGGAGGACAAACCCCTACATGGGATGTACCACCGGAACATAACTGAAGTGGCTGAAATCAAGAAATCCTACCAATGGCTAGAGCGGGCTGGACTGAAGGACAGCACAGAGGCACTCATCAAGGCTGCACAGGAGCAGGCCCTGAGCACCAGAGCAATAGAGGCCCAGATCTACCACACCAGACAAGACCCAAGGTGTAGGCTGTGCAAAGAGGCCCCTGAGACAATCCTGCACATAACTGCAGGGTGTGAGATGCTGGCAGGGAAAGCATACATGGAGCGCCATAACCATATGGCTTGCATAGTGTACAGGAACATCTGCACAGAGTATGGACTGGAAACCCCAAGGTCAAAGTGGGAAACACCTCCAAAGGTGGTACAGAATGACCGAGCCAAGATCCTGTGGGACTTCCAGATTCAGACTGACAGAATGGTAATGGCTAACCAACCAGACATCGTGGTGGTGGACAAACAGCAGAGGAAAGCCGTTGTGGTTGATGTGGCAATACCAAGTGATGGCAACATGAGGAAAAAGGAACATGAGAAACTAGAGAAATACCAAGGGCTCAGAGAAGAGCTGGAGAAGGCTTGGAAGGTGAAGGCGACAGTGGTGTCCGTGGTCATGGGAGCACTCAGGACAGTGACCCCCAAACTGGAGGAGTGGCTACAGCAGATCCTTGGAAGAACACCAGACATCTCGGTCCAGAAAAGTGCAGTACTAGGAACAGCAAAGATACTGCGCAGAACCCTCAAGCTCCCAGGCCTCTGGTAGAGGACCCGAGCTCGAAGGATGAGACCACCCTCGGAGGGTGAAGGATGAAGTTGTTTATATATATATGTATATAAAAAATACTGCTTGTTTCTCAGTTCTGCTCTGGAAAATGACTAACTCAGATGTTCAAAATGAAATGATTCTTGAACTTCCAGCACACGCAATGAGGGACTTGTCTCACTTCCTAATAGCTCTGCAGTTTTCAAAACATCCATAAACAAGTTTAAATCAGACCAGCTCACAACTTAATGACTCATTTTATGGTCATAACACCATTTGTGGCCTGAGTGTTCAATTTTCAACAATGGTGAAACCTAAATCAACAAAGAACATGGTGATGGAAGGATGCCCCGGGGAAGCGCCAAGCTCGCCTAGCAAGGACTCCCCAGAAGAGAGCAGCGTCCCGGCAGACAAGGTGCTTGCCACCTTCGAGACACTTCGAGAAGAGATGGCCCAAAGCAAGAAAGACATTTGTGCCACAGCCGATGCTCAAATTGGGACAGTTACGGCTAACCTGAAAAATTCCATTATCTCCATTATGAAGAGGGACACACAGACAGTGATGGCGGCAATCAGAACTACCCAGCTAGAAAAGCCGAAGTGGCTCACCTGACAGTCGAAACTGCTAGACTGTCGGACAAATGTGAGGGCTTGGAGGGGCGATTGCGTAGGAACAACATCCGCATAATAGGATAATAATAGGGAAGGGGGCCCCGTGACCCAGGGCCATCGGTTCCTCCGACAGCGTCCCACTGACGGGGAGCCAGGGAGATCCTGCGTAACAAGCCAGGCGTCAGATACGGCCTGCTGTACCCAGCGAGGCTCATCATCACCCATAGCGGCCAGCAACACTCTTTCATGGACCTGAAAATGGCGCTCCACCCCTCCTGAAGTAGTCATCTCCCTCGATGCCAAGAAGGCGTCAAGTACCTTTTTCTGTCCTTAAGAAATTTGGTTTTGGGAACAAATTTTGCTCATAGATTCGTCTTTTGTACACATCCCCCCAAGCGAGCATCTGCACCAATGACACCTGCTCAAATGATTTTGCCCTTGGAAAGCCAACACGAGATCTCAGTTGAATCCAAACACTGGCTTCCTATTCCAATTTCTCTATAAAGCCTGGCACAACAGACTGTCCGATGTCTTTTCCACTGTAACCCCATTACTACAGGAAGGCACTGCATGTGAATTTTCCTAGGAAAGTCTCTTGATGAGCAACAGACTGCTTTGTGTTTGCTGAACACACTTTTGGATCCTGATCGTTATTACCGTACCTGCAGAAGGAAGAGTCAGGTTTTACCGCTTCTTCACAGAGAGAAAGACCACCGCTGAGCCTCTCTCTCTCTCCCCACTGAAAGTCAACTACTGCTTTCCTCCGCTGCCATTAGAAGGGACAGTTCCGCCGTCAGTATCCGAGCATTGAGAGGATTTCACCGGACAACCAGACGGACTGACGCATTAAATCGCATTTGAGCGATCTCAAGTAAGAGGCTTGTGTCTGCTGGATGTCGGTCTTCAACACGCTCTGTGCAGCTCGGGATTCAGTTGATTCTCCAGGGTCTGAAGAGAAGCGTGGACTGCAGAGCCGGAGGAGACACGTGCAGGAAAGGGCAGAGGGCAAGAGAGAGAGTTTTGACTTTCTCTGTTTTAGTAGTCTTCTGTCCAGGGGACAGCAATGTGACGTCATCGGCACAACACTTCACTCCTACCACAGATCTGTTCTGTCTTAATTATTTTCCTGTACTTTCTTCCTAAAGAATCAATTGTTTGTTACCAATTTAATGCTTCCATGTTAAAACTCAGTCTCATCAGTTGCTGAAAGACACTAAACACATTATATGAATAACAGGGTGTCATCCTTATGAGTAATAGACTGGTAACCCAGGAAAATGTCAATCATGTTGCATCTGGTATTATTAATACACATACTTATGTCCCTATATATATATGCATACATATGCTTATAACAGCAAATTAAATTGTAAATAAAATCAGTACATTTCAGTATTAATATTCTTGGGATCACAGGAATGCCCTTGTCTTCCCTGAGAGGGATAAAAAGAGAAGGGGGACAGCAGCCCCCTGAGCAAGCACACATGAGGTGTGACATTTGACATTCAAACTCACATTTCCTGGATTATGTCAGTTCCTGTATCAAAATCAGCATATTGAAAAAAACTTTGCATTCTTCCAATAACATTAATTAAACATGGTATATCAATTAATATACATTTGACTCAGAATTGCAAAGTTGGTTTCTTTTGTTCCCTGTTCCCTGTATGGGATTTTGATGAAGTCCAGATCTCATCCAGAGGGTGGTAGTGAGGGACATAAATTCGCTCATTGTCACTTAACTTTTATTGGCGTCCTCTCTGAGTCCTGGTGGGGGGTCGTTTTATGAGAGTGAAGATAGAATGTTTGGGTGAAGGTTTATGATTTGTTTTCACAGAGCTTGTCCATGACTAAACAAGCAGTTTAGAAGAGAGCATCAATTATCTGTAGAATAGTTAAAATTGTTTATCATCATCATAATCCTACATTGCATAAACCCAATTGCGTTGTGCTGTAGCTAGTCATTCTGATTTTATCAGATTTAGGCAAAATGTATACACCACTTAAGTGTAACATAGGCCTATGCAGCTTTTATGTCAGAGCTATTGCACTGACATTAGAGTGAAGGTAATTTTATCTGGGGCACATGGCTACAAACAGCTGAGAGACAGCTTGTTAACCTACCTGTCTTGCTATCAATATCATGCCTGCCAGCTGAACTTGTCATATGATGTGTGTGGTGGTATATGGACCCAAATGCAGATGACCAGGAAGCATAATGAGGTGAAGTAGTCAGATGGCTACAGTGTTTATTGAGGGTGATGTGGTTCACAGGCATGTACAGGCAGACCAGTAGGCAAACAGGTAAATGAACAGGCAAAAGGCAGATAGGTTACCGGCTGGCAGTGGTGGAAGCAGGGAAGTGAGTCCAAGGTGGCAAAACACTCCAATAGGGAGCAGACAGAATACACAATCCAGAATATAACCAAGGTCCACAGGAGACAAAGAATCCAAAACAGAACTCACTGTAAAAATGTCGGGGAACTGGGTACAGAAACCAGATACAACAAAAGTGCACCAAACGGCGACACATACACAATGTCAGGAACACTCACGATAGGCGCAACATCAGGTAGGAATCACACCAGACAGTAGAAACAATGACCCAACACTGAACAAAGACAGAGACAGAGACTAAATACTCTAGGGGAGGTGAGACAACGAGACACAGGTGCAAACAATTAAGGAAGGGCCAACAATCAAAACTGGAGGGAAAACAAAGCCAGGAAGTAAAACCACAAGACACACAAGGGAAGGAGAATACTACAAAATAATCTATCTATCTATCTGACGACTTCCATCCTTACTCTCTGACGTATCCCGTGTTTCTCTGAAAGTTATAGCAGCTAGAGGCGTAAAAGGGATAGGACGGCATTGATTGAAACACGCCGTTACCTTGAATAAAATTACGGATTTCTCTGGGTTTGAACATTGTGGGAAACATTTGGGATAATGTAAGTACACAAACTATATAACATAGGTCTAGTCGTTTTTAGACATTTTAATGCAGAAATGTTACATATTACACTTTTAATTTAACTGTGCCCCTTTTTTGCACAATCCATGTTACATTTTCAGACTTTAAAAAATCCTTAAATGAGCAGCCTGAGCTGTCATTTTACTGTGTAAAATCCTTGCTCTTGTGTAAAATGTTGGCAAACAAGGGACCTAAAACTTGTGATGCACGCTGTGTCTCACTAAAAGTTTACAGCTTTCACCTGGCTGCATCTTCTTAATTCATTCAGGTTGTTTGACAAATTCAGTGTCTTGCGCAGATGAATAAATTGAACCCACTTTCAAAGCTAAAAAAGACCAGGATCAACAACGAGCTAAGAAACAAACACTGAAAGTTGTCTCACTTTTAATTTCCTTTGCAGTTTTTTCCATCTTCACTAATCCTGTGAAAGTGCTTTCTGTGTGTGTCTGTGTGTCAAAACCAAACACATAGTTTCCTATTGACTCCATCCATGGCTTGAACAGAAGTCCATGCAGAGAATCACTTACCTCTATACAAACATGCACGCACACGCACAAAATCTTAAAGGAGCCAAATAAATAAACCCTCTTGCATGACATCTGCCTCTCTGCTTCAGTCTGTCAAATTCTGCATCCATGTGTTGTGCAGGGAGAATAAAATCAATAAAGAGTGGAAACAAACCACTGAAAAGTCAATGAAACACAGATTTTTGTTGTTGAGTGCATTCCTGGATATCAGTAATTGGTTACACTTTACTTGGATAGTCCGCCTACAGATAGAGTATTTGTAACATTTCAACATCTTATTAGTTAACTAGATTCAACAATTCAACAATTCATAAAGATTTGGTTAGGTTTAGGCACAAAAAACATCTTGGTTAGGGTATGTTCATGAATTGTCACATATATACGTTAATGTTAATCTGTTAAACATCTACAGACAACAGCAAAACAGTTGATATGTTACAAAGGCGGACTATCCAAGTAAAGTGTTACCCAGTAATTTCCCTCTAAAAGTCAGTCTGAAATAAGGTCTGCATTGGCACCGCCATTAGAGCTCCACAAGGCACTCTGCCTATAGCCAGTCACTTAGCAACTCATTTTCATTGACCTTCATTTTATAGCTCAGGAATTTTCCATGTTTTCTCCTCTACCCCTATTCCCCCATTTTCATTCATATAATTCAATGCCTGTCTCTTAACAGAAGGTAATAACAATCTTTATACATCTTTCCATGGCCAGATTAATAACCCTTCATGGGGCCCTTGGGCAAAAATGAGCTGCTGGGCCCCTCACCAAACGGCATATTAACGGCCGAATGCAATGTCCTAGATCCATAAACAATTATGTTTAATTCATTGTTTTTCATGAATCAGTTATTGGATGGGGCCAGTTTCCATCCTCTGACCAATTGTTTCACCTGAGACTTAAAGGGTAATTTTGGTTTTTGGGATCGAAGTGACTAGTAGGTACAAAAAGGTTTGGAATCCGTGCAGTAGATGGCTTCAGCCGGAAGCCGCGAACCGGCTGCAATGGCTACAATGTATTTGTTTGGGGCAATTACGCCTGTCAAAATTACGTCCACAAGAAGTGCTTCTTTTTGCCACTGGTCAAGTGCACAGAAATGCCTATAACAAAGCTATTCTTAAAACTTTAAAATTGAAATAGAAGTTTAGTCTAGGGTTAGCACTATTTGAATTGGATCACAGAATATTAGCTGAACATACTATGGACTGACAAGACACAGTTTAAACCTATTCAATCTAACTACTGAGTAGACTGCAGAGGGCCCAAAGAAAAACGGTTCCCAAAATATTTAGAACACAATTGCACCATTGTGGTTCAATAATGATCTAGGGGCACTTTCGCTTTTCTGGACTGGAAAACAAATTCAAAATTGAACAGTATTTGGGGGTGAAAATGGTTATAATAGTATTCTCAAGGCAAGAATCAAAGAGAAGATCAGCACACTGTTGAAAAGCTCTTGTCAATTTTATTTTAGTAGTATTCTCCCCAGTCATGCAACACTGTGAGGACATCGACTAAATGGAAGTTTTAAATAATTTAATTATTCTTCTTTTGGGGCCAAAACTATTTCAAATGTAAATAATACATTTGGTGTCTGAACTATACAGTTTTTAAGTTTGTTGAAATAGCCATTATTGAAGGAAAGAAGAAAAACATAAATATAACAGGTGTTTCAAAACCTTTGAATGGTAGTGTATATGTACACACTTGCACTGTTCTGTCCCTGCTCAGGTGTTTACATGTAATAGTAGCATGTAAACTCTGCATGAAACATCTGCTGAACTTTAGTGACATCTGAATCTAGGGACCTGGTGAACAAAAAACAAACAAATTCATGAATATAACGATCAGCTGTATGAGGTCATGTTCATCATATACAATGAGTATGTTTGTTTCTCAGTTAGCTGATGAAATTATGTAAATACTACATCCTGCTGCAGTCCTTGTATGAACATAAGACTGTTCAGCATGATCACACTTGAATAAAGATTAGTGTGTGAAATAAACAGATTCTATTTAGTTCATATATTAAAGTGGCTATCTCAAAGATTTGGATTAAATAAATGTCTTTTAAAGTCACTATCAACCGCCAAATGAGTTAACACAATGGTGATTTAGCCTGTGGCCCACTGATGAAGTGATATGAAAGTCCTTGCATTTCCAGTATTATGACCTGGGTGTCTGTGGCGACATTCCCGGAAAAGATTCTGTATGAAGTTACTGCTAATGCAAACCAAACATTTCCTACTGCAGCAGCTTCACAACTTGTGTTTTGCCAGTTAAAAGCATTTAACTGGTGAAACACTTTTATTATGTAGTAGTCACAGGAAATGCAATGTGTTTGTCAGTGAGCTTGACACTGACCGCTATCGTTCATCAAAAATGCATCTACAAAACAAGACAATTGTCATTTTCGATATTTTTTGACAGTGGATCAGTTTGTAATATTGCAGGGAGTAATGGAACAAGAAGGAGCGGCCACAGTTTTAGATGAAGAGTTGCAGACGACAGGCTGCACACCTCCAACTTTTCAGCGCGGTATCCAACTCCTTTCACAGTGCCCTGCTGTTCACAGACTCATGCCATGTGCAGCCTAAAATCAGATCACGGTTGCTCACAGAATGATGGAAAAAGGCCAATTATTTTTATTAAAAGGACAATAGTTTGTTTTGCTGCTCCCAGAATTCTGTGACCTGTAGTATTAAACTGCATTTGCTGTTACCACCAGTAAATAGGTGATACCAAATCAAACAGGACTGAAATCTTAGGTATTGCCACTTTAAAGGTACTGTGTGGAGTTTTCAGAAAATCATTTGTTATTTCTGACACAGATGACCATTAAGTGAACTGCAGTCAGCACAGTGTGTGAGCCCTGTCACCAAACTGGCCTCCATCGTTCTCGGAAGCTGTGTTCTGTCTCAGTCCGGCCGTGTTCTGTCCCGGTCTGGCTGTGTTCACTGGGAGGCTGCCTAGCCCTGTTCTGCTGCCCTCTCAACCAGCTCCGGTTCTGGTGCCCATTCCGGCGCCGCTCCCCGCCAGCATTCCTCGCTGGGCCCTCCCTGGGCCTGAAAACTTCCTCCTCCCGGCAGTCCAAAGCTCCTGTTTTAAAGTTATAAAGTTGTGTTTTTGTACAGTAATCAGCGAGGCCCGACCCCAGAAACACTCTGCCTCTGCAGTGTCTATCATTTTTCTAACCTAATACTTATCTCATTTGTGGTCTGATAAACAGTACATTCATAAAATTAAGTGCCCCTTTAATCACTATTTTCCAAGCTACTGTAGCTGTCATGGGTGAGTGCCAGTTGTTTGTTGACGTTAGCGTACCCCATTTCTAAGCTAACGTAGGGGAGCTGAAGAGAGGTGCTCGGTAGTGTGCATAAACCTCACATCCTTTGGATTTTTGCTGAAAAAACGTCTCAAGTCCTTTACATAGAAATCATTCCACAGGCAGTTACAGGCAACTGAAAAAGTCGGGGAAGGTCTAATTTTTTAAGTTACGTTATAATCCGTTCACACATTGGCAATAAAAAGCTATTAATACATGTACAAAACTCCACACAGTACCTTTAAGTAAAAGTTATTGTAATAACTTCATAATGAAGTTACTATTGTAACTGTATTACAACTACATTTCCTGATTTATTGTACTACACTTTCTTTAACAACCAAATGTTGTTTCTCAACGAACTGCTGCATAGTAATTTGATTAAACACTAATTACACTTGTGCAAGACATGGCCTTAAGATCAGGTAATAAAGCAGGACCCACCTTTGGGGCCCTTATGTCGGTTGATACTGTGCTTTACTGTGCATATATATATGTTAAATTAATCAAATTATTACAAACATGCTGACACACAGTGAACCTGGGGTTAGCGGGGGCAGTTGCCAGTTTCACCTGGTTGGTAATCCAGCCTTGGCTCTGCCCCTAAACTGACTCGTGGAAGTCCAACTGCTTGAATTTCAGTACCTACATGAGCACAGTAAAAAGGTTTGTTCAAAATGGTACAATCAAATTAGCACTTTCCATCCATCCATCCATCCATTTTCTACCGCTTGGTCCCGTTAGGGGTCGCGGGTGACTGGAGCCTATCCCAGTGACTTTGGGCCTTAGGCAGGGTACACCCTGGACAGTGGCCAACTCGTCGCAGGGCTAACACAGACACAGACAAGGACAGACAACCATTCACTCTCACATTCATTCGATACGGGCAATTTTAGAGTTATCAATTAACCTACACATGCATGTCTTTGGACGGTGGGAGGAAGCCGGAGAACCCGGAGAGAACCCACGGTAACACGGGGAGGACATGCAGACTCCACCCAGAGAGATTGTGTGATGTTGGTCTGGTCCGGGAATCGATCCCACGAACCCACGATCTCCTTATTGGGAGGCAGGAGCTTTAGCCGCTCTGCCACCGTGCACCCCCCAAATTAGCACTTTGTAACCCAAAAACAATTCTCTGTCAACAGCTTGTATGATCCTCCTTTGTTGCTTTAGAGGGCTGAAAGGAGAGAATTTTCCAAACGTTTCCCTCTTTGGGATGCGACCATAGTCTAGCAGTACTAATTCAGGAGTTTAAAGTGACACTTTTGTAGCATCTGGTTTTAGGATTCTCACTGCTTTTTACAGAAAAAATGACACCTTGCTGTGTGAGAGCACTGGCTGTTTCTCCAGTGCCGGTCAGTTGTCGAGACTCTAATAGATATCCCTCTCTTCACTAGGGTTTAAATTGAGCATTCCCAGTCTGTGTTTGATCTGTACAGTTTTCAGTGCTTCAGTAACACTGTAGCTAACTTGTCCACTCGTGTTGTATAATAGAGTTTTGACCTGACACAAAGCCGGGGGAGTCTGAGGCTTTAACAGAGCTGGCTCCACTTGGTCCTGCGAGGGGGGAATTAGAGGGGCCTGTGGTGACCGTGGTCTGGCCTGGAGCCCAGCTGGCGGAGGAAAGTTTGGAAAAGGATGCCTCCTACTGGTTGAAATGTATACTGGAAGCAGAAACTCTTTATTCAAAGTAGTATTTCTGTATAATTCTTTGTTTGCACCAAATGGGTGGCATTTACCACATCAAAACAACTGACATATTATGACATAGATTTTCCATGTATAGTTGACATTGACATAGTTGCCCTTGATTGCCTCAAATTTCTAGTCTTCAGTACATTGTGCTTTGTGGCCATATGCAACAATATGATACATAATTAGGCCTTAGGAAGCCATCTTGTTTGCAGTGTTTGACCCAGATCATCATTGTTAAGCAGGAGTCTGAGACTGTGGGCCTCCCCTCAGACAAATCTTGAAAAAAGGCATCCCTTCACCCCCCCAGTTTACTTGCTTAGTTTTGCTGCATTCCTGGATGCCTATGGGATCATGATTCTGTTATTTGATCCCATAGACACTCAACAAGATAGCCTAATATTGCTGTTTGACATAACTTCAGACTACATCAAATACATAAAAAAAGGTCTAAGGTTCTAAGGCATTTATTAGTTTCTGAGTCTGGGAAAGTGGGAAAAACTTAAATTTAGTATCTCTGAACTACCTCTTTCTACCCTATTCTATGTGATCTCCTTTTGATAACTAATGTAATATTTTTTCATTCCATTCACTAAGCCTCCCCTGAAACTGTTTGGAGCCCCCCTGGGGAGGCCCGCCTCCCACTTTGAAAACCTCTGGTGTAAAGCATCCAAAATTCAACATCTGCTCAAATATGTTTGATGAGGCTCTGAATCCCTGAGAGTGCTCTAAAATGTGGAATGAGGGAATGTGGAAGAGGGTGAAAAAACAAAACAACATGAAAGCAATTAGTTGCTGTCTTTATGCATCTGAGCAGTTTTTAGTTTATTTGCAAGGAGTCCTTTTTTGGTGGGAATTGCATATAACTGTGCAGATTTAGGAATAAATTCTGCCAGAATATATTCTCATATCTTTCATTACTCTAGAGTAGAGGTTCTCAAACTGTGAGGTCTGCCTCCCCAGGGGGCGTAAGAGAGATGAAGGCAATCCCAGTCAAGGCGATTGGGCAGCCAGTCACATAAGTTTTTCGATACGCTTTGTGAGGTTGGTATCAGGGATTGTGAAACACATTCCATATCTGTCATCACTATCTGAATCCCAAAACTGTTGTGGCCTAAAACTAAATACAATACAAAGACACAACGCTCACTGTCATTATTAGATGTACTTTCATTTCACCCATTTACTCTGTTGACTAATTAGTGCTAAACATAGATTTAAATGACAACCCTTCCTGTATCTCTGTTGGCCTGAAAATAGTCCTTCATGACATGGGAGATGCAATCTTTCAAGCCTTCCTGCCCAGATTTATCCAGATGGTTACACATAGCTGCGCTGTTTATTGTAGAAATTGCTTTTTCAGTTGGGACACATTGGGCAAAGAGTTATGTGTGCGTCTCTGCAGTACGACTTGGGAAAATATTTCGGCTCACTCTGGATGTTGATGTGGGCCATTTTCTGACAGTGCTTTGTCTTCATGTTTCCTGCCTATAGGAAATGTGGTCCACGCACAGGAAAAATGACTAACCGTTTCCCTGCCCTTTGTTCTAAGTGTGACCAGTACAGTCCCTCTGTCACCCAGTTTCTTGCTTTCTGATTTACTTTTGAGAAATGCTGTTGGCTTCGTTTACTGCTGTTCCTCCTCCTCTTATCCATTTTATATTTCTTCATCAATCAAAGCCGCTTATTCTGTCTTCTTACAGCTGATTGACACATTTGCGTTGGAGATTGGGGAGCTGAAGAAGGAGATGGTCCAGACCTCTCCAACAGTTGACAAGGAGCCCATGGACCTACAAGGGTAAGACTGTTTTCCATATATCTTCTTACAGTCTTAATCAAAACTTGACTATTCAACCTGACAAGTCAAGTTTTTTATTCCTGATAATATCTGAAGATGTTGTTTTGATGAGGCAAGTCATGTATTGCCATCTGCTTGTTCTGCATTGTTTTGCATTCTGTTAAATCTGATTTCCTTAAACAGCGTTTGTAAATGCCACGACTTACTGATACTCATGTTTACCAGCAGGTGGCAAAAATGTTTCACTCTCTGTCTCGGTCTGTGTGTCTCTCTGCCAGGCTGGAGAGTGAAGTGAGTGGTGTTTATCTGCAGCCCCCTCACTGTAGCGGGGTGGGGGGTGAAAGGGATTCTGGGTACGACTCCTTGCGGAGGAGGATGAGCGTCTTGGACAGGCTAACTCAAACCCACCCAGTGTGGCTGCTGCTGGCAGTCAGTGAAGAGGAGGCCAGTCGCATACTGCTCAAACAGCCACCAGGGGTGAGGGGTTACCATCCTGGGATACAAATGTTAATGCCTCTCCTTTAAATATTATCTAAGATTGTATTATATTTTATAACTTCTTATTTTATGGTGCAGGTGTTCCTGGTCAGGAAGTCAGCCGCTCTGCAAAGAAAGGTTCTGTCTGTGCGTCTGAAAGAGGATCAGTCAGGAACTCCCATAAGCCACTTCCCTGTCAGAGAGAGCCAGTACAGTAAGTAACATGTTTGTTTCAACTGACCTGTACCTGGAGTGCTGGATGGATGGAGATAATTACATTAGGGTATAATTATTTAGATACTGTCAAATAGATCAATCATAGATAACAATTCCAAAATGATTGTCAGATCATCTCAAAATGTTGTATTTAGTCTGGTACTCTACAGAATATGTTCAATAAGCAACAGTTTAGTTAGCCATGTATTTTTTGAAAAGGTAAATTCATGTTGACTCAGAAGTTAATAATAATAATAGCCTAAGTAATAATAGCCTAGGAATAGCCTAGATGAATCAGAGAGCTTCAATTGTGGTCTTTGAGTTTCCCATGGTTAGATTATGTCTTTGTTGAACCACAGCCATCTCTGCAGTCACACTGCACTCTGGGTCAGAGAGTTAAAGATGTCATTTCCTGTCTGCCTCTGCGTACTGTGAACAAAGATAAACCCATACACAACTGAGAGTGTGTGACTGCAGGGACATCAGTTTGGCCCAATTGTGTGTGTGTAAGCATGCCACTGTGGGGCTCAAAAGCATGTTGACTTTTAAAGATTCCTACTATCAATTAGCTGTTCTTCTAATGCGACCGTCCCACTAAATTGCTGGTATAAAGTGATAAAGCATTGATCTGCACATGGTGTGGCTGCAGTAACACATTCCCTGCTCTCTTGACTTGACTCTTTAAGTAGCAAAGGTTTGCTGATAATGGTTTTATCTTCAGTAAATATCTATAGCCAACCGTGACTTACACAACATTTTATTATAGTCACAGGTTTGTTTGTACTTCCTCAAGAGTGACATTGAACAAGTAACATAGTGTAGCTAGCTGTGTGTATGTGTGACTTTAGTTAATAAAAAATTGAATGTACATGTTTAATGGTTAACAACTGTGTTCTTATTACACTAAAACAAACATTTTCATTTAATTTGTGTTTAGAATCTTACAATAATTAGTTCTACATTGAAGTACTGTGCTTCAGTATTCACTATATAGTCATGGAGCTGTGACAGTGCCAAAGTGTGATGACATACCAGCTGTGGATTTTTCCTGCTGAAATGACAGCACACATGGAGGGAGGGGAGTGCCTTTGGCCTGGTTTGGCTTTTAGATGTGGGTCAGCTGCTCTCCAGCTGGCCTCTCTTAATGCACAAACTGCTGTATTAAGTTAGCTTTCTGCATAAACGGTTTGAAATTAACTTTTAAACAATGGTTTTATATTAAAAAAAACATTTTACCAGACACATTACCAGTCTTAAGTCACATTGCTCATTAACATGCACATTCTTTCTTGAAACGATGCCTAAATATTACATTTGGAAGTGTAAATGGTGTCTTTGAATTTGGCTGTAGAAACTAAAGCTGAAAGACAGTGCTGCAAATGCATATCAGAGAGCCTAGCAGTCTCACATTATCCAGCTCCAAAGTCAAGCAAAGGTATTGATACTATACAGTAAAGAGCAGTTGTAGGAACAGCTAGTTGGCTGAAGAGGGGTTTGAACCCTGGTACTAATGTCTGTACCAAGTTTCATGGCAATCCATCTAATATTTTTTTCTCATTTGTTATGAGGATTCATCATCTTGGAACCATGAATATCTGTATCAAATTATGTACCAATCGATGTAGATGTTGAGATACGTATTTTGTAGGATAATTAAAGACTTTGACCTGCTGGTGGCGCAAGATAAAATGTCAGGGGATCACCAAAGTCATCAGGACTTCCCGTCTGGGAACCCTGACTATTGTACCAGATTTCATTGCAATCCATCCAATATTCGTCTAGACATTTCACTAAAAGCCAAAAATGTCAACCTGCTGGTGTGCTAAAAGAAAAGTCAGGAGATGACCAAAGTAATTTGGATTTATTCTCTGAGGACCATGAATGTCTGTACAAAATTTCATAGCAATCGATCCAGTATCTGGGATATTTTAGTCTTGACCAGAGTGATGGACCAGCCAACCAACACTGCCATCCCTAGATGGCAGCTGCTAATGTGGCAAATAACCAAAGCCCCTCATACTGCTGAGTACAGTAAAAAATTGTATTAAAATGCCATTAGTTGGATCAGTATATAATAATTTGGATCATTTGAATGTGTAGAAAGTTACTGATCAGTTTTTGAGTTATTTTATGATCAACTTGTAATGTATATATGTATATAACAGTCCAAAGCTGACACTTTCACTGTAATGTAATTTAACTGACCCAAGCCATTCATAGAGCCGCCCTGGTAACGTGACTAAAAACAAAGCTTCCTTGTAAAAAAAAAAAAAAAAAATGTTGCCATTAGCAGCCAGACATAATGGACAGAACAAAGGTTCCAAATGCAAATGAACTGGAAACAACTTCATCTAATTGAGTTCCAGTCTGTGAATTGTAATTCAATCTGTACCTATTTCATTTGTTTGCAGCCTTTTCTCTTGAGGGATCTGGGATCAGCTTTGCAGATCTGTTTCGCCTGGTGGCTTTCTACTGTATTAGCAGGTAAACAACCAGCATGTGTTTTTTTCTGTCTATTACATCCCCAGCTTCTCCGTGTTTTGCTCTGTGATGAGAGGGTGATTCGAGGATGGAAACTCCATGGATGAAAATGTTTGTTGAGTAAGCAGTCAGCTCTAAGTGCCAATGCTCTCACTTCTTGTTTTAGCTCGTGCCAACTCGGGAGACACAGACGCTGAACTTAAAAACAACAGACACAGGAAATAGAGGGAAATTGTGCTGCAAGCAATACAACACTGGATACAACTAGAAAGATGACCGCTCAGCAAACAGGCCTCCGAAATTTTTTTAGCTAAATGTTAATTTACATTCTCAATCCCAACATGTATATATTGTATATCTCTAGAGCTCCATATCTATGGCTTTGTAATGGAAACAAAGGGTGTGTCGGCATGTTTATAATAGTGATGATTGAAAGTGTTTTCACTTCTCTGTATGCGGTATGCCAGTGTTCGGGTTTTGTTTTGCCAACCAAACTTATGGCAATATCACTTTTGTTAGGGGGTATCACTGTCAAATGAGGACAATGTGCATTATAACCCTGACCATAAAGCACTGACCATTGAACAGTATTGATGAGACCGAATCACTAACTTGTTATCATTTTTGTATCATCATCAGTTATTGTTGTCACAGGTACATTAAAGGTACACAGATATATCAGCATTTTAAGTTTCATAACTCACAGGCAGTTTCATTTGAATACTGCAGCTACTTCTTTCCTTCATGTTTGAATCTTTTCTTATATTTCTTGTATTTATTTTATGTCACATTGTTTGCATTTTTATTCATTTAGGGATGTTCTGCCTTCCACACTCAAACTACCAGAGGCCATTGCATCTGCTAAGACCCAGAAAGAACTGGAGGAGGTGGCTCAGCTTGGCACAGGTAGCCTCTTTTAGTACTTTATTGGTTTGAAATTCTGTATTAACACACATCTTAAACGACCATAGTGGTAGTTTTACAAGTTTTAACTACAAATCAGCTATAGTTAACACTTACTGCTAAGCATTCTACAGTTTTTAGATAGATTTCCTTTTGTTCCGGCAGCCATTAGTTTAAAATAATTTCTCACTCGGAAAAAAATGCAGACTTGACATTTATTTGATAAATTCAGAGCGATCAGTAATTATGTGAATGCAAGCTTTCTTTAAGGGTTTAAATTGGCTCCTAGGTAGAGACCTACATATAAAGACGATATTCACCAATTGTGTCACTTATACTCTTTGAAGCCACACATTTAGTGTTGCCAACGATCCATGATATCCAGTGTTTATCCAGTAATGCTGATTAAATGGCAAAAGTCCTTTTCTCTGAGCTTCAATTTGAAAATGTGGTGACAGTGCACACTCTCAGGTACTAAGCTTTGAATGAACTGTCTCTGCATTGCTGACTATTGGGTTTTTTTCCGGGGGCTTGCAGCAAGTGATTTTAGTGCTTTTTAAATACCTTTTTATATGTTGCACTTGCATGACTGATCTGAAATTTGGACTGCCTGCAGAATGAGCAGTTGCAGAGATGTTGATAGCTGCAGGCAATCTTGAGACACTTGTAAGCACTGGTGAATATTTTGGTTCAGTCAGGTTTAATCCGTCCCTCACACAATCAAACACATATTACTATTACTAAACAAAACTTCAACAAAACAACCCTGCCACTATCCAGGCCTTTCTGTATTTCTACTAGTGGAAGTTGGCAACCTTACACACACATTTAGCAGGAAATAACAGTCGTTGTGTGCAGCCGGGACGGAGAGAGGCTGCACAGAAAGCTTCCGGGGGCCAGGAGAAAACGCTGCAGGGACAACTCCCGGCAGCTGGGTGAAATCTGTCTGTTACCAGCCCTGCGTCCTCTCGCCAGTCCTGGCACCACACTAGTGATGCACGGATCACAGATATATCTGCAGGCACCGCGGATAAGCCGGCTCATAAAAATTAACATTCTGATTAATAGTGGATGGGTTGTGGGTGGGTGAAATAGGGTGAAGCATCTCCTTATTAAGAGAGACGCTCATTTACACACGAGGCACAGCAGCGTGACTTCATTGATTATTTAAATCTCCCAACATGCCGACAGGATCGGTCAGGGTCTAATGTTAATTAATGTTCTGTGTTCTTCTACACATCCAAAAGGTCACACACACAGTCCAGGTTCATATAGCGAAATTGTTTGGAGTAAAGCACCCGTCCTGATAAATCCTGAGCTCCATCAGAGCTGTCTAAAAAACTTTTTTTTTCAGAAGCTAAAAGTTTAATTCTGTTTCCTCTGTCCTGTCAAGTTTATAACTACAGTTTTTATTTTTGTGTGCATGGAAACGTTTAAAAAGGACTGACAGCAGCCTCTCTAATCATTAAAGTAAATCATTAAGGAAAACACTCATACATCAATACAACACACAATAAAGAAATCATTGCGCTGCTCGACATAATTTAAAAGGCACTATAGCCTACAGGGACCAGTAGAAATAGAGTGAAATGTGGTTGTGGGTCTCTAAATCGGAGAAAATAATTTGTTTGGGTAGGTGGCGGGTGGATGATTTATGCGTACATGCGGATTCGGATTAAGTCAGAGCCGATCAGCGCATCACTACACCACACTGTGGCAACGCTGTTTGTTTGTTTGTTTCTTATTTTATGGGGATAAAATCTTTTTTTTACCTTCTATCCCACATCTCCCTCCCTGCATGCACGCAAAGTTGCTAACAGCCAACATCGGAGTATCGCTCCACAACCTTTCATATATGTGTGTGTATGTATATATATATATATATATATATTAAAGTAGATTGTCCAAAACTGGGGTGGCCCAAGGTATTTTTTAAGGGTGGCAGATGCCACCCCAGTAGATCCGCCTGTGGGTACAATAAATAGAAAGCCTACATTACTGGCAAATTGTATACATTACTGACAAACTGTATGAATGCTAATGGAACATTTACCCACCTGAAAGAATAAAGGAAAAACACATTTGTGAGTTGGCTGGTGTTCAGTGACTTTACTGGTTCTGTGATAACTGCCAACTGAAGAACGCAGTGCCAGCCCACAGCTTATATACCCGCAGGTGATCACGTGCATTTTTTACTCAATATAGAATTGTTTGAAATTGAATGGGGGTATCTGTAAACATGCAAGTGCCTATACACATAAACTAACACATTTACGTGGGCAATTACATATATGTGCCACACTTTCTTTTGTCAAACTGGGTCAACATTTTTGGAATATAGATAAGAAGATTGTTAAATGAGAAGATTGATGCCACTTGTGATGGAGCTGGAGATGGGAGGCGATTAGCCTAGCTTAGCATAAAGACTGGAAGCAGGGGGAAACAGCTAGCTTGTTTCTCTGTTATGTTTACAAATGTGCCTACTAATTCAATTTATCTCAATTCAGTTGTATTTATGTTGCGGCAATTTATAACAGAAGTTATCTCATTGCACTTTACCTATAGAGTAGGTCTAGACTGTACTCTTTATATATTTTTATTTTATAATGATAGGAATAATGATAATAATAATGACTAATAATAATAATTGCAGTAGTGGGTGTTGAGCAAGTATATGGGGGCAGTAGGTGACTTGCAATCATAGATCCAGACACTCAGATCCAGCTCAGGAGGCAGAAATACCTGCAAGCGACAGAAGGAGAGAGGAGAGAGACGAGAAAGCACAAAACTATGGGAAAGAGAAGATGTCGACTTAGTAACATGCATTAATGGGATAAGAATGCATACAGATGGAGAGGGAGCAGAGGAGAGAGAAGAGTGGTGCATCATGGGAAGTGTCCCGGCAGTCTAGGCCTGTAGCAGCATAACTGGGATGGTTCAGGACTCACCTGAGCCAGCCCTAACTATAAGCTTTATCAAAGAGGAAAGTCTTAAGCCTTCTCTTAAATGTGGAGATGGTGTCTGCCTCCTGAACCCAAACTGGGACCTGATTCCACAGGAGAGGAGCTTGATAACTGAAGGCTCTGGCTCCCATTCTACTTTTGGAGACTCTAGGAACCACAACTAACCTTGCCTTCTGGGAGTGCAGTGTTCTAGTGGGGTAATAAGGTACTATGAGCTCTTTAAAATACGATGGTGCCTGACCATTAGGAGCTTTGTACATGAGGAGAAGGATTTAAAATTTTATTCTGGAGCCAATGCAGAGAAGCTAATATTGGAGAGATATGATCTATTCTCCTAGTTCTCAGTACACGTGCCACAGCATTCTGGATCAACTGGAGAGTCTTAGGGGACTTATTCAGGCAGCCTGTTAATAAGGAATTGCAATAATCCAGCCTAGAAGTAACAAATGCATGGACTAGTTTTTCTGCATCATTTTGAGACACGGATGTCACGGATACACCAGGCTCCACAGTCTGCAAATCAACAGAGACAGGATGTGCCTGATTTTTGCTATGTTATATAGGTGAAAAAAAGGCAGTCCTTGAAGTTTGTTTTATGTGGGAGTCAAAGGACATATCCTTATCAAAGATAACTCCGAGGTTCCTTATGGTGGTGCTGGAGGCCAGGGCAATGACATACTATATCTTTAGATAATGAGTTTTGGTTACTCATGGAGCAGATTAAATGGTCTAAAATATAATCTGGAGCCAGGCCATGAAGAGCCTTAAACGTAATCAATAAGATCTTAAAATCAATCCTAAAACAATCAGGGAGCCAATGTAAAGAGCCTTAGAATACTGTTATTTAACCGTGGCTGTTTTCTAGTCTTTGAGTTTGGTCTATTTTCCAGAGGAGCTATGAGAGCTAAAGAACACAAGTAGTTAAAAGAATCAACCAAATCGTTGGTGTTAGAGGAGTCAGGAAACACATTGCCAGGAGAATTGAACAGTTTACAGAATTTCGAGGCACTATGCTCATTAAGGGGATACTTCAGTACTAGCAGCCTGTAATTCACAGTTAAAAGCAATGCATAGGTGATCAGATACAAACATGTCCCTGATTTCCACAGATGGTATTCTCAGACCCAGACTAAAGGCTAGGTCTAAAGTGTGGCCACGGGAATGAGTTTGGCAAGACACATGTTGTTGAAAGTTAAAAGAGTGATAATTAAACAAATCAGCAGCAAGGGCATTAGAAAACTCATCAGCATGAATATTAAAATCACCACAAAGAACAATTCTATCATAATTTAAAACAAGACTGGATAAAGCATACCAAATGCTTACCAAATGCTCACTGCAAGTTGGTTTTCATACTGTACTGGTATGAACTGAAACAAATGGCTGCCCAGGAAGAATGTAAAAACAGATGGCATGCTTTGGAAAAAGGTTAGAAGTAATGTGAATAAAGTATACAAGATTGGACCTCAAAAGTTAAAACATGAGTATTGTACTTTAATATACCACATTTTCTTCAACCCTAGTGGTGCCAGGGTGCCTGTATAGCAGGTGTAGTGCTCACAGGCAGGCAAACAGTCAATCAACATAGCAAGCAAATAGAGATAAAACAGCCAGTATTTGTGTGCATGGGTTTTTATTTATTTTTCTTTGTCAATTCACGCTGACCATTCAGGTCTGGTTTCACAGCAGATTTAGTCACTTCATGTCTGTCAAGTTATAGGCTCAGCTGCTGTGAAACTGTGAGTCAGCTCCCTACAGTAGAAGCCTATGACATAGCTCAGTGCTTAGTGTGGGGGAGAAGGGAGTGGCAAGTGTGTGGCGAGTATGAGTGCTAACGTAACATGTGCAGTAAACTGTGTTGCTACTTACAAACATGGTATTGTGCTAAAAGCTGCTATTGTATTTGCATGCTGGCATTCCTGTGAATGGAAGTGGGTGTAACCCTGCACTGTAATGCCTTTTGCATTGTTGTTCTTACATTTGATGTGAAGAGGGAGAGTTTGAAAAAACCCTTAAGTGTAAGCCTGCTTGTGAGCCTTTCTTAGCTAACCCATACAGTCATTAAGGGAAACTCCCCTTCTCCACTGGAAAGCTTCTATTTATAGACAAAAAGCACTGCCTTATTCTATGTGGTTGAATGTGGGCACGCACATGTGAAACACAAACACATGTTACAAACAGCTTCAGACATTTGAATATGGCAGTGACTGTGTTGCCTTCCCAGAGGCCAGGGAGGGTGTTATTATGCCAGAAAGGCACGTTTTTAGGTACATTTTACTTATTTACTGCTTTTGTTGATTTATTGTGAGTATGTTAGCGTCCTAATGTTAGCATTTAGCTCAAACCACTGCTGTGCATAAGTACAGCCTCACAGAGCTGCTAGCATGGCTGTAGACTCTTAGTGACTCTTGTTATTCACTGGAATCATGAATGTCTCTGTCAGAATTTTGTCAGTGGACATCCATGATACTGTTTGTTCTCAAAAAGTGACCTGGACGCCAGGTCTTTATTAGAAAAAGGCTTTTTAATCCATGTTAACATGTTGTCTTGATAAATGTACCTTTCATATCAGTACAATAGTCATGATATTTGATCTGAACTTTTCTTCTCAAACAGAAATACTATTTTCACTAATTATTTCTAGTTGCTTCCATTTTGCTGTTTTTTAAATCGCTATTAAGCTACCATCAATGAAATTCAATCCTTCCTTGCAGATGTTTCACATTACAAGCACTCCAGCATCTCAAAGTGCACAATCGCTCCTGTTCCTGGTAGGCTTTTAGTTTGAAAAATCTGCAAAAAGTGGTAAGTCTCATTGACAGTAACTAGGAAAAACAACGAGATAGAAGTGATTGGAATTAATTGGAGGAAAACAGTATTTGGGTTAAATGAAAGAAACTCAGAGCAGCGGAATGTTGAGTATGACATGAGTGAGTTGCCTGCTGCAGTCTTGCTCTGCAGACAGACTCCATAGTGTCAGGTGGTCATTGCTCACACAGACCAGTAAGAATACCACAGGCAGATTTTAGTCTCCAGACACCAAGACATATGAAACTGCTCTATCAGCTGGACCCTGCTTCTTTAATTCCCCAGGAATGTAAGAGTTAACGTTTCCATTTTTAGCCTGTAGGAACAGTCATCTCTGGGTTTATGCTGCAATCACTGCATAGATATTTTGAAGTGGCATGATTTGTTGCCTGTTCTTTTCAGTTTGGTTAAAACATGTAATTGTATATCTAAATACATATTTATGCTTGGATACAGTATAATCTTTCTTTTCAAGTGGTTATTAAAGCTGAGTGTGTTAGCATGAGAACTATCTTGCCAAATAGCTGAAAACAATGGAATGATTCAGTGGAAAAGCACACAAGAACATCAAAATGGGAGCACATGTCCTCCACTGTTATGGGACACTTGCACTGTCAATAACAGAACATGGTCCTTAAACTACTCAGCTAGGAGAGCTACAGGGAAATACAGCACAATGTAGAAGTAAGAGAGAGGAAAACAGAGCAGGAAGAAGGAGTGGAGGAACTGGAACTGTGTGCCGTGTGGTGTGTTTAGTTCCCTCCCACTCTGTGTTAGCATGGGCAACTCCCTCTCTGTGTCTCTGGTTGTGTGTCGGCACCCAGTGAATCAGCCAAGAGACACTGGGCTGAACTCACCGCGCTTCTGCTACCAGCAAGACAAAAGACCCAACCAAGCAGAAAGACAGGTAAAGAGAAAACTTGGGAAATCTTTGAGGAAACATCTGAACTGTTGGTAACAAAAAGTTGAGAATTATGCCTTTGTTCTTTTACACTTTCTTTAACAGATCATTTAATTTGAAGACTCTTGATCCCAGTTGGTGTCTGAGGATATTCCCTTTCCTAGAACCTTGAATTGTCTGTAGAGAAGTATGCGTCTTGCATAAAGTTAGTTAATGTTTGCCTCTCTGTGTCTGTGTATTACAGGCTTCTGGGACTCTGCCCTGTGCAGTCAGCGTCGCACCAGTCCCCGTCCCTGTCGCCCTCTGAGCCGTACCCTCAGCCCCCAGCGAACTAACAAGAACAGGGAGGTCGAGGGGTCACAGCAGAGACACGCTGGGGCTCACTGCGACAGTGCACCCCCGACCCTACGGTCCCACGCTCCTCCACCTTCCTTTCGTCTAGAGAGAAGACATTCCAGTGGTCCTCTGTGCTTTGTCAACCCCCTGTTTCTCCAGACTCATCACCATCACCACCACTGTGAGGACGAACTACCTTCACATGCTGTCAAGTCCGATAACAACGTAGACAATGCGGGGAAAGCATCCGTGAAGCCATTAAGCAGCAGTCAAGGTAGCGAGCAGCACGTGGACAAGATCAAACTGAACGGCAAATCTCAGTCCCCTCCCCTCGCCCCCTCCCCACGCTCAATGCCACGCCGTCGCCCTGCCCCACCTCCACCTGGACCTCCAGCAGCTACCACCAGACCCAAGAGCATGCCAGAGGCCTTTGCTGTGTCTGTAAGACAACAACAGTCCCCCAGCCGGCGCCCAGCACCCGCTCGACCACCAATGGGTGCCAAGCATAGCAGCCCATCCAAAACTGCTAGCTCACCAATCCCTGTCCCTTCAAACCCACCACCTCCAAGGCCTAAGAAGCCTGATATGGAAGCTCACCGCTGCCACAATGCCCTGGATGATGAGACCATCGCCAAGGCTTTGTCCCGTGCCAAGCTTCCACCCTGCAAGCCTTCACCTGCTGTCCCTGCTGATGTACTACTGGAAAAAAGCGCTGGGAATCCATCCATTCCTAATGAGAGGGGACACCAGCGGCTCAGTGACATGAGCATGTCTACTTCTTCCTCTGACTCACTGGAATATTCACAGTCTCCTGGATTCTCCCTGGGCCTGGCCCCTAGCCCATCCCGACACCTTAATCATCAAGACCCAGTGGAAGACAGTAGTGAAGATGATGAGGATGGGGAAGAAGAAGAGGAGGAAGACTATGGAGTCGGTCTGGAGACGGACCTAGAAATGCGCCTCCGTCCATCCTTCAAAGCACGCCGCCGAAGGGTCGGTGTCAGCCTGAGTGGTGGCTCTTTTATCCTCCCCAGGGCCCTGAAGGGACGCTTCCGCAAGGTGAGCGGCATGCTCAGCTCCCTCATGACCCCAGAGAGACGGGCGGTGAAAAGGATCGCTGAGCTGTCCAGGGACAAAACTTCATATTTTGGCTCCCTGGTCCAGGACTACATCAGCTTTGTTCAGGAGAACCGAGGCTGTCACACATCAGGGATGGATTTTCTGCAGACTGTCAGGCAGTTTATGACACAGATGAAGGCTTACCTGCGCCAGAGCTCTGAGTTGGACCCTCCTATAGAGTCACTCATACCTGAAGACCAGATCGGTAAGTTGACCAAGAAGATTGCGAATCTTTAAACCATGAAGTTGAGTGTACTTTTGAGATTTGTTGGCTGCATGGTGGGATCGCGTGTCCTGACTTTGTGAAACATTTGCTCATGAATGCATGAGCACATGTGTGTGATGTTTTAGTCATATCCCATCCCTGACAGCATTCAGTTCTCAAAATTTTTTCCTTTCACTATAATTTGAGAAATAAAACCTTTTTAGTGTTGCTTCAGAAAAGGATTTCAAAATGACTTAATTCATTGACAATGTTCAGTGATTGCCCAGGCTTGCCGTTGTCTTGGGAATCAGACATACTAGTTGAAGTTTTCCATATTAGTCTGCCTCATTACTGGTGTTGAGTTACAGAAATGCCAGTGTGCTGTGCCCCAATGAGTTATTCTTGGCTTCTGTTCATCGGTATAAGCACACAGTGCAGTTGAGACTCAATTTGAAAGGCAGAACTTTCATTTAATTTTATTTTTACTAGACCTGCATGGTATTTAACCTCGGTTTGATACCTGCCAACATGTGGCTGTAGCACAAAGTATTGAAAACTGTCAAGTAAGGAAAGCTGGCATCGAATGTTTGGTCAGATATGTAGTATCTTTGACTATTTCATTGAGGCGAGATTTCTGTACGGCTGCTTGTGTTTAGACAACATTTAACATTTGAGAACTTTGGCTTCTTTAATTACATGAAGTAACTGTGAAAAGTACGGTTGAGGTATTAGTACTGAAACTAATACTAATTGAGGTCATGATGATGATACAAATAAAGTTTGAAGGCATGAGCACCTCTATCAAATGGATGTTTCATTCCAATCAGACTATTGTGGACTTGAGTATTTGCATGAATATGTAAGTTTGTCTTTGCACTCATCTCACATCCCTTGTTCATTGTAAACATTAACAGCAAAGCCTTGTTCAGAGACAGAGAAGTCATCCATTCTGGTTGTGCTAACAGACCACAGATACGCACATAAAGCATCTCACGCTCACAAATGTTCCCTTTTTGGAGAGGGGAAATGTAAAGGTTTTTTAAAAAGCGACAATTGAAGTATGCAGAAGTTTAATAGTTTTATCTGAGCTGGAATTCTAAACTATTTAGAAACACCATCATGAGAGAAATGTACTGTATATGCATTAGTGAAATATTAGATTTTTAGATGGTAATAGGTGTGTCAAAATTAATTATTCATTCCCTGGAAAATCAAATCAAAACAAAACTCAGAACTACAAGCAGGAGCATGCAAGTCTGGCTGACGTCATGCTACAATTCCACAGAATATGTTTAAAAAAGAAAGGAGAAGTAGAGTTTAGCTGATGTCTGTGTTCCCATTCACAGTGTTTACAGAAAGATTGAGAAGAGTGCGGTTACGTTATGGCTGAAAGTCTGACATCTTGGGAAAGAAATGTTGAAGTTTGACTCTAAATAGTTTGTGTTTGTAGTAAAAGGGGTTTTGAGTATTTGTAGGGACTATAATACTTAAAGGGACAGTTCACCCCAAAATCAAAAATACATATTTCTCCTCTTACCTGTAGAGCTATTTATCCATCTAGAATTGTTTTGGTGTGAGTTGCCAAGTTTTGGAGATATCAGCTGTAGATATGTCTGCCTTCTCACGAATATAATGGAACTAAATGGCACTCTGCTTGTGGTGCTCAAAGCACCAAAAAAAAAAAGTATTTTTCTTCATTTCAAAAAATCAGCAGCAATGTCTCTTTCCATAAATCCTGGTTACTCAAGATAATCCACAGACCTTATTGTTTCAATTTCCTTTCTACTGATAGTTCCTATATGAAAAAAACACACACTAAAACAATCTTACCTCTTGCTACAGGTAAGAAAAATATATATTTTTGATTTTAGGGTGAAATGTCCCTTTTAAAATTTTGTTTGTGAGGTCAACTATTGGGTGTTTGTAAAGGGAGGGTGTACGGCTGTCAACACACGCCCTAACTTCCAGCCATGGCGGGATAAGAACAGCCACAGAGGGAGGATGTGAATGAAAAGGAAAGGTTGTCATTTCTGCGTTATAAAACAGAAAATTACACATATTTAAAGTTTACTTTCATGTACATTACTTTGAGTGTTTTTAGTGTATGTGCTTTCTGATGAGTATGTTGTTGTGTATGTGTGTGTAAACACTGTATACTACAGACTCTCCTACAGTTTATTGCAGTTGAGGGAAGCCTTTGAACAGATTGTAGTCTAGATAAAGCCCAATAACAAGCATTGCTCAATATACAAAGGAAATGAGCCTTCCTGGAGGGAATCAGGAAATCCACAGTTAGAAAGTGTGTGTGTGTGTGTGTGTGTGTGTGTGTGTGTGTGTGTGTGTGTCCTTATTAGCCTCTGCACCCTTCCTCATGTACACATGAGGATCTGACGGATTTATCCAGCCTCTGTAAACACCTCAGGCCTCCCCTTGTTCATGACTTCAGATTTATTTGTCTTAGCAGTGTGCAATAAAGGACTACCAAACCCTTACCTCAAGCGACCCACAACACTGTTAGACACAGTGTGGAGGATTGTGCTGTAGTGTAAGTGGAGCACATTCACCCTGTGCCCCTCTGATGTTCCACTGACTCACCACAAAGGCAAAAATTTCTCACAAGAATAGGATTCTTGTATATGCACGCTCACTTGTTTACGCTGTTGCAAGACATGCAATTGGTTCGGTGTAGCTCATTGCATAAACACCACCTGGAGGCTGGGGATGCTTGTGCATGAATATGTGTGGCAGCACTGCCATTGAACAATAAGACACAATTGTGTAAATGTGCTATGCTGTACATAGTTGAGGAAGGCAGCTTATGTGCGTAGGTCTGAGGTACAGATGGAGCCATTGTAGAGGTCCAAGTGCAACTTTTTACTGCATGTTTGCTGAATGAATAGTAAACTTATGAATAGGGTTGAGTTCCAAATTTGGATTTGTCGAGCTGAGACTAACAAATCTGCCACTCTTAACTCTTCAAAGAGCATGTTATAAATATTCAGGTTGCCCTTTAGCTAAATAGCAAATATGAAATATATCTGGTAAAACCTGACTTAGTTCTTTGAATGTCAAACTTTGAGGTTAGTTAGTTATAAATTTGGTTGCTTAAAGTTGTTGAAAGCCAGGAATTAGAAAGGATTCACATACGATTTGCTACAAGACTGTTTTAAAACATACATATTTGGTTCTTACTGTATGTATACCAGTCAAGAAACAGATGCAGGATACATGCACACAGGAAACTATCAGTGGCTACTACTGTTGATCTTGTGCAGGAATGGTGGCTTGGTTGACTCCTGCTTAAGTAACATTTGCTAAATAATTACTTGGCCTTTTTGAATAAAATTAAACTACATATATGTGACCCCCTTTTCAAAGAATGACATCTTCAGCAAGAATGAATGGAGCCGAGACTGAGAGACACCGACAGGGTGGGGAAGTTAGAAAATATTAATTGATGGACTCGTTGGTTTTGGTGTTTTCATGGAATTTGTTGACAATAAGAAAAATATCAAAGAAAGTCCCATGATGACTTTACTGTAATACTCTGTATCTGTATTTCAGTGGAATATTAAGGACATGTTTGGGATTATTTATGTCCCAACAACAGTGTATGAAAGTGTACTTAATAACCTTTGACTCCAGCTAAATCCTATACTGTATATCACTACCCAATGAGATTTAGGTTCTCTGAGGTTAATCTCATTTTAGTGTACATGACAATATTATGGTTTGTGATGTCAGTTGACTTTGTAAAACATACTGAATGCAGTGTGTGTGTGTGTGTGTGTGTGTGTGTGTGTGTGTGTGTACAGACCAGGTGCTAGAGAAGGCCATGCACAAGTGTGTCCTAAAGCCTCTGAAGAGTGTGATCGAGGTGGCTTTACATGATTTCCAGGTAAGAGATAGGCGGAATCTTGTTATGCTGCAAGGTTACTGGTTGGATGTTGGAGATGTGTTGGAGACTACTGTCCTGTTTCACAAATATCATAAATTCACAATTTCACACTATCATAAGAAAAATGTATTTTCTTAGCTAGACAAGGATCACTTTTATTCAAAACATATGAGTCACTGTGGAAGAAAATTGACTGAAAAAAATTTAATCTCCCAATCTTAATTTTTTAAGGGTGAACAGAATCCTTACACATATCATGACTTATCAACAATATTTAAATAAAACATCCCTAAAACAAGAGATTAGAGACATTAAAGATAAAGACTCAATATTAATGATCTGTTAATCATCTGACCTGGTCGACTGGGTAAATTAACCTTACTGTTAACTCGGTCTGTTGCGCTCTACAGGTGAGCAGCGGAGCTTTGCAGCAGCTGAGGGAGAACCTGGCCCTGGCCAAGACCAAGAAGCCCCAGGAGCTAGGGGTGGACGGAGCTGTGCCCCCTGACCCTGTGGCTATTGAGAAGATCCGCCACAAGTTCCTAAACATGAGGAAGATGTACTCCCCTGACAAAAAGGTGTCACTGCTGCTGCGCGTGTGTAAACTCATCTACACCATCATGCAGGATAACTCAGGTATGGAGAAGTCTTTCACAAAGTCTAGTCTTCTTTTTGCAATATAAAATGTTTTGTGAAACAGCTTCAGTGTCCGTATTAGTTTCAGATTCTGTTTACAGCAATGTCATTTGATCCCTCTGTCTGACCTGTGTGACCACCACACCTACCTGCCTCTCAGCTCTCCGTCTGCTTCCTTCCAGGGAGGATGTACGGTGCCGATGACTTCCTGCCCATGCTGACTTATGTCGTGGCTCAGTGTGACATGCCTCAGCTGGACACAGAGATCCAGTACATGATGGAGCTGCTGGACCCATCTCTGCTGCAAGGAGAGGGTAGGTCCTGTTGGTTCGCTCCATTTCAGTGATCCATGACTGTCTTGGTATATAACATAGTTGAAAAAAAACACACACAATATACAGTGGGTACAGTATCACATAATTTGGCCTTTACCCCTTTCCTGTATGTGCAGGTAAGTATGCAGCTGGAGTCTGGGTGTTTTTAGCTTACAGTAGCTTAGCATGGAGCCTAAAGGAAAGGGGAGACAGCTTGCTTAGCTCTCTATAAAGTAAAAAAATAAGACTACCAAAACCTCTTAAGCTCACTAAATAACAAGTTGTATCTTGTGTGTTTAATCTGTGCATTAAAAGCCATGTAAATGTATTTGTGATTTCAGGGTGAGATACATGCTGTAACTATTATTTGATAGTGTGACATAGAATAGTGTAGAGTGCTGAAATTGTTCCCCCTAAAACTGTTTGTAAAATTGTCATTTTTACATTTCTGTTTGTGTACGCATTAAACACGTGAGATTCAACATGTTGATTAGTGAGATTTAGAGGTGTTGGAAGGTGTGTTTTCAAGACATATGAGACACTTCACAAGTACCATAGGCTCAGAAGGTTTCAGAAGGCGTTTACCTCCACTTCAAGTTATACAACATTGGATAGTTCCTTCACGAGGTCAGGCAAATTACAGTGTGGCCTGAGGTTAATGTGCATTCCAGCCTATTGTATAACCTGGTCAACGGAAGGTCTGTCCAGGAGGAAGCACTTAACTGGGTGTCAACAGAAGGCATACCTCCAGTTGAATGGTGGGAAATGGTTGATATCATTAGAGATCAAGGGTGGGGGTCACATAATAGAAGTCTTCGCCATCAAGAGGATTTTTTTTCCAACTGTCACAGTCCCCTTTACAGTATTAGGCTGTTGTAGTGATCAACACTAAATCAGACATTTTCTCGATTAGAAGCAGCTGTTTTGCGAAACCGTCTGAGCGAGAGCGGGCAAAGCTAACCTTCTTTGTTTTATTGTATTCTTTTTTAGAGAGGTAATCGAGTCGAGTGTGATTCGCAGTGAGCCTGCAGCAATATCCACAAGATGATCAATTTGGGAGGGACTGAAGTTAGCATAGGAGTCCTCTGTTATATTGAGACATGGTATTGAATTAAAGAGTAACTTGAGTATTTTTCAACCTGGACCCTATTTTCCCATATTTTTATGTCTAAGTGACTAATTGGGACAAAACATTTTTTAAATTTGTCCAGTACTGAGCAAGAGGGCTGCAGCCAGCAGCCGCGAAACTGGCTGCAATGTAATCTTTCTGGGCAATTGCGCACCATCAATGTACATCCACTAAAAGTGCTTCTTTTTGCCACTGCAGGCTCAAATTATTCTAAGTGTCTGAGAACGTTATGGAAAGGAGCCTACAGAGATAGACCTTTTTGTTAAAGAGTAAGATCCTTTTTGTTTAACCAGAAACAGCCATATATCGCTCTTCTCAAAGCCACCAGACTCCATTGACAAATACAGTAATTTTACCTTGCAGATCATCGTAACATCCTGACCCTTCATTTAAACTCTACATTATTCAACACCATAACTCAGGAACTGAAGGGAAGATTCTGACCATATTTCACAGTTGGTCAGACACTGAGTAGGTGACACTTTTGATTCAAAGGTCATTGTGACCTAAAAATAGGTTTTTAGCCATAATTTAAGAATGAACTGGACGATTCCAGATTTCACACACATGTTGACTGGGACGACACAATGAGTAAATAACTAGCACTAGCCTTTCGCTTCCTTCCTCATTCTGAATTTCGAGCGTCATCGGAATCACATGACTGCAAACTGTGAGTAAGTAAGTGAATGAGTTTCGCCTACAGCTCATAGAGAGGCTTTGCATCTAAAAATGCCAGGAGAAAACAAAAACACCACATTTTGTGTAGCTATACATCTATAATAATCCTTTATTAATCATTTCAATAATGTATATTCACTGGAATCATACATATGTATCATCAATATAGTGATAACCTTCATTTAGCCAAAAAATACACTTTATACCTTTTATACAATTCCTTCCAAGTATTCACTACATATATTAGAGTCAACCGCGCCGCGATAATTCTAGTTTAAGTGTTTAAGTTTTGTGATTCTTAATGTTTTTTTTAGCTCATTCTAACACAGGTCTTTTACCAGGACCATCTCAGCTGAGTTGAGTTTACCGGGAAGGTTTGGTGAGAGAGCTTGAGAAATGTAGGCATAGGAAGGAAAGTCATTACGACACGGGTGGGAAATTCCAGTCAGTGTTTGATTTGAATGGGCTGGAACAGGTTCAGAGGAAAAAGGAGGCTGAATCCTCCCAGAATGAAATATTTTCCTATCAGCGTTAACCTGTAAATACTATTATAAAGACCTGACCTGCTCTAAAGAAAAAGTGCAATGACATAACTTCTGCTATGAATTGGCGCTATATAAATAAAATAAAATCCTGTCAGGCATGTGAGCTCATTGTAGAATTGTTCAAGTGTGATGTGTATCCTTTGAAAAGTACAATTTCTTGTTCTAATTCATTTCTATTACAAAAGAGGAAGTGTCTGACCTTTCTTGATGACTTTTTACATGAGTCTATGCAATGTCAGCTGGTTTCATTTCTAGAAAACCAACACTGATGTGTTTCACTGTCAGTTCTGTTCGGTTTCTTTTTCTCCATCAAGCCTCAAACATCTCTCTCTCCTTTTTACCCTCCAGGGGGCTACTACCTGACCAGCGCGTACGGAGCCATGGCCCTCATCAAGAACTTCCAGGAGGAGCAGGCAGCCCGGGTGCTGAGCTCCGAGGCCAGGAACACTCTGCACCAGTGGCACCGCCGGCGCACCACCCAGCGTTCAGTGCCGTCCGTGGACGACTTTCAGGTATCACGCCTGACCTGAAACCACCTTGAACATCCAGGCAGTGAGTCTAAGTTGTACCAATTCCAAATAAATCCAACCTTCGTGTTCAACATTGGAAAGGTGCATGAAAGGTGCTGTGTTTTGGCCTTCATCAGTGAAAAGGAATATGTCTACATTTTCTATTAACATCACAGCATGTGGATCTGGATCCGTGGTTCAGTTTAGTGGTAGAAAGCTCCCTCTAGTGGACCATTTAACAATGTGATTTAAGCATGCGATTTATTTCTACTGCTATAACTGCATGTGTTTTTTTCTGACTGCCTGCTTGACTAATTAGTAATTCTTCTTTTATTCATTGTGGAGATTTCTGTTTGTACTGCCAAATGTTGACCCAGGACTTTTTGTTTCTCTCTGTAGAACTATCTCCGTGTAGCGCTGCAGGAAGTGGGCACTGGCTGCACAGCCAAAACCCTGGTCGTCCACCCTTACACAACCACAGAGGAGGTCTGCTCACTCTGCGCTTACAAGTTCAAGATCCCCGACCCTGAGAAATACGCACTGTTTCTGGTCACTGAGGACACCAGCCAGCAGCTTGCCCCGGACACACACCCTCAACGAATCAAAGCCGAGCTCCACAGCCGGCCTTGTGCACAGATCTTCCACTTTCTCTACAGGAGGGTGCCTAACCTTAACCTCTGTATTCCTGCCGTCTTGCACAATAGAAACTGCCTTCATGTTGAATAGTGGAGGAGAATGAAACAGCTTGCTTCACTTTATCCTAAACAATAGTTATGTTTTGTGGTATTTTCGTGGCGCTTGTAGATGTTTGTTTTGTAGATAGATTTGAGGACGTCTGAATGGAAACAGAAACCAAGCTGTATATTGGCATATTGATGCAGATAGAAAATGTCATATCAATCAATCAAATTAGGGATGCCCTCGCCCCGGAAGCTCATCTGGTAGTAGCCAGTCGCCAATCGCGAAAACCGATCGAGGACACACATTTCATTTGTTTACTAGCAGATCTTGACCTCTCCAATATGGCGACCGCGCAGACACATAGCGGCGACATACAGCAGGCACCCTTCCAGTCAAGATGGCCAAACTAACAAAAACGAGAATAGAGATGCGAGGTCCCTCCCCTTCCAGTGTCCCCCATGGGACCTTTTTCATGTCTTCGCCTCTCCATGTTGTGACAGGTAGCCAGTAGATGCCACTTTATACTACCTTAATATCAATTTCAAGGACTTTTTAAGCACTTTGTTAAAAAAGGTTCATGGTATCACGCCGGTATCGGCGGCAAAAAACGTGATCGGGGCATCCCTAATGCAAATGATAAGGTGATTTATTTTTATGAAGAGCCACCAAAGGGTAGGATGGACTCTGAAAAGTGCTGGTGTTTCACTCAAACACCTCAAGACTGTGGCTCAGATTTGGGTCAGAAAGCAAAGAATGGGAGGTTTGTTGCAAGTTTAGTTCAAGTTATCAGCAATTTAACCATTTAGAGCCCATTTGGCCCTTATCTGGTTTGAGTAGGCTGTATGCTGAGTGGAAATTGTTGGATCGTGTATAGAGGCTGGTTTGCAGGATTTTTAGTGCGTGAAGTGTTATATGGAGGTGAAGTCCTTCAGATTGATGGACATCAAAGACCTCAATGCAGAGCTCATATTAAAATACAATTTAATATTGCATTTTATGTAACTAACGTTTGCCTTAACTGCTGTTACCCCAGGTGCCTTAGAAAGGAATTGAACATACCGTGTGCTACTGAAAGCTTTCAGCTGTCATCCAGTGATTAGTCAGCTTTCATCAAAATGGCCCAGATAAGAACTTCATGCTAAAACAATGATTTAATAAGTTAAATGTTATGATTGTTTTATGTTTATTTTCTGCAATTGCTGGTCAGTTGTAGCTTGTATGTCTGTGTAGAAATATTTTTATATTCAAATGTTTCCTTTTTCATCACTAAAGTGACAAAGATTTGTATTCTGATTTAATATTTCTGTACTGGACTCAATAGTGGACTTGGATTTATGCCAGTTATTTCTCAAAAGTCAATAAAAAAAACACAGTTTCACTGTTTGTTATGGAATATTTGCAACATTATTTTTGAGAGGAAGTGTCAATTATTAGGCACAATATCAGATTTCTTTGTGGATCAATACTAAGCTGACAGCACAGACATACAACAGCCTATAAAATGCACCATTAGTCACACATATTTCAATCCACAAACTGTATATTCTACACACAGTGGTGCCGCCAGAGATTTTGGACATGGACACTTGACTTTCTGGTAGAAAAGCTGGGTAACAAATTGTCGCCCTTAGTTCTTCCTTTCAGCCCTTTTCCGCCTTTCCATTCTGGCACCCTGATTTTGGTTTTGAGTTTGACATTCTGTACGGACAGTGCCGGATGGGCGTTCTATACGCAGACCACTGTTCCAATCCTGACTCGTGAGCCTAGCTAGATAGGACTGAACCATTCAATGTTTGTACTGAGGGGTGTGATATGGCAGGCTACCTGGATGATTTTAGCAAAAAAGGAATAGATTAACACACCATAATTTTATTTCTGAAATTGTTCTATGTCTATATAGTATTTTTGAGGGGGCCCGTACATACATACATATATAATAGAAATTAAACTGATTTTAAATTACTTGCAGAACCTACTACAGGGGTCTAAGCGTAAGGTGGTTTGATATATAGAGTCAAATTAACTATTCCTGAGAGAGCCTTCTCTAAGAGTTGTCATACATGTATTGGTGTTTAACAGTAAAATGTGAATCAGCCTCTAGCAGCATTAGGAATTGTCACAACACTGACCCTCCCATGCCTTTGATTACAGCCCTTTGATACTGGTCTAAACCACCATAAAGTCACATATTCACAATAAGGTATTGTGTAGCTTACTAGCTTCCTGGAACTGTTAGTGAGTTATTAAGCATTCAACTAGCCTTTCCACAGTCCCTGTGATAAGTAACAATATATTATTAGTCTAACACTTTTAACACACCCATGTTGTAGATCTCTAGTGCTGAACCCCTGCTGACCCCAGTTCACTTTTACTCCAGTCTTACTCTGACCTGGGTTCATTTAAGGAGCTTTAGCTAAAGGCCACAAGTATGGCTTCTTTACTGAATACATGAAGTCAGTGTAGGTGTACCAAAGTAACCTTTATCGAGTGAGAAGCTATGGGCTGAGCTACTAAGCCTTGAAACGGAGATCACTTGTGGTAGTGGGTGAAACAAAAGATGAGTAAAAAGTAGCACAAAGAAAGATTGTGTGGTATCTTTTGGTCTTGTTCTGGTCAGTGAGTACTAAAGATACTGATGGTGGTGAGGAATCAAATAAAGGATATCAGATATCAAAGCACTACAATCAATCAACGATGAAAACATGGTGTTTATATTACAGTTAAAAATGATCACTTGGGTACATGATAAACAGTCAGCCATGGGTTAAAGCCTGAGCAGAAATCAATAGCATTAAACTACCTCAGATGGACTAGACCTGGTAATGTATCTTAAAGTCATAGCACGCCTTAGGTCAGTTTGGGGACAGCTCTAAGACTAGCCAATAATAAGAGTGAGAAAAATAGAGGGGGAAATGTATATGTTTACTGATGCATCAAGAAGAGTCTCAAAATAAAGCATTCTTATACAGGATATTTACCACGCAAATTACAAACTGAATCCTTAAACTTGACTGAGATATACTCAGGATTAACCCCAGGGATACGTTTCTATTAGTAGATGTTCCTTTGATTAAATGTGAGCATATGTTGTATATCTAACCAGGTGTAAAAAGTAGTTTTTCTCAATACCATTGTAATATGTATTAATATATGACACCAAACAGTTATGGCTGAGGTCTGGAATTAAGGAATGCTCTAATAGAATGGGGGTCTTCCAGGGAAAGTCCTGTCAGTCTGACTAATGCATCTTATCAGATGCTGGTCCCCCCTCTCTCATACTCGCATCCTGCTGGGATATGGGAATGAGAGAGGTGAAAAAGATAAGAGGTCTGGCTTGGGGGGCAGGGAAATGGATGCCATTATGTTTTAATGTCTTGTCAGTAAATCTGCACAGTACTGTGATCAGCAGCGTTTACTATCGATGTTTTAGGTCTGTAAAGCATCGACTGCCAAGGGAAACAGAAATGCTCGATGTTCTGATGGAGGCAAATGGATCCTGAACATGCAGCAGATGTAACTCTAACCTTGTAAATCCTGACTTCAGTTCACCGCAATGTGTTTCTGAAAACATTTATGTGAGAAATAAGCCATGCATACCCTGGAAGTAAACCCGGAAGCTAGAAAACTTTAATTAGCAGTGATTGAAGAGCAGTGTTTTCTGCTAAGTCACCAGACTTTAATCATAAATCCTACAGTTTAGTTTCCTGCAGCCACGGCAGGGCGTTCTTGTAGCGCACGGGAACGCCCACTGCTTTGATTGGCTCTTGTGGTACAAGAACGCCCACCTTTTCTACTTCTCTAATCTTAAAAAATGACTTTTTTTTTGGCCATCTAGTGGCCATTTTCCACTGAAACAACTTTTCTGCAGATGTATTTCTGTGCAAAAGATAAGAAGAAAGAATAAATTATATAATTAATATTTTTTTCATTTTCAAAACTTGATAATTATTGTAATCTTAAAGATCATCATCAATGTGAAGTCCTCTCTTTACAATGTCAGTATATGATACCTGTGGTACACATGATGAATCACGTTGACCTCCTTCCTTGGCATTGTTGTTGTGCTCCAAAACCAAAAATGTAATGTTTTATTGTACACAACCAATATATTAAACACAAAATTAATGATAAAAGAGTAGTGTTAACATAGCAGGATAGATGCTTTTAGTAATCAAAAGCACTTAGGAATGGTAAATTAACACAGAAAAGAGTTCACATTTACATGTTTCAAAACTATTCAATATATTTTTGTCAAGCCTGTGAAGATATTATAGATATCTATGGTACAACAAAAGTTTAAGGTACACCAGAAAGGATGAATATTATATATATATGTATATACTATTTCAATGCTTCTCCTACTTATAGATTTAAATGCACAAGAGTCAACAACTGTTTCAATATTTTCAGCAAATAGAAAACCAACAGTCCAATCTCAGATATGGGACGGACAGGAAGGCTGTTTGTTTAGTATTTTAAAGCACTATCAGATCTTTACTGATGCTCAAATGTTGTACTTAACTGAACACGATGGTATTTGTATATTTTAGTGTTTGTAATACATATGACTTGAATGTCAGTGACAGCAACCTGAATTCAGTTTTTTTTTAACTGTTTTTTTTTAAAAGTTTCTCCTTACAGCTGATGGTTGATTTATTACAGTATATAAAGGTTTAAACAACAACAAAGCACTTATATACACTTATTGATTCAAACTATGTGAATGGTTATAGATTAGGTACAATTATATGTGAATCAGGGAGAATTAATACAATGTAGGCAGTGGTATTACTTTTACACTTGTTTACACTCAGCAAAGTTTTCTTCCAAAAACGTCTAAAAACCTGATCAGAGTGCGATAGAATTAGAGGGATAGAAAGGTAGAATATCCAAAATTAAAGACAGAGTTGTAGATGGGACAGGAAAACCAGAGGAGCCATAATTAAGATAGAATGGATACAAGGAATAGGACAGACTCACTGTCTGCTGCTTTGATAGAGGAGAGTAGAGTAGATGGACAGCAGGACATCTGAAAGACAAAATGGAAACATACATTAGACTGTTGTTTCAACATAAGAAATCCAATTAAGCAACTTCTACCCGAAGCTAAAATGTCATTAAAGGTGTGTGCTTTTAATGTCTTCATGTGAACAGAGTGTAAAATCATAATCACCACCAAATTCCCCCATTAATACTGCATTTCCAGTTGTTGCTAAATGTATGTGAAACACACTGGAGTCATGAAATGTATCTACTCATTGGGGCTGTCTTATTAGTCTCAGTGTTTCACTACCACTTTATTGACTGTGTATAAGAAATCTTCATGGCACACCTGTGGTAATTTCAGCCCAACATTTCATTCATGTGTGTGAACTTACTGCTGAGTCGCCACAGAGTCACCAGCAGTGATGGTTTGCAGTTAGAGACAGGAAGGAGGAGGCTGGAAGGAGAGACAGAGAGAGGGAGAGAAACCATTTTCAGTTTCTTTACAGAAACCATCACCTCACAGTTCATTTCAGTCCTAACTGTTTTCAGGGTGGATCATTTATTTCGTCATTTCTTATCAAAGTGTTGGATTTGTGCCACCTGAATACTAAAAATGAATTGTAATGCCTGTTACTGCAGCTACCGGAGGTTATACTTCTGGAAACACCCAGTCAGTGACGTCAAAACATATGTTTTGTAAAAAGCCTAACAATACTTTAAAGAAAAGGTTTCAGTCGTAGTCATCTGGACACTGTTTTCAGAATCAAGACGTTTCGGCTCCTATCCGGAAGTCATTCTCAATTGTGAAAAAATGGGACGGGAACTAGAAATTTAAGCTACTCTGTGTTACATAAGCCCCGCCCTCAGGAAGGAATCTGCCTGAGTATCTGTTAATAGCTAGTTTCGACACGCTAACTCAGGATTGCAGAGCGCCGTGCATTTGCATCTAAAAGCTACAAACCACACATTTGAAGACAGCGAGGTGAAGATTCTAAGTAGAGAGAACAGTTGGTTTGAAGGAAGCCATTTTGTGAAAAAAGAAAACCCCTCTTTGAACAGAAATGGTGGTCTGAGATTCAATCTGCCCAAAGTTTACCACAGTGTATTAACACCTTGGTCACGCCAATCATATGCTAATCAGGTACTTAACAGTGATGAGGGAGGTGCAGCCAGAAAACAATAGGCCTGATTACTGATTACTGGGCCATCTTGGAAACAATTAGGTCAGTTTCAGGTGAAACTAGCTAATTAACAGATACTCAGGCAGATTCCTCCCTGAGGGCAGGGCTTATGTAACACAGAGTAGCTTAAATTTCTAGTTCCCGTCCCATTTTTTCACAATTGAGAATGACTTCCGGATGGGAGCCGAAACGTCTTGATTCTGAAAACAGTGTCCAGATGACTACGACTGAAACCTTTTCTATGATAGAACACTCCTGGACGAATGAGGGACTACACCGTCGTAATATTGTAAAGACACAATGAAACGGCGTCTTTACTTTTTAATTCCTTAATATTATGCAATTCCTGTTATTGGGGTGACATGAAGCAGTAAGAGGTCATTCTAAACTGTAAACCAATTAAATATCAGTTTAGCGATATCAAAATCATAATTCATGTTTGTGAACTTACACTTCAGAGTCGGCAAGGAGTCAATGATGATCAGTGATGGTGTGCAGTTAGAGACAGGAAGGAGGAGGTCGGGAGGAGTAGAAGGAGGGTGATGGGGGTGAGGGAGAGAGAGAGAAAGAAAGAGGTTTTCAGTTCACGTCAGAAAACCAACCTCACAGCTCATTTAAATCCCAAGTCCTTTTCAGGGTGGGCAATTTATTTCCTTATTCATTATCTAAGTCTCATTCAAGATTCAGAATTTTTCAGAAAGTTAAAATGTTTTAAATAAATTAATTTAAGTTGCTTAAGAAACGTTTAAGTTGTGTGATAATACTGACTTTGGTGTCAACAAGGCAAAATTGTGTCCCTTCAATATCTTAGTCCTCCTAGGACTTGAGGATATGCAATAGTCTTTACAGCACAGTACATAAAATAAAGCATCGCCTTACTTTTCTAAACAAAATGAAAAGGTCTAAGGATGCTAAACAGTTATCCAGTCAAGTTATGTGGTCTGTTGTCAATTTCAGTTACAATATTTCTACTGACCAACCAAAGCTGTTTGTCTAAGAGAGGAACCAACATGTTAGTGTGTGTGTCAGCGTGTGTGTGCAAACTGACAGTGGGTTCAAACCATAAACTGTATAGGTGCAAACTAGCTGGCCTACAAGCAAAACAAAAAAATACAGTAAATGACAAAATTCTGCTCTAACAGGTCGTCTGGCTGTGAGTTGCAGCTGGAAATGTCAAAGAATAAATATAAAATAAATATATGAATACCTAAGATAAAGCATCTATACTATAGTGCCTGCATTACACAAGTGGATCACTACTGTTAAATATTAGCGGCATCATATGACCAAATGTTATGTGTAAATCAAGGTTTAATTCAAGCTCACTCATAAATGTTGTTTGTTTAGTGTGTGTAACCTTTGGTTTATAACTTACAGGTAGCCTACATGCACATTCAACAACAAACTAGCCAGACTGTCACTTCCAACCATACACTGTATAAAACAGGTTCCAACCTATCCAGTATAAAGATTAAAGCTAGCCAAAGACTGGTTAACTACTAGTTCTTTTGCCAGTTAACTAAAGTTAGCATTAGCGGCTATGCTAGCGATAGCATCGTGGCTAATATTAGCTAGCTTAGGAGAGGCTCTTTACCAGAAAAGACTTGAGAACATACTGGGCGTTCCCGTTCTACGTAAACCAATGATCTACGTGGGCGTTCCAGTCATGTGCGACGGGAACGCCCCACCGAGGCTGCACTCAGACCCGACCCCTCGCGTCCAAAAACGCCCCCGTGGATACGTCATGCTCAAGTGAACGAACGCTGTCCCGTCTCCAAGACAATACAGGAAGGGTTGTGTTCTCGTGTTTCTTGGTAAGTAAGTTATGTTAACGCTACAGAAAGTGATCGATATAACGTTATAAATGAATATAACGTAACGCCATCAGCAGCTAGCTTATAATACTAACACTTAACACTAACTCAAATTCTCAGAAAAGGGCGTAACGTTAACGTTAACGTATCACTAACGTTACTTTCGTTTTCTAAGTTAGCCACTTAACTTCTGGTTTTACATCTCATTAAGTAAATGTCTTTAAGTGGGTTTAAACCTCAAACCAAATGGTTAGCGTTAAGTTACAATATTTTGCAATTGCTTTGGTTCAACAGAGTTTCAATTAACGTTAGCTATAACGTTACTCCTAATTTTGAAATTAGGAAATTAAAATGAAAACATCCGTGTCAAATTTGATAATAAGAGGCCTACATGACGCAGGAAGTTTATAAGATCATCACAACATTGTATAACTTATGTTTATCTCTGAACATAAATCATTGTTGCGGTTTAAAATAAAATGGCCATTATCAAATAATGCTGTCAAACAGAATTCTCATTAAAACAGTCTGCAGTGGCCATTTCCTCAAGATTATACACATATATATGGAAGTCAGAATTTGAAATGCTGTAGTAAGAATGACTTTTGAAAACATTAATTTTATTTATTGAATTTGTTGTATTCTTATAAATACCGATGACAAGACTAAGTCTAGAACCTGACTTCACACTGCAGTAAATCCTACAGTCACACAAGGCAGAATTATGATTGTGATTGTACTTCACTGCATCAGGTTACTGTTTCTGTTCTGTATCTACCACAAAGTTTGTTTATTTTTTCAAGACACCAAACCTTAGATATCTTAATCACCTGTAAGTTTAATGATACAGTAATACTGGCAAGCATACAGTAATACTAAACCACAATTTACACTACTGGAACAGACACTGAACACATTACAACATTTTGCCAGTAATCAAAACACATTTTTTTCTTTCTACTCCTGCCATACATTTGAAATGTGTTGCAGGGTTGATTTAACAATGATGTTGCAATACTGCTGACCAGGGTAATGATTAAAGTAAGGATAAATGCTTTACCGTTGCATTGATTCAGTTATCTGTACGCTCTGTGATAAGCACTGAAATTTATGCTACGATGAAGTTCCTGTGTTCTGTATCTATTTCTGTATTTAGCAAGTGAGTTGGGCTGAATTAAGAGTTTTGCACATTGAAACTTTGTCGTGGAAACTGAGTCAAAGCAATCGTAAAATAATGTAATACTTTTTACGGACCAAAGCAAACATGTCATGGTTAGCTGTGATTGTGCAAGAATCCATCCCAGTTCAAATGAAGCTCCTGCCATTGTGTTATAGGTTGATAAATGATGTGGCAACATGTAATACAATTGAGGCTAATCTTGTTGTTTATTCGGGGGAGGGAAAAGTCACCACAACACTCTGTACTTATCAACGGAAATGTATCTATATATCCTGTGAGATGAGTTAACTTGTCTCTTTCACTTCCTCTGCAGGAGCCTAAACACGCTGTTGTCTCTTTGCTGTAGGCTAGGAGTGGGCGATATTATCTAAAATTTATATTAAAATCCAATTTTCTTTTGTTTTTTATGGTGATGGTATTATATCAATGTATTACAAAAATAAAAAGGGTTCTCCACTCAAAACATGATTCTACCTCTTTTCACTCTACTGGTAATGTAAGGGAATATCTTAAGAATAATAATAAAAAAAAAAACATATGTGTTTATTGGCTCCAAATAGGAATGAAAAAGAGGTACAGGCCTACATGTGTGTTGGGAGGAGTAGCCTGCCCCTTAGTGTAGGTTAATTAGTAAATGTAATGTAATTAATTCTCAGAGTTAGACAAGGGGTAGGATTAGGCATCTCAACAGCATTTATTTGGCAGAAAACCCAAAGTATATTATATAAGTACAATAGTCAGTGTACCATGACTATTAAGTACATTTACATATGGCAGCAACAGACACACATACAGCAGCACTTGTGGTCTGCCACTGTCACCAGATTTGTCACACATTCGCAAACATATTACTGGCGATTTCCAAGTCACATCTCATATCTACTGCAGCGAATATGATTGTATAAGTGAGCACACTTTAACTTCCTCATTTGACAAAGAAATAAGACCCTCGCAAATAAGACAACTGTTGCTGTATTTTGCGTAGCTGAACATGAAGTTATAGCTTTTATTTTTTATGCTCTCCATCTTCACATCTTTTCAGGAACCACTGCGATGGATCTCCAAACCTGTCTCAAAACCACACTGAAGAACAAATATCAGAAACTGAATGAAGCATACTCTGAAAACGTATTACTTCCTTCAAGACTTTGCTATAGGGAGCTCAAGGGCGACTACACATCATCTAATTCACACCAGCATGAGTTTAGATATATTGACAAGTCTGACCTTCATACTTGGGTTGTTTTTCAGACTGTCCCGCTCGCAGATATTTTATCATGTGACTGCGAACATAACAGCAGCAAAAGAACAGTCATTACTGTAGGAGTGTGTGGAGTTGGGAAAACCACAACAGTGCAGAGTTGTGCTCTCGAGTGGGCCGAGGGGAAAGGGTACAACGACATCCACTTCCTGTTTCCTCTCACATTCTGGGAGTTAAATTTGCTAAACTGCGAATTGAGCCTAATTGAACTTCTCCAGATGTTCTACCCTGATTTGAAGGAGCTCAATGTTTCCAGCTTAAATGAAAGCAACGTGTGGTTTGTCCTTGACGGACTGGATGAGTATCATCTCCAGCTAAACTTCAGCTGTCCAACTGTGAGTGATGTTTCTAAGGTATCCACAGTGGATATTTTAGTGACCAATCTGATCAGGGGGAATTTACTTCCCAGTGCTCATATATGGATAACGACCCAATATGCAACAGCAACACAAATCCCTGATTGCTATTTACTTAAAAAGACTGAGGTTCAAGGGTTTAATGATGAACAGAAGGAACAGCACTTCAGGACAGTTATTGGTAATGACGAGCTGGCCAACAAAGCTATCGACCACATGAAAATATCAAGGAGTCTGGACTTCCTTTGTCAGATACCTCCAATCTGCACCATCATGGCAAATGTTTTGAAGAATCATCTACAAGCAGATGATGGTTTTAAAATCAATCCTTTGAATCTAACCCAGATTTACACAAATCTGGTCAAATCATCAAACCCAGATATTCTCACCAAGCTGAAAAAGCTGGCACTGCTTCGGACGGGAGAGGGTAATGTAATGTATGAGTATGATCTTGCAGGGAGTGACATAAGTGTTGAGGAAGCGTCAACTTTGTCCAAAGAGTGTCCGCTTATGTTGAGAGAAGAGAAGGGGCTGCATAACACCACAGTGTTTCGCTTTGGTCACTCAAGCATTCAGGAGTTCTTGGCTGCGTCTGCTAAATTGGATGACATTGAAGCGAGTTCTGTCCAGTCTGTTTGTTGTCAGTATCTGGTGGACCAGGCGCTGCAGAGTGCTGAGGGAAAATATGATGTCTTCCTTCGCTTCATCTTTGGCCTCATTAAGGAACGTGGTATGTTGGAGCCCACCGATCCGCTGTTTGACTACACCAAGAAGAAGATCCTTGAGAACATTTTGTCTGACAGCGCTGTGGGTCTGTTCCACTGTCTGAGGGAATACGACAGCCAGGCTTTACTGAGTGAAGTCAAGTTCTTTCTGAAGTTTGGCTTCTCTCCAATCCGTGAATGCACTACAGTGCATTGGAATTTCATGGTCCAAAGGACCAGAGCTTTTGAAGGGATGCAAGAGAATTTTGAGATGCAAGTGTCCACGAGATGTGATGAAACACTCCTCAGGCATCTACCAGCTATTTTGAAATCCAAGAAAGCAATGTAAGTTCGTACTTATTGGATTCAGCCTCTCATCATCATATATGTTCCATGAATATTTGGACATTTACACGTTTTTTGTTGTGTTGGCTGTCTGTTCCAGCAGAATTAATTTTTTTTTTAAAAAGTGCTTAAAAGGGTCATCTCATACCTCCTGTGGTATGCCAATAATTTCATATGTATGTAGCCAGATTTTGACATATCGGGTGTGTTTAATTTTTTATTGCAATTTGTCATTGCTTTGAGCACCACAAACAAAATTCCATTTGGTTCAGTCGTATTTGGGTCTGCTAGGCCATCTCAAAATGTGAAACTATAAAAATTAAACCAAAACTATTTGTATGGCTAGGTACCAATACTAAAATATGTTTTTTTGTGATTTGGGTGTACTGACCCTTTTAATTTTGAAAGCATTGTCTCTCAATACTTCCCTACCCTGTCTGGTGCTGTCAGGCCCAAGCCTGTTCATTCCTCCTGAAGATGTAAATCTCACTGATGTGTTTCTAATAGTTTTTGTACAACAGTAGAGATCTGTGGTACAGAGGAACAACATATATCAACGTTTGGATACACAGACACTACCTTGTTAGTGGGATCAGTTGATTGTTGGTTTTGGTCTTTGCATTTGATGTGTTGACAAAAAAATTGACAGTGTAATCATTTACTACCTTCACGTAGTTCGAGATCTTCAGGCAAGGGCCTTCTGTCTGTCCAGGATGAAAACTAAGGGGGACAGAGCTTTTGCTATCAGGGCCCTGAGGCTCTGGAACAACTTGCCTGAAGAAATTAGGTTGTCTGATTTTACCTGAACTGGCTGTTTATTTTATTGCTTTTGTGTTTTTTATTTCTTTATATTTCATCATTCACTGTGGTATTTTATTTCTCTTGTGAAGCACTTTGTACTTTGTTTTGCTCTATAAATAAAGTTTTATTATTATTATTATTATTATGGTGCCCATCATTTGTCTTATGACCTTGACTCCCATCTCCTTGCAGGCTGCGATTCTCTAACCTGACAGATAAGTGTTGTCCAGCCTTAGCAGCAATCCTGAGCACAAAAGAGTCATACCTGAGACATCTGGACCTGGGATACAACAGCATCAGTGACAATGGAGTCAGGACACTTGTGGAGGGGCTGAGTGATCAAAATTGCAGACTGAAAACACTTAGGTTGCAAGGCTGTGGAGTGACCTTGCATGCCTGTAAATACCTGGCCACAGCCCTGACACAGTCCCTTAAACTGCAAGAGTTGGATCTCAGCAGGAACGAAATAGGGGATGACGGACTGCGACATCTTGCAAATGGTTTGAGATCTCCTGAATGCCAGCTACAAACACTGAAGTAAGTGAATAGTAAATACACTTACTTGTCCACTCCCTTTTCTTGATAGGGATATTGAAATTGATATCAAAACAATTAAAATGTAACATGTTCCTCATTTTACTAGCTTTACATGTTTATTTGCACATAAAATGATGATAGTAAAATCACAGTGTTTTACAGAAAAAAAGTTAATATCAAAAGAATGAAAGAAATCACAGAATAGGGCACCAAACAAAGAGACCTAAAAATTTAACAACGAAAAAAATTGCAACTCAAATGAAATGTGTTGATTATAGACAGTTAGCTTTTTAAAAAATTGTTATACATATTTAGCATTTCTGTAATGTTGCTATGTCATTTTTTTCATGGTAGACTATCACAGTGTAACATTGAGCAAAAGGGCTGCTATTATCTGGCCTCAGCTCTGCAGAGGAACTCCGGCCATCTGAAAGTGTTGGATCTGAGCATCAATATGGTCAGAGACAAGGGGGCCATTGAGCTCTTTAAAAAATATGATATATCGCAGCTAACAAAGCTGGAGTGAGTATGAGTTAATATAAATCCATTCAGCTTGGCTTGTCAAATAAATGAATAGATATCAATTATCCAGTGACATTTTGTATCTCTTGATATCTCTTTGGCAGGATGTACCACTGCGGCCTCACTGTGTTAAGTTGTGGAAGCATTGGGGAAGCTCTGAAGTTTGAAACCAGCACTCTGGTAGAACTCAATTTGAGCAACAACAACTTGAAAGATGCAGGGTTTGCGCTCATCTGCGAAGGCATGTACGCATGGTGTAGTCTGGAAAAACTCAAGTAAGGACACCTTGCACTTACATTTCTCCTCTGATTACTTACTGACTGAAATTCACTAGCAAGAACCACACCATCAACAAGATGCGTTTAAATGATTTCTTAACGAAAATGAAAAGATTGTGCGCGAGGCTTGAACTCGCTTGTACTTCTTTGGTTTGCTGCTGTGTTGTGGGGAAGCTTCGGTGGGGAATCCGCCATAGCACCAGGGCACGACAGACCCCAAAGCTTCCAGTTGCTTGAGACAGAATTGAGCGGATCTGAGATCTGAACGAATTTAGCAGAGATATGCTTGGGATGCCCAGCGGCCCATGATTTGTATTAAGTGCTCAGGGATGCCATTTTGGGAAGCCGAGGTGCTCCTATCCTGGAGGATAGGAAGGATTAAATGCAGGATAAGGAGAGTAAGTAGCGGAAGTGCTGGTGGGACCAGAATCGAGTAGCCACACGAGATGAAGAGAGGATCTGTCATGGTTATGTTCTGGAATTTCCGGAATTGCACGTAGTTTGCAAGGTTCTTGAAAGGGTTCAGCGATGATTGGACTTTGGAGTAAAAGTCAGATGGTTTTAGTTCACTTTAAGTAGAATACCACGGTGTCATCTGCGAAATGAGACAAGTCTGAAATGCATGGCGTGATGGCATGGGTAGAAGTGAAGGGTAGAGACGGTGAATTTGGAGGTTCAAGCAACATGAGGGATGCTGTATCCTGTATGTGGTAAGAGGAAGGCATCGAGGATTTTGGGTTGGCTCTTGACGTAGAAGTTCTCTGAGAAGTAAAACTATCTGTGGACGGTTAGAGGCCAGGCTGGGTTGCCGGTTAGGAGTTTGGAGAAGCTAATGCCAATAAATTAAACTTTGATGGTATGCATTTGATAGCGGAATGGGCGTAGGTAACGAAAATGGTCAAGGTGACGAGATCGAATGACGGGAAGGTTATGTTGTACTGGTCGTGGAAGTGGCGGAAACTCTTTTGAGCTGACCAGTAAGACGAGAGGGTTGAGGGTGCTATACTGTTGATGATGGAGTTCTGGGAGTCGACAATCGGGGTTATTAGAGCAATGTCCGTGCCGAATATGGAGGAACCAATGTTTGGTGGGTATCTGCATGGGGGACCAAGCTTTTGAACTATTATGGGGTAGATTTCGAGGAGTGGATGAAGCGACCTGGCGTTCACTTGCGAGTTCCGGGGGCCATTGTGCCGCGCATCATCTTCCATTATAGAAATCCCCCAAACCAGCAGAATGAGTGGTGTTGGTGTACAGATGGATGTCATGTGAGTCGATTGTTTATTGTAGAAGAAGGTGATCCTGTTCAGGTTGGCGGGTATGGTTGAGCGAAAGATGGAGTTTGGCACAGCTTGGACTGTCTAGGGAGGTGGAACGGAAGAAGCAATTGATAAAAAGGGAGAGATAAAGGCTCGCCCATGGGGGGAATAATAGGTGGGGTTATGTTGAGGTGGCCTAGGCGGGAGGGAAGCTGGTGCTGCATAGGGCAGGAGGAATTGGAGATCAGAAGGCTGATTCGGTTGAATTTTTCAATTGAGGGTGAATCGTGAAACAGATTTGTGTCAAGAGTGATTCCAAGAAACTTGAGGGATGTGGAGGGGCCCTCTGTTTTCTCTGCAGACAGTGGATCACCAAGGTTTGAGAAAACCAGAGGGCTTGATGTAGCATAGTGTGGGCGGGAATAGAGCAGTGAGGCTGGGTGAGACAGGGCACCACATAGGGAGCATGGTAGGACTGCACAGGTGGCGGTGATGCGGCAGTAAATTTCATTTCCGAGTGTGCCCTGGTATGTGTCCTCATTGAACTACTAAAGACGGGCTGCGGCTTCTGAGGCAACATGGATGTGGTTTTGGTAGAAACCATTGTCTCCAAACACCATGCAATTGTCCATTTCCAGCCGGCAGGTGGGAAATTGTGAACGGAGACAAAGCATAAGTGAACTCTGTGGGAATAAGTTCTCTTTGGAGAGAACTTACTCCCACAGAGCTAGATTGCTGCAATAATTAAAAAAAAAAAAAAACTGGGATAGAAGAATTATTTTTCACTTCTAACTTCAGCAAGTTTGAATGAGTTAAAAATGCTCATGTACTGATAACTTAATATCCCTATACCATTGATTAATTACATTGTCTCTTATTTCCCTTCAGTGTTTCAAGATGTGGAATCACTGCTATGGGTTGCATTTATTTGGCAAAGGTCCTGTGTTCAGTCTCGCAGCTCTATAGTGGATGGATGCAAAGAACAGATTGGCAGGCAGTCGAGCTGAAAGACCTTGACCTCAGCATGAACTGCCTCAGAGACAAGGGAGTCATAGAAATTTCAGCTGGACTGAAGAATCCGTACAGCCATCTGAAAACTCTCAAGTAAGTTATTTTCAAAACACAATTTTTCATTACACAAATGTCGGTCTGTTAGAAGAACAGTATGCTATAATATGATTTTGTTCCATTTCAGCCTGAGTAACTGCAGCCTGACTGATGACTGTTGTGCAGATCTTGCATCAAGATTGGCATCAAAGGAGAGCGTTATCAGTGAGCTGGACCTGTCTGTCAATGACCTTCAAGATAAGGGAGTGAAGAAACTCTGCGTGGGACTCAGAAATCCTCAATGTAAACTTGAAAAATTATTGTAAGTTTTTGTTTTTATATTACCTCTTAAATGTTATTTGTGGGAATTCTTTAACAGATTCAATTCAATGTTTTAAATATAGCGCCAATTCACAACATATGTTATCTCATTGCACTTTTCATATAGAGCAGGTCTAGACTGTACTCAGATTATTTGTTCTCAGTCAAAACATGGGTCCAGATAACACATAGCCATGTAGTAAGTGTTGCTACTCAAAGTAACTAGTAGTAACTTTATTAATAATTACCATAGCATGACCCCTGACAGCTTGTCAGAGTCATGTTCTGAGAGGGCCCACAGTTGACCCCATGGTGGCTCTAAATATTTAAGTTTATATTTCTTTAAAACATGTTTTATAAAATTGCAACATATTTTTCTGTGTGTTCTCACCAAATGTATAGCTAGTAAAAATGAATGTGGTAATTTCACTTCAGCTTCTGTTGTTTTCAGTGAGCTTGGCATTTGCCCCCTTCTCAAGCGACATAATTAGGCTACTGTAATAAGCGTTCCGTTTAACTACATAATAAGTAACATAGGTCCATTTTAGCTATCTTACATGCCTACACCGTTGTCTCATGAATTAGTCTCATATTCCAAAACAAATAAAAAACCAAATTGTTTAATTATATCGTGGTTATGACAGTATTAGCCTTGCTTCTTAGCATAAAGAAAATGGAACCATCAGGGGCCAACGTTAAGTTGGCACTTTGGCTGAGGAGCGCAACTTGTGTTGTAATTGTCGGCAAAATGGTAACGTTAGTAACCTTAAACAAGTAGTCCCAGAGCCCTAACGTCAATAAAGTTATACAAGTGGAATTCGGAATAACAAGTACACTAGCTAATGTTAGACTCCATGGAAATAACATTAACACCTAATGTTACATCCAAATTGTGATGGCTATTGTTCGCTAAATCAAAACAACTCAACCATATCAGGTTAATTAACAGTCCCAAGCTTGACATATCGTCATATAAGCCATTTAAGGTTATCATAACACTACTGTAAGAGATTCTTAAGTCATGCGGGCAAACAAAAACCGACCTCCCAGAGACGGCCCTCTTCAGTCTTCACTCTTCTTAGATGCGTTGCATGTGCCAAACACAGAAGCCAGGAACTTTTTTGTGTGCTATTTTTTGACAACTCAGAATGCGTGGTTCTCATTTCATTTCATTCCCCGTGACTCTTTCCTCGCAGCCCCCCCCCCCCCCATTTAAAAAAACTCAATGGATCTACACAAATGACCTACAGTATTTTGCGTTCCAAATGGTGATTTTCCCCAACAGGTGATGCAGCTTGACAAGAACTTTGCTTTATAATAAATTTTGATTTAATCAGGAACTGTCTGATTAAAGCGTGAATAACTGAGACTGCATATCTGACCAGTCATTCGGTGCCAGCTTTCTGTACTTGACAGTTATCAATACTTGCTACAGACACATTTCGCATTGTACCAAAAAAGTATTTACCCAGCTCTATGGAACTGTCTCTATTGGAAAGGCACTGAAATTATAGTCAATGTTCTGATCCTTATTGTCTCACTAATTAAACCATGGTTAATTATACAATAACCACATGATACATTGACTACAATTTAGTTAGGATATCGCCAAATATTTATCTGGTAGCATCTGAAGTGTTTCTGTTTCTCTCCAGACTGAGGACATGTGGCCTCAGCTCGAGGAGCATTCAGTTCCTGACCACTGCTCTGAAGTCAAACCCCCAACATCTGGCAGAGCTGCATCTGATGGGCAACACTCTGGAAGACTCAGGAATCAGGATGCTTATGGAACTAACAAAGAACCAGAAATACTCCTTACATACAATAGAGTGAGTACTGACATTGATGATTTAATAAAACATATGTGTTATCAATAATAGACCACAGCAGGTACTCCTGTCTTACTTCTGTATCCTCGTTGCTATACCCTTCTTTCCTATACCCTAGTCAGTATGAAGCTGTATTATAGGCTAATATGTATTTTTTCCTATCCAATCTAAAATGACTAGTAAAAGTCTGACTGCAAATTATGTGTTACTCACTTTGACACTCAATCCCAGAAGCATTAATGTGCCCTATCTTTATTTTATTATCTTTCAGTGTCTCAACAGATTGAGGAGACAGACAGAAAGCAGACAAAAGGACACAAACTGCTCAAACTGGCTCACATTTCTTAGACCACATACTTCCTTGCATTTCTGTGCATATTGTAACTGCAATATCAAGTTCTGTTTTGCTTCATTCATGTAGCTTAACCAATCTCTTTTTATTTTCTGAATATATGTGTAATATACCCAAAACATATAGATAGATTAATTGTTTATTACTACTTTGTACTTTATGTTTTTTATACAGTGCCTTAGTTCTAAACGACATGTGTTTTCTTAGGTTGCAGTGAACAGCACTTGAGAAAAGAGAGAGGGACATGTATGAAGAATGTGTGCCTACAGTATTCTTGTTATGTACTAAACTAGTGAATCCAATGCAGGATCTGAAATAAAATGTAAATCTGTGACCACAAAATAAACAGTTTTCTTTTTTTCCCCCTATGCTGTGCAGCGCTAGTTCATTTCTGTGTTGTTGCAGCACTCCACCTTGTGGCCAAACCTCGTAATTTCAGTAAATGACGCGTTTGAAGTTCAGCACAGCAGGCAGCATCTCCTGTATCACCGCAGTGAGCCAGTGAACGCACCTCTGAAAGCAGGAAGCAAAGGTATGTTATAGGGCATTTTCCAGTGTAACACAATAACAACTAACATGTGTTGTGTCAGCATCCTGGAACAGGCATGTTGCAAAGGGCTGGTACTTCCAGGGACGTTTGTAATAGCTGTTATATAAGTGCAATGCAAGAATCGAAATTGATAGTTTAACGCTGTTTGGCTTTGATGTCATGGTGATTTGATCAAGGCGAGCGGTGCCAAAAAGTGCGGAGGGGTGTGGATTGGCACCATGTAGCTGGCTAGGCCTGTATGGCGCAGTTTCAGCGGAGAAACAGTCCACTTGACAGTCATGCGGGAATCTCCACTGTAAAATAAACAGTGCAAGGTGGAGGCTGAGACATGGAGGCATTTCTAAAACGCCCCCAGTTTTGGTCATTGCCCGTTCATTGGCAGTGGCGGGCATAAATGTCTTTTTACTGACTTTTTTTTACCACATGCAAACTTATTTCATTAGGAGATTCAGATAAACTGAAGGAGATTTATGTGCACTGGGATCATTTTGTGCTGGCACGTCAAAGCCACATATATGAGCCGTAATCATCATACGATCAGCAGGTGGAAGGACTGTGGTCCTGTGATGTTGCTGTGTGTAGTGTGGTTGTCTCTGAAGATACGAACAAATACAAACATCTCGTCGAGGTTTTGGCTTTTTCTTTTAATATCTCGTGATATGAACAGAGCAGTAAACAGTGTACGATACCTGTGTTTTTTTTTCATTTACAAAATATAAATTTAGCGACTTATTCAGACCATCAGAGAAAAGACGAGAAATATATTCAAATATGTCATATTGTAATTCATTCCCATGCGTGCTGCGGCTCTTCTGCCAGCAGCGTCTCTCTTCCGCTCGTCTCGCGCTGTGCGGCGCGTGGGGCAGCTTCACTCTTTCCCTCCGGATCTCTCTATCTCTGTCACTCTCTCTTTGAGGATGTTTTTAAGATTTTTTTTAATTTTTAAAAACTTTTTTTACTTCAGATACGCGATGTCCCCATAGTGAGTTTATGATAATTTGGCCAAAGATTTCTCTATCTACGTTTTATATGTCTTAAATTAAAGTGATCTCTCCCTCACTGCACTGCTGTATGCAAATGAATGCATGATGGCGTCATGAACATGCAAAATAGGGTATGACGTCATCTGGCGACATTTGGAGCTAGTGCAGGCTGTGCAGTTACTTTCATTGGAAAAAAGTTGGCAACACTGGTCGCGGGTTTTATCGACTAGCACTAATTATCTACACAAAGCAGAAAGCAAACGGTAAGGGGAAAGATAGATCCAATATAGTATTTTGACCAAAAAAATTAAAATTTTGAATATATATTTTTCATTAAAATGTTTAATGAAAGCCTTTCTGAGAAGGGAGTCACTGAATGATTCCATGTGCCAATTTTGCTTAAGGTTAATGTTGACGTTAGCTTTGCTCATGATACAATTACGCAAAAAAGAAAGATAAAGTCCCATTATGTAACGTTATGTAACTATACCGTTAATATACTTATTATTAAATTAACAGATAAGTTAGTTTGCCAGTTGTCTGAGTTCTCTATGACGAGGTAGGCGTTGGCGCGAAACGGCAGAAATATAGCTAAGGCTAGCTAGTTTATTGAAAATATCTCGATTAGCTAAAGTTTCAGAATCTGCTCAGAGAAGTAACCCAGTTTGCTGGATATGACAAGGTGCTACATACAATTGTGGCGCAAACTTGTATGTATAGGTGTACTTGAAAAACTCATTCTCCTATGCATTTATGTTGAACAGTACTAAAGAAGTACTCAACGTAATAAAGAAGACAATAAAATAAACAGAAAAGAACAGGCTCATCCATGAAATCAATAAAAATTCGCAAAGGGTGAGGGTCCTACTCAATAATCAGCATAAACAAATCCAGTAAAGAAAGAAGGTTTAGGGCCTTTCTGTCTTTCATAACGTTACACTTAGAGATTTTACAAGATATATTTATTGATAATTTTACAACACATCGTTGTATAAGGAGATTTTGATCGTAGTTCCCTTTATGTTACTCAAAAACAAATGTTATGTACAAAAATTATATACAGTAGATTAGTGAATAAATAATAAGTCAGAAATAATAGCTATTTTACATGGTGGAGTGCTGAGGATGAATTCTCGCAGCCTGAGGAAAGAAGCTGCTCTGTAGTCTGGTAGTACGACAGCGGGTACTTCTGTATCTCTTTCCAGACGGCAGCAGGGTGAACAGGCTGTGGCTGGGTGGGTGCTGTCTTTTAGTATCCTCTGGGCTCTGAGGCACCTCTCCTCACCGATATCTCTGCTGCTCGGTAGGTTGGTACCAATGATCTTCTGAGCGGTTTTAATCACAGCAGAGCACTTCTGTCCTGGGCCGTGCACATCCCACGCCAGTTTGTGATGTTTCCAGTCAGGATGCTTTCTATTGCTCCTCTGTAAAAGCTAATAAGAACTTGGCACAGGAATTTTGCCTTCTGAAGTTTCCTTAAGAAATACAGCGATTTCTGAGCTTTCTTGACCGGGGTGGAGATGTGAGAGGACCATATCAGGTTCTCTGTGATGCTGATTCCCAGGAACCTAAAACTATTCACTTGCTACACTGATGTAGACAGGGGTGTGTGTCTTCTTTTTCCTAAAATCAACGATCTGCTCTTTGGTTTTGCCGACATTGAGCAGTAGGTTGTTCTCTGTGCACCACTCTGCAAAAATGTCGATTTCCTCCCGATATGAATATTCATCATTGTATGAAATCTGGCCGATGATGGTGGTGTCATCCGCAAACTTTACAACAGAGTTGTCTCCATGTCGGGGGTTTTGCAAGTAGATTTAACATTAGTTAATTATTCCATTTGTTCATTAAGGGCTTAAAGGCTTATCGCCATTTGGAACTATCATCAGATCATTTGTGAAGGAAATTTTTTGTAAGCTAGTCAACTCTTGGTTATGTTTTTCTAGCCTAAATATGTGAATTCTAATGCTTGCCTAAGTCACGTTGGAATTAGGAGGTCACATGTATTAAATTTTAAGGGGAGACAGTCTGTTACATCTACGTCTGAGACAGAGAATGCAATCTACTGTCCTTGAGTGTCTAAGCAAAGGGTCTTCCTATTCACACAGCTGTTGTTATGGGTCTACTGCAGCAGACAGCAAAATGAACTAATGCTAGAGACACAGAGGTCGTTTCATTTCTTGGGTTGCAAGTGACCCCAAGTGTGACATGTGTATGAACTGTACTTCATCTGACACCCACATTAGGGCCCTCTAAGGAAATTTCCTTCATATCATTATACACTAGAGAAGTTGAGAGCTGGTAGCATTATTGGGCTGGTAGCCTGTTTGCAAAAAGTTTGAATGTAACGTTATTGACCAAATTTAATGTTATCATTTAACAAGTGTGCAGAAACTACTACGTTAAAACGGTTGCTAGTGAAATACTATATGATTTTGGACCATTTAATATGTTTTGAATGAATACGTGGGGTAAACAGTTAATGCTCCCTCTAGTTCTGACAGGGGACAGGGAGAGTTCACCCCAAAATCAAAAATACATATTTTTCCTCGTACCTGTAGTGCTATTTATCCATCCAGATTGTTTTGGTGTGAGTTGCCGAGTTTTGGAGATATAGAGACGTAGAGATGTCGGCCTTTCTTGAATATAATTTTCATTTCATGTAGGATCTATCTGTAGAAAGAAAATAGTTCCTAAATGAAACTGCTCACAACAAATCTGTGGATGATCTTGAGTCACCGGGTCGGTTTCTGAAAAGAGGCATTGGTGTTGAGTTTTTCAAATGTATTTTTTTGCTGCTTTGAGCCCCACAAGCCGAGTGCCATATAGTTCCATTATGTTCAAAAAAGGCAGACATCTCTACGGCCGATACCTCCAAAACTCGGCAACTCACACCAAAACAATCTAGGTGGATAAATAGCACTACAGGTAAGAGGAAAAATTTGAGATTATCTTTGTTCAGTTACAATCAGAGTTATAGAAACTCAACCACTTACACACAGGTTAATTACTGTGCCGTTATTCAGTATGTACAATGGAAGTGTGTTTGTCTTCTCTCTACACTCTTGCAACAGTGGCTTCAACATCTATCGCTGCTTAGACAATTACTATGTTTTATGGACCCAAACTGCAAGTACAATCCTGGTGTAGATGTCTATGAATGAGTGATAGTTCTGCACAGGTCTGGGTTATTTGTCTCATTTACTTCATGTTGTTGATTCTTGTTTGCTGGGATCTCACAGTATCTTCCAGGGTGAGCTGCTATGGGGAAGGAGAAGCTCCACATAAACATTGTGGTAATAGGACATGTTGATTCAGGCAAGTCCACCACCACCGGCCACCTGATCTACAAGTGTGGGGGCATTGACAAGAGAACAATTGAGAAGTTTGAGAAGGAAGCTGCCGAGGTATGACTCATATGGTTCTCACTTGCTTTTCTACTGTGTAACTGTACCTTGCTGCACAGGTGTTATAGTGCAACGGTATCTTGTTCTGTGTAATTTGTGTCATGTTACTGTACTATTAGGTGGTTTTGCAATACCTTTGTCAGCATTTAGCACAAAAAAACATTTCATTGGTTTGCTAAAACATTTGGGAAAAGTGGTGGTTGTAAATTTAGCTTTATCTGTAGCCTACATAGCCTGCAGCTACTTTCTCCAAATTCCAAGCAAAACAGTTGTACGCCAGTTGTCAGGATGACTTTCAGTGACTTTTGGTCGGCACATAACTGGACTACATAACTTGCAAATTAATTGCACAAGTTTATTAATCAGTTCATTGTTGGGTGTCTTAAGGAATTTATAATGGGCACGTTGAATCCCAAGTTTGTATCTTGTCACTGTTTTCTAATTACATGAGGTGAATTCTTTTTCATAATTTATGCTCATTGCCATCGGACCTAGAGCACACATGAAAGTTGAAAACACACTACAAAGCAGTCAAACCGACCTATAATACTGCTATACCAGCTGCTATTAATAAAAATAGGATACCGTGTATCGGCTGATATGGCTCATAGACGATCAGCAATTGGTATAGGTGGCAAAAAAACGTGAATGGGGCATCCCTACTGGAAATTAATGAACGGATACTGACTGTCGGAACTTTTATACAGAGTAAGTCCTTCCTATGGTGGCTATGAGGTAAATGTAATGCAATCTACAGTACTGAGATTTATGACTTCCACTACCATCATGTAGTAGGGACTCAGAAGGATTACTCAGACATGAAAATATTATAGAATTGTCCCGTAGAGCGTAATGAAGATGCCAGCCTGCACGTAGTACAAGTTTATTAAGAGTTTGATTGGATCTGGGACCATGCATGGTACAGTTTTTTGCAGTTATAGCAAAAGATGCTGCAATGTAAGTAAATGTTACATGTCGTACTTTCCCTTCCACATACCCTAGATGGGAAAGGGTTCCTTCAAATACGCCTGGGTTTTGGACAAGCTGAAGGCAGAGCGTGAGCGCGGCATCACCATTGACATCTCTCTTTGGAAGTTTGAGACCAGCAAGTACTACGTCACCATCATTGATGCTCCAGGACACAGGGACTTCATCAAGAACATGATCACTGGGACTTCTCAGGTAGAGGGAGAATGGGTAGAAGAGTAGAAAATTAAAAAAAAATGCATGATAGAGAGAGAAAAGTACTTGAGAAGGAAAGACTTTGTCACATTTCTCTCTCCTCACTCCTTTCAGGCCGACTGTGCTGTGCTGATCGTGGCTGCAGGAGTGGGCGAGTTTGAAGCTGGCATCTCAAAGAACGGGCAAACTCGCGAACACGCCCTGCTTGCCTACACCCTGGGAGTGAAGCAGCTCATTGTGGGAATCAACAAGATGGATTCCACTGAGCCCAACTATAGCCAGAAGCGCTACGAGGAGATTGTGAAGGAAGTCAGCACTTACATCAAGAAGATTGGCTACAACTCTGACACTGTGGCCTTCGTGCCCATCTCTGGCTGGAATGGAGACAACATGCTGGAACCCAGCCCTAATGTGAGTCTGCTGTGAGACCCAAAGTATAATGATATGTTGACAGCATTTACAGATACATAATTAATAAGGATAGTGTGTCCTCACATAAACCCCATATTTTTAGAGTTACATCTAAAGTGAGTTTTACATATTTAGATATGAAATTGTGCAACTTCACTGTGATTTCAGTCTTCCTCTGCTAATTAGTTTGAAAAGTCTAAAGGTGCTTTCAGACAGTGAGTGGTTGCTGCCACGCCTCAATTGTCTTCAATGTAAACACAGCGGTAGCAGCAAGGAGAGGGAGGGCATCTGTCACTCATGAATGTGCACAGCTTTTTGCCACTGCATTCAAAGTTTATAACAATACAATAAACCTTTATGATACTAGCTAGCAAAACATGCTATACCATTGCTAACCATTTCCTCTATTTTAAGCTACAACCCAATCTATTTAGCTGTGTGTGGTGAGCTCATACTAAATAGATAGCAGCAGCCTGTAGATTACAGGCTGGTAGAAATGGAGGTAGGTGGGAGCCGCGGCTGTGTAGTTGCGCCCTGCTGTTGCCAATTCCAAATACAGAAAATTGACGTTGCGGTAAACCTGCCTTTCCACAGATGACCTGGTTCAAGGGCTGGAAGATCAACCGTAAAGATGGTAATGCCTCAGGCACCACACTGCTAGAGGCTCTGGATGCCATCCAGCCTCCTACGCGCCCCACTGACAAGCCCCTCCGCCTGCCTCTGCAGGATGTCTACAAGATTGGAGGTGAGGGCGGCGTTGGTGTAAGTGGCTGTAAGGGTGATAGTTGTGTGATTTGTAGGTGGTAGAAACAAACTGATGATATGTAAGTGTTCCAATTATCAAGTTTTTGTGGTACCAGATTATATGTTGAAAGTATTTTGGGAATGAGAGCACCGTGTGACAAAAAGAGCAGAACTGAATGAGGTCTGGAAAGAATTCCCATAGGCTCCTTACGTCCTAAAGTGAGTGTCTGTCTGTTTTTTCAGAGCACTGTGTTATAGAAATCATCATGCATGCTGTTGAAGCTTGAATTAGCTATCAAGCACTTGTCATTACAGACTTAGAGACTAAAGTTAAGTTAAAGCTAATCTTCCTCTCTGCCAGGCATTGGGACCGTACCAGTGGGCAGAGTAGAGACCGGAATCCTGAAACCTGGCATGGTGGTGACCTTTGCCCCTATCAACGTGACCACTGAGGTCAAGTCTGTGGAGATGCACCACGAGGCCCTGACCGAGGCGCTGCCTGGTGACAATGTGGGCTTTAATGTCAAGAATGTGTCTGTCAAGGACATTCGCCGTGGAAACGTGGCTGGAGACAGCAGGAACGACCCACCACAAGAGACAGCCAGCTTCACCTCTCAGGTCTGCATACAGGAGTTAGCTTTGAAAAGGATACGGACTTAAACGTCACTGCTGCGAAAAATCAACATGCTAATGAGTCTCTGCTTCTGCATGTGCTTTTACCTGTCTCTGCGTTTGTTCAGGTGATTATCCTGAACCACCCTGGTCAGATCAGTGCTGGCTACGCTCCCGTGCTGGATTGCCACACTGCGCACATCGCATGCAAGTTTGCAGAGCTGAAGGAAAAGATTGACCGTCGCTCTGGTAAGAAGCTTGAAGACAACCCCAAGTCCCTGAAGTCTGGAGATGCTGCCATTGTGGACATGATCCCCGGCAAGCCCATGTGTGTGGAGAGCTTCTCTGAGTACCCACCACTGGGTAAGTTACGTGCAGCAGGATTTATGCTTGTGGGTCAAGCTGTGACTAATATAATTTGTTGTTTCACTCAAGGTGATTGTGAATTATAATTAAATTTTAACCAGAGATAACAAAATGTTCTTTCCATCATCCCTGCTCAGGGAGGTTTGCGGTCCGTGACATGCGTCAGACCGTGGCAGTGGGAGTGATTAAAGGCGTGGAAAAGAAAGCCCCCACTAGCGGTAAGATCACAAAGTCTGCACAGAAGGCGCAGAAGGCCAAATGAACGTTGTACTGGGCTGCTGCCCCAAAAGATCAACATGGCCGAAGACACACTAGCACCTCGCACCTTCTGCACACCATAGTCAGCGTCTGGTCTATTATCACAATGCATCGCAAAAGCAGACGAAGGAAAAAAAATAACTACCACACTGTTAGTGATTAACATGTTACCACACTGGTATATATAGGTTTCATTGTGACTCCGTTTGTGGCAGAACAACACAATAAATTTACATTACGGCTCTCTGGTTGTGTGCTGTTGTAGTTAGAATTAAGCTGCTCATTGATCTAACCAACAAACTTAGCTGCTTAGCACCAATAATAAGGCAGGGATGTTCTTTTGCCAGGTCTTTGTTGAAGTAATGCTCTGTGTTCTAGCTTTAAAGGAGATATGCTAACTAGCCAGAGGTAGGTTGGCTGCTTGCATGTTCCCTGTTTGCACCTTAGAGAAACAAGCTTCAGAAACTCTTTGTCTGATACCTGTAATCTTCCTGCGTAGCACTCTGCTTGACTTAGGCACCCTTGCAGTAGCACTGTTAAATGTTACAGGTTACTGTTTAATTCATGCACCTTAATCACTGTTATTTGTGAGCACATGTTCAGAAAAGTAAAATTGTTTAAACAGTATGTCTTTGTTCCTGGTATCATTGCCAAGTCTGAACCCGAACTACTGAAGAACCTCACTGTTTCAGTGAATGATGAAGAGAAAGCAAAAACCAAACTATTCATACAATTTCCTTTATTGATGAATGAGAATAAAAGTTCACTTGCATTTTCATTACATTACAGGCTTCATAAATCTAACTCAGATTATTACTAATGTGTAAATATGTGCACATAACTTAAATAAATTAAAAGAAACGAGACAGAACGTTAACGTGTCAAAGGCCTGTTTTATGCCCAGTAGCAAAATGATGTCTGAATAAAAAAACGTAAAATGCCTCAAGTCATTACATTTACAAGGAGAGAAAATGAAGACAGTGCAACCATTTCTGTTTGGCGGAACCTAATGCACTTTTCAGGAAATTGTAGATATGGAGATGAATATGTACCACAAAAGCAAGGCACCAATATATTGTATGTACTGCACATTTTGTAGACTTCGTATCAGAGCTGGGGTCTTTTCTTTTTTTCTTCTTTTTTTTCTTTTTTACTTCCGATGCAATCAGTTTGAACCATAACTAGTGATTTGTCTTAATGACATGGCATTCATTCTCAGTTATAGATAGGTTTGAATATGACAACCTCTTCATGCAAAATCTATTTAAATATCTGAAGGAAAGTAAAATCCACTTCTTGAAAGCAAACTGACCCCAAGCCTCCTTCACATATTCAAGTCTTTGATATTGTCCTTCAGAATTCACTGAGGTACTGCTAGCTAAGGGTGATTATTCACCACCGAGGCTTAGGATGCTTTATGGGTAGTATCTACCTGCATCTTGTGGTGCTATAATTATTTTCCTACAACTTTGAGAGAACCGATTAATCCTACCTGATGCACCTGATTCTGTACCATGCAACAGGAAGAGGAAGTTGGTCATTAGTCATTTTGATGTCACTGCTCAGCAGTTCAAGCTATAGATATTCTGCTCATATTAATAATGAAGTAAGCAATACATTCTTCAGCGAGCCCACTTCAAGGAAGCAAAAATAATCCCACATTACACTGTATGGAAAAAAACATTAACCATGATTTAAATATCTTCCTTTCATGTAAAAACAGGGCGGCAAAAAGTCAAATGCAATACAAAATAAAATTTCTGAACATTTCTTTCAGTGTTCCGGAACCAAAACAAAGCTCTTTGCTAGGACACATGTATTCTGACGAAATAGCTAACTGTTTTTTAAACCAAGAAATGACATTCAAGATGTGTTTCAGTCCATGGCTGTCATCAGCTGGAAAACCAGCCGACCGGTGCATAATTGATCTGAAAATAAACAACTGCTCCTTTTCCTTTCCTCTGGATTGTACCTATATCCTCCACAGCATACTGATCATGTAGTGACATGCAGCTGGCTATGTGTGTAAATGGGCATTCTTATCTGTACTTGTGCATTTACAGGTGTGTACATGCGTGTATGTGCTTTGAACGTGGTGTACTTCATACTACAGCTGACTGTTGGCAGAAGTGACATAGATAAGCATCTTAATATTTGGCAGTTACAGCAACACTGGCATTTCTCTTTTCTCTCTGGGCTTTTCTGCTGTACTCCTCAGTAACAGGGGATGTCAAAGAGTTCCAAAATAAGATACCCGACAATTCAGAGTTTAACTAAAGGAAAAAAATTAAAGGACCAGTCCTGTGGTTTTGCATGTTTAAGCCTATTTGCTACAAATCACTTGGACACTACATGCTGTGTTTTAGAAATTTTGAAATATTTTGTCTGATGTTGGCAGTATGATATGCAAATCAGTTACCAGATTTTTCAAACTTACTTGTTTCAAGTAATTTCTGTTACAGTGACTTTATTGTTATGCGGTAAAACAATGCAGACTTTTCAAAGCTAAACTGCACACACACCACACAATGATCGTGTAACACTGACAAAAATGACGGTTGTTCACTGTGACGGATTACATAACTCAAGCACATTTTAGGAGTCTGCTAATTGATTTACAGTATGGAAATGATTGCAAACCAATGGATGCCTGTAGAAAGAATACATTAAAATAATCTGCTTGCATTCGAAAACAGTCAGCAAAAAGACCCGTATTTTAGGAGCCAACACTTACATGTACACTGTTACGGTCCTTGTGTGTGGTATTTTTGAAAATCTTTTGGGCAACCAAAGTCATTGGCTGAGGATAGGAATTTATATAATTTAAAGATATAAACTTCAGGAGGTTATCAGGGTTTGAAAATGAAAAGTTTGGCAATGGTGAGGTAACATTCACTTCAATATGGAAGCCTGTCATGTGATCGGAGAGAGGAAATGGATCTTGTATACGTGGGCACATTTAAGTATTAAGGCCCATTTTTTTCCCCATTAATTACAACTGTGGTATTCTGGTTAGGTGTTCATGCCTTCCTACTTTGTTTAAGTGTAAACTGTATCTTGCTAATCTCAGCTCCTTTGACTGAAAACATGCAATGCTTATGCTGTGTCTAGGTCACATATAATCCAGCTGTCTTTCAGGACCAAGTTTAGTTGGCTTTGTTTAATGGCCAAGTCTCAGGTTTTGGGGGTCTGCGTTCCCATCATACAAGCCTTCATCTTTTATCTCAGATTTGTCAATCATACTTTAAAACAAAGAGTAACTCATGCAATATGTCATGTCATCAGCCTGTATGAAAATACTGTGATTCTTATCAAATGGATCAACATGAAAATAAACAAAAAAAGACCCATTGTTATATTCCCACCCTCCCACACCCCTCCAAAAAAGGATAAAAACTGTCTCTGTGAGGTGAGATTTGTGTGCCTTCTGAACATGTAGGCGAGTTTATTTTAGTCGTATGTGCGGCATGTTCAGCAATTCGGTGCTGCCAGCAGAGGGAGAGGATGCGTGACCGCTGGCCAGGCTACGATTAGAGCCCCAGGGCCCTGCCCCTGCTCTGCTCCCTGTCCTCAGGAGCTCTAAGGAGTAGGTGTGGGCCTCAGCTGTCCCCAGTGACAGGAAGTCAAATCCCTGCGCCTCTATGTCCCTGTCACTGATGAAGAGGTCTTCTTCACCCCATCCACCTCCACTGCTCCTGCCTATACCACCACCACCCCCTCCTCCCCCAGGGTCTTGGCTACAGCTGTGGAAGCCAATGGGGGAGTCACTGCTTGTACTGGGGCTTGGAGATGACAGGCTGTGGCTGTGGTGGGCGTCCTGGACAGTCCCTGGGGCATGCATCAGGTCCTGCACTGACATGGATTTGCCCAAGCCTCGGTCCATCTGACTGGGGCCAGAGTAGCAGCCCAGGGCTGGTGGCACCAGGGGCTGCAGCTCTAGGCTCATGTGTCTCCTCCAGGAGCCCTCCTCCTTAGGGTTGAGCCTGCCACTGTTGTTGGTGCTGCCCTGTTGCTGCTGTCCCAGTCTGCCCAGCCCCAACCCAAGGCCAGCACTGCTGTCCTCCATCTGCATCCCTAAACCTCCACAAAAGTCTTCCATGTCGGGAGGCACTTCTGTGGAGGTTGCTCGTGGCAAGTTGTTCGGGCCCCCACTTCGGCTGGGAGGGGGTGGTGGTGGAAGCCTCGCCAGAAGAGGAAACCCTCCATCTTCGACTCCTCCGCCCCCACCACTGCTGGTACTATTTGGGGTGAGGATGGGTGGAGAGCTCCCCACAGCCTCATCAGTGCCACTTTCAGGCGTGGTGGCCTGAGCCTGAGGATGATGAGGGTGGTGGTGGTGGTGGTGATGATGATGGTGATGAGGCAGTGGCGACGGGCTGAAAGAGGAGGATGGAAGGCCGGAGGGACGTGTAGAAGAGGAGGCATTGAGATTGAGGTTGAGCTCGTTGGGCGGCGCCATGATGAGCTGTCCTCCCTGGGAGAGGTGGGAGTTGGTGGAGGAGCGTGTGTCGCAGCCACCAGGGGGAGGCGCTCCGCTGCTGCTGACCTGGGTGGAGCAGGACAGGTCCTTGCTGAAGACGGAGGAGTGGTAGTCAGAGGTCTGTTCCAGCTCGAACAGGGGCAGAGAGGAGAGCGTGAGGGCTGAAGACGAGCCTTTACGCAAAACCTGACGATAGATGTCGAGCAGGGAGTCGAGCTTTGACTCAATCGACTGGACCTGCGAGGAGAGAAAGGGAGGGAAGGAGTGAGGGGTGTAGAGATAAGAAAGCAAGAAAAGAAAAATAGTGGGGAAGGAAGGCATTTTAAAGCCACTATCTGTAGAAGTTTTGTATGTGATTAAAATGATGCAAAATTTTTCTGATTGCATAAGAGGTGGGGATGATGCCATCATTTTCAGACAGTCTCTCCTGGAAGACATTCATAGTGTTGCACAGTCGGTTTTACATACAAAAAGTACCACAAATAGTTGTGCAACAAATAAAAAGAGAAAGCCTGAGAGAAAACCCTGCTTATTTCCTCACCTCCGCATGCCTGGCCAATCACGGCAGGAAGTGGGTGTGAATGTCGCAATGTCGGTTTCGGAAAGTTACAGAAATTGTCAGACACAGCCCCCCCTTATCCAACGTGGGAAAGGGGGTCTCAGAAGCTATTCGACTGTCCAACAAGCAGTTCTGACAGAGAATACTGGCGCCTTAAAAGTGTTGCTTTCAGCCCCTCACAGTCAGATGTCTTTTTTGATACTATGGAAGTTTTTAAAATCTCAAGTAGAGCCTTTAACAAGCAAAGTAAAACTAAATAATGTAATGTTGTGACTGCTACCTTGCACAAAAAGACCAAAATAAAAGGGATGGTCATCAAAAGTAATGACTAAACTATTGTGATAGCCATGTGTTGACATCTATCTTTCCATCCCTTACACTTAAAAGAATAGTGCAACATTTTGGGAAATACACATATTAGCTTTCTTTCCAAGAGTTAGATGACAAAAACAATATCAATCTCATGTCTGTGTGGTAAGTATGGAGCTGGAGCCTGGAGGCAATTAGCCTAGTTAGTCCAGCAAGACTGGAAGCAGGGGGAAACAGCTAGTCTGGCTCTCTAAAGTTAAAACAAAAACAACACCTCTAAAGCTCACAAATCAATGTGCTGTATCTCTTGTTTTGACCGTACACAAACAGAAATGTAAAAGCGACATTTTGTGGCATTACATGAGTACTATTTCTTGATTAACAACAGCCGTCGTCTTGTTGCAACTGTGATGTTGCCACGTTTGTTACTGTAACACCGAACTATTTCACAGTATTACTTGCAGGTCATGTAAATGTTCCTCAGCTCTTAGTTCACTCCTCTTCTGTTAGACAACTGTGCAGAACACAGCGGGAGTCAAAGATAAGCTTTTAATAGAATTTTATGTGCAACACCTTTTCTGTCTAAAACCCTTCTTCTTATGGAGGACAGGAACTGCCAAAATCAAAAATAAATAAATAAATGACTCAATAAATTAATTAATATGCCATTAAATGCACCAAAAATAATATTAAAATTAATTTAGGCATTAAATAATTTATAAAATGTGACACAAATTGATATTTCTGTTTTAATTTGCTTCTGTATTTATTTACGTTTGTATTCCCATATTTATGTACTTTTCCATTTCATTTTCCATTTTATTTATTCATTTGTTCATTTATTTATTCATTTGTATGAATTTATTCATTCATTTATTTATTGATTCATTTTTTTAATGTATTTATTTATGCATGTATTATTTTCCTTTGCTTCCCCCCACCATTTATTTCCCAGAACTTATTTATTTCATTCTTTTCTTTTTACATTTCTGCTTCATTATGCAAATGAGGGGGGCTGTGTGTCATGGGCTTAACTTTTCACCTATTGGTTGATCGACATCTGAGTGTATAGATCGCCTATATATGCATGCCTTGCTGCCACACGGTGGCTTCTGGCCACTGAGGGACAGTCGGCTCACAACTATCATACAGAGGAGATTTACAGCTGGCTCCGACCAGGACTCTGATCTGGATCATATTTTATGGAGAAAATATTTTCTGGTTTTCCCTCTGATGTCCTCCGGCTGCTCTGCCTCAACTCTCGGTGATTTACAGAGTTTACTGATGAGCAGGCATATTTTTGAACTTTGGACAGAGCCAGGCTAATTGTTTCTCCCTGCTTTCAGTCTTTATGCTAAGCGCGTCCTGAGTCCAGCTCTATACTTAATGCACAGACATGAGATTGGTATTCATCTTCTCATCTAACTTTTGGAAAGAAAGCAAATAAGTGTACAGAAAACTCACCCACTTGACCCTTTTCATTCCAATCAAATCACATTTTCTGCTGATTACATTAAGTGTCATAAGACATTCAAGCCAAAACTTATTTTAAATAAGTATGGTGATATAAGTGATATATTACTTCACTATACATTCCATAGGCCTCTGGTGTAATCAGCTGGCTTATTTGTCTCTATTATGACAATCAGTTACAGGCCACCGCACTTCAATAAGAGGAATGGGTCTGAGCCATTGTTTATGTAGAGCACATGCATACTGCTTGCCTCACACAAGGAAATAGAAATTACAGATTATTTAATACACTATTAGAGAATAAAACCTAAAACAAGAAGCAGAACACGGACCTGCCGCTCCACCTTACAGACACGACCCAGCATGCTCATGTCCTCTAAGATATCTCCATCGGACAGCAGCTTCTCTCGAATCTTCTTATCCAGAGGGATCTGGCCTTTCCCAAGGATTTGGTCCACTCTGGAACACACACAAACATACAAACACAAACACACAAGCACATGCAAACACAATAAGACATTAATGATAGGAAGACAAAGAAACAAACACAAAAAGCCCACAGGAAGGAAGGAAAGTTGAAGCTGCAACAGAATAATAAATTACCGTAAGCACATTTTTCCCCCCAACAAATACAGGCAAATGAGAGGTTATACCTCCTCACTGGATTTGACAAATACTGTATGCTCGATGAGAAAACATTACCAACCATGTAATGATGGCATGTTACTAAATGTGTTTCTTGTGAATCAAACAGTTCTCAACACGAGGTTTGCTTTTATCTTATTCTGAATAAAATATTTTATTACAGCACAAATTCAGTTTGTGCTCAATCCAGTGAGGTTCAGCAGAATCTGGTTAATGAAGTCTCTTTGTTAATGAAACAGGATTAAATTCAACAGAGGGTAAGCCAAGGCAATTTCATGCAATTATAATGCCACCAACATTTTAGAGAAATAAATGACTAAAAAAAGCTTTGACAAAATCCTCCAACACCAAACCAGACTTGCATCTAAAAGTGTGTCTTTTCCTTGAATGTGTGTTTTGATACTTCTTGGTTTACGTGTGGTTTGCCACTTGATGTGGTGATACCAAACAAACACAATGTCACAATAAGTGTTTTAATTGAGCAAATAATTAGACATTCTACAAAATTATGCTTTTTGTGATTAGTTAACACTTTCCAGGTTTCCATCCGTTTCACGCAAATTTTAACTGAATTTCCAGAAAATCAGTTAAAAGAAAATGCAAATTAATGTGCACTTCCATCCACTACTGTTATGTGAATATTAGGAATTGAGCGCATCGAGATAAACAGTTGGTGGTGCTAATTGTCCAGTTGGGTGCCATTAAACCATTGCAGAAGAAGTCGTAGCAACAACATGATGTAATTAAATGAGTGCCAGTCAAACCTTAAACGGTGGAAAACATGATGGAACTATGGCATTTATGTTTGTTTCATGTTGGCTGTTAGTTTGAGGAATGTTACAGTCTCCTCATGGCTCCACACAGATCTGATGTTTTCATCTGCCACTATTTTTCATGTCTCTTAAAACGTCCACCGCAGCTTCGGGTTTAAGATGCGAGATGTGGTTGAAAACTCCCAAAAAATGTTCAGTACAGTTTCACAATCCTATCTCCAAATCTGATCAGCACTCCCTGTATAAGATACAGTATGAAGTGCATGCAGCAGTTTCAGTTAACAGTCAACAACAGCAGGGGTCAGTATTACAGCAGCAATACAGGTAGGCATTCACTGTTATGTTTTGAGAATTTAGTTTGTGTGTGAAGACGATGTTTCTATGTGATTTGTGCTAGTATCACGTTGCAAGCTTACATGATGAGCCCAGAATTCACCAGAATTTTACAAAAAAACAGCAAATGCCAAAACCAAAGTCAATATATTGTAAACTTTTGTTAGTGTTTGGTTAGTGGATGACTTCATAACCGGGATGGAAGTGTGTGAGAAAAGAGCAGTGAATGAGAGATGTGTGAAGAAAGGTTTAATTTCGCTCCCAGATCAATCAATTCAAAGACAAAACCTAAACTTTGTGTTATAATCCAGATTTTCCCTTTTCATATTTTAAGGAACAAACCACTTCCTGAATTGACTGAATGAGAAGCAAATTGAACCTATATGACATGTGAAGGGGGTGCATTCTGACCCCTGGGTGGAGTTCTTTCTGCCCTGGCTGTAATAGGCAGGCAGGGAGGGGGAGGAAAAGGTCTTGGCTCGGCTGCTCAGGGTCTGTGGGCCTACTATCATGTCCAGCCTGTGAGGGAAGCAAAGGGAACACACGTAGGCACACACGCGCAGAGGTAGACATAAAAAAAAAGCACACAGTCATCCGCGTAACACACAAATATACCCATGCATGCATAAGGAATGAGTGCAGGTGCACGTACACATGTACACACACATACACACCAAGATACATATGAATCAGTTACAGTGTGGTCAAACAGCTCCAGTTAGACAGCAAAGACTAGAGGAATGAAAACTGTCAGCTGCTGTTGTCATGCAGTCTGTCGTCTTTCCTACCTGGTCTGCAGGCTCTTGATGCGACACAGCATGTCCAAGTGACCGGCAGAGTACTGCTCAATCACATCCTTGACATCATAAGGACGCAGCGTCTCCTTAAACTTCTTCTTGGCTACATGGAACTTCATTATCCTGCACAAAGAGCAGATAAATTCAGAAAATCAGCCACAAGGGGGAGCTCTTTTACAGTCAGTACACATGACCTACAGTGACTCTGTGAAGCTGAGATACTTCACAGACTGAAAACACATCAAACCATACCTTTATTTTTCTTGTTTTCAAAGTGCTTAAAATGTGTAATCCCATCCCATTCTTCACACCAATGCAAACAGTCAGAACACCTGAACAATCACTTTATTGGATGTTGTAAAACATCCAGTGAGGTTCTGGCTACTTATTTTAGCTGTGTGTGTGTGTGTGTGTGTGTGTGTGTGTGTAAAACTATCACTCTGAAAAAGCAGCTCTCTGAATGTATGCACCTGTGGAGCCTCAAGGCTGAATTCAAGGGAATTTGGCAGATTGTGCGAGGTTCTGAGTCTGAGAAGAAGAGATTGGCAAGGACAGACAGCAATAAAACTGAGCAAGTATAGTAAAGGGGAAGAGAAACAGTTCTTAAAGGTTTGTGCTGAGCCGTCTTTTTCTCTGTCCAGTCAAGATATGGGCTTGTTTCCTGTCACTGAGCCTCTCAGACTTGAGATGAGATGTGATGAATTGAACGGCACTCTGTTACTAACTGTTACTCTCCCAGTAGATCCAACTATGTTGTACAACTAAAGAGTATATGTCAGAGCAAAACTTTAAAGGGTTAGTTAACACAAATAACCAAAAATATTTATTTGTACTGATAAGTGAACAAATTGCAGAATCAGGCGTCACTGTGATCAGTTTTCATTACTTTTTACTGAAGAAATAGACCCTATATGGCTTGATAGCACTAGAGGTTACGTACTGAACTTTAGAAGTACAATGTCAGGGAATGATTGTATTTTTTTACTCCTACATTTATAGTGACTGCAGAAAAAGAGTTACATATAATAACTTTTGATGAGCTTTTAAAAATATGAAGCACTGCTACAGATTTAACTGTCCAACAGTATATAAAGTAGTTGAAATTGGCTCCACCACAACTGACTAAAAGTACAATGCTGCTTACATGTTTAATGCATCAATAATAACGATCACATAATATAACACTAACGGGGGCTGTTCTGCTCCATAATGAGTACTTTTACTTTGGATACTTTAAGAACATTTTGCTGATAACACCTCTGTACTTTTATTGAGATATAGAAGCTTTTGAAGGCAGAACTTTTACTTGTAGGGACTTTTTCCATTGTTGTGTTGCTACTTTTACTTAAGTAAAGGATCAAAGTACTTCTTCCACCACTGACTGAGAAAATGTGTTTTTTGTAGTTTTGGTGAACTGACCCTTTAACCCAGAATATTTTTTATATACATTTACACCGTATGCTCAAATGTGCAACTAAGCAGGGAAGCAGTGTGTAGTGCTATTAATAATTATGTTACTATGTGCGACTATTGAGCGTTAATTTCATGATCTACAGCAAATGGTCACCAACTCCTGTTCAAAAACTGCAAATAAAGAATATCATAGGCTGGACTACAGCAGCAAGGATTCAATTAATTTAAAGTATTTAATTCTAAGTGTATTCCATGGTTTAGTTTTAAAGCCCCTGAAAACTTGGCTTCAAATCTTAAGTATTTCTCCATAACATCAAATATTCAGGATTAATTAAGCAACAATCAAAGTAAAAACATTTGTTTTGGTATTATCTATACATTATCTATATTCTAATTATAGAATTTAACTCTCAAAAACCCAGCAAATCTGCTCTATCAGGACTGTGTGGGTGTGGTTTGACTGAGCACAAACAGCCCACCAACTGTCATCAGATTTTGATTGTTTCACAAAAGTTGTGACATCACCTTCTTTCATCCGAGCCTCACCCGCTTCTAACCAGCGAGAAGACCACAGAGAAAATAGAAATCTTTAATGTAAAATAACCAAAACTGTGGAAGAAAATAGCATGTTCACATAGGAAAAAAATAGTTTTCAGCGCCTTTAAGCCTTGATGAACAAATCTATGATTACTTGTTTGATCCATGATTAATATTATGAAATATTGAATATTGAATTGGGACAAAAATTACCAAAATGGTGTTGGTTGGTTGTAGTTTTTGAAAAGGCAGCTTCAATTGCAGTATGAATTCAGGTGATCTCAGGAGTCAGGTTTACTCACTATGAATCTGAGGTCTCCAAAAAGATCACTGTCACTGTTTTTGTAAGCGACCGCTAGCATCTCATGGGAATAAGCTATTACAGCACTGGTAGAACAGCAAAAATGCCATAACATAACTTCAGTTGTTCAGTTCTGCCATAGAGAAATACATTTTTGTTGTAAAACTCAAGTGGGTTGAGCCATATGAATTATTCTTTGATTACAGTGTAAATATGAGTGTAGAACCAAAGTCAAACTTTTAATTACAATATAAATCTTAAATCCAATCTTTTGTTTAGATTTGATCTGGGTTTACATTTTTTTTAAACAAATTTAACAGCTGAATCATAATTGAAACATATTCAAGACTTAATTCTTGCTGGTTTAACCTAAACTTACAGTATTTGTTATTATTGCAACTGACTGACTGTGTTTCTTTTAGGAGACATCAGGCCTAAGACACACAACGCGTCCTTGTGACATGATCACTTTACATAACTTTGCAGTGTTAATGCTCCCACTAACCATATTTCCTGTCCCTCAACACTGTATCCAATCACATAAACAAAATGATCTAAAAATAACCTTAAAAAAAATCTTCCGGTCAATTAATCCCCTGAGCATGTTCAATCACGAGAGCTACTAGAAGGCACGGGGTTGCAATCAGGGTTTGTTTGCCTGCAACCTCGGCAGTAGAAAAATACAGTAGTATTAGTTGGATTGAAGGAGGAAGTCCGATTTCCTTTGCCTCACCTGACAGCTCTAATGACAGACTTGACCGAGGGCAGCAAGTCCTCCACCGAGATCTCGCAGTGACAGCCCTTGTCATCAAAGCCATCCTCCCCTGCTATGTTGGAGTCTGCTGCTTGGGAGAGAGGATACAGAAAAGGAGCACTATTTAGATTTTGTTAATTTACATGTGTTGCATTATTCTTACTACTCTAAAACCTCAGTTTACATGCAGTCAGTGATCCGATTCCTCCCACCCGCCTCCAAAAAAGCATCTGATTTTATTATCAGTCTTCCCTGCATGGTTGTAGAACAGGGACATTTTTATTCTCCAATAATTTAATTTTAATTAATTTTGTAAAGTAAAAAAGTAAGTTTTGGGTTTACATGGATCTTCATCAATTTCTGATTATTGTGATACTTGGGATTAATCAGGTTACAACAGTGCATGCAAACACACTGAGTGAATTTGACTGGAATCAAGTGAACTGAACTGAGAGTGAAAGACACAGACACATACTGTACATCTGATAGACTGAAAGACAAAGTGTTTTGACTGCTGTCTGGAACAGCTGACTAGTAGTAAAGAACAGATCTCTGATGTGTGCCTGCAGGAATGTTGCTAACAATGCAACTTTGTGACAGTGGAGCTCTGTTTATGGGCCTCCTGAGTTATGACACCCTGAGGAGGTAAGGAGAGGGTTACAGTACAAGAGCTGGACTGCAAAGTCACGCTATTTGCTCTGTTTAAGCAAATGCAGTAAATGACCTTGGATTTGCATCGCTTAATAGGTCACAGCACTTAGGATCTGCATGCGCTGAAGTGTTCATATGTGTGTGACACACTGAGTCAAACCTACTGATTATTAAGAGTGACTGGGATAGTGTAAACTGATGCAAATGTTAAACAGTAACAATTAATGATTTGCTCCATTGAACAAAACAGATTTGCTCCATTAAAATAACTTCGTATTTCCCCTCAAATTAAGTCATAATGAAAGGGAAATGTTTCCCATCTTCTAACATCACAGCTAGCCAACATGTCAGTAATGTCAGCATGGCTAACCAGCAAACCAGTTTGGTTTTGGCTAGCTTGGTTATTGATTCCTCTCCACCAGCAGGCCTCAGCCAGCTGGCCTGCTCTGACACCCCATGTGGCTGCTGGAGCTCACCACCCCCGCCTTCCATCAATCCATCAGTCCACCCACAAACACCAATTGGCCGTTACCCAGGAAGTCTTTCCAGGCTGGCACTGCTAAGCCAAAGGAAGGAAGTGTAAACGACCATTAGCATTCCGTTACTCAGCTGCCTGAATTAGTGGGCAAAACCAGTTCTGGTGGGTTGGCTGGTCGGCCAATACACCTCAATTAAATACATGCAGTGCTCAGTGTTCAGTTATCTCACGCTTGGACTTATAGGAATAGTTCAACATTATTATTCGCTTTCTTAAGACTCTAGGAAGTTACTGTGCCCGGCCAAGAAATAGTGCAGGACATAACCCTTACATTACTTTAAGATATTTTTATTGTTATCGTTACTGTTCAGCTGCATCAAAAATACATTTTTCATCTAATTCAATGGTAGCACTGTGCCGAGTACTGGAGAGATTGTCAAATTCTACCTTGAATTTTTACCAATCACAACCCAACCTAGTACTGCTAATTAATCCAAAGGTAAGACGGTGTAGTCCCTCATTCGTCCAGGAGTGTTCTATCGTAGAAAAGGTTTCAGTCGTAGTCATCCGGACACTGTTTTCAGAATCAAGACGTTTCGGCTCCCATCCGGAAGTCATTCTCAACCGTTCAAACCAACTCTTCTCTCTACTTAAACCACACATTTGAAGACAGCGAGGTGAAGATTCTAAGTAGAGAGAAGAGTTGGTTTGAACGGGGTGTCAAGGAAGCCATTTTTGTGAAAAAAGAAAACCCCTCTTTGAACAGAAATGGTGGTCTGAGATTCAATCTGCCCAAAGTCTATCACAGTGTATTAGCACCTTGGTCACTCCAATCACATGCTAATCAGGTACTTAAAAGTGATGAGGGAGGTGCAGCCAGAAAACAATAGGCCTGATTACTGATTACTGGGCCATCATGGAAACAATTAGGTCAGTTTCAGGTGAAACTAGCTAATCAACAGATACTCAGGCAGATTCCTTCCTGAGGGCAGGGCTTATGTAACACAGAGTAGCTTAAATTTCTAGTTCCCGTCCCATTTTTTCACAATTGAGAATGACTTCCGGATGGGAGCCGAAACGTCTTGGTTCTGAAAACAGTGTCCAGATGACTACGACTGAAACCTTTTCTACAATCCAAAGGTAAGTCAAACGTTGTCTGAAGTGGAACAATGGGACAGAGTCACTCACCATCAGTGGTGGAGCGCGACTGGCTCTTAAGACGGAGTGAGGGTCTGAAGCGTGTGCGGTCGTTGAAGCTCCAGCTCTTCTGTACCTTGGCAGGGCTGGTGCCCTCTGGCCCAGCCTCAGCCACCGGAGACCGCCGGTCGTTCACTGAAGACGTCTGCCTGTTTTTGATGCTCTGACCTCGGGGGCTCGCCAACCTCACCCGCTCCTTGAAGCTCAACTTCTGACTGTAGAGTGAAATGGGGATGAATAGTGGTACAGAGGGGAGTTGGAGTGAGGAGAAGAATAAGAAGGGAATGATGTTGTGAAGAGGTGGAATGACAGATAAAGATATGTTAATGATTTAAGTTTTAGGGCAACAACATAAATTACCCAAGACTTTTGGCAAGATTCTGTTTCTTTACACGGTCTTATCATATGGCAGTCATCATTCTGAACTTAATCCACTAATATAAGGGTGAAGGGTTGCAGGACAAGATGGAGAAAGAGTAGCAAGCATTGCAGTAGGTGCTTTCCACAAAATGCAAGCTCAGGTTAGGTATGATGCTTCGATTGTGTGTTGTAGTTTGTGCCTTGATGTGTGCATGTTTTCATGTTTTTATCCCCTACTCAGCTACAATAGGTCATTATGTGACAAATTAGTTAGCATGTTGCTAAAAGGGACATTCAATGTCACATTGTTATATTAAATGGTTAAATGTTGTTATACTTTAATTTGTGCTGATATTGTGATATGTTACGTACCATACCCTACAACAAATCACCATTTAAAGCTATGGGACTTATTGCACGTATGTTCCATGTAACGTGTCATGAAAGGGTGAGGTTATGGAAGAAAATGAATGAAAATGGCTTGCGGAAAGTGAAGCAACCGAACAATGAGATGTAGAGACAGTAAGGCAGTGGCCGGTTCCGTTTATGCAGCTATATATAATGATTGCATGCAAAGGCAGTGTACAAGCGTCAGGCATGGCTCATTTAAAAGTGGTACCATATATTGGATTGAACATATGTAGTTGTACATCAAAGGATAAGGCTTGGATCTATATTTTTCTTACTGTCCGCAAATCTAATGAAAAGACCAAAACCAACAATTTGTTAGTGTGTCTCTCAATACTTTCTGACTTCTCAACCCTGTCTGTGGCACCAGCTCACTTGTTCCCAATGAAGAATTATATCTTTAAAAATGGGTCACACATATGTGGTTTTGTTTTTTAAAAAAAGGCTCAGTGATTTCCTGAAACAGCTGGGCACAGTAGGTTTTAACAAATGATTCTCAAATGGTTATACATGGTACATTTGTTGAGGACTACTTTCAGCTGCAGATTAATACACATTTGGTGCACTAGTGAGGATTTACATCAGCAGGATAGTGTTTGTGCGATTAAGTCAAAATAAACTACAGTGGTCATGTTCATGGTAATGAAGAAAAATGTAACAGTGTGGCTCATTAATGTGTTTTCAATCGTTTGTGGAAAACAATGGAGCTCTATGGCACAGAGGAATAAGATATATCAGGCATTGGCTACACAGCAATTGTTAGGATCAATCCATTCCTTGTTTTGGTCTTTTCATTGGATTTGTTGACAAGAAAAAATATAGAATATCCCCAGACTTATCTATTAATTGTGGATATAGAGGCACATGATGTGTGTGTGACAGCAACATGTCATCTCTAGTGCAAGGGATAGTACCATAGGTTTGTATCTGAGATACAGGGATTGGCGCGTGATATGTAGATGCAACACCGGGAGCCCCGTGAAGAAAAAAATATAATGGTGGTCTACGACGTAAAAGAATTTTCATCTCTCTACAGTCAGGAAAAAGCTTACAAATGTTAATTATTTCACAGGATCTGCGTCTGAGAATGAAACCTGGTATAAATATCCTGATAGCAAATGTAGTTAAAACCAAAAACACAACAGGCAGAGGTAGCGCATTGCTCAGGCAAAGATCAAACAAAGGCAGATAGTGTATTACTATAAAGGCGACTGATGTCTCCCTGCAATATATAATTACTCTATACTCTCTGTGGCTGCACAGCCTCCTACAGATACCCATGCACCAAGAATTAGTCAGCATTCCCAAATCAAAACGTCATGTAACAGGGGAGCAGAAACGCTGTGTACCTATGTTTCCGAGTGGAACGCCTCCTCAGTAGCTTCTGTTTATTACTATGAATTTTACTAAAAAACCAAGGGGAGATAGACATATGGTGATGTGTTACATGATGCAGAAACAGAGGAGAGAAAATATTCACCTCTGAATATTTTGTGAGGTGAAACAGCGCTTCTTTACTCTTATTTCCCTTTGCCCTTTTTACTTTAATCCTTGTGCTTCTTGCTACTAATTTCTTGTTTTATGCTGCATTAAGTCAACCTGAGTGCCTGTCAGTTAAATGCCTGACATGTAAATGCAATGATCCTTTGTAAGACTGTATGTATGAAGGCTATGAAGTATAAAGTAATGTAGCCGATTTTCTGTTGGCGCTTTAATTTGTCGACCACTGACATTTAGAAGCAGCAGAACAGAGGCAACTGAGCTTAGTAGAGGAAAATGAACATCTACAGCACCATTTGAAAAAGGCTGCAATTTGGTGACTCACATACTTCATGTCGATATCCCTCATTTAACTATGCGAATTCAGCTGGGCCATGGCAACAAGTGCCTGAGTCACCAGTGAGAGGCACGTTACCTTTAGACAGACGCTTGTGGGTTCATCGAGGGTATTAAGATGCAGAACTTTGTTTTTGTCCTATAGCTTTGCTTTATCACCCCACTTCTGTTTATCAACTAGACCTATTTATTAATCTTCAAAGTAATATATATTTTAAAGATTAATAAATAAATCTAGTTAATAAATAACATAAGGCAGTTCCACTTGGGCTGTACCATGTGTGAGTCGGGGGTTTGCAAAAAAAAAAAACAACAAACAAAGGTGGAAGCTAGCGCTCTCCTCCCTCGTTCTTAAGATATGCTTAAGATTTGGTTATTTATTTGATTGACTTTTCATATTCTTTGGCTTCCTCTGCAATGTGGTATAGTTTATATATGACACTAGGCTCAAGGGAAAAACAGTACAGTACAACTGCCTTCAGGTTGCTGTGGTGGTTTGCACAAACATTTACTCAGAGTTTTATAACTGCAAATGCAACATGTTAAATCCCCCAGCCCTGCATGCTGTCCTTCTCTATTGATTCTAAAAATGCATTAGCTAAACGACTACCATCAGGAGCACTAATATCATTAGAAAATTTGGCAATATGAACACAGACTCATTCAAAGTACAAGTATAGTAGATACAGTACCTGAGGCAAGAGGATGGTTAAAAAATAGAGAAAAACATCTGTGCTTACGTGTATGATTGCTTGTATTTGAGTGCCTCAGCGTGTGCATGTATGTGTGTTTTTGGGGAGAATAAATGATAGAAGATAGACAATTGCAACAAACGGAAAGATAACAATGAGTCATAGAGAGTGCTAGTGTAAAAGCTGCTATTAGCAGGTCTACATTTCATTACCCACAGCCTTAAACACCTCCAGTTAGGGCGACTTTACGGTCTCACTGACATTGCAGTTAACACAGAAGTGGAGCAACAGGAGTCTTTAGGTGTATAACACTTGATACTGTCCCCCATATAGGGCTGGAAAATTTTGATACTAGTAGCGATTATAATAGTAGAAAGAGTACTGTCTAGACCTGCTCTATAGGAAAAGTGCTATGAGATAACTGTTGAAAAAATTTTACTGAAATTGAATTGGCGATACGATGCCTTCGTTTTGGTACAGATAGCAAAATTCTGTTGTTGTTTTTTTTTTTTGGATATCTTGCTACCTTACCGTAAAGATGCACTAGTCAGTATTTTTATATTAACAATGGAAAAAATGACTATGCGTAATGTTGAAGAGGTCACTCGTAATGTCCAACCCACAGAAAAGTATCTCCCAATTCTGCAGTTGCCCATCAGCACTAGAGAGTGTTTTAGCTTCTTTCAGCTCATTGTTTTGGTTTTACAGCTGCAATTTACTAATTTGGTTCACTCTCACCGCTCTCATCAACCTCAAAACTGCAAAAAAGCTCTGTTAAACCCGCTATGCGCCGCCTGCCCAGCACCAAACAGCAGAGAGACAAAATTAGCGACAAGCTAGTGAACATAGCAGCTAAAAATGAGCAGCTGAAGAGCCTTTTGTTTTTTCCTCAGGAGCTGGTGGAGACCAGAGCAGAGCTAAAAATGGAGAGAATATTCCATTCCCCAGGTGACCATGACTAAATGAATGCTAATGTTGCTCCATGTCTGCTGGTTGTGTAACGAGGTGTTCAGATAACGTTTTAAGGTGATAATATGTTAATGTTGTGTTTACAGCTTGTTGTTGCTGTTTATTTAACTACGGAACTGTCCACAAATTCAAAGACTTTTTGTACTTGTCAGTTTCTCATAGTCAGTACCAAAAAAGTATTTAGGTTTGATACCCAGCCCTACTCTTAAATCATGGCGCTACACAACATAATGAAACAGCAGAGTCACAAACCTTGTGGTCGACTCTCCCTGCTCCTTCCTGGAGTTGACAGATGAGAAGAAAAAAGATATATTAGAAAACATCTTTTCACAACAGTCATGTCAACACTGTACCATACCAGTGCTTTTGCATGTTTTAGCCCATTTACTACAAATCACATAGACTTTATATTACAGCTAACAATGTTGCAAACCATACTGCTGTGTTTCAGAATGTTTAATACATTTTTCCCCACTGGCTAAAAATCTATAAGCAAACTTGCACATGAACATCCAGTCTGCATTAGTTTTTGTCAAAGTAATATTATCATTATGAGGTAATGCAGAGCCGACATTTTAAATCAATCAACGCCTTAACTGCATTACCATTTAATGAGAACGTGAGATTGACAAAAATGAATACAGACTTGATGTTCACGGTGATGGATTACACAACTCAAGCAAGTTTCAAGAGTCTGCTGCTTTTAAATTACAAGAGTTGTAATTGATTTTTATACTGTACAGAAATTGATGGAAATCAATGGATATCTGGGATTGTACAAATTTATGGGAAAAAAACTAAACAAATACTGTATAGCCTGTATTCAAAAATAGTGGGAAAAAATGTTAGGTATACATGAGTTGTAATTAAGGAGCTAAAACGTGCAAACACACCAGTGTGGTCCTCTAAATCAGCATGATAGGAAGATTTTTGCATTAATGGCTTTGTCAGCAACTGTTGCAGAATATTTGAGGGTAGCAACACATCAGTCAATAATAAGCATTCCAGGAAAAATATACCTTAACAAATAGCAGGCTCACTACACACATGCAGGCTAAGGCAGACTATCCAAAGTAAGGAAGCACTTGCAACAAAAAAAGATAGTGACCGAGTGACTGAAGATCTGTTCACTTAATCACTTTAAGCAGTGTCTTTGTAATCAGAGTGTACATTAAGTTCATTATGACAGTGTAACTGTACACTATATGCCTTGCAGATGGTTTTCCAAATATTTTCAGGCTCCATAAGACTGGTTTCTGAGCGATGTCATTGTGACATGCGCACACAGAAGAAAACAAACATGAGATCAACATGATCAACATGAAGAGTTGTTTTTGTGCCGTAAACTGTACGAATGACAAAAGTAATGGATGGAAAATATTCAATATCCCAAGAAGGAACCCTCCCAGTCAGCTGAGCTTCTAGAGATCTGGTCAGAGTCATGGCTTTTAAGAAGGTGGTGAGCTTTAAACAGAAAATGGTAACACATGAGGCATATATCTAGTGTCTGGTACAGTATATATAGATGGAAAGCAGCAGGCCGTTCATACATACTGACATTACTAATATAATATCCAGAATGAGGGAGGTTCTGTGCTCTTAACGTGTACCGCAGGATAAGCAGCAGGAATATCATATATGCTAACGTTACTTTTTTATGCTTACGTTACTTGTGTGAGGGGGCCTTTTCTGCTTTTAACCTACACTCCCGTTGATGGTTTGACATTAACCAAGACAACAATGTCTTTGTTATGACAACTTGACATTAATAAACATGCCATAGCAGGCTTAATTATCAAACTTAAAGTTAACTTTACATTATACTGTCATATGTGGTTGGTTTTGACTTTGGCTGTCATGAGACCATTGTATTTGTGTCATGAATAATTCCCATGACCGCAACTAAAGTGGTACCATTTGAACTTGTCATAAAGATGTAATTAAATGTTATAAGGCCAGTTTGGCGACAGAGTACAGAACTAAAGTGATTTATGGAGTTTCCTGATGGACAGATAGCTTTACTTGTTGCTAAAGTAACATTAGTTAACTTAACCACATTGGTGGTGGTTGAGGTGAGCTTCACCGTGAAGCGCTTTGGGTATCAAGATAAAGCACTAACATTATATAAATGTAATCCATTACTATTATTATAACCGCTAACTTAACTGGCTTCTAGCAAGTTGCTGTATTGCTAAATAGTAAAAATACGCATAAGCTATCATGACATCATGGCAACGAGTTTTCTACCCCATTGCTGCATGCGCTTACTCGATTGTTTGTAAGTGGGAAACCCATCTATTGTGATCCATACTGTATCTTCGTGTATAGATATGCCAAAGCCACTGACAGACTGAAGTACAGTATATGCACTGCACCTCTAAATCACTCAGGGCATCAGTGCTTAGTCTGAGTGGCCGCCCAATTTAAGGAGACTGAAGTGCTGCAACTTCAAAAAAGCTTGATTGGCTCATTTAGGCCGCAATTGCTGTCATCAATAGATACGCCATGGAGGGTGAATGCAAAAGTTGCTGCCTCAGTCCCTCAAAGTGACAGCAGTGAGTCCCTGGCCTATTGAGCACTCAACTGACTTTAGTCAGAGAGCCTGACTCAGTGTGAATGCTGTGGAGGGCTAACATGTTCATTTAAATAATAGCGGCAAAAATTAAGGATTGTTTAGAGATGTCTTAGAAGTCAGCAGTTTTTGGTTAATTCAAGCAAGATGAGATTAACGGAGCCTGGAAATGATCAGTCTTTTTGATGGCTGTGAACCAGTTTTCAAACTCATAAGACAAAAAAAGAAATGATAAAATCAATGCATTTATATTTTCAGTCAAGAAAGCAAAGCAGATACACTAAACAATAAGACAGAGCAGAAAAAAAGTGAAAAGGCTTAATTTAAAAAAAAGAGAACTTAAAATGAATGTATATAATTGAAATATGGAAAAGATGGCTAGAGTGGCACAGACACCAAATAAAGACACCAGCTGCCATAGTTGTACCTACTTTATAGGGCTGCAGGTATGCAACGCCTTCAAGTGAGGCTTCCAGGTAGCAATGGAAACCGAGTTCTCATCAGCCGCATAACTACGCCAAACACACTGCATGCAGAATACACAAAACCAGGAAGAAGTAAAAAGTATGAGGAGCCCCCCCCCCCAAAAAAAAAGATAAATGGAAAGGATTACAAAAAAATTAATATAACAAAAACAAAGCAGGAGGAGGGAGTCAGAAGGAAGAGGAAGAAGAGGATGAGGAGAGTAGAAAAGAAAACAAATTTAAAAAGCTGATTAGTGAAACCAAAAAACAAGTGTGTCACACGTCTGTGGTTGGGCGGAGGTCAGGCATGGATACATGCCTGTGGGAAGGCAGGAGGCTCTCATAGTGCCTCCACGTGGCGTCCAGGTACGGTCTGGTGCTGTCGGTGGAGTAATAACGCCACGCAGCCTGGTACAACATGGGGATGGACAGGATGAAGAGGAGGAGGAGGAGGCAAGAGGAGGTGGAGGTCAGGAAAGGGGGGAGATGGGAATATAAGATGGGAGAGGAAGGTGGGAGGGGGGAAGCCAAAGAGGAAGAAAATGGAAAAGCATGTGGGAGGAAAGTAGGTGAGAGAGCAGAGGAAGAAAAGGAAGCGTATGGAGAAATATATGAGAAGGACAACGTGAGGTCAGCGCCGCTAAAATTCAGGATGAAACAAAAGGCGTGTGCGAAGACCAGGCTGGAAAAGAAGGAAATGCGTGAAGTAGACAAGAGGGGGATGGCAAGAATGGGTTTGCTAAACTGGAGTTTCTGGGCTTAAACACAGGAGAGTCTGGAAGGGGCGTAAAAAAAAAAAACCTCCCAGAAATTAGAGAGCTTACTGCAAAGTGAGGATGAGGGGGCGCAGGGCTGGACAGACTGAAGCTACATGCTATGTGCTTTTTATTGGGTAGTTTCAGGGTTTGGTAGAGTCCGGAGGAAAAAGAGAAACTGGAGAATGATAAAATCATTTAGGGCTTTTAAACACATTTTATATTATGCAGGCATTCAGTTTACTTGCTGTAGTGTATTGCTTTGAATAACACCAACAATTCATAGTAATAATGTTTTCATTTTCCAGCCCAAAAACAGTAATGTGTGTCTGAGAAACAGAGAGAGAGTAGGCTGTCTGCTTTACCTGGATGAGGTAGGCGGCCGGGTTTCTCCTTTTCTCAAAGTGCTTCTGTCTGTGCTGCTCCTGGACCTTCAGGGCAAAGCCTGAGCCCAGAATACCCTGATATGATATTAATAGGAATAAATACTTGATGCACATGCACGCCAAAGACACTCAAATATCACTGAGCTGCTGAGAAAGGCACTGCAACACTAATGAGAACGTCCACTGTTGCTGCATGAAAAATGACAGGGCCAATTCGGAAACGGCGTGTAATATGTTTATTTTTGTTGAAGGAATAGTTCGACATTTTGGGAAACGTAATTATTCGCTGTCTCGTCGAGTTAGATGAGACGATCGATACCACTCTCGAAGCGCATTCACATTATCGTGGATAAACAGTTTTGGTGCGCGCCTCCTCCATTATTGTGTATGTGGTGTGTTGCCACGGCTCTGTGCGGATATCCACGGTGCGCCGAGTGGAGCGGGGATGCGCCGAAAATTCAAATGTGTTGAACCTTTGACCTGAGCTGCACTGACCTTTGTGGGTGCAGTCGATTGCTGTTGACCACTGCTTGAGCTAAAAGATGAACAAAAAACTAATTACTTGTGTTTCTGAATTTCCAGATCTGTACAATAACACATTTTTTAAAAATGTAGATAACGTGGTGCTGCTTAGTGCAGCGCAGCGCAAGACCCTTGTTTTTCCGCTGTAATGTGAATATGCCTTCATGACTGTGTTTTAAGCATGGGGCTGCAGCCAGTTCTCATTCCCAGGGCGTCAAATACTGACGTTTTGTCACGCCCCTCTGCGTTGTATACAGATGCACAAAGTCCCCTTTAGCATTTGTATGGGATGCACAGGGCTGCCAGAAAGCCTTAATGAAGTCAGGTGACCAGTATAACAAGCGACATAAAGAGCAAGGAAGCCTGCCTGCGGATGGATGGGTCAAACTAACACAGGACTTTCACCCAGAAGACCAGGGTTCGTGTCCCGTGTGAAACCAAAAGTTAACACTGAGGTATTTAAAGTTTTACAAGTCATGTCATGTGACTTCCTACTACCTAACCAAGTAGTTTCGTTGGCTAAACCAAACCTAACCACATGTGACTTACATCACGTGACTTCCTTCCCCCTACCAAGTAGTTTCTGAAGGCGTCTCCTACAGACGCTAAAGGGTGTACAACGCAGGGGGGCCTGACAAAATGGCGGTATTTGACGCCCTGGGAAAGAGAGCGGGTTGGGGGCTGGAGTCGGATGGTGACTAGCTTAGCTAGCATGACGACTGGAAACAGCTAGCCTGAAAAAATGTATATATTGTATACCATTTGTTTAATTCGTACAGAAACAGAATGTAAACAAAAACGTGTGGTTTTATGCACTGGTAGCAGTGACTTCCTTGAGTCTTGACGTCACTGTGAGGTTGTCCGGCAACCAGCAGAAACCAGACAAAGGATAAACTGTTGCTCGTCAGTAAATTCTCCCTTTTAAATTGTTGGTGTTATATTTCTGTTTGTGTCGAGATGAAACTTGTTAAACTTGTAGGCTTTAGAAGGGCTAATAGGCATAATGTTTTTAAACTTTGGAGAGAGCGCAAGACACAAGATATAAAATCAAAAGACGACGGCCGTGCTGTGTCAATAACTTGGCTGCACGCTAATTATAGCTTCACAAACTGACATGTCAGAATGAATAACACTGACAAATGTGCCTGCTCCCTGACTCTTCAAAAAGAAAGGATTTACTTGAAGAATACAGACTTACCGCTGGCAAGGCAAAGAACGAAATGCCCAGGAGGGCAAACCCTGCCGACAGCATCCGTCCTGTCCATGTCTTTGGTGTCTTGTCCCCATAGCCAATGGTTGTCAGGGTGATCTGTGAAAACAAATGACTTATCATCCAGTCCTGAATGGTGCTCATATTGAGGCTCTGGCAATTTATACAAATGAGAGAAAATTTAGTCTGAAAAAAATAAATAAAAAACATATGACACCGCCCACTGTATAAGCTTTACTTCTTCTTAGAAAGAAGTTCCCATAAGTTACAGTTGACAGGAGGTTGTTTCTTGAAAGACCTTTTGGTACCATTTTTTAATTAAGTTTATTAAGCTATAACTAATAATGGTTAAAGTCCTGTATAGATCAGTTATAAGCCATTAATAACAACAACTTTTGGGTTTCCAGGTTATTAAAAATCCCTGTTGCCTCCTCTTTGCTTTATCTTTGTCTTTTTAGCTCACTCTTGAATTGAATTTATTCACAACTCCTTAACATTTACTTATAACATTTGTTTGAATTGTCTTTTTTTCACAACCTGGCAACCCAAAAGTTGTTATTAATGGTAAACGGACTGTGCTTGTATAGCACCTTTCTAGTCTTCACACACTGCACATCACATTCACCCCATTCACACACATTCATACACTGATGGCAAATGCTAACTGCTCATCAGTCCAAAGAAACTAACTCATCATTCACACACACTGAAGGCTCGGCCCTCGTGAGCAATTTGGGGTTCAGCGTCTTGCCCACACTTCCATATGTGGGCTGATAGCCGATATCGAACCGCTGACCTTCAGATTGGTGGACGACCCACTCTACCACTAAGCCACAGCTTAAACATTAAGAAGCCATTATTTACAGCTTTATAAAGGGTGCCTTAACAGAAAGTGTTTTACATGTCATTTTTCATTGCTTTGAGCAGCAAAAGTAAAAATCCACTCCTTGCTGTATTGCTGAGGTGGCGTCAGATGTTTCTGAAGCATATATTTCAAAATCTCAGCATCTAGAACAGAAACTATCCACATGGCTACATCAGGGTATATGTATATATATATATATATATACATATATATATACATATATATGTATATATATATGTGTGTGTATATATATATTAGTTCACCCAAATAACAAATACATACACACACACACACACACACACACACACATATACATACATACATACATACATACATATACATATATATATACATATATATATATATATATATATATATATATATACATATATACATATATATATATATATATATATATATATATATATATATATATATATATATATATATATATATATATATATATATATTGTTATTTGGGTGAACTGGCCCTTACAAAAAATAAAACAACATTAAAAAGCTTCATTTGGATTCACCTTGTGTCAGTCGTTTTGTGAATGACACAAATGATTTATGATTGGTCTAACTAACCTAATGTGTTCAGTATTTGCCTTTATTTTTCTTTGACCACTTTGAGTTAAAAGTCTTTTGCTGTGCATAACTGTATTATTCTTTTCTTTTGCACACTGCTTGATTTTGCCACATAGAGGCATGATTTTAAATGATGCCTTCAGGCAGTGCAATCACATCTACGTGATTAGACCTGTGTGGAGGCTGTATAGGCGCGGGTCTGTATGGCCTTCGTTCTAACACTGATGAAAGCCTGTGGCTGAGATGCTTAGTCTGCCTTGGTAAAAAAGAAGCACAGTATGTGTGTTCTTATTGTACTTTATGTCTGAGGACCTACTTAAATCTATAAGGATGATCTGTGAATACACGATGAGAGGCCATTACAGCTCTGACTGACTGCACTGAACCAAAGCAAAGCGAGGACTAAAATGAAAAAGAACAAATTATGTTTTTATACAAGAAGAAACTGAGTTAATTATGATAATGATTCCTAGTGATAGTACTTAGCACATCAAAATGTGACCACTGAATAGAGCTATTCACATGTGTTCAGCAAAAGGTGCATTTAATGCAGTGTGTTCACTTTTTAATGACAGGAGCAAATAAACTTGGCTTGCTTGCCTTCAGCACTCTGTCTGTCTGTCTGTTTTATCTCTCTATCCATCTATCTATCTTTTTGTTTTGGCAGACTGATCACTCTGGGTTACCTTTCATTCAGTCTCTGATTGCCTTGCATGACAATGGCAGCTGCAATCATTTCGTACCATTATGATTTTTTGAGCCGGTATGAAAATGGCGGTTAATGGAGCCGTGCGGGGCTAATGTTTATGGAGGAGCTGTCAATGCACAGAGGCAATGACAAACTCAACAGGAGCAGAGGCAACTGATTTTCAGCGTCCAATGCAGGACACATTCATGTGAAAAGGTAACAGTGTTAGACAAGTTGTTCTCCTGTTGCCCAAGAAACTAAGCCAAGCGCAGACTGTGGCTAACAGATAGCTGCAGGTATTGGAGGTGGAGCGATAGGAATGCAAACTCGTGTGGCAGCTGTTAAAGTCATCATTTCCATTCTGAGTTTTGACTGAATCCTGGCAGGCAGAGCTACAGATATTCCTCCAAACTCACCGTGCCCCACCACAAGGCGTCTGCGTAGGTAGCAAACTCCTTGTTGAACTTGTTCTCCACAAGGTAGACGAGGAACGAAGAGAAGATGAGAACCAAGAAGCCGATGTACCAGGCGGTTACCAGCTCCTGCAGGCAGAGGTCAGAACTGACTTTCAGAGTGTAATCGTGGAAAAAAGAGAATTTTGTTAATGCACAACCACTGTCGATCAATCTAAATCGGCTTTTCTATGAACTTTGAGGACAAAACTTTCTATGTCATAGAATGACCAGGTGATCCAAGTGAAAGTTATCACCCGTTATTGAAACTGTCCCTTTTGCTTTTACAGTAGGGTGAGAGCTTTTCATAGAAACCCAAATACAAAAGTGCACAAGAGCGGATACATCTGTTGTTAAAGTTATTATCAGGCTGGCACTTCCCAGCATGTTTCATCTAATTAATGCCACCTCCAGCAGGCCGAACAGTAAACTCTAATCACAAAGATGTAGATGAAGATTAATCTATTCTACCGTCTACCTATTAGTAAGATGATGTTGTGAGGAGTCAAACACACTTAAATGGAGATCATAATGTAGATTGAAAAGGAAAAATATACTTATATACACATACTATAAATGCCCATCTCTATATTTTTTTGCTATTGTGGTACTGTTGACCACTGGCCACTGGCTTCCACTGCACTGCAAGCTGCAGCCTCCAGCTTTATGCCAATCGATTTTACCCGCTGCTGCTATCTGCTCTTCTTGCTGCTCACACTAGGATGCTGTTGCCGATACACTGCAACACTGCTCTCTACTCTTCTCCAGCACCCCCCCCCTTCTGTATGTTATTTGATTCGAAGCGTCAATTCATCAACATTTCTAAAAGCATGTTTGTTGTAACTACTCTCTACAGAAGAAGTAGTCCCTTTGAAAACTGTAGACAGTATGCGTGTTGTACCACAAATTAAATTCCATTCACCTACATTATATTGGAGGGGAGGCAAAAATCTCAGAGACAGATATCTCAAAACTAGGCAAACAAAACAAAAACTATCTGCATGGCTGCATACCACCAGAAGCTGATAAAGTATGTATTTGTGATTTGGGCGAACCGATCCTTCAGTTCAGCTGTGTGTGATGACATTTTCTTTTACTTCAGGCTGCATAATTGGCTGTTCTTTGGTAATTCATTTTCTTCGCTCAGAATGCACTAGAAACAATTTCCTGGCCAGAAACTTTCATGAATAATATATAGTGGCCCAACAGCCCTTTCAGAGAAGCCCTTACAAAACACATCCGCACTGTATGCACAGTCTTACATTATTTGACCTTTTCATTTAAAATGTGATGTTGGTTATTCAGTTTCAGCAACAATGACCTGCATCTATGTGCTCATGTCCTTATTCTCATTTTATCTGCCTTGTCTGGTTTTATTTCTTTTTGTAAAGCACTTTGTAACATTGTTAAGAAAAGCGCTATATAAATAAAGTTTAATATTATTATTACCGATCTAAGATAGAAGTAAAAAGAAGTGGGTGGATTTGTGTGGGTTGCTGGACTGAGCTCTAAGCATTTTAATACCAGCACTGAGTCTAATACGCCAAATTCTAAAACAATATCATTTGTTTCTGTACCTTTCTGTATTAAATTGTATAACAGTTGGTAATTAAATGTAAACTATTGAACAGAACATTATATGAATGCTTTCATACAGTGAACCTGACCAGGCAATATGGATCTACTCTAATGTATAAAGGTGTTTATAATGTGTTGTACACCTCACCTCACTACAGAATACACCTTCGTACGACACCACCACTAACTACTTCACTTGGGTGTACGTACCTATTAATGTGTTAATTTAAAGTACTCTACCCACTTTACAAGGATTCATTTAATATTAATAATTTATGAATTTGATTACTAAATGCAGCGTCTGGGTTACTGTGTCTGGTGACCTCTGACGTTTAGGGGGCAACCCTCGATACAACCCAAACTATTCACAGGCCTCTGTAAAATGAAAATTAGTAGAACTGTAGCAGCATTAAACTTGTTATGCTTACAACAATTTCACGACAATACTCATGTACTCAGAACTCATGTTAGGATGAAATTATTGCTGTGCATGTAAACATACTGTTGTATATACAGTATATAGTGCATGGGGCAGCACAGTGGAAGTCACAAGGTCAAGGCCCTACGCCGGATCAGGGATCTTGTTCTGTAGCTAACAACAACAACAACAGCAAGTGTGTTTGAGTATTGGCCGTTCTGTGGCAGCCCACCTTGCTGTGCGCGTAGACCACAGAGCCCAGCAGCTTCCAGGTGCCTCCTCTTCGGTCCATTCGCACCATGCGTAGGATCTGCAGGAAACGCAGGCTCCGCAGGACCGAGGTGGCGAAGATGTTGCTCTGGCTACCCGCCGACACCACCGCCACCGACGCTATCAGCACTATGATGTCTGGAGGGCAGGGAGGAAACACACACACACGAGGGCTCACCAAAAGAAAAGCTGAAATCTACACTAACTATAATTCGTTATGACTCAAACCTGGAAACAAAATACAGTGTATCTGGCATCATGTTCATACATTTTAGTTTTATAAATGTCCTAATATATTTAACTGAATGGAAAGAACATTCTAGGACAAGGCTTCCTTTAAAAGTTGTGTTATTTTGTAAAAGTATGACTTAATGCTCTCTTCCTGCAATTTGTATTCTAAATTTTGCCTCCATGCAATGTATTTTTGTCATCTGTGTTCATGTTGTTTATTTTCATGATATTTCTTGCATTGTTGATGAATACTCATGTAATTCAAGTCAACTGAGTTCATTACATTTGAACATGGACTCAAATGATGATTTGTTTAAGACTTTGATGCAAAAACAATATTTGTATCACCCAAATACTGTGAAACAACAATGATTACACTCATGATAAAGTTACATAAATAGATTATACATGCTTATGCGCATGAGAACAAAAAGAAATTGAAACGACTTGTCATAGGAGCAGAAAAGTGTCACCCTGATAGCTTAGAAGTCCAACCTAAAGGCAAGTATATCTTACTAATACTACTTAATGTGAAACTGGCCTTTTAAACAGACAGGTGGGATGGTTCATCCAAGCCTCAAGGTCAGAATATCTGGGACTAGCTTGATGTCTCTCATGTTGCTGCAATAACAGCACCTGACTGTTGTCTCCTCACGCTCACCCTTCACTGTGGCAAGTTATCCCAACAACGGCTCCATATCACTAGAGCTGACATAATCCGCCATGGGCATCAACAGTACGATAATGTACTGTGAACTCTTCCTATATGCACCATATGTTTGCATAAGACTCCTGGCTACCACATTGATCTGCTGTGGACATAAACAGGACAGCGGGGAAGAAGTAAGTGGCTCACGCACTGATTCATGAAGAATATTTTTCCATATTACATCCATCGGAAATGATCAAGATCTCTACGGTCTACGGGTTTCATATTTGTTTCTCATTTAATTTTCCCATAAGCACATATAAGTGCTTCTATATTCACTGCAATATTTAAAATAATGGTGCAATGTTCCCTATTTAATACTCATGTGCAATATACTCTGTTTACAGTTTAAAATTCCCTATTTATTGACATCTATTCATACTTCTATTACTGCTGTGCAATATCCACCGTCTCATAATCATCTTAATAAGCTACACTTAACTTGACAGTACTCATTATTGCACTATTACTTATTACTTATATTATTACATTGTATTATACCATACATACTTATCAACCTCTAAATCCACTTGGTACTTACACTTATTTTAGCTTTTATACTTATATCCACTTTGTACTTAATTTATCTTACCTGTATTATAGCGTATTATATTTTGATTTGCTTAGTACTTCTATTCCTTCTAAGTGTGCACTGACATGAGAGTGAGCAGCTGTAACGAATGAGTTTCCCCTCGGGGATCAATAAAGTACTTCTGATTCTGATTCTGAAGTGCAGCCAAACTGTATGTGCTGCAACTTGTGACAGACAGATACACAAACATCAACAAACAAAGGCACAGACAGAGAAACAGGCAGCCATACGCACATACAGATTTAACTCTGTTCAGAGGAAGTTCACACAGAAACCACACTGAACAAATGAATAACATCAAACCCACAAAGAACACTGACAACTAAAGTAACAAGCTCCTATGACTCAAGAAATAACTTTTTTTTTCTCCTCTTTTCCCCTTCGCTTCTCTCTCAAACAGATCTTCCATTTCAGTGACGCGCCATGTGAAACTCTACCCTTGAGTAGTGTTATTTAGTTTGCTCTGTGCAAGAGGTTTTCCCTCACATACTGTATAACCATCCCTTTTGCTCCTGTCCTACCGCCGAACCCGTTTTTTTTTTGAGAGAAAATGCAGACCAAGGTGTGGCTAATGGCTCCTGTTCGAAACCATGGACCAGTTGACCCATAGTGGAGAGAGAGAGAAGGGGAAAAGTCAGCAGCAGCACCATGAAAAATACATGATTGAAACCCAGGAGATGACGGGGCACCCGCAGAGCTGCAGCGGGTTCACTCCCTTTGAAGGTGCAGGGAGAAAAATGTGAGGAAAGTGACTGACAGAGGGATGAATGTGTGCGCGCGTTTGAGTATCAGTGTGGTGTGTTTTTATTGGACTTTTATCATTTGCAACCCACAGGAGACAATCCACAAATGTGTAGCATGATACACAAATACCTCACATCTCACAAACATGGATTTTTTTATTTGTGTTGTGTAAAGTCATAAAAAATACAGAGGGATTGTGAATATGCATACTTACTCTGTAAAAACAAATTTTAATTCCACATAAAATGATATAGGTTTTACAAATGTAAACAGTTTCACCCCAAGAATTACATGTAAAGTGATATTTACACCTTTGTGGATCCATTTTTGCACATTTGTAGACTGCTTCCTGTCAGCTTGCGGGCCACGTGACATTTGTGACTTCCCTCCTATTTATTTGTGGAATTTTGTCCGAGTCGTACCGCAGCAGATCTGTCAAAAGGAATCTGTAAATTGAGGTGCAGTTACTAGCTACTAGATTCCCTCACATGAGTTGACGGAACTACAGTCTGTAAGCTGCTGGAAGAAAGCGTCAGATGAAAGAGTCATCGTACCACAGGAGAAAACAAGCTGGCTTCTACCAGGAGGTGAAAGACCAGGTGGAGCATCTTTATTTAACCTAAAGGGCGTGATTCAGGATCGGGTTCATCACTGTCATCTCCAGCTGAGTGTGCTGTGCTTGCTTACTTACTGGCGTTACCCACAGTTTGCTAACATTAGCGTTAGCTAGCTGTGGCAGTGGTGTACAAGCTAGCTCATGTTAGATCATTTAGTTCGGGGCCCTGTTTCAGAAAGCGGGTTTAGTGAAAACTCTGAGGGAAACTCTGGGTTTTCAGTTCCAGAAAGAGAGGTAACCTAGCCTGCTCGCTGGCAGGTTTTCTTCAACAAACCCCGAGTTTCACTGTGATGACACGCTGTTTCATTTCCTCATTCATTCAGTCCCTATCAAAGCGCTATCGAAGCGCATTCGTTTCTTTTCAACGAAATTCAGTCCAGTTAACAGACAGCTCTTCTGGCAGCAGTTATCAGCGGCTCCAACAGTGAACTTCAACTTTGGAAAAAATGGACAGTAAAAGGCACAAGCCTATGTTCCATAAAATCAATTTTATCTTAATAAATCTCCATTAAATCTTTGTGTTTCGATCGCATTCGGAGGTGGCGTAGAGGGTTTGAACTTGTGATGTGTTCAAGCTAAGACTGCGTGACAAGTTGCTCTTTAAGGTGCAGTTAGACGGAATTCATTAGCATGCTGTAGCAAAAAGCAGGCAGGACAGGAGACAGCGTGGGTAGGGTTGTAGGTGCAAACTGCTGCAGCTAGCATGACTACTTGTAAATTACACAGCTTCTTAACAAACACTGTATTGTTACTAACCCCTATCAGTGTCCTTGCAATCACAGCAGCCAAACAGCATCCCTCCTTGCATCATAAAGTGTTCTGACCTTCAGGCAAACCCTCAAGTGATGGAACCCAACAGGGAAATCAGACAAACATATCAGGAAGATTGTATGATATTACAGTCCATCCTCAGGCGCACCATTCCAGGACATTTACCAACACTTTCCAGGAGGACCAGCCCCAGTGAGTGATGGGAATTGTGCAGCAGGAGTCATTTATTCAGGTTGTTAGCGGCTGTGTTTCTTTCTCAGTCCTCAGGGAGTGTCCATACTGAAGGATTTGGTCTTAATGAGCTTTATGTGACTGCAGTGGACAAATCAACTGCTTACACCAGTTGAGGTGAAATTGGTTCCAGTTATTTATGAGTTCATTCTGGTCACTCTGGGACATGTACGTTTACGCACTGGTACATATAGGAAACTACACTTAAACAGACATGAACAGAAACACACACAGCCTCAGAAACTCAACAGTGGCGGTGACTGTTGGATCTTACCAGTCAAGAATGAATAAAGAGTACAACAGAAGAGCACGCAGCGGTACACATGCATTGACAGACTACCACAGGTCTTGGTCACATTCGGTAAAATTTTGTTTTAGTGTTCAAATTCTGCATGCAAACTGATCATTTGACCACACGGAGAGTTTTTACAGAAGCAATAAACTACTTCCCTTAGCGAGCATTATTTTAGCACTAATATGAATGTACAATTTCAGCTAAGTTGTTTACATGCATGTTTGATACTGTGTAGCTGAGGATCCCTGCTGCCACAAATAAACCAGTTACCAGCATTTTCCCTCTGGCATGAGCCACCAGCAAAGAATATGAAAAATATATATATTTGAACAATTCCACAGATGACTTAGCTAAATGATGTATCTTCTGGGTTCAGTATTATAGATATTACAGAGGTAAACTCATTATGGCTCATCGGTTTTCAAAGGGCACATCAGATAGTACTGATATATAACATGGTAATACAGGTAAGGCGACCAGTTAACATGATACTATATCTGCTTACATGTCCTGAATACAGTATAACAATGTGTTTAATATTGTTTGACAAAATAATGTCAACTTAAGGTCTACTTACTAGCTTTGTCAGGGCTTTCAACCGTATTACACAGTCTTGGAACTGGCTCGAGTGTCATCATGTGACCTATGCACGTAGGTTTTCTAACACTGGTTATCCAATGATCATCCAACTTCATCCATTCACTGATGAAGACTGTGATATATGGTTGAAAGCCTTGACTAAGCTGTGAACTAAGTGAACCTTGAGTTGAGATTATTTCGCCATACATACAGATCACAAGGTCAAGAACAATCTTCCATGCTTAATTAATATTATTCCCAGAAATTAGAATCTTTTACGGAAATGAAAATGAGATTTTGTGGCCTTTGTGATAACACAGTGGTGCTATGAACGGTAAGTAGAGGGTCTGGGGACGACATGTTTGCCTTAGTGCCAGTGTAGAAAAAACTAGGACTGAAAAATCGTTAAATCGTCTAGACATTTAACAGCAAATATCGCTGCTCTCATTTATGTATTTACTCACTTGTTTTATCTACCATAATCTTCTGGAGCCAAACTCAAATTAGTCTGTCAGTGAAGATCCCATTATTTACTCCTCTATCTGCACGGTAAAAGAAATCCTCACTTTGACGAGCATTGTTTAAATAAATCCCTGTTCCACAGTGGGCTGTAATCTAAAATCAAACCATATATGTTCACATTGTAGTTGTGATTTTATACAAAACTCCCATAATCCCCTTCTCGTATGCATTTTTAAATTTGATTACGTCACAGTGTGAGAGATACAGTTATATATGGAGACATGAACGCAGCAGTCGCAGGGTTTCTCTCCGTAAGGAAGCAAGAACACAGAGAAAGCCAATGATACACCTAATTTATTCGTTCGGTTTATCTGTCAAAGCCACAAACGCATGATGGGACTGATCATCTCCATCTGTCTCTCTACTGCTCAGGTCCTCATTTTCTCTTTCATTTTCTCCCATCGTCGCTCTCATTTCTTCACACTCTATTTCTCTGCCTCTCTCTCTTACTTTATTTTCACCCCTATTTTTTGTTTTGCTCATATTCCCTCAGTGCTGACAAACTACAGCGCCCGCTACAAAGTGTAGCTCAGGGCACTGTGTGACCTCTAAGCCCTGCTCTCCCCCCCCCCCTTGAGCACCCTACTGTACTTTCCAAGAAGGAGCAGAGAGATCCATGTCTAAACAGTGGAAAGAATAAAAGGCAGTTAATGCAACCTCATTACGTAAATGCTCTCTGCTCTTATGAGCTCTGACCACAACTGAAAATGACACAAGCAAGCTATGGTCAATAGCGTGCTGTGGAACAGTGCTTACGCAGTTTGATGTTAGACGCATCAAAGTGCGTTCACAGAGAGGACAGCTGCGGCCCACTACAGGGCAAGAAGAAGGCAACTGAAAGGAGAAACAATGAAGGAGAGGAAATGATACTCCTGCTAGAAAAAAACCCCCCAACTTTTTGGGGGGAATTATCTGTGTCTGTTTCCACAAAACAGACTCACCTATGACGCAGAAAGGCTTCCTGGCGAAGCGGAGTCGGCCCTGCCATCCTCTGTAGCGACAGCAGCATCCAGCCGACCAGATGCGGACGATGTACTCCAACCCAAACACCACAATCATCACAAACTCCTGTTCAAAAAGACAGAAACAACAGTTGTTTTGGCAGTGTGTTAATGATGGTAACAGAGGCATTATATATTAGTCATTGCTTGTCAGATTACAAATCCATCATCACTTATTATTATACATATCATTAATGCAATGTTTTTGTCATTAAAATGGACTCCAGGTTGACAAAGTATTGTATCTGATAATGACTATGACAGGTCGTCTGTTATTGCACACACATTGAATAAGCTTCCATTAGACGACGACGCTGATGCAATTAGCGCAGTACAATTTGTGAAATGGTAGTTACTGCTGCAGGGGCAATCGTGTGCAGTAAATGTATAAAAAAAGCGACCTCTCCTTTCAGTTAGAGTCTTTTAAAAAGCGTTTTTGCTCTTGCGCCCACTAGTAGGTCATTCTGTTCTTCCTGACTTTGTTCCTGAAGGCAATTTTGAACTCCATTTAGTCTTATTAGTACTAAAAGTAAGTTAAGTTCCCAGTTTGAGGGCAAGACACTTAAACAAATGAGCCACTGATCTAGAAGTCTAGGTCTGCTATTTATTATAGAGGAGATACTCTTTGTAATCCTAATCCAGTACTTCACATCTCCCCTCTATTCTATTAAATCACAATTTGCACAAATCACTCTGATCAGGTTTTCCATTTACATTCCTCCATTTTCAACCTCAATACTCAGTCTGTTTAGACTCACTACCTTTAGGGGGAAAAAAGAAAGAAGTAAAGCATTCTGTACTTCCCCAACAAATTGTTGTTCCTGGCAGTGTGGAGAAGGCTTGGAAACAGAATTTAGACCTTTGTGAAGGCAAATACCTATTTTACAGAACAGTTAACTGCATAAGTAAAATGTAAGGAAAAAATCAGAATTTTACAGACTCTATGCCCTCTGTATTTCTAAAAAGAACCTTGAGACTAAAGGAAAACGCTTCATGGTGCAAATGTTATGTTGTATGTGTGTTAGCTAATTGCACTGACAGGAAGTGGTCCGACATTCTGCCTGGAAAAATGTCATCATATTGAATTGTATTGTATAGAAGGTCAAACTGTAATGACAACAGTGTGATTTGATGTCACGTCCTCAAAAAAGGTCTAAGCACGCTATGCCATTGTTTAAAACATTGTAATAATCCTAAATTGACTTTGTGACCATTGGAGATGATTTAAAACAATGGACAATGGTAACAATGGTAATATTAAAATGCTTTTTGAAGTAGAGCATGACAAATACACATTTTTTCAAGCCTATATACAATAGATAGATGGTTCTTGTTTCTTTACCTTTCACCCTTTTTCCATACCCACGTCAAACTAGAGCCTGACCAATAACTGAAGAAAAAAGGTAACGCTAAGGAAAAAAGCATTAACTGGCATTTTGTTGATAGAAATTTTTTTTTTCTCAGTTTCTTACCAGAATGAGCAGACAGTAGGGGGAGAAGTCCTGATGAGCCGGGATGGTGGAGAACACAGAGAGGACCAGGCAGCTGAAGACCAAGATGAACCTGAACAGAACAACAGAAAAACAAAGGAGAGAATCATACATATGACACACACAAGTGGAATCAAACAGGATGACACCACACTGACCAACAGATCAGATCTCAAGTTCCAAAACATAATTTCCACTGGTCACAAATATGCCGTTGATCATAGAAATGTGCACTCAAGTGGAATTGTCCGCTGTATTTTCCTCTGTGACAAACTCTTGAACCCATTCTGGCACCGAAGGAGGATCAGAACACGAACAACCTGGCAGCACAATCACAAAACTTATTTCCTCTCTGCAGTGAACCATGAGCCCGACTATTATTCAATTTCCTGAGATATCAAGTTAATCATGCTTGTTTGTGTAACATGATTTGCAAGAAACAAGCAGTGAAACTGCGGCTATTGGAAAACAAGCAACATCCGACCATTTCCACACTCCAACTGTCGCTCCCTCCGCCAGGAAACCGTAGCCTTCTATCTTCATAACCATAACGTGTTTTTTCCCCATCGCATAAATCTTCCAAAAACACATCGTTGTCTGAAATACAAGCATGGGGTTTAGAGTTACGGTGGCTCCCGATGCTAAACGGCGAGAGCACATCTGTGTTTTATCATCTCAGATCTCCTCTTAAGCCTTCTGGAGAAAGACCGGTTGACATGCTGTGTGTGTACTTTCTTTTTCAATGTTGTCCAAGGAGAGGTTAAAGTAGAGCAGACATGGCTTTTTTTCAGTCATGTCCCGCTTTATGTTTGTACAGTTACACATTAATAATTCAAATGGGAGACCTTTTGCTAAGCGCTAACCCTTAGGCCTCTAAATTTGTGAAAAACTTTCCGTTCAAAAGGGGAGACTTCGCTCTCAGGATACTGGTCTCATGATAGCAAGGGCTGGTACAGTATATGTGGCAGAAAGACCAGCAACGTTACGTGCAAAGCCAGCGGTAACGGGACAGGAAAGGTGGAGCTAATTAAAAATAATGAGCTGTCTGGGTGGTACCTCTACCAAAGAGCTGCTTACATCGTAATTCTCATCACAGTTTAATAGAACTTTGTCTGTAAATGTTCCTTTCATCAAAGAGATCCATCAGACAAACTAATAGCCTGACAGCAACGACAACCGGGATGGCCACATGACAAATCACAATATACTTTTCCACATATTCAAAAAGAGAACGTTTCAAAACATTCCATTTCCGTGACCGAAATGTCTTATGTTGGATACAGTGCATTTTCTAGAAATCAAAAAAATCTCCTCATTAAAGAGCCAACTCAGCATATTACCTTCAGACAACCAAAACACATCGGGGTTCTGATGAGCAGATGATTCCTCACGTCGCTGTACATGGGGCAGTGGAACACAAAATGAAATTCATCCTCAACACCAAGATCACAAAAACACATAAACGCTGCTCTTCAGGAAAACCTTTATATGTGCGTACCTCAGGTGCCATCAGTGGGGTACCAGCTCTTAACTGAGCACACAGGACCCTGTGCCCTCTCTTTAAATTAAATATAAGGTTCAGTGTAGCAGTCGTCTTTAATTTAAACATAGTTTCTGAGCTATGGCTTATTCCAAATCTCCTCCTTCCAGTGTTCCTTATAGATCTTTAATAGTTTTTGTTTGACTATATTTATGTTACACTGCAAATTATTCCCCAAAATAAAATGTAAATCAGAAAGACAGAATACTGCAGAAACGTCTCTTGACCCAGGATGACGGTGTGCGCTGTCCCAGTTAAAGACCTTTTTGGTGTGCCTTTCCTCTGGCAACTGGACGAGCCGGTTCCACAGCCGTGGAGCTATTTCACATCTCTGCTTTACAAGACATGACTCCCATGCCATGTCCTCTTCAATAGCTCACTCAGCAGCATATTTATGCACCCCAAGAAAGCACCTCATGGCTCGACTCTGGATAGCATCCTTAATACCCCACACCCCTGCAGCATAAAATAAAATTGAGCCTACCATTGAATCATAAAGGTTTTAAAATGTTGAAAAACCAAGGTCAGGACACAGTTTCATCTTAGTCATCACAGACCCTAACGCTCCTCCTGCTGACTCTGCCAATGCTTCTTTTTCCTGCAAGATATTTATGAGCTTTGATCCAAACTGAAATGTACAACGTTGCTCAGCTGTTCATAGTGCTTTCTATAATGTATAATCTGTGCTTTTTCACTGTTAATAGCAAGTCTCCATCTGCTACACCACAAACTCATAATATTCAGCATTTTTTTGTAAATGCATCTCTTTCTCGGCAACCAACACAATGTCATCAGCAAGAATGCTAAAGTTCATATCGTCAATCGATTAATAAGTGCCTGAAATCTCAATTTACTGTTCACTATTGAGCAGTGATGGAACGTAAGTACATTTACTTAAGTACTGTACTTCAGTACAGTTTTGACATACTTGTACTTTACTTGAGTATTTCCATTTGATGCTACATTATGCGTCTGCTCCACCATGTTTCAGAGGGAAATATTGTACTTTTTCCTTCACTACATTAATTTGACACTTATAGTGATACAGTATGCTTATACGGTATGATGCAGTATACTACTCATCTACCCAGTGGTATACAAAGTATCTGAATTTGGCTCCACACTGACAAACATTAAAATGCTCTAACATGTATTTGTTAGTGATAAAAACAGAATAGTATAATATTTTATAATAATGCAACACTGTGAAAGGAGCCATTCTACATAAGTACTTTTACTTTTGATACTTTAAGTACATTTTACTGATAATACATCTGTAAATTTACTTAAGTAACATTTTGAATTCAGGACTTTTTCTTGTAATGGAGTATTGTTAGACAATGGTATTTCTACTTTTACTTAAGTTAAGGATCTGAGTACTTCTTCCACCACTGCTATAGAGTAAACTATTTAGTATCTATTATTTAGGGTGTTGGTAGTAGGTTAGTAGTGACCGAGTGAACGATGGACTGATTTAGGACACAGCTTTTCATCTTAATATAAGGAAATGTGTCCATTTCATTAAAACTGCCAAAACTGATTTTTTTGGCCACTTGGGGGCAGTGGAAACAAGTTGTGAACACAAAGTTGACATATCAGTTAAATTAAATTTTATTTATATAGTGACAATTCACAACAGTTATCTCATTGCACTTTTCTTCTAGAGCAGGTCTGGACTGTGCTGTTTTTAATCACCTTTTATGTGGATAAGGCGAAACTTCTTAGCAAACAGTTTCTTATTTACACATCCAGCAGTTAAAGAGCTACATTATCATTTATTTGGAATTGTGTTTCTGGTCACCTGACTAAGTCTTTAGCTCCAACTCCTGAGAGAAATATCCGGCTCTTTAGCTGCTAAATGCTGCACGATGTTCACCACCTAGATGCCAACTTTGACTGTCTGCTGTTTGGTGCTGAGCAGGTCGTGTACTGGCCGAAAACTACGCTATGAGATCGAACCAAACCTGTAAAGCTTAGTGCCAGACAGCTAAACAATGAGCTGAAACTCATTTGGTAATGCGCATAGCATTTGTATCCAGCGCAGGAGTGGCAGACTAATAAGTGTAAATACATTTAATGGCTATAGCAGAATAAATGCCAGGCGAAAATAGTGTAAAAATTGGGTTTGATATGACAGAAATCTTAAGAATTCGCATCACCAATGCACTGTAAGCCGTTACCACCAGTTTACTGCCATGAAAGTACAGGGCTGAGTATTTTACAGCTCGATTTCTTAGTCAGTGCAACGATATCATGTCCTCAAAACCCTATTTCTCAAACATTAGAGCACGAATTTTTAAAAAGCTTTTGCCCAATATAATCCATTTCCACTTGCAAAAATTGGCAGTATGATATTGGCTCTACCCATAATGCACTTTGTCCATCTCCACAGCTGTATTGAAGTAGAGACTGGGGACTCCTTACTATCAGCTCCTTGGTGGCAAATTGACCCCAGATTATCACAGGGCTGAAAGGAAGTCTTTCAAGCTCAAAAACCGGGGGCCATCAGGATAACATCCAGTGTTTGAATGCCGCCTGTGTGAAAATGGTGGGTGTGTAGAGTGGGCCAGTGTCCCATAGCCTGCTGTTCTGATCCTTGTCACTCTTTGATATCCAGAGAGCCAAAATGGAGGTCAAAATTTTCCACAGCCACGAGAATGGTCATGTCATTATTACTCGACCCATACGTTCTCTGCGCTCTGTCACATGGCTCAGAGAACCGCTGGAGGTTCCGAGTGAAATAAAAGCATTAAAGTATCAAAAGTTTGAGGTTTCCTCTGTTGACATTTCCAAAGATTTGAATAATGTGATTTTGAATGGAGGAAAACATCTAGTGACAGGCATTGTGGTGCTGTCAGCTGAAAAGCAAGCTCCTTGTCACCGGCACACCTACGCCTCTCGCACTTACAAGGTTGTCAGACCGAAAATTACAGAGTGACAATCAACTCCCTTCATCCATAGCCTAACTCGTGTTTCCATTTTGAATATATTTACTGTATAAGGGAGTAGAGAATTATTGAAAAGCACCATGACAGTGTCATTAAGCTCTCAACAAAGTTTATTAATTAATCCCCCAAACTAGTGTTCTCTCAGCCGGCATTGGTCCCTGTGTGTCACGATGGCCTGCGCTCATAAGTGGCAGAATTAATCTGGAGTGTCTTGCTCCGCACTTCCAGCAGAGTGATCACTATTAACCTTCCAAACAGCAGTGGCTGAAAACTAAGCTAGCTTACACACACACACACACGCGCGCGCGCGCGCAAACACACAAACGCACCCTCGCAATCGCAACATAGAGGCATCTGTCCTTCGTCCCACTCACCCAATCACCTCTTTCAAAAGCACCCTCCATCCTTCCTCCACTCACAAATGAGCTGAAAGCGACCCAGCACCCTGAACGAGTGGTAAGTGCTGCTCTTATTGGCAAAACTTAATTGATATGTTTGGAAAATGAGTCGCAAGACTAATGACTAATGTCCACAACTGGTGGATAAAAACAGATATACAGCACCTCTGTGATCCTCTTTGTTATCTCTGTTCAGAGGCAGGGCAAGAGGGTTGGCTAGAGGTGGCACAGCCCCTCTCCGTCGTGGAATCTGATTGGCCACCCCTGGTTCCCCCCCTACCAGAGTCAGAAGATGATAGGTAGTTGGCTTATTGCTATCAGAACCTCTATATGAAGTTACTGTTAACATTTCTTGTTACAAAATCAATCGCGACCACAAAGAGACACAAAACGACCACAAACGACGTATCATTTGTAGCCATTTTGTGTCTCTCTCAGTCTGGGTGTCTTGCTCCTTTGTAGGAGTGGTGGGGGTCCTTTCACATGTCTGTGTCCAGGAGCCCGTTGTCTCATAATTATCCATGGCTGTAGGCTTTTTGGATATACAAATAGCAGCTATTTATTTGGCATTCATTTATTACACTGAATAAACAATGTAACTATTAATAATGCACAGCTTATTAATGCAAAGACCCAGGGCTTTAAACTTAACTAATTTCCCAAATGTGCCACCCCCCCCCATTCACCCCTTCCTGTGTTTTCCTAAGGTATGGATTTGACTTGTGTGTCTGGTGAAAGTCTTCTCTTTTTATTTCTACGATGAACCAAGACAGATACTGTGGAAAGAGAAAAATCAATGCAACCTCGAGACCCACAGGCTGAGTGTAAAATGTAAAGAACCATTACTCTGGAAGTCATCAAAAAGGGCCATTCTGGTGACTCCTGGTCATGTATTAAATGGGTCAATGCGCACTGATTTACTTAATGATGAGATCCGATCGGGTTTCTTATGCCAGATGCTTACAGAAGAAGCCCTCACTCACATGACATGTAGATATGTCCTTTGATGCTGTCCATGGTCCTGAAACCAAATTCTGCTCCTGCCTTTGATTGCACCCGTGGGTTGTTGATTTATCATTACGTTTCGCTTTCACAGTACACCATGATGCTATTTAATCTGGGTTAATATGAAAGCAGATATTTAATTGTCTATGTCTTTGTAGCTAACTCTCTTTTCCTATTACCCTGCCATTTACACTGAGCTGTGTCTCAGTTCCAAAGCACATAATACTATCCATTTTTGGCAACAGTTAGTATACCAGAAATCAATGCACTTTACCATGTTGTACAAACACGAAATAACATAAGAAGTGCACCAACAGCTGTTAATCAAACTCTGACTCTGGAAAACTACAGCCAGTTAGGGAGGAAGCACAGTGTCTTTCCAAAGATTTAACTTTACTTTTGTTTTCTGCGATGTTCCTGGAGCTGTTTCACTCGTAACCACACTTGTTGTCATTTTTTCAGGCTGTTTGTAGCTCCCCCATTCCCATCGAGTGAAACTAGAGTATACTTAGCTTTATCACTTTTCCATTGTGAACACTGGGGCTGCAACTAAGCATTTTCATTATCGATCTGTCACTTATTTTTCCAGTTAATTAATTAAAAGGGCACTACATTCTTTTTGCCTGGTGAGGGGGTCAGTGTACTCACATGCTTTGGCAGAAGGTGGCGTTCTCAAATACCATAGCTGGGGTTGCAGACATAATAAAGATTGACCACTTTTTCACTTGACTTCTTAAATAAAGCTGAGGCTGGGAACAGGAGAAGTGTGTGTCACGTTAATGTCAGCTCTGCATTATCCTTAGTGACTTAGTATGAGGAGACAAGGATACAAAAAGAAACCTAAAACCTAATAAAACACTTGCTCGGGGTCGGCGTCTGTCAGCCTTTCGGATGTCTGTCTCGTTACGACATTTGCTGAGTGTGTCTTCGATTGTTCACTTGTCCAGGATCTGTACGTATTGTATTATTAGATTATTGAACAGCTTTTAAATACAATTTCTGTGGTTATGAGAGTACTTAGAACTAAGCTAAGTAAGCAAATTGTGTGATTTTCATGTTTTAGCTTTAGGTTTCAAGTCTGAGGGCCCCCAGACTTTTAAAATGCATTCAAATGCTGGTAGATCATCTCAGAAATACAAAGTAGTAAAGCTAAATGATGCATTTTCTCTCTATAATCATGCAGCATGGCCATCAGAAGTTATCACGCGGTCCAAAGAGTAAAACATCATCCATAAAAACTTCATCACCAATGGTCTCAACATTATTACCCACAGTGGTCTGTCTAGCTCTTTTTATGGTGACTGTGACCCAGAGACAGGACCTCATGACCTCTGACCTACCCTGTGAGGTCATGCAGTTACATTCCTCCACAGAGTTGGTCATGCATTGCATGCCTCAAAGCATTTTTTGCATTCAGCCTGACAAAAAAGTTGGTTTATTCCAACAGCGGCAGGCCTTCTCAGTGTACTTTGCACATTCCTGAGGCTTGCATGGGGGAGGAGTAGGTTTAAGGGATATGTCTTACACTATTAGATTGTTATCACTGGTTTAAGTACTGTACTTACATTCCCTGACTTTACACTCTTTCAGCACAGTCACACACATATGCACAAACACGTGCAAGACAGCATGTTTGCGCATGTGTTCCGTGCAAGCTTTCGGCTGCTACGTGCTATAAGCCAGAGTGCTGCCAGTGAGCTGGGGAAATGAGTGTGACTGTAAAGCTCAGAGGACGCTGCTACGACACCGAAGGCGACGGAACAATTTCCATAATGCACCTGGGCTTTGTGAAAGGCTGAGCCAGGGACGCTGCACACTGTATTTTGTCAAAGAGTGGCGGTGGTGGTGGTGGTGGTGGTGGTGGGGGGTGTCTCACCTTTCCCATTACGCTGATGTTATGCACCTCAGCCTGCAAGAGGCATTGAAAGAGAGAGCAGAATGAGCAGAATGTGTTTGGGAGATTAGACGAGTGCAAATTTACTTGCAAAGTTGGCACAAAGAGGGACCGGGAGCGAGGATTTTCATGACGTCTTGACTATTGATACAGTGAGGTGGTTTAGGAGGAGCCCCGTGGGTTCGTTTGTTGGTGTGTGAGGCTTTTTGCCGTGCACAGTGTTTAGAAGAACGACACCATTTCGATAACACAGGCAACACACAGGACTGTGGAAATAATGCCTGCAGTCGGATCCGTTGGTGCTCCGTGCATCCAAATAAAAGAAAGTATAGCGCAAGGATTTTCAAACTGTTGTGGCTACATTAAGAATAACAAACACATACACTGTAACTTGAACATTATATATTTTAAATGACGTCCTATTTTGTGGTGGGGCTGCCATACTGTTTGTGTTTGGGTTAAGGAAAGGAAGTTCTATCCACCACAATGAAAGGTTAGAAATATTTAGAAAATATTGCAAAGTCAACACATGACGCATCTTGTTGATTGCCAAGATTTTCATTCATTTCTTGCTCTTCTTCTACTTTGTAGACAGAGACATTCCTTTACATGTCATTTCATTTTATTTTTTGTTGTTTGGCTTTTGTACGTGCACACAGGCTGAACCTATGAAGCTCTGTATGTTTTGAGAGTAATTAGGAACAGGGTTGCTCTTTCCATTACATCCATGACACTTGCCAATGCTCTCAGTTTTGCTGCTCGGCCAAGTTTACTACCACTGACATGTTCTGACATCACTGGATGGAGAGTTTCATTTGCTTTTCTCTGCCTGGGGGCGTCACTACAGCTCTACATGTCAGGCGGCCATACGACTTCCCAGGATTTCTAAACAGTAAAAAACAGCAGGCTTTCTAGATCACTTCACATTGAGGACAGAGGCTCTTGTAGCAGGCAAAAACTGCCACCATGCCCAGCAGCTGCAGCACAGACTCATGGCACTTTCAACCTAAACACACTCAATATACATTTTTAACAATGAAGTTAGTTGTTGTTAAACCTGCTACTGATTATGGCGAACTTGTTAGCAAACCAACAGTTCCTTATTTACACATCCAGCAGCTACGGAGCAACGTTATCATTCATTTGGAGTTTCTGACCAGCTGATCACTATAAGTCCAATATTCACTGTCTTTGAGCTCCGTTTTTGGTCTCTACCAACTCCTGAGGTAAATATCTGGCTGTTTAGCTGCTCCACTATGTTTACCCGCTAGTCGCTAACTTTGTCTTTCCGTACAGTGGGGGTTTTTAGAGCTTTTTCGTTGAAAACGGCTGCAGTAAACGACGCTATGAGAGCGGTGAGAGTCAACCAAAACAGTAAAGTTTGTGGGCCGGACAGCTAAATGAACTGAAACTCACTATGCAGCCACTGTGGAAAACCAAATGTAATCAATTACATTACATTAGGGCTCATTAAGTATTTGGTATTAAGTATTTGCATCACCACTCACTCAACAGCAAACGCTACGTCACTCGTTAACATGATGTAGCATTACTGAAAATCATGGTTTCAAGTTGAATGACAGGGCACTGATGTGGTGCTGTGAAATGCCATGTAGAATGGGAGTTTTTTTTCCTGCTTCAGCCTGCTGGTAGATGTACCTGTCAGCAGCCTTTTTTTGTGCTCTTACTTCCTCCCCCATCAAACACGAAAACCTTTAATGCTAGCTTCAAGTTGTGTACCTTCCGCTGGCTTCAGTCGTCGTCGAACCCCCTCATTTAGTTTAATTTAATGTCGCCAATATATAAAAGCAATGCTCTGTACAGGAAAGGCTTTTTTCCTGCTGTGCGGTAAGGGCTGATGTTCAGTTGCTTCTTAATAATATAACAGGAGACATCTGGAACTACAAAGACTGAAAATACACAATCTTTAGTTTATATTCATTATTTGTGTTTTTCAGTGTTTTTATGATGCAGTTCGCAGTATAATTAAAGTCTGTGATTATAGACGTGTAACATTTTTACTTTTTTCTCTGACAAGATATCTTAACGTGGCAATGTAGGTTGAGACAAAAAGGCCTGCCAGTGAAGCTTGCTTTCAAAACAGCAGTTGAAACATTTTATCAGACATAACATCATGTCCTAATGTCTCGAGAAGCTACAGACAGGCTCTACAGTTTGAAGGAACAGTTCGTACTGTGCAAGTTGTTCTCTTTCAGCTCATAGTGCACAGTCTGAAGAAATTGCAACTGATATTTTGCACCTCTTTTTTAAAAGCCTGAATCTTGCCCTAGTTGGTGTTATATTGCATAACCACCTCCATCATCTTACCTCATTTCCTACTGTGCTCAAAAAAAGATAATTAGTGCAAAAAGCAGATGGAAAGGGTGCATCATCTCGTAATGTTTCTCCCCTCACAGCAGCACTGGAGATAGAGTTGGCTACACGGCTTGGCAGAGATATCACAGCTCACCTCCCAAAAACAGAAACACAAGAGGAAAACAAGAGGAGCCTGCGTTTGGGCATGCACATAATCCTCTGTGCTGTGAACTGATGTTCTATTACAAAAGCAAAATGTGAAGGCGCTACGAGGAGATAAAGCCACAGAGACCACCCACGGTGTTCTGCTGTTTCGCACTCGTCCTTCATTTGAACACATCCAAGAGACTATAATGAAAATTAAGCAAAAACTGCCATGGGTGTATAATGAGAAGTTAAGGGCCTTTAACATGCTTGTTGGAAAAGAAAGAGCAATGCATCTGGATAAAACCACAAGTGTGCAAACCCGTAAAGCAGCCTTATTCCAGTTTAATGTGTCCTGTTCTCTCATGTCGAGGCACGTAAAGAGGCCGTGCAAATTAAAACTCCATCAGCAGAGCTGTAGGAGGACTTGTAATGGAAAGTAAAGGAGGAACTGAACAATTCTGACTTCATAAATGAGCCAGACCCTGTGCGGCCTCCCGCTGTTTTTGAAGCGGCGCTGTGTTGTTGGGGAGGTGTTCATCCCTATATGTAAGTACCGTATGTTGGTGGGACTGCAACCAGGGCTGAATGATTCATCGTTTTCATATCAAATATCGTCGTTTGTGTGGTTTTAAAATGACAAGAGCTGCAATGTTAATTATTAGTTATATAACAGTGTCTTAACAAACAGGGTGAAAAGGTTTCATTAGCAAGAGCTGATTTCACCAACTATAATGACAACTGTTGCAGGCAACTTTACTCAGCTGTAGCTCATTAATGTTAACTATGTGAGTTGTTCAAACAACAAAAAGAGTCTCTTGCTCTCTGCATTCAGCTGACTGTACTATTTATGCTGCGTCAAAGATGAACCACTCTATGTAGGCTAAACTTTGATGTTTGAAGAAATAGACAGTGGGCTGTGTTTTAGACAGGTAGCTAGCAATTAGCTTGGCTGTCATAGCAGATACAATCAAACACTGCCAGACATGACTTAGTTTAGCTTAGTTTTATTCTCTCATGAAACAATATACACATAACAAACATAAACCCAAAACCAGCAGTGTGTCATTATACCATAACTACGTGGCTGATATCAGTAAATATAATGCCACTTCTGAATGTCATGATAACAGTATTTTTGAATATTATTTATTACTGGAAAGTATACTATTACTTACTATATAAGTTTACTTAGACGTTGACTTTTCTCTGACTGACTGGTTTAGGAAGATTTAAATAACACGCAACTGCACTTTATGTGTATATATGCACTCTATGTGATTCTATTCATGTGTGGACACGATAGATTTGTGATAATGCTTCTTAAGTGTATCTTGTTTAAAACTAAGGCCTTGAGTTCCATTCATACGGAATTGTTGCAAATTCCATTGCAATATTTGTTTCAGAAAAACACTCAATTAAACATGTTTCTACAAACTGTAATTAATGATCCTATTCATTATGTTGCGTAAACATTAATGTAAAGTCATATTGGAAAATGCCTAATACAAGTTCCCAGAGCCCAAGGTGACATCTTCAAATGCCATGGTTTGAAACGCTTTGATCTGACCATTGGCATTTTTGGACGACTTACACAATCAGTGATCAAAATAGCTGTTCATTTTCTGTCAGCTGACTAACTGATTAATTGTTTGATCACTATTATGTTGGCAGTGACAGTGTGCATTTAAACATCTGCTTTAAACACTAACATATGACTGATGTGTGGTTGTTGTTGTTGTTGTTTTTTGCACAGACACACTTTCACATCTGGGGTCTAACTAGCACCCTAGATTTCAGAGAGTCACAGACCTCCTCCTACCACACAGCTTCACATCTGGTAACCTGGCCACTCTAAATCAAGGTGAATATTTCATGTAAAGCTGCGTGCTGGACTGAAACAGAGATGCTGGGTGTCTTGATAGGAAGCATCTCGGAACAGCAACACTCGACAGTGTTTTGCAGCATGCGGAAACTGATGTAATGATCTTGTGCTGTAGAGAGCTACAGTGGTTACTGGGTGTGAGGGAGTGTGTCAGCGGTGTTATCACATTGTCTCACTGTGTATCAATATGTGCTTATTGCTAAATTCTTTCTTCCTTTCTTTCATTACCAAGCTTCAGATGAATCACAATCTAGAAGCCCTGCTGCCAACTGAGACTGACGTGACAACTGAAAAAAGGGGCCCTTCATAACGAGACTGGCATGACTATTCATCCTCACTACTACTACTAATTTGAGTATTTCTCACACACAGCTCCCATTATCCCTGTTATGGGAGAGGATATTGTCCAACGCGATCATTGTCAGGGATTGATCTGTGTCATTTACAAGCCTATTGATCCTATTCCACAGCTGAAAATGTCCTCAGTGACTTTCTCGTACAGTCTCATCTCCTCGACTGTGATATGCCTAGTCCTGTGGCGTCCCACTTTTCAGTGACTCTCTCCATCGATCAACACTATTTGTCTACTTTCTCCAGCCAGTGACGGGTCAATACTTGGACCTTCGGGCTCCACCCCACTTCTACGTCCAATCTCCCCCTAGGCAAACAAGTATTAATGGTGCCAGGTGAGGGGATAATGAGGCACCCAGACATAGACTCAGCGAGGTCAGGGAGTGGCAGAGACATACAGAGCTCTCATTGTCACACCGTAATGAGAGACGGACATGGAAGAGGAGGGAAGCGGCGTCCTGGACTAACCCCACAGAGTTTGGAAAACTAATACCTTTATGTCTTGAATAAAGGCATCACCCTGTCCAGGTGGCGTTCTGGCCAGCGACTACTGGAACCACCGCGCCCACGTGCACGGCCACCTTACTCAAAAGGTCAGATTCATAGGTAAATAAACCTACTGTGCGAGTGGAAGGTGAATCAGCCGAGAGAGAGAAAATAGAGTTAGAGGCTTTAATTCATTCAGGACAGCTGCAGCAGAAAACACGAATCTCAAAGGTCAGCAGTTTGGATCAGAAGAGTTTCAGCAGAACTGGTCAGTGTTAAAATGAAGGCCATCGTCAAGACAAATTGACCGGGGGAGTAAACGACCGCACACATCTCTTTCTCTTGAGTAAGGAGAATACCAGTGGAGCTGGGCAGCAAATTTATTCACTGTGATATCTGCTCAGGCAAACCCCTGTGACCTCAAAATAGCAAGGACTCCATTAATCAACAGTGCAGGAGTGGGCCGGTCGATGGGCTGAAGTCTAGCATCCATCTCCATGCAGTCTAAATTTGGGTGATAACGAAGGATGAAGCTGATGGCTGAGAACATTAAAAGGGGCCGCGCTGCTTTGCCAGAGCTGAATTATTAATCAAATACAGATATACGTTGTGACGACAGCTTTTCAATCAACAGGGAAACTTTATTTTTTTAATCTCCAGCTCCTCTTCTCGGCTTATTTTCTCCGGGGGTAACTGATGCTGGAGGATGGCATTTGAATGTAATGTAATGTAAGTAACAGCTTGTGCCGCTGCCCCCAAGTGGCCAAAAAAAGTGTGTCCATGTAGCGAGGCAGACAGAAGGATGCGGAGGTCGGGGCGGTGGATGGGATTGAGCGCGTCAGACTTCCAGGCAGGAAACCAGCCCTGATCTTTCTGTAACCTCAACTTTACCTTAACTATACTGCAGTTGCCAAGCATGAACGTTGTAGAAGTAAACCATTTCAAAAACACTGTCATTGAACATAATCTTGGGTTTCTGCAGTAAGAAAAACTAAACAAACAAACAATGCAACCAGTCCGCCGGAAAAGGTGCATTATTGCCGCTATTAATCTCTTCTCACCTCATTGAAACGGTTCTTTTCCACTTCCACGACCACTTCCCTCTTATGCTCTATGACTCTGTAGAATAGTTCAGCCATAGTGCCTTCCACTGCTCAAGCAAATTACATAGTTCTTCGTAGATTTCTGCTCCCGAAAACATAAAACTCATCACTTCCTGTTTAGAAATCTCAAAATCTGCCGTCACCTCTTCTACATATACCTTTTTACAAAGAAAAATACACAACAGTGCATTTAAATTCAATGTATCTATGTATAAACTTGCAGGCATTAATACCCACAAACCATCAAATCCTCAATGGAGGTTTTGTGTGTGTATGTACAGTTTATGAGCATAAACATATTAGTAAGGAGAGAAAAAAATACATCGGAGGCCCGGGCCATTTACTGTGAATATCTGAATATCTCAAGATCCACCACAAGCCTAAACACACCAGTATTTCCCAGAGGAGCGGGAAGCCTTGAGCAAGGCCACAAATGCACGAAAGCAGGGGGAAAAAACAACAACTGGGCAGTCGGGCAGGGAGGCTGGAAGACAAGATGGCTATCAGAAAAGCAATAGTTAAAGTGGGATCTGTGTGGTTAAACTAGATGATTAACAAGCACGAAGGAGCGAGAGGATGGAGGAAAGAGGGCAAGGAAGGAAGGAAAGAGGGAAAGGAATGACAGATCCATTCGCAAAATATCTTTTTCGGCTTCAAACACTTGCTTTTTTTAGTTTAGTGGGCCTAAACACACCTCTGATATTATGACAGTGCATTAAAAGTTTCCAAACATGGAACAATCTTCCACTTTCTTGGAGGGCAAAACATTTCTGTCAAGAGACAAATTTGTCTTGTACACGTCTGAAGATAGAATGTCTCACAACCTGCCCATGAATGCAACATATATTTCAGCTGTTGAAACCTGTGTTGGAGAAATACTGCCACTTAAATTCCAGTCAGTTCTTTAGTGGCAGACTGGGAGTTCAGTCATTGGAAATGTGATAATGCTGTGATGAATGACCTCTGGACGACATGACAAATGACCTGCAGGGGAACACTAAAGACTTTACAGAAACTCCATAACTCCAACACTGATAAGATATCATAAAAATATACTACAAGGAGGACTATGTGATGAGGGGTTAATGATTCTCAGCAGATATCTGATGTAACGAGGAAAATGACTGACTATCCAGTATCTCTAATGGCAGCCACTACAAACCACTGAAAGATCATCAATCACCTTATATCATACAATCCGCCTGTCACTGCACAACATGTATGAAAAAAGCAGTTTTCTTCTTCCAACCAAGGATCAGCATGTCTGGAAATTGTTCCATTTTATGTCACTTTTAGCAGATGGCTCATTAAAACCATTCAAATAATCTGGATTCAGTGGGGGGTTTTCTTTTTCTCCACTTGAGTAAGAACACCACCATCGCTCACCAAGTCATAATCTCATCAGAGATCGTGGTGATGGTGTCACATCCTGTTTTGTAGTCAGGATGTGAACGTAGTCTCACAGAAGCAGCGGACCAGCATGTATGAGCCCGGATCTACAGCAGTTAGTGTGAAACATGGATAAAACTGCTACCAGCCAGGCCTGTCTGCAGCAAGCCCCCAGGAAGTGCTCCGGGCACTGAAGCCAATTTGACATAGTGGCCAAACCGTGGAATTACAACTTCCGGGTCTGTCACGTGATGCACACTGGCCCATAAAGACTTTTCCCCATAGACTTACATGGTAAAAGAAGTGGCTGCAAAACGGTGGATACATTTTTTTTTAACGTCACAACTACCGTGAAATGACTCGTTTCACTATCAGAATTTGATCCATTCGGTCCGATAACATTTGGAAAGTCTAGAAGAGCCGCACGATTAAATCATTTTATCCCCATTCAAGTTAGTGGAGGGCTAAACCGGAAGTTAGCCGGCTCGGCTGGCGGAAGTCTCCGGTACGCATGCATTCATCCGGGTATTATCTTTACAGCGGGAAGTGGCTTTTTTTCTTCATACGCCACTGAGTAGCTTTCATAGGAATGAACAGGGCCCGCCTCCGACGCTGTATCCAGTTCTCTTTATACATCCATGGTCTACAGACATCAGCGAACACATACAAACACGAAGCAAAACCAGAGGTCTGCTCCGTTCACATTTATAGTATTTACATACTTTCTGCACTCTTCGAATCTAAAATAGCTGTTGGGGAGGCCAGTGGGTGGAGCATCTGTGTCAAAAAAAAAGAAGAAGCAAACAGTTGCTCTGTAGATTCAAGTTCCTCTAAATAAAGATACAAGAATATGTCAGACCTCTTTTTCGGAAAGACAGTAAAAATTTCCAAAATAGTCGTTATTCAAAAAGGATTCCAAAAGAAAAACAGCAACAACCGCAGATTATTCACTTACACTGTCACTCAAGTGCAACACACACCAAACACATTGTACAGACAAAAGTCAAGGTATAGTAGCTGGAATGTGCTGATTTGAGAATGAGTATAATAAAACTGCTGCTTTTCTGAAGGATTGATGTCCTTTGATGCTGGAAAATGGAACTGGACAGTAGTGTATGCTGAGTTGATGTGCATCAAGGTGCTGCTGTTTTACAGCCATGCTACTGGCTCTATGAGGCTGTGTAGGCACAGCGGAGATTAGAGCTAACATGCTCACACTGACAGTGCTAACATACTGATGTCAAGCAGGTATAATGATTACCACGTCCACCATCTTAATTTAACATGTTAGCATGCATTTGCAAACTAGCGCAAAACAGCTGAGGCTGATGGAAATGGCGTTAACCAAAGTACCGGACAAACTGAAATGTTGACCTAATGGTGGTGCTAGATGAAAAGTCAGAGGATCAGTAAAGTGATTAGAATTCATCCTAAGGGGAACACAAATGTCTGAACCAAATTTCATGGCAATCCATCCAATAGTTGAGATATTTCAGGGTGGACTAAAGTGGCGGACCAACCGACAGACCAACGTTGTCATCATGGTAAATGGACAGTGCTTGTATAGCGCCTTTCTAGCCTTTTCCGACTACTCAAAGCGCTTCAACTACAAATCACATTCACCCCATTCACACACACTCACACACCGAAGGCCCAGCCCTTGGGAGCAGTTTGTATATTCACAAATCTTGTAAATCTTAAGATACCAGCAACATTTTGTTATAAATACACTACACAGGAGATAACAAACTGCATGTTGAAGAAGTGTTTGTGTTTACAGCAGAATGGTTACTAGCTTAGAAAAAGGTGTATCTATGTTGCCAGGTCAACATAGGCATTTAAAACATATTTGCAGGCTGTGCGTGTTAGAGAAATGAGATGAAGATTTCGGATGAACTGCAGGTGTCAGTACACAAGAAACAACCAGAACAGGAAGTGCTGCTGCAGCAAAACAAAACACAAAACCTCGACCACAGCTGACAGCTTCAGTTGTTTTCTCCTCATGTTTGTCTTTTCGTCAACAGCAGCGCCATCAGCTACCTTTCGTTTCCTCAAATGACAACGTACAAGAACTACACACGCACTGAGTCATCCAAACACTTGTATCACACTGACATGCGCTGTTCATTAAGCGGGTGGTTGGAAAGTACAAATCAGCACATTTCCACTCACGTCACTGCAAACATTTAGTTTTCTCTTTATATTTAGCTGCATGCAGAGATGATAAAACACAATTACTGAGCAAATCTCACAATAAGAGACTTGGGAGTGCCTCCTATATATTGTACTGTAGTTCTCTCGTCATTTCATTACATTGTGTGGGCCCTTGTAAACTGTATGCGTAGGCCCTTTTCATTATGATTCACTGCAGATGAAGAAAGAAATTTACACAATGGCTTTCTAAAGCATATTCAGCACCGAGCTATAATATTAGCTTGGAGATTTACATTATTAAGTCCCAGACGAGATGAGACCCAGCCCCTGGTTCATCCCTTTGCTCTCGGTTCATGAAGGCGAATGCAGTCGAATAAAAAGCAATTACAACAAACAATGTCTGACAAGGATGAATAGGCAGACAAAACAAACAGGAGGGAGGCTTCAGTGAAGTGATGACAGTGGATTCTCAGTGCAAGTTTCTGCCTTTCTTTTTTCCTAAACCTATCCAAGTAGTAGACCTAAGGCTTTCTGGCAGAAAGGCTTTCTGGCAGAAAGCCCTGAGGGCAAATGTCTGCCATGCGCATACCTTCCCGCCATCCATAACCTTCAGCCTCATCACCACACAAAGGTGGAGGGTAGCCATTGTTAAAAGAGGAGTTCAACCATTGCCTCTCCTAATTCGGTTACAACAACATTCAACGAGGTTTGCAGCGCCTTTCTCGCTCTTGCAGCGCAGACGATGAGAAGATGAGAACTGATTGATGGCAGCCTAACTCCTTCCTGACGCTGTTCTATTGATCTCTTTGGCTCGACTGACAGCAGATATTAACGGCCAAGAAAACACATGCACCTGATTGCATGCCACCACTCATGGGGAAACCATTTTCTGCGGAGTCCTGTGGAAAAGCAGTACACTTCCTGTTCATTCGCAGAGTGGTGAACAGCACATTCTTTGGCGGGCCCTCAGTGTCTCTGTTAAAGGGATTTGTTATGCCGTTTTTACAGAGTGGGTACGCTTCAGACCGATGCGTGCGACTGAGAGAGCTGCTCGGTTTTTGTGGAAACAATAATTGAGGTGCCAGATAATCACACTCGCTGTTTTCTGGAAAAACTGTTGACTTTTCTGTTCAAGGTAATTTGAACTTCAAGCCACCGTGGTGTAACACAGAAATCAGAAATCAAAAACAGCAAGCGAGAAGCACATGAAAAGGCATTCCAATATTTCAGAGTGACAGAAAAATCTTCTGGTGAAAGGTCACACAGCGAGACATTTTATGGTGTAAGATTGGTTTTTAATAACCAGGCGAATTTTTCAAATGAGGGGCATTCACGGGGTCAGGAAGATAAAACACATAAATACAGGAGCTGGTTGGCTGTTTTTGTTACAGTAACAATAACAACCTCACAGTAAATTACAACCGGGCTCAAGCCATGAGCCGTGATGAGAGACAGCCCGAGAAAGCCAAATGGAAAGATGATATAAATCTGAGATGCTAAAACTATTCACTTTAGAATGCACAAGTTGGAAATTATGAGAAGTTTTTTGGTTAAAGGGTGTGGGGAGGATGAGGTCGGAGATGGAGGTATTTTCCATCCATTAGTGGCATAGCATGAGATACGCACATAATTCACTTTCCACATCTTCACCCAATTAACTAATCGCATCATAATCGAGCGAGCTCTGGCTGGATGTTTCACGTCAGTGAGAAGTTATCGAGCCCCGAAAGCCAGGCAAAGCTTTTCTCATTCACACACACACACACACACACACACACACACACATCCAACAGGGGGCTGCATATTGTAATCTAAAATTATACGAATGAACACAGCTGATGCAACAAAATAAACCGTTTCCAAATACATTCTGGCAGACATTAGCTTCTCAGCTGAAGTATTTTTAAAAGACAAAAACATGAATTAAAACCGAATAATGCGCGGTGCGGATGTTACCGGCTTTGGCAGCTGCTGTGGCTTCTTTGTAAACAACAGCTCTTATTTTTTTTTATCGTCATATTTCAGGGCGCGGGGTTAAGACTCAGCGTCCCTGGTTCGAATCCAGCCAGGGAGCTTTGTTGAGCAAAACAATTCAGTCTCTAACATGAGCACAAAACCAGACAAAGTAACAAAAAGAAAACATAATCGCATTTCAATCTGATTATCAGGCTGATGTAGCGACTCCTCGGGAAAGCATTCGTTAGGTTTCTCCACTCATTTATTGAAGTTTTTTTTCTCTGCTCTGTCACTCGTCTGTGGGATAGGATGGACATCATCCAGCCAGTGCCTTCCAAAACCGTTCAAATCACTTTTGAAAAGAGACAACGTTGTGGTTTATAGATCGTGGGCATAGTCGGTGGGTAACAGGGACTGAACAGTGATCTCCCGTGTCCCGCGTCTCTATAAACAATGTCACGCCTTCCTTTGCTCCCGACAGACACAAGTCATAATTTCTACGGGCGTTCGAACATTTTTTGAACATTTGCAGAAGCGACTGATGCTGCCGTTTTTCTTGGGAGGACGGTCTCGACAGGATATGTGTTCGATTTGAGAAGAGGATGGTTTGGTGAACAAACAACAGATTTTTATAGACAATTTATTTCCAAAAAAAATAATATGAGTAGAGAAGCATCTTTACAGTTCCATGTGTTCCCATGTGTTCCATGCCAACATCTAATTCAAACACATTCCAATAGATTTCTCTGTCCACAGAAAGTTGGAGATGTTCTTATATTTTTTCTTTTCTCTCGTTCTCGAGGCTCTTTCAGCCTGTGTCTCTGTTTAGTTCAGATTATTCTGATTATTTCGGCCTCTTGTTCCCTGTGAAGCCGAACAAAGCGCTTGGTCTCACAAAACCATGGAATCAAAATGTCCTCAGAGTAGTTTTTGATCAAATTAATCAGGATCAAAGGAAGTATGAAGTACAGAAGAGGCTGCAGAGTTTATTGTGGGCTTCATTTGGGAAATAGCAGCCCAGCAGAGAGACATTTCAAACAGCAACAGAGACGAAACCAACAATGGCAGAGAAAAAATCGTGCTACGACCAAGGCTGCTCAGCTAAATGCTTGGTAATGCTGCATTTGATACGGAATGGCCAACAGGTCTTTCTTTTGTCCCGATGACAATGACATTCTCGTTCCCATCTCCTGTATCATTGACCATGAATTAAGAATCAGACATCCATTCAGCCAGCTCTCAGTTTCAAAGCCAAACAGCCCTCAAAGCAGATATTTGACAACAATGTTCACTACTAGACATATTTGCAGAAGAACAATATGGATAATAGCCTGTTTTGTCACATCTGGGCGGCCAGTTATGCAAACAGGTGCCACAAAAGCTGCATACAGATAGATTCTTGTCCTCAGTTTCACTTCCAGAGGTATCGGGGATATAAAAATAAATCTTTTGGTGAATAAAACAATTAGCAATGATTGCTTTTAGCAAACACAGAGCAAAGAGGGCATCAATAACAATGGAGTGGGTAGAACAAATGGATTTGCCCACAGTGCTTTGGCAGATGTGAAAGGTCTCCGGCCAGAAGAGACTGGTTCCCTTCCAGTCACGCACTCTTGCTTCTCCTTTCTCTTTTCCCTCGTGTCTCTGTTGTTTCCCTGTTGCAGTTTAAAATGCTGAATCACACCAGCGAAGATTTCAGTTCGTCTGAAGACCGGTTATTATGCTTAATTACTCCCACTGACTGGCAGTTGTCCCGTGTCAGGCCCAGGGGCTGCATGTTTGTGTGTGTGTATGTGTGTGTACTGTATGTCTGTGGGTGAATGTGGGTGCAACTCTCAGCAAACATTGTGTCATTTCACACTGCATGCAAAATTTGTTTGTGCGATTACAATTTTCCCATTTATACAGCCACTACACATGCTGTGCTACTTCCACTCACACTTTTAGAAGTTGGATGTTGATTTTCACAACAACAGAGTGCCAACACAAGCCGTTTGGAGATATCCTCATCCCTAAAATAAAATCTTACCTAGCTGGCTGGAGCTCGAGTTTATTCCATGTTACTTACTACTTGTATTATTACATTGTATTATTATACCGTATTATTATCATCAGCCGGTGAACCCACTTTGTACTTTACACTTATTTTAATTTTATACTTATACCCACTTGGTACTTAATTTATCTGACCTGTAATATAGTGTATTATATTTTTTGCTTAGTACTTCTGTTCCTGTGTGCACTGATGTGACAGTGAGCAGCTGTAGCAAAAGAGTTAAAGTCACTTCTTATTTTCATCCTGCTTCAGCTGTTAACTTGAGTCTGTTTCAAAAGAGCTAATAGTTTGAGACGCTAATTAAATCTATAGCACTTGACGAACATTGCGCCTTATTTTTCCTCCATCTGATTTTCACAGATCCCTGTTTTCCACCTCTTTGACCTTTCCCTGCAGCAGCTGTTAAAGCACCTGTGTCCAACCAGTGGCTACTTGGCTCAGGCCTCTGGCAGTTCAACTACTTCACACTACAGTACAAGAGCGTTTACATCTGGAAGCCATTGCCTCACAATCTCATTATCAAATTACCAGGCTGAAAACACTGGTGTTAGCCTGCGAGCTGCTGATGTAGGCTAGAGAGCGAAGTTGCCAGCATTACTCTCAAATACTGTATCAGACAGATATATTTGGGCACTTTGGTAAAGGTTCCTGGTTAACACTGATAAAACCACGTCTGGGTTACTCTGTTAGCTGCCTTGGTTAGGTTTAACCCATGGTTTGGGTTTGTTAAGGTTAGGGGAACATTGTAGTTTGGGTTAAAATGACCACCTCGCTTAGTAGCAGAGAGGTAGCAGTACATGCCACAAGTCAACATACATTTGGGGCGCCCCGGTGGCTCACCTGGGATCAAGGCTGAGTCGTTGACTGTCAGTTGGAAACAAACAGCAGTCTCCCGTGTTAAAGTCCCGTGTTCTGGCGGCCGATCATCCGCCCTGACCTCCTCCCTACGTGGACTTTGTTGCCACTTTTGCTAAAGGAGGTGACGTTAATTTAGAGCAAGAGTGCAGAAAGTAGTGGGGCTCTAAAGCAGCTATCGTACTCTACACTTATGCTATCTTAGAAACTGCTGGCTGCCTAACCCCCCCTGTGGCTATTCAGTGGCCAAAGCTTTCACTTGGAGCTGTCAAATCTCTGTGTTTGTTTGTCAAACTAGCGATGCCGCCATTAAAAATTGACAAACAGCATACTACAGTGTGCGGGAGACTGCAGACGAAGGCATCATGGCTCATAATAATTCACTGACAAGGCAGTTTGGATGTGTACGAGTGATCGCTCCTCTCCTGTTGAGACTGTTAACAGCGGAAATTACATAGCACGTGTCAGCTCTTTCTGAACAAAAGTGTAGACTGTGTACTGATGTAGCTGTATGCTGATGTTTTTACGTGTTGTTGGTCTGATGATCAAGTGCCACAATGATGTTCTTTATTACGTTCATTATGCTTTAAATGAACTGGGGGTGGGGTGTCATCCGACCAAGTCTACTGGCAAAAGTATTAATACGTGTTCCAAATGGCAGAGTCACACTGCCTCCCTGATTTCTCTCCAAGAACTGTGCCTTTGTAGTCTCTATGCAGCGCATTGTGAAAGGGCAGACACTTCAGTCAGTCTCTCCTCAGAGGCGTTCATGGTGTTGCTCTCAGTTGTACACACAAAAATGACCGAAGTGGTTGTGTAAAGAATGAAAAAAGAGAGGATTGGGATAGACGTTCAAACCCTGCCTTCTCGCACCTCCACACACCTGGCCAAATATTTGCTACGCTTTTCAGGTACTGAATATTGGTAAATATATTGACCTGATGATGGTGCGAGATGAAAAGTCAGAGGATCACCAAAGTTATTACAAATAATCTTGGGTAGAACATGAATGTTTCAACCCAGTGGTGGTGCTAAAGTCATCAGGATTTATCTTGTGGTAACCATATTTCATGGTAATCCAACAAATATTTATTGAGATTTTTCACTAAGGAGCAAAGTGGTGGACCGACATTGCCATCCCTGGAGTAACTCTTCTAGCATAGCTAAAAACACATTATTTAAATTTTAAGAAACTTTTATGTTTATTTATTGTGCATAAACTTTGAAGAAGAACAGCAGCTGACAGAATGAAATAAGCCTGCTATCTTCTGGTGTAGTTAGTTTGAGAAACGGGCTTTACATTTCGTAACATTTTCATTCGTGTGAATTAATGCCTTGTGTCTGTAGCAGTGGAACTGTAGGGAAGAGTTTACGACCGGACTGAAAACAGCCACAAGAGTGACGATCAGTACTGCAGATGCGTCGGAAATAAATGATTGTACTGTATGAAGTGTGAAATGAACCTTACTGAAACAGACAAACTCACAAATACAATAAAATGCATGCACACACAAAACACCTGCATGGAGAGGATCTCTCAGAAAGAAGCATTAAAAAGTTCACTAAGGATGATAATGATGTGTGTGGGGTCCGCATCAGTGTGGAAACCACTGTGTTATACAATCCCATCTCCTCTGAGGGCAAACAGGTCAGACAAACAAGGAGCTGAATGTCTGTCTGAGAACTCAGAGCCATTAGACACACAGATCTCTGGATTGCCTCCGCACAAACTCAACTCAAATGGACCCGCAACAAACAGCAGAGACGAGAGGGTGAAATCCCGTCTCTAAATCCCTCAACAAGCATGGGCTGTGGAAATGAATCGCTGTGAAAATCCGCTTCTAGTCAAGAGAGCGCAGAAAGACATCTGGTCCTGATTACACTACTCGCTGACAGCAGGATGTCTTCTCTCCACTTTTTGTCTCCGCTTCATCAGTCCTCCTCTATCTGCCGTTGCAGTACGCCCTCAGCTTTTCTCAGCATCACTCTGTCTCCGTCTCTTTCCTCTCACTTTCTGTCTCAGTTTTCTCTGGCTCGTGTCCAGGAGTTCTGCTAATCCCTTGGCGCTGTCTGCAGCGCTAGAAGCAGTAGTTTAGGAGGTAATAAGAGAGGGGGTCTTAGCTCTCCAGCTAGACGAGGCCTGTGGTGGTTCTGCTGCTGGGGGATGATGACCGCCCTGTCACCTGGACTCGCCCGCCTGGACTCACTGATCCCCTCACTGGTTCGGATTATTTACAGCCCTAAAGGCTCGGCAAGGACAGACAGAGTCAGTACAGCGATAGCACCAGCAGGGTGACACAAGGTCACTACATCACTGCACTGTGAAAGTTGGAATCTATGTGGCTTTATTTTGCATCACAATGTTACATTTAGGAGACTAAACTATACGTGCTGTGTTTTGCCTTATTTCACCAACATCTCTTAGTGTAAGGTTTTGCAGATTGGAGATGTGATCAAACTAGATTATTGCTGATTAAACTGCATTATTAGTCTAGACCAGAGGTTATCAAACTGCGAGGCATGTCTCCCCAGGGGGGCATGGGAGCGTTGGGGGGGTAGTTTGACTACAGTGTGACTTACACTTTGATGATATCACTATCTCTGACGTCTATCAGCGAATAAATATCCATAAATCCGCTTAGAAATCATAGAAAAAGACGTTTAACTCCAGAACTTGATTGAGATTCATCACGTTTTTATGTTTTCTTCAGTATCAAAGTAATCCAGTGATAGATGTCTGTACATCCATGGATACATTGCAAACAGTAACCACTAATAGCTAATTTGGCATACTTTTAATGGTGCCAATTTGCCAAAATGTAAACAAAAAAAGTGTCAGACTTTGAAAACCATATGAACGTCTTACATTAACCCCACAGAAAAACAACAAGAAAAGCGAGCTTGTGAAAAGAGATATACAGCTGTTATCGGAGAGAGTGGGAGAGTTTTATGCAAATTCTTATGAAAGGTAAGAAGGACAGAGATGGCAGAGATTTTTAGAAACCTCAGTACTGATTAGTGATATAAGATAAAAAGGGACATTACGGCAAATCGAAATGTGTCCTAAGTGGCAAAAGCCTTGATAGTCTGCCCGACACATAAAACACACACATACTGTATATGCACACACACACAGGCCCACTGACCAGTGTGGCCGGGGGTGACAGATTGTGCCCTTTGAGAGCAAACATATTAAATAATTCAGGAGCAGCTGAAATGCTTGCTCACATTAAATTGTTTTATTCTGCAAAGTGACAAAAACGTTTCTTTTTGAAAAGTGCCTCTGTGCCATCGAGAGACAGGAAAGGGCTTTTTAAGAGGGTGAGGGTTTTAAATCTTTAATGAACAACCGCCATACTGATTGTATAACGGGTGTAGAACGAGTAGAAGTACCGGTGTTATTTTCCCGGTAAAGTGTCTAGAAATAAAGAATTGGTACGACAGCGGATCAGGCTGATTGGCCAAAGTGCTTTCTGCTGTAAGACAATTCTTGCCATCATTCATCAGGAAAAGACTCCACTCTTTGGTCTGCACTTTTGTTAAAAAGAAAGATTGTTTTAGTCGGAACAAAAGGCACTGCACTGTGAAAGAAAAGCACCGGAGTCAAATGTTAGCTTAAATGAAGGAACAAAACACTGGACTTTAACACTAGAACCAGCAGGAAAAAAAGATCTATTCCACTTCTTTCATTAGCTATTACTTCACTTATGTATTTTCCAGGCTTTGCTGCCTTGTATCATTAATCTAAAATAATGTTGTATTTAACACAGACCACCGACCAACGCACTTCTTATTGTTGCTGTCACGATTTCAGCTTCGCACACTCGGGCTGGTACGGATATGGGTGCCAGTTAAAAGTCAAACAGCATGATGTAAAGTGGATGTGGGGGTGCAGGGGTCCCGTCCCTCCTCTACATCGCCGCTCCAGACAGCTTGAACTCACCAGAACAGCATGGTAAGCTCATGAGACGCAGGCCATAGCGGCTTTGGAAAACCTATCCCCTGACATTTTCCATTCATAAAATTCCTGGAATTGAGATGAAGGAGGGAAAATAAATCAGGCTGCAGCCTGGTGTCTGTGTTTTTTCATATATGTTTTTTTTATGTTGCTGTGATTGGCAGAATGAGGGTTTAGCCATATGTTTCCTCCTGCTACCATTATCCACAGCCTCCTTTTGTTTTTCCTATTGACATTAAATAGACATAAAGAAGGGATTTGCTGAGGGCGCCTTCCAAGTGAAGTGGTTAGAAATGAGAGGCTTTTACAACATGGAAAGGTCTTCATTACTCTGCATATTACCAAGAGCCATCTATTGATGGAAATTTCCGCATCCCCACGCTTTTCCAAAAAAAACATGACTATAATTTCAAAAATGCCTCTTTAATCTCTCCCCCAAATACCCTTGGTTTTGTCTTAGTTCTTAAACACTCAGTCTCTATGATGTACACTATGTGTACCGCATTGCGGCTTATTTGGTTTTCATATTTATTGAACAAAACTGGTGAGCTGGATTGAATAAGGCAATTCAATTCCCTTTTCTAATCTGCAATTCTTTGAGGTGGTTTTCCATTCAGTAATTAAGGGCCCTCTCGCTAACATACCACCCCTGCTGCGGCAATAGCTGTGCACTGTAAAGATAAAAGGATCAACTTTGAAGTAAATGTAAAAAAGAAATCTGTCAATTCATCAAGCAAACAGAAGCAATCCTTTCTTACAAACCAGACCAGTCAGACTAATACTGAAAAGCTGATGAGCCTCCCTGTCACTGCAGACATCACTCTGAGCCCAAAGCAGATAACCTTGGGATAAGGCTGGAAAACAGAATAGAGACTTGTTGATCCTATTGTGTGTAAGCGACTTTTTATGGCTGATTGTGCCTGGAGCGTCGTGACGAGCCGATCCTCAAGTGCAGCCGGTCATTACCTCTGGATGGAGCTAATTAATCACCTCGTTCATTAGTTTATTCATCACTTCATACAATAGCTTTTCTTCATAAAGTCCCTCCTCATCCCTTCACTCATTTATTTATTTTTATTACTGATACAGTGCCAAAAGGTGGGCTGCGCCGAGTCACAAGAGGGAAATTACATGCAAAAATCAAAGCTGTGTATAAAAATCTGCATGCCCACAGAGAACACAGAGATATTCACACATACAGACCAACACATATAAATCAGCCTGTGGTATAAATACACCACACATGGTGCTCAATATTGAAGCAATATACTGAGTTCATTTGAGGGACACAATACAGTGAACCTAGAAATCATGCTGTCTACGATGGAGCATGGTCAAGCTAAGTGAGCTGTCCATTTTTGAACAAAAGAAATCAAATCAAGTTTATTCTAGAGCCAGTTTAACCAAAGTGCTCCACACAGATTCTGAATACTTTGATACCATGCCCTTCATTTAAAATATTCATTTATAGATTTAAGTGTTTTGTAATGTAGTTACATTTATTCTCGAGACTGTAAGTAAAATTAAGTTTTATTGCTATTATACTATTATTACTATGTTCTCAGAAACAGCTAAGTGGTCTCAGCTGCATATTAAAAAGGAAAGAAAAAAACATCCTGCTACTCCCCAGCAAAAAGAAAAACTGATCTCGATTTCCAATTTGAGTGTTGCCTTTTTTCTTCTTCTTCTATTTTAGCAAATAAGTAGAATGGTTCCGAATCCTGAGGCAGGGTTTAAAAATGTCAATCTCATCCAGGTAGCAGTTTGGCCACAGTTTGTGGTCTGGACAGATAGAAAACAATGAAACCATCCATTTTACCTGTTTTCATAATGGTTTTACTTTTCTGAAGAGTCTTTATATAAGTGCCTGTCTGACAACTTTAGGTGGTGTAAAAATGGATAGTAATCCAAGAAATGTTTTCCCTTAACTTGCAAATCATTACTTTTTATTAAAGTAAATAATAATACAAAAAGGTACATATGTGGGATTGTCCACCCCCTTTAGGGATGGAAATAGATCCTTTATCATGGTATATGAAATTTTCTCACACAATATGGATATATGTAGTGATATATTACATTTTCAGGAAAATCTATTGAGAAATTGTTGATGGATTTTACAAAAAACTGACAGGGATGTCTGCTTTTGGCTATTGCAGCAAAGCAAACGCCTGGAAAATCAGTACTTCATCAAATTGATGCAAAAATCGTAGAAAAAAAGCAAAAAGCAATAAATGAGTCCTTACAACATTCCCTACAATGGAGGAGTGGCCTAATGAGTGATGGTAAAGGGATCGTTAAGACAGTATAAACAGTATAGCAAAATCTCTTTGTTGGACAAGTTTCTGAAGGTTTATATCAGTATTATCATACTGCCCAGCGCTGACCCCCTTTATTTTTGCAATAATAATAATGTGTGGTGAGACAGTGATGTGACTTTTTGTCTGCTTTTTGAAAAAGACCCTCTGTTGGCTTTTTTTTTTGTCTCTCTGAATGCGTCGTGAGTGTTGTCGAGCAAGGTGTTGGTAATTTGGGAAATGTGAGACTACAGGACCACCACAGCCTGCGGAGAGGTTGCCGTCATCGACTATTTTCTCTTTACTTCCATATTTCCACACGCTCTCTCTCCTGTGTGACTCATGTGGACTTGTGGTATGTGACGTTCCCAGCTGCACACCGTTGCTAATTGGGATTAGCATGTTACCCACCAAACCAATGCTGCGGTGATACGAGTCTGCCGGGTCCGGTGGCCTTTATTCACCACAGACCCAATAATCCTCCTGTCTCTGGAAGCAAAGCTCATTAAATCTCGCGGAATGGAGCCCATTATAACTGCCCACTGGCTCTGGCACCTCCTGCAAATCCTATCATGGCACAAATATGGAGCTGTGGCTAGCGTGGGGGCTAGTGGACAGCTAATCACAGCCCCGGTGTTTGGACTAGCCAATTAGCACTCCTCACTGATCCCTGATCCCCCAGGATTAAACCCAAACAGCAGCAGAGCCCGACTGTCAGAACAAAATAGAAACACACAAGATTGTCCGCTCACGCACAAAACACAAGCTCATGTGAGCAACAAGCTTTTCCTTCAGGTTTGCCTCCAGATTTGTTAAAGTTAATTGGGAGTTAAGAAACAGCCAATCCTCATTCTTAACGCACTGTGAAATCCTTTATCTCAGTTAAGAGTTCCTACACTGGCAGGTTAAAGAAGCAGAAATTTCAATATCATTACAAGTGAAATGATTTAGCATCTTACATCAAAGTGACTTTTATGGCACCATACTGCTGTTTACTGTTTTACTCCATGTCTCTCTTATTAACACATTTTTCTGTATGGGTTAAGTTGTGGCAATTTCTTGTGAGCCTTTTTTTTAACTTAAGTACTTATTCTGTTTATTGTGTTTTATTGTCCTTTATTGTGAGTTTTTATTGTGTGTTTCTATTGTGAAGTGCCAAAATTAAATTTCCCTTATGTTACAGTAAAGTTTGAATTACAGTTAGAATCGGAGCATTTGATCCACAGCACATCTCGTTTCCGGTCACCGGTGTTTGTGTGTTTTACTAGTAGTGTATTTTTGCTGCTCTCGCTCATCACAGTTAATTTTGTTCGATTCTTCATTGTAGTGACAAACTATCTGCTATACTTACACGTACACTAGTTCTACTCAAGCACTCATAGCTCTCTCCTTCTTTTAACAACTTTCTCGCTAATCCCACAGTTTACACGCTATTCATTTTTGCTAGCTACAGTTCTTTAGCTTAGCAGCTAGCAATGGCTTCTCTCTCTCCCTTTTACTCTCCTGCTCTCTCTTGCTCGGTGTTTGTGTTTAATGTTTAGCTATTCCTCTGCCTCCTTTAGTGATAATCGTACATGTAATAAATGTAGTTTATTTGGAGCATTGGATGCAAGGCTTGGTGAATTGGAAACGCGGTTCCGCACCATGGGAACTCAATCACTAGCTGCTGTAGTTAGCCAGCCCACAGTAGCCGGTGCGGACCGACCAGAGGCAGCTCCCGAGCAGGCGGGAAACCAGGGAGGCTCTGTGACTGTCCGAAGGAGGCATAGCCCGGAGCAGAAGCCTACGGTTCACCACCAACCTGTTCACGTTTCTAACAAGTTCTCCCTACTCCCTACGTCGGCGGTAACGACTCCCGATTACGCCAATCGGAGGTCACTAAAGTTAATGTTGAGTCGGTGTGTACATATGCAAAGACATTGTCAGACAGTTTTCTCTGGGCCCCTGCCAAACCTGACCAGTGATGACATGTTTAGCCGCATGTCTTGATTCAGCCGCTGGCTGTCGAGGTGGTGTCCAGCAAACGATGTGGGCTTTGTAGATAATTGGCGGACTTTTTGGGGAAGATCTGGTCTGATTAGGAGAGTCTAATATCAGAGTATCATATCGACTTATTTTGTCTTACAGAAACCTGGCTGGGTCATGAAGAATATGTTAGCCTAAATGAATCTACTCCACCCAGTCATATTAATACTCATATTCCTCGAGGCACCAGCCGAGGAGGTGGAGTTGCAGCCATCTTCGACTCAAGCCTATTAATCAACTCTAAACCTAAACTAAATTATAACTCATTCGAAAGCCTTGTTCTTAGTCTTTCACACCCGACCTGGAAAACACGACAGCCAATTTTATTTGTTACAGTGTACAGCGCTCCTGGCCCTTATTCTGAATTTTTATCTGAATTCTCAGAGTTTTTATCAAGTTTAGTCCTTAAAACAGATCAAGCACCGATTTATCTTCAAACACAGGAACCTTAGAAACAACTGTAAAACCTGATATATATTTTGAATGCTTTGCTCCTATCGACCTTCTTCAACTAACTTCAATCATTAATTCATCTAAGCCATCAACCTGTCTCTTAGACCCCATTCCAGCTAAGCTGCTTAAACCTTAGTTAGCACTTCGTTAATGGATATGATCAATCTTGTCTTTATTAACAGGCTATGTACCACAATCCTTTAAAGTAGCTGTAATTAAACCACTTCTTAAAAAGCCCACTCTTGATCCAGAGGTTTTAGCCAACTATAGACCTATATCCAACATTCCCTTTCTCTCTAAGATCCTTGAGAAAGCAGTCGCCAATCAGTTGTGTGGCTTTCTAAATAACAATAGTTTATTTGAGGATTTTCAGTCAGGATTTAGAGTGCATCATAGCACAGAGACAGCATTGGTGAAAATGACAAATTACCTTTTAATTGCATCAGACAATGGACTTGTCTCTGTACTTGTACTTGATCTTAGTGCTGCATTCGACACCACTGACCATCACATCCTATTACAGAGACCTGAACATGTAATTGGCATTACAGTAACCGCACTAAGCTGGTTTAAATCCTATCCATCAGATCGATCTCAGTTTGTACATGTTAACGGTGAGTCCTCCGTGCACGCCAAAGTTAGTCACGGAGTTCCACAAGGTTCTGTGCTTGGACGGATTCTATTCACCTAATATATGCTTCCTCTAGGCAATATTATTAGGAAACACTCCATAAACTTTTATTGTTATGCGGATAACAATATATATAATATAATTATATCTATCGATCAAGCCAAATGAAACCAACCAGTTAGCTAAACTTCAAGCATGCCTTAAGGACATAAAGACCTGGGTGACCTCCAATTTTCTGATGTTAAACTAAACTGAAGTTATTGTACTTGGCCCCAAACACCTCAGAGACACATTATCTAAAGATATAGTTACTCTAGATGGCATTGCCCTGGCGTGCAGCACCACCGTAAGGAACCTCTGAGTTATCTTTGATCAGCCTTCAGTTATCAAGCCCCTCTCCTGTGGAATCATCCCAATTTGGGTTTGGGAGGCAGACACCATCTCCACATTTAAGAGTAGGCTTAAGACTTTCCTCTTTGACAAAGCTTATAGTTAGGGCTTGGGTGAGCCCTGAAACATCCCTTAGTTATGCTGCTATAGGCCTAGACTGCCGGAAGACTTCCCTTGATGCATCTCTTTCCTCTCTCTTCCTCTCCCTCTCCATCTGTATGCATCTTTTATCACATTACTGCATGTTACTAACTCGACATCTTCTCTCTCCCGTAGTTTTGTGCTTTCTCGTTTCTCTCCTCTCTCCTTCTGTCACTTTCAGCAGGTATTTCAGCCTCTGGAGCTGCAGAGACTGGATCTGTGGTTGTGGGCCACTTGCTGCCCCTGTGTTCCTGCTCGACAACTGCTACTACAGTTGTTGTTATTGGCTCTGTTACTAATACTGTCATTATTTTTCCTATAGCTGTCATTCCTATTATTATTATTAATTTATTAATATTACCACTTCAATGACATTACTACTATTTTAGAAAATTCAGAACTGTGTAATTTGCTTTTATTAATTAGGCGCAACATAGCCTCATCCTAAACTATGTCGTAGAATTGACGTGGTTCTGTTAATTTGCTATGCCTCCGCTACCTCACTTGAGTGACAAGCTAACGTAACTGTAAGGCATGTGCACTTTACAAAGCCTACCTTTATCCACAATTTTCACCTCTATGGTGGTGAAACCAAATTGCTTCCTCACGTTACTTATCAGATGCTTCGGTGTCCTGATTATCCATTCAGCACAGCTCGCTAGTTTTTTATTTTGCATTTGCAAAGATAACAACAATAGCTTTGTTAGCTGAGGGCAACAGGGCGCTGCAATAAATCAGTGATTTTAGGAACATCCCCCACTGGAGTACAAGGCACAGCCCATTGTGCTGGTAATCTGTGAATTCCTACAGATCATTATTTCCACATTTGAACGGTAGTTAAAATTTTGAATAAAAAGTGACATTGCTAAATCAGAGTATACATTACTGCTGGCTGGTTCAAAAATAGTCAAAAGCCCTCACCCTTGTACTGATGGAAGGCTGCATGTTCTCATAATCCCTGCATGACTCCAATGTGAGTCTCCCGCGGGGAAAATCACATAATGACATTGTAATTACATAACAGAAAATGCATTGTCAAGCAATTAAAGTGCTGCACACTTGAAGGCAAAAGAGCTCATGTCTTCCTTTTTATCGCTGTTAGAGAAAGTAAATCTGCAGCTATGATACAACATGAAAAAATAATGTCATACATGCAACAGGCTCTGAGTTCTATCCTCCACAATATGAATCATACTGTATGTGCACATATATGTGCATATCTGTGAGTAAAGCATATTCTTGTACATTTCCCCAATATGGAAATTTGCAGTATGTTCAGGCACCCAAACACTGGAGGCATTAGCTGTTACTCCAGATGGAATGAAGACATGATAGTTATTGCTGTATTTTCATGGTTTACATCTTGAGAACAGTAAGGAAGATAGTCCCCCAGCTGATTCGGAGAACATGGTTAAATTTGCATTTAGCTCTTCAATGATGTTGAATAAAATGAAAAGTAGTCCATTGCTTGGTCTGTAAAGTCTCTATACATGAAAGACTGAGACAGTAAACAATCTGTGTGCTGCATTAGTTATTTTTCCCTTTGGTTCTACCGACAGTTTCAAGATGGGTTAATAACACTGGAAAGCTGTTTAAATCCTGTTAGCTGCTAGTACAATGCACTAAATTGCTTGAGGCAGAATATCCTGGTATCTCTGTTGAATATGTATCAGGTCATGTTTTAGCGCACTCGGCCGGCCTTTCTGTTTATCAGGCTCAAGGATCCGATGGTATCCATGGACTGTCTTCAACGCTGTTAGGGAGGGGTACGTCAAAGCACGTGAACTGAGGCCTTCAGCTCTGATCGCTAGAGAGAGAGACAGGAAAGCAGAGAGAAGGAGCGAGGGAGGAATGCCTGTATAGGTAATGATAGACAATGGTTACTGATCAAAACTAGGGATAGCATCAAGAGCAACCTTAAGGGGAGGTTGATGGTGCTGCAGCCCCCATTCTACACTCCACCCTCAGAAAATCCCATAGAAAAATCACAGTGCTATTGAGGAATTATGTTACAGATATAAGGAGGAGGCTGAAAAAGGTAATGAGAAACTGACTACTAAACTGTTAGAAAGCTTAACTTTAACATAGCTATTTAGCTTCATGATTGCTTTCTTCCTGCCTGCCGTACTGCCCAGTTACATTATTATGTGCTGGTGAAAAGCTCTGATCTGGCTTAACTTGACGTTTCAGAGTATCACAATCAGATTTGAATTAACCTATTTCTTAGTTTAGGCTACCACTAACTGTCATCACATCAAATGCGCAAGTGCAAGTTTGCACGAGGTAGAGCGTAGGATGAAGAGCATTATGCAAACCAACTCATCCAACAAAGCTACAGACTACATCTAAATTCAAACACATCTGCACTCTTCATTGAAAGTAATGCCTTGCTCTGCATTCTGTATGTTTGGTGTGAAAGCAGGGTTATCCCAATCTAATCGCCTTAAAATTATACTATTAAGGTGCAGAACCAAATTCAGCTAGACTGAAGCACATTTTGGTAGATTTCCTTGAGCCATATCTGCTTAACTGTGGCCACAAGCCACAACTAGAAAGACTGAATAAGAAGAAGGGGAATAGTAACCCACCTCTACCTTACTTGACACCCTGTAGAAGCCCTCAGATCAATCACTTCAAGGCCATGTCAATAATGAGCTACTGATACACTGTGTAACAGCATCTTGTTGATCCAATCCATCACTATCAGCCATGCCTTATTGGCAACAGCTCATTCAGTCAGAAGACTCTGACTCTTCTCTAAACGGTGTGAAAAATGCTAGTTATTTACTGAAAACCCAACAAACAGCGATACGAAAAAAGAAACGGTTATTCTTTGTGTCAAATGCAAGCCAAACCTGTAAATGGTTGGTGAGTCATGAGCAGGAAGGAAACACTACATGATGACTCAGGGGGCAGAGATCATCTGTCATGTCTCACCATTTTCAACAGTTTCAAACACTAAGGAGTACCAAGTCATCCCACAGGGCTGATGGCTCGTCTCTTTTCTATCAGTTCTGGCGAGCAGAATGTTCAAGCATGTGGAGTTTTTAGGAACAAAAGGAGATTTCTCCGATTTGACACAATCCATGCAGTCAGTGGGACCAGTATGTGTAGCCAGTATGCACTCCTTAAGTTTGTTTAGGAAAGATGTTGGCTTTTCAAACAAATGAAATCCATGTATAGGACATTATTAATGCAATTTCCCAATACTAGTTTAACTACATGCACAGAAGGATGAGACCCTGACATGATGCTGGGTAAACTGTAGGGTTAAAAGGTCACACGTGGTGTATAGTATATGGAGATAACATTAGCCAGTTCTATTTTTAAAACAAATGACAGCACAGTAATGTCCTCATTATTCACTTTCAGTCCATTCTGTGGGAAATGAATCCCTGTTTCCAGACTGCTCCGGCTAAAGACATCTAAATAGCGTCACACCCTGGTGTCTATGATGGAAGAGGAAGGGTAGAGGAAGGAGCCAAGGAAATGAGGACAATTTCCCCGTGGGGCCCCAGTAACCAGGAGCAGCCAAACAGGTTCCACATAGAGGAGCCACTACAACCTAATGGAAGCTCTGAGCCAACCGCTTCCGCCCAGGTGTGCTCCAAGGGTGTGTTCCTGGACCCTTTGAATTTCTGTCTGGTTGTCTTCCTCTCAGTTAGCTTGTCTTTCAACAGTTCATTGCATTTGGTCTGGCTGTAATTGCCTGTTTGGCTCTGCATGTCTGTCTGTTCCCGAGTAACCTCATCATGCTCCTGCTCCCCTTTTTACATTAAAGAGGCTAAACAAACTGTGTGCTTTGTAATAGACAGGAGTTCAAGTTGGAGTGAGGCTGGAAAAAAAAAGAAAAAACTGAGAAAGACAAGTGAAATGCTACAGAGTGGCTACTGTGTAGGAAGAGAGGATGCTTTGGCCAGACGACTGGGGCCACTGAGGGAGGCTCACTTTGTTTCCAGTGGCAGTAAAAGAGAGCAGGTCTGAGCTGCAAGTATAAAGTGTGCAGTGCAGACTGGAAGTTGAAGAATTTCCGAGTGTGACACAAAGAGAGAGTAGGCTAGTGTCTGCCAGCAAGAGCAGCACTCTCTTTTTCCACAAGGGAGAAGTTATGGCGTGATTTGCATGTCATCCAAACCACTCCATTTGGCGGGAAATTGGTGTGTGTGTCCGCATATGTGAGTGTTAGGCCATCTAGTTAGTAAGATCTACCCAACTGACTGCACACTCACAGACATGTGCACACGCACATCATTCAGTTTCCCACCTCAACAAGTGTGTCATCATGCTGGGCACAGTGGAAAGAAGACTGGGCGCAGCACAGCAATTCAAAAACCGGCACTTGACATATTCAGCTGCAGAGTCCAAACTGCTACGGAAATCATGCACATACCATGGTCAATCAAACACTAATAATAGCTTTGCCTCGGCTCAAAATTACAGTTGGGAAGGGCCATTTTGTGTCAGTCAGCTCCGATGTCTTTATTTCATATCTGCACGGCTGACCGCTGTGGATAATTGGATGCTCGCAAGTGCATCTGTGACCTTATTGGTTGTATTTCAGCATCACACCTCGGCTGCTTTCCGGCACGCACTGCAGTCACTGCAGGGGCGCACCGGTAATCACGGAAGGAAGTACAGTGTCACCACAGCAAAAATATAAATGGTGTCTGAGGTCCGTCATCACGTTCCAGATTCTATTAGCTACACTAATATGACCGCAAATGAGGGGAGGCCAAAAATAACCTGGCAGAGTGGTTAGGCTTCATCCAAGCCCTGGGTGCCATTGGTTATAAGAATATAATGGACGGTGGCTGTGGCCGGCTCAGCTCTCCCTCTCCTCTTCGCCGGGCCTCATTATCGCACAATCACGCCTCACTAGCTACGAAGCTGCCCCTGTCTGCCTGGCCGCCTGTCCGGACAGGTGGGAGGGAAGAGAATGAAAAAGACTCATACGAACAGAAAGAGAGAACAGGACTGAGAGGATAAGGTAAATATGAGAGTGGTAAAAGGGTGGAGATTAAGGCCAAAACAATGAGGAGGTGGCAAGAGACGAGAGAAAAATGAGACAAAAGAGGCTCAACTCATGAGCGGAGGGAATATGCTGAAAAACCAGAGAAGGTAAAGGAGAGGGTAACTGAGACGGAGGCCAAGGTGAGGGGGTGCAGGAGTTCGTGGACGACTGTGGCAATGTTTCTCTTTTTCCTCCCCTCCTTATTTTCCGTCTGAGTTACACGGTCATTTGGCGGCACTGGCTGAGACCACCGGTGTGTTTCCACTTGGCCGTCTGGTCGTCTGCCTGCCTGTTTATCTGTCTGTTTGTCTGCCTGACTACAGGTCCTCACTGTCTTCCTGGTCATCCACTCAATTTCTCTTCCTGTCTGTCTTTCATCTGGTCCGACTGTTTGGCTGGCTGACAGTTTCTTACTGTGATCAACATAGGAAAGCAGAGCCCTCATTTCCCCTCCACCACAGAGTCAGGACTTGTGTGTGTGTGTGTGTGTGTGTGTGTGTGTGTGGGGGGGCTGAGCTGAGTGAAGCAAAGAACACACACACACACACACACACACACACACAGGTAATCTGAAACAGCACATTTTAGCAATGTACTTTCTAAAAGGAAAAAATAGTTTTGGACAGTCTGTCTGCAACTAGGGTTGAGGTTCAGTGTCCTTTTAAACTGTCTAAATCCAGTACATCACTTCTGGAGCTTGACTGCTTTTGAATCCCTTATTGAACAAATTGAGGATTACTCTTCAACATTTGCAAGGGACAAGATTAATCAATAACTAAAAATGTAAAGATTCAACTGAGATCTGTAATCATGTATTGCTCAGTGAGAAGGCAGAACCACTACAGCTTTAATGATAGCCTAATCAATGTTCATTATGTGTGGCTGAAAATGAGATGAGCATCGTAAGATATGAAATGTCGATTAAGTGTTTAAATCTGACACATTGAAATAACAGGTGCAGTGTACTTACTTTTTTTAAACTACTTTCTCCAAATACTAAAGTGGAAGATTATCATTCCGCTGAAACTGGCGTGATGGAATCAGCAAGATCGTGTCACTACAGAAGACTCACCACTCTGTTGGTCTTGTTGAACTGCAAAAACACAGTCCACTGAGTGTAGAATAATGTTACAAAGTTTCTAACAAACTATCCTTTACACCAGCTTGCAGAAAGCATTAACCAGGCAACAAGTGTTATTTTGGCCTTTCGGCAAGTCACGTTAATTAGCTAAAGCTTTCTTTCCTCTCCTCTCTACTGTCACTATCAAAATAAAAAATAAAAAGCAGAAATGCCAAAGAAAAATCTTTTTTTTTTCTTAAAGAACAAAAAAAGAACATAGTAAATCTGAGCATTTCATCAACCTGGAACCAGATCTGGAACTGACTGAATCCAACCCTAACTGCAGCAACTACTAAGCCCATCTTACCCACTTCTTGTGTTTTTTGAAAGCAACTAAAGTTGAATTTAAAAAAACAACATTCTGCCTCGAGCTCTTGTCTGGCAGCACGTTAGAAGCTGAATGTCACTGTTCTGTGTCGTGTCCATACATTATCTGTGTGAGGGCTCCATAAGAACACAGTGACAGTGGAGATCTTACATTTGTTTGGCATGCAGACACAAACACACCCAAAGGTGACATTCACTCTGAAACCTGTGTGTGTATGTATGTTTCTTGCATGTGCAGCAGCATGCCTCCTCAGATAAGACAGATAAGGTTTCGAGTGTGTTTTCTACTGAGTAAACAGAGCAAATACAGTAACTGCCAGCTGAAGCAGTAAATTGTGGAATCCCATGTCGTACATTCTTCCAATGAAAGGTGTTTGGTTTAGTTATTTAAAGAGACACCTTAAATGACAGCCAAGTGGAGCAAGCAACACACAAACGTCTGACTTATGATGGAAAAATGTGAGTAAAAGTTGCCATCCACCTGGAGCCAGCTTTTCTCTGTCTACATTAATGGTTATGTTTTCGATTTTGAGAAGGAGGGAGAGTGATGCCAGGTCGGAACTCATGTTTCCACACCTACACTACCCAAATCCAGCTCATCGTGGCCTCATTACCATCACAAACAGAACAAATGTGAACTTTGACATCCAGACAGAAAAGTTGGATTTTGAGAATGGTTAACCATGCATTATATTGGTTTTATTTAACCAGCAATCCATTCAAAAGTGTCAAGTGTCAAGGCCTTCAGTTTTTACGGTATATTTTTCTGTATAAACTGTGGTGACATCACTCTGGATCGCACCAGACAGAGCAACGGCAACACATTTAACGGTAGCATCTGTGCATTATATTTGGCATCAGATGCAATATACTGTGACTATTTGGTTCCACAGCATTTCCATTAGCCAACACTCTGGCTGAGCGGAAAATGAGAGACAGAGAGAGACACGCAAAAGAAAAGAACTGCTGCTGTTATTTTGTTTTTATAGTGGAAAACAACAACAGCACCCAAAATCAACCACAGAGCATAAAAATTTACAACCACCAGAGAGGCGTTAAAAGAGGGTCAAAGAGGTAACGAGGGCATGGTCAACAGTCCCCTAGATACATGTGTGTAACTGAAAAGCTCACTCGGTGATTCAGATTTCTTTAAAGGACTGAGAAAATATTAACAAAACGTGTTTGAGGTGTGTGACTTATGTTCAATGTTTGTTACATTCTCAAACACCAGGGTGAATTTTGATTTCCGATCGGAGGTACATTTTCCTTCCTTTCCGGCCCTCCCTCCTCCCCCACTCCACTCCCGGCCATTTGTATTTCACTTCTCCACATTCTCCATCAACTTGATACACTATTTTTATTTCCATTTCCCCACTCTGTCTCAAGGCGCGCAGTTGATGATCAAGAGAAGAAATACAGGCATAAGTGAGGAAGATCACAGTGATGGGAGCAGGCGGTGGTGTGATTAGAGCTGACAGCTCGCCAGTCTTCTTCCATGTACTCCACTGTTAGCCAATATAAAATCCTGCTTTAGGACTGCAATGATCACTAATTTGCCCTTTATGATACAGAACTGGCAATAGGACAATAACCGATCTTGATCAAATATTCAAATTTTACCACTATTAATTATTTATTAAAGCAGAAATCCATACATTTCCATATGATAGCATTCTTGAAATACAGAAGGTGGAGCAGCATCTGGTGCCTTTTTACGTCATCTGGAGTTGGTGTTAAGGTCTCAGTATGCTTGATGTGCAACCACGTCTAAAGGCAAAAGTGTTTATAGCTGTTCCAGATAGCCACACTCAAAGGAGGTGCAAAAAGCCTGCTGTTATAGAGAGAGGCGAGACGCAATTATTGTGCCAGTGAGGATATAACAGTGCACACTTTCGGAAGGCATTCATGGTGTTGCATTTGGTTGTACAAACCAAAAGTGTTGGAAGTAGTTGTTGAAGAACGAAAAAAAAGTTCAAATCTGGCCAATCACTGTGTCTGACCATTTCTGCAATTTTCTGAAACCAACAATCTGACATTCACACCCGCTTGACGCTATGATTGGTGAGAAAGGAGCCAGGGTCTGAACTTCTCTCTCAGTTCTCCTTTTTCATTCAGCTTTCTGTCACTTTCCAAGTGAACAACAGAGTGCCTTCCAGGAGAGACTGTCTGTTTGTGTCTGACAGTAAAGAAAAGGGGCTTTACTGTCCAATAATATACTGTGGCTTAATGTCTTATAAATTCAAATGACTACAAAGAGAATTTCTGCAGCTAAAATGCAACTTTTATCATGGCTTCTTACTGTAAGGGTTTCCCAGTTAATGTACTTTAATATTTTACTCCAGGTGATGTTGCAGCCTGCAGGTACGCTTAAAACATGTACTGTATTAATAATCGCCTCCAGAATAATTCCTATAATCCCGTCATGAACGTTTTGCAAAGGTCATCACTGTCTCTCATGCTGTCCTAAGGCAGCCCATGACATTTAAATCTGGCTACAACTGTACCACTTAATGTTTTTACACGTAAGCTCATGAGCCAGTGTTTGCTTTGCATGGTGTCGGACCACCCGGACTGCGCCAAAGCTGCCATGTCGAAAAGCAAGGGAGAAAAAATTGTTATGGATGGTCCGAAAAAAAAAAACAAGAGAAAACAAAGCAGAAGGAGATGTCAAAAACTAATTTAAAAGGAGAATCGGATTAGTTTGGGTTGGGTTAAAAGTGCAGCGTGGTTAATTTAGTCTTAAGAGGAGAATGATATCAGTGATTAGCTGGTGCAGGAAATGGATCATTGGGCTGTTTTGGTTGGGTGCTTTGAGTTAAAACAGATATGGTACTGAAATATCAGCAACAGCGGTAGCAGAGAACAGCTTGTTTTAATTGTCTCTGAAGTGGAACAGCTGGCTGCGACTACTGGGCCTCACAGCATAACACAGAGAGAGCGAGAGGGAAGGGGGGGGAGAGCGAGAGACGGAGACAGGGATTGGCGTCCGGGGCCAGAGGTTGAGGCTCAGGCCAAAACTTTCATTCTGGTATTCCTTGCTGACATTAAGATGACTTAGGCCCCTATACCAAACTCAATACACATTCCACTGGGTGTGTGGTTCAGTGAAAAATACAGCTGAAAACACTTTAGCTTAACACAACAGCCATTTACAGTGGAGAATCGTCTATAGATCTGCTAAAACACAAACACAATAAAAAATCTGTTTACCAGTTTCAAGTAACAGCAGACATCCTACTTCAATACCTTAGACGCAGCCCACTGACAGCGGGAAATGGGCCAAAACTGTGAATTGAGTCCGACACCCGACTACCTGCTCATTGGTAGCTGGAAAACATCCAGAGGCTGAACTCATTTCCTTTCGTGCCTGTTTGCTCACACAATTTTCTGGTTGCTTTCCACTGAACTGCAGGCACCTCCTTGATAAGTGACAACTGTTCAAAAATAATCCTTAATTATGCTGCTAAGAAATAAGTAATGCCGTCTCTGTGCAATCGCTGTGAGAGCTGCTCCCTCTTCAGCTTTAATAGTGTTAATAAACTCCCTAAGTACTGGTTACGGAGTGGTTTCTTGAGGCTGCTGATTTCAACTCCTAAAAGTCAAACTCATCACATATTCTTCGGAACCACAGAGGCAATGCTTTCTTTCTTTCTCTCTCGGTGCCACGCTGTCGTCTTTGCTATCAGCAGTGCACAGGAGTTGCGTGAGGTGCCACGGCCCATTCCACATATTGGGTTTCACATGTGAAATTCATTTTTCACTCAAACGGCCCTTCTTTTGAAAGGACGTGCTGTGATCTGGTGCACGTCATGGTGCAGATAAAGAGGTTGTTTTTTATTGAACTGTCAAAACGGGCACTGATGGTACTACTGTCTGTGTGTCTGTGGAAGGCCATTTGTCATAAATGCTCATACATGTAACGTCAGCGTCAGGATGGCAGGGGAGTTAATGACAGCGGCGACTGAAAGAGTAACAATATCTTGTCTGTGCGTATGTTAAGGCTGAAAATACATGCAGTAAGGATACTGGTATCTGTACTATCTCCACTTAATGGTTTCCTGAAAACAGAAGCACCAGTCTGTCATTTTGATGTCTACAAAGATACAAAACAGGCCGTGTCTCTATTCTGTTCAAAAACTAGCTAGCATTAGCTTATCGCATCACAAACATTTCGAGACAGGTAGTTGGCAGCGCTCGTTGGCAAGTTAGTAGTCGAGTGAAAAATGACAGATAGCTGGCAGATAGTGAACTGTAGGTGGACTCTCGTAACTTTTAAGTATATCATATTGTTTTAAGCTTGTTACCTTAAAAAGGTATGAATCGGGACCTCTGGGATGTGCGGCTGTGCAGCAGCTCGTCCTGTCAGTCCGCGGAGCTAAATGCAGAGCTGTTAACAGTCATCAGGGGTCTGATATCAAAACATTGTCAGATATTGTCATTATTGCCATATGTGGGCAACTATGTAGCTGGTATCAATATATAAAATGCCACTTTTGAATATTTCTAGGTAGCCAGATGTCAACATCACTAATATCTTCCTAAATGTGAGCTCAAATGATACAATTCTTTGTAGAATGCTAGCTACATTTACTAAGAACTTTTCTCCAACTGAGAGGTTAAGAATAAATAACCCTAGAGTGACATCAACCACAGGCACCAACAAAAAAACGGCATCCGTTTATCTGATTTTCTTTCATATAGACGTAAACCTGTGATTATGCTTGGTGCAATCTTATACTATGGAGCACACCAATACAAACCTGGAGTTTAATCTGTAGAAAGGAATCACAATTTCAAATCCCAGTCTCAATATTAGTCAGACAAACTGAAATATTTTCCTCAAATTGTTTATTTTCACAATTCTTTAATGCCCTATTGTATGTGCACATGTACAGTACTGTGTGTAATACCAGGGAGGAGACCTGCAGAAACAGATAGTAAGACAGTAAAAGGAACACACAAAGACGTTGGGATGCTGTATGTGGGGAACACAGACGGAGAGCTTTGCTGTAAATAGCAGGAGCTGCTAGAGGCATCTGAACATAACATGCAACTGAGAGAGTCACAAATGACGCGCCATCACTAACAGAGGACCAGCAGTGGCCAATGAGATGCTTGGAAGAATCTCCACCTCGTTCCTGGATTGGACACTCGGTGGTCCAACCAAAGGCTTTTATTTATCTCCATGTTTACAATGCCTTAGCGATAAAATGCTGTCAGATATAAACCAGCAGAAAACAAATGATGTTCTTCCAACGAGGCACTTCTACTGAGTATTTAACCCGATACTGTATATTGCAGCAATATGCTGGTGAGACCTTCCATTCCAATCATGAATATTCAAATGAGATGTTCAATTTGTGTTGGGAAGATTACTGGAAAGCTACAGAAGCATGCGGGATTCTCCCTAAAGCCTGGTCGAAACCATGTTATGCACTAGACTGAATGACTTGCTGAGATACCAGGTCTTATATTAAAGTGGGACCTCCTCCCTTCTGCTTAGAAAAAACAAAAAAAATCGAGTCAGCCTGTTGACATTTTAAGCTGCTGGCAAAATCCAATATGTCTGCTGAGTAAGACTTTCTGAGTTCTGCTCGGCATGTCAGAGCTTTACGCAACTGCTGAAGTCTGAACTTTGTGAGAAAAAAAAACAAACCTGGGGACAGGAAACTGAAGAGGAAGTAGAAGACAGCAAAAATGTCTTAGTCTTCAAGTGTGTGTTATGTTTCTGTAAGAAATGCATTTGGAGCAGCACTGACATCAGTGAGGAGTATGACAGTGATATGACTAAGATAAGCTCATGTTGATTTTTTCATGTATTCTTGATATGAGAAATGTGAGATACGTACAGCAGCGGTGTAATCGCACCATCTGAAACACATGCTTAACTCTATCTTTAACATTAAGATTAGATAAAGACACCCTATATTCATCTAAAGTCAGATTTGACAGTTAGCAGACATCATCTTGGTCACAAAATAGGACACACTTCATGCCCCACACTCATGAGTATCAAGGATCTTCAGACTGGGGGGAGGAAAATGGACATTCAGTGTTTAGATTGGTCAATATCACTGGACTCAACAATCTACACGATGTCAAACTTTCCAAACAAATTTTAAGGACATTTCTCAAATCTTTACGGTCCACCACTGATTAAGACTATAAATATAAATACCAGAAATATAAAACATATAAAAATAGCGTTAAACACAGGCAACATCAGAGTAGATTCCTTAAACAGAGTTTTAAAAAGAACCTTGGGAATACTTGAAAATAATTCATGTCACCTTGCAAACCTCTTGTTGCTGTCCAATCCCCTTGAGAAAAAGAGAAAGTGCGTTGTTTGACAGGTGGCCACAGCCAACCACGGCGGCCCATGACGTGCTCTGCAGCGGATGCTCCTCATCCTCCATAATCCCACAGAACATCAGTGAAAGAAGTTAGTCAGTCGGCCACATGAGCAGCGACTGGAAACAAATATTTAAACTAGGTGTTGAAGATGTGCTGTAGAATAAAGTATGGAACTGCACAGCCCATCAAATGTATTCATAACGCGTTTCCAGCGGATAGATCAGGATAAACGTATCAGTGTTTCCTGAACAGCTGCCATGTTTTAGAAAATCAAAACTAAGACAGTGACAGGGCAGCAAGTGTTGATAACGATATTTTCAAGTATAAATAAAAAAAAAATTCATTCTACGTCCGCCAAGTTTCTCGGCCCTTGCTACATCAGCTGCATTAATGAACTGTGAAGCCACACCGCGACTTACAGCGACATGCATCTTCATGTAACTGGGACACACACACGTTTAGACACTGGCTGGGTCAGCAGTCACATGAACAATGACACACAAGAGTTTTGTCATCTGGCAACTTCACACACTGAAATCATGACATTCGCACACACAAAAGCATTCCCAAATTCCCCCGCAGATGCACATGCACACACTGAGATGTGAGCAGTAATAACCTGTGCTTGTGACTCAGCAGCACCCAGACATGCTGCGCTTCAATATGAGAGACCATTAAAAAGGCCGTTCCCTGCACCGTGGACGACTTATGATTTATTACATCTGATGTGTGGCTGGTCTGTATGTGTGTGTGTGTCCATCTAACTGGTTATTTAGTGTGTCTACATTTGCGTCAAAGTCTGTACATGCCAGTTACCTGGAGGTCTCTTCTCCCGCCTCACGTCCCTGCAGACATCACTTCACACAGAGCATTGCATAGCTGCTGGTCACACACACACACATCTATCTCGCATCTATTCAGTGCCTCTGCACTCTGGCCAAAGAAAAGGCCGCATTTATTATCAGTTGTAGAGTACGCCTACACTCTGACTGAGGAGCAGGAGTGAGAGCAGGACAGCCAAAGAGATAGAAGATGAAGAAAAGACAGGATGAAAAGAGATACATGATAAATAAAGCTCACATGTTAAGTTACAGCGGTAGTAGAAGAAAAGCGAAGGTAAGCCTGAAGAATACCAGAAGAAGAGGTCACAGAGTTAAAGTGCTCTCTGTAAGCTGCACCAGCGGCAGTTCAGCTGAGGTGAACCTTGTTCCTGAGAGCTGGAGAAAAAGAAAGAAACAAAGAATAGGCTCAGAGGCAACTCGCAGAGAAGATGCGTGCAGAGGCATCGCAGCAAGGCTCTGTGGCGAATGAAGTGATGCCCTGGAGAAACTGTGCTACTGTGCATGTTGCAGGAAGTAACAAGGGCCGACCTGGCACAATGCTGCCTTTATGTTTAAAACTGTAATGCATGCAGTGACGACGTCATCCATATATATACAAAGACGTAAATCATTAGGAGAGCAGGGCAACATGTAACAGGCAGCCACATTGTAATTCTGGCCTGAGTATGATGAGGTGGTTTGTTATGTTGGCATTGGAAAATCAGCAGACTCTTGAGAATGAATATGTAATCAATATCTAATTTTAAAATCCGTTCATGGATGCGGGCACAATGATTAGCTGCTAACATACGGACTTCATACAACGCTGGAAGCTGCTCCCATTGTTTAAAAATACTCCATTACAAGAAAAAGTCCTGAATTCAAAAGGTTACTTAAGTAGTACAGAAGTATTATCAGCAAAATGTACTTAAAGTATCAAAAGGTAAAGGTACTCATTGTGCAGAATGGCTTGTTTCACACAGTTACATTATTATAGAATATTATATTATTCTGTTTTTATCACTAAGAAATACATGTTAGAGCATTTTAATGTTGTAGTTCGCCAATGTGGAGCCAACTTTGTATACTACTGGATAGATTAGTAGTATAGTACTGCATCATATCATATAAGCATATTTTATATTTCTTTATGTAAAAAGTAACTATAAGTGTCAAATAAATGTAGTGGAGTAAAAGGTACAATAATAAGTAAATGCACTTAGTTACATTCCACCACTGGCTGCTCCATGTGTTTCTGCTGGTACTTGTAATTTGGATGTTTTGTGTTTTAATGACATGAGCACTGTGCAAGAGTACCAGAGGTTACATTACGTCGCTGTGTCTAAGCGACGTAATGCCGAATAATATCTTCTGTATATCCCAGGTGTATGTTAGACCGACTGAAATCCATACACGAAATACACGAGGTAGGGTGCAGAACTACAGGTTGATTAGCTTAAAAATGTTGATATGATATGCATAAAAGTTTAACTTAGAGGACTTAGAGGAATCCAAGTGTTTTCCAGATCGAAAATGAAACCAGCTACTGGAACCCAACCCTCGTTAAAACTTAGCTTACCTTAACCCAATTGTAACCTGTACCCTAAAACCAAGTCTTAACCCTCAAAATGCACACACACACACACACACACACACACACACAAACACAAACACAAACACACTATAAGCACTATTTATCTCTGGCCCCTGTTCCTCACATCAAAGAAAACCCTGAAAAGAAAATGTCCTTTTACTTATCTTTAATTAGATTATTTTCCAATCAGCAGTAAAATATCAAAGTGCAGGTAAAGAGCAGCTGGTTCGAACAGAAGGCCCTTTCTGTAGAACAGGGGGATGGTCCAAGTGTAATCGCATTTCAAATGTGCACTGTGTTACGGCAAGACAGGTGAGCGTTTGGTCTTATTGAGTTACGGTGGCCTGCAAAGCTCTTCTCAAACCTGATAAAAGACAAGTCAGACATACAGAGATGCACCATTTTTCCTCAAGTAACAAGTAATATGCAATTACTTTGTACTGGATTAAGCCTGCTGTGATTAAGAGGAGCTGTTCTGATTTCATACATGCGGTGCCAGACTTGCATCCAAAACACACTGGCAACATATGACATGTAACGTGACACATGCCACTGTTATTACCTCTGACATGGAGGATACATTCATTATCCTGTTATTTGCTGCAGCTTGAGGATTTTTTTAAAAAGCATTTCTTAATACCCATGAACTACTGCAGCTGAAAAACGTCTCCCATGATTGTCTTTGACTAGTTCAGCTGTATTTTGATGCAGATCCAAATCCAGATGTGCTGTGGCAGAGGTGAATGTGTACTCTTTTATAGCGGCGATGACCCACTACGCCGTAGTAACGTTACATAAACAGGGACTTTTTATTTCTTTTCTGTGCTAGCAAACACAACACACAGCCTTTCACTAACTAACTATTATACTGCAACCCGAGCTTATCTACAAGCTTCACGACTGACTGAAGTAACGTAGCGACCCCTCAGCAGCGACCAGCGGAAACACTGAAAACTCCATTATGACGATACGGTCATCTGCTATATCGCACATTCATTAATATTCGAATATATTCGATATATCGCCCAGCCCTAACTTCCGTACACTCTATCACACACACACACTTTCACGCTCCTTTATCTTCTCTGTCTTGAGACCATACACACTTTGTTTTGTGATCCACACACTGTCACTTCACTTTCCACTGCTGTCAAATCATCTATTTGTCCTTCTCAACTCTACCCCCCCCAACCCCCCCGCTCTTTCTGTCCATTTGCTGAACTATGCTCCAATTAGTTTGGCCCCACAAGGCAGCAGTGTACCAGTGAGGACACTTTATAAGGACATCTCCACACACATGCTTCACACACACACACACACACACATTCATATTCAAATATTCATACACACAGTGCTTTATTAACCTTTAGTTATATACTGACCGCCTTAATGTTGAACACAAAGAGTACATATTGTATAATTAACACCAAGTACGTATATGAATAGTTCTGCAAGAATTTGTATTATTATTTAAGTGCAGTGCTTTCTTTTCCATTGATATGTACTGTACAAACTTATCAACATAATATTTTATTTAAAAAAGCTAATAAATCTCATGACTAGGGATGAGCGAGTACACCATTATCTGTATCTGTTCAATCAACTAAATTATCTGTATTCGAATCCGCACTCAGAGTGGGCAGGGCTTAAACAGGACGTGGGTGGTGCTTAAACCGGACGTGGGCGGGCCTAACCAGACGTTTAAGCCTGAAATTGATGTGGGTTGATCAGAAGTTGCTATATTTATTAGAAAACTATTTGCAGAACAGCCTCAGATTTGAGCTTCAGAGCAATGTGTTTGATCACAAGAGTAAGAGAAGGTTTTTTTTATAAAAGTTGCTATATTTACGAGCACAGATACTGACACATTTTAGTTGAATGATACTCGTACTGGTAAAAGGTACATTATCTGTACCGGATACTCGTTTCAGCCGAGTACTCGCTCAAGCCTACTCATGACTTTAATTAAAATACGTATATGACCCTGCTTATGCTACACAATACTATACCACTATCGCACAATATACAATAGTTAACTATAACATGCTACACTAAACACTTCAGGAAAAACAATTCTCTGAAGGAGCCTATCATCATATGCTCTATTTTCAGATTGACATAAATAGGACATAAGCCTGGTTGGTTACAGATTACATAACCATGTTCTGATATGCCTGGAAAACATAGTGATGTTATGATATAAATGTGACTCATATGTCAAATCTTCTGTGCCACTGACAGGAAAGGAGTCATTGTTTTAGGTTTCCTCAGTATAGTCTGAGGTAGGCCTACATTGCCACAACACTCACAGACTTTATTTATATCGCACATCTCATTCATCAATGGCAACTCCAAGTGCTGAACATAAAGACTTAAAAAAAACACAAGTTTAGATAAAAAAACATTTAAATGAATAAAATTCAGTATAATATAATAAAACTAATAATGAAATAAGAAATAAAAGTAAAAGTGCAAATTGAAATACACACAGACTATAAAAGCCAGACTAAAAAGGTGTGTTTTAAGTTTTCTTATAAACAACAACCTAAAACGCAAGGTCGCTACTGTTCTTCAATGCAGGGGAGATTATGGTCGTTTTCTCTTGGGTCAAGTGATAGTCAAACAACTTAAGGAAGTTCTCAACAACGCCAGTGTTGGATTGAGTTAGAGTAAAGTTACTCATAACTAGGGCTGGCTATCGGTACTCACTACCTTTAAAAAGGTATCGATCAAAATAACCCAGAACCAAGTAGCATCGAAACTTCTCCAGCCAAATTATACATGCATTCCATCCTTTTCAATCTAGAAAAAAAATATTTAATTCGACTTGTGATTGGTCCACTACCGCAGCTACAGCTAGCAGCTACGTTAAGGTCTGTGGTGGTGAAGTCGAGCGTGGTGTATTTGACGGAGTTGGCAGTTCAGCGTGCCGAGATGCTACCAAAATCGAATTAAGTACTCTACAGGTATCAGTATCACTTTAAGGGTACTGGTACTGGTATCGTAATATTTTAAACAATACCCAACAATACCCATATCTGTCATTAAAATGCAATGACAATACTTTGTTCATTACTCGGTCAAAAAAGTAATCAAATAACTCATAACTACATTCTAAAAGTCATACCAATTCATACCTGTCTCTGCTAATGCAATCATACTTTGCAGTGCAGCATGTGCCTGCAATACTTGACATAACATTTTGGGAAATACGTGCATTCACTTTCTTTCAAGATGAGAAGATTGCTACAACTCACATGTCTATGTCTATGGAGCAGAAACTGGGACATGGTAAGTCTAGCTTACTGTAGCATAGAGGCTGGAAGCAGGGGGAAACAGCTAGCCTGGCTCTGTCAAGTTAAAGAATGAGCAAGAAATAGCACGTCACTCCCCCTAAAAACAAACCTGTTTGTGTATGGATTAAAAACTCGAATAGTCTCGGTAGGTACTAATTTGAATGTTGGACAGAGTACGGCTAGCTTGTTCATCTTGCTCCCACTCATTTTGCTAGGCTAAGCTAATCGCCTCTTGGCTTGGGCTCGATACTGAATGCACAGACATGAGATATTAATCTTATCTTGGTAAGAAAGCAAAAAAAGCTTATTTCCCAAAATGTTGAACAAATGTTGATTTCTTTCATTTCTCCCTATGTTACTGCTGTACACCTTGTCTTAGCCTGTTTAGCAGGGCTTAAGGCCTTCAAACACCTATCTGTAATGAGACAGGGTTTTTTAGCCACGAGTCTGACATGTTTCCTGTACTGTGGCAGGTTGCTTTGATGAGTTTGCTGCTGTGGAGAAGTTGTACATTGATATTCTTATCTTAACGTGAACAAAAATTAGAAATTAGAAACTGAAACAGTTAAGAGTGTCTTCACTCATCAAAGCATCTAGCCTGCATTGCACTGATGTGCAATCTGACTGTAGTAACATACTGAACTGTGTCACTGCCCACCACCACCGTCATAATATCGACAAACCGTATTTTAGAGGCCTAAAATGTCAGTGCTGCTGACTATGCTCAGCAGTTAGGTTATCAGTAAGCTAGGATAGAGAGGTAAACCCACTTTTTTTTATTTTCAAATAGAAACGCGAATGAGCTGAGATTAGCAGAGCATCCATTTGCAGCCTGAATCAAAACTAAAACAGAAAACCCCTCCAACCTGAGGTCTAACAGCTCCTCAGAATGTGAAAGCCCTATTTAGCACCTCAGATGTCGTGTGACAGACAGCAGCGTCTATCCTCATACAGAATTTTAATAGCTATACAATAGCGCTTCTCTCTCAGGTCCAATCAAGCAGGCAGAGAGGCTGCAGAGGCTACACTTAAGCAAATCCACGTGTTTGCTGAGTGGTACACACAATGCATTTATTTTGCTCTCGGGCACATATTCCCTGACACCTTCCATTTTGCTCCCTTATCTTCCTGAATAATACCAATTACTGAGCAGTGAGGGAGATGAGAACACTTGCGGTGAGGAGGATGAAAAGACAAATTGCTGCAAGAAGACTGAATTATTTGCATGGTTATTTGCATGTCAGTCATGCCTCCATGTGCATCTTTGGTATTGGTCTTTAAATAATTTGCCTACAGGCTTGACGCTATTGGTCAAAAATCAGTTGCCTCCCAGGGCATAGCAGCTGTCATTCTAACTGAGACGTTAATGGCTCCAAAGCACATTTCAGCTAGCATTTCTTATTTCCATATGTCTTGCAGTGAGGTGCAGGTAATAATATGTATGGCCATGCAGACTTGAATCACATTTAAGATTTCTGTAAGCATTTAATAACAAGTGGGACTCTAAACTGTCTCTGCCACCTGTCTCCATTCATGCATTTATGTGTAGTTGTTGGAGATGACATAATATTACTGAAGGGTGTCACCCCATTCACAGCAGACAGTGACATCATCGCTGTAGGAAACTAGAGGCGTCGGTGCTTTTCCCTGGTGTTCAGAAGTAATATCAAACCCCACTAATCCTGTCTCTCAGCACATTTTTGCTGATAAAACTTTAACAGCGCGGAAGCAACAACCATGAGCATGGCATCAATCTCAGCCAGGGCCAAGCCCAAAGCAGAAAGCACTCAAAGGGACTCCACCAAGGCAGCACAATCCTCTAAAGTTGTTATTTTAATAACAGAAAAGGTTTGTAGATGCATCTGGATTCAGGTCTGCATCAAAAGACACACAGGCATTATGTCAAACTGCAGACTCATTAACACTGATTCATGGTCATTAACATCGATCATGTTGCTGTAGTGCCAACTATAGGTGAAAAGTACTTAGTGAGGTAGAGACTACTCGCAGGGCTAGTTGATTAATTACTGTAGCTAACTGCTAATACACTAGACAGTGGGAACCCCACGGATGTATAAAGGAGAACTTGATACCGCGTTCAAATATGGCCCCCCATTCATGCTGTGAAAGCTGCTCACTGGGAGCATACGCCAGAAAAGCCTCTGTGGGCTTCCTCACGCTACCATGTTTTTGGTACATAGAGCTGCATGCTTAGTCCTTATCCAGAGAGCATGCGTGTCCGGGACTTCCACTGGCCAAGCCGGCTGACTTCCTGTTGGAAAATAATTTAATCATACGGCTCTTCTAGACGTTCCAGATGTTACTGAACTGAATGGATCTAATTCTGAAAATAAAACCATAATTTCAACGTAATTTGGAGGGGGGTTGTGATGCTCAAAAAAAAAATAAATAAAAAAATAAATTATATATATATATATATATATATATATATATATGTATCCACCGTTTTACAGCCACTCCTTTTCCAATGATTCGGGAAAAACTGGGCAAGTGTGTGTCCTGTGACGAACGCGAAGGTTGCAATACCTAGTGCGGCCACTATGCCAAAATCGCTTCACAGCCCAGCTCTGTTCCTGTAGGCTTAGGGAATGTCATCAGTCAACTGCGCAAATTTGTGTGTCAAAGTTGAACTATACTTGAAAAATTTGAGCAGATTTATTTGCTTCTTTGACAATTCCACTGAAATGAATTGAATATCACTGCCAAACTTGTCTGTTTTGAATGCTGGTGTGACCAGGTCTTAAAAGAGACATGTTGACAGGACACTCTGAATGGTACACAATGCCAATACATTACTCTTTGTATTGTGAATTTATAAACTATGAAGATTTAATGTTGTTAAACTTTCTCAGAAAGTTTCTGGCATATGTGGGTGATCAACTTTTATTGGAATGAATGGACGCCATCTTGGAACATTATATGCAGTTCTCTTAATAACTCCATGGTTATGAGCCAAAAGTAAATTGGTTTATAAATGGTGGTGGCACTATCTGCATCAAAAACTAATGAGTTCTTCCTTGGCCCATAACTTCTCACCAGATTTCATTGAAATGTGTTCACCAGATTTTGAGCTATCCTGCTAACTGACAAACAGACTGAACCAAAAGATAACTTCCTTTATAAAGACACTTAAAATGTCCTTAAAATAATGATCTAACTCAAAAGACCAAAACAGTGTACAGTCACAGTGGAACTGTCTGCATTGGTGAAATGTTAAAAGCTTATTCTTAAAAACATGTTTCTCACAGGTGCACAGGAATAATGCAAATGTAATCCTGAATCACCAGTTAGTCTGCCTGAGCAGTTCTAGCCAGGGAATAGAACTAATGTTTTATCAGTGGCAAAGTGACAGAACACACTGTGTTTTATCAAAAGCATTCAAAAACAATACTTTCTGCTAAATGTACCTCCTGTTTTAGAGTCTTGTGTGTGCTGCAACAGAGACTGAAGCTTTCAGCCAAGCTCCAGTAATTCTGGATGTCAGTCGCAGCAGCACACAAAGACAGGGAGGGGGTTTTCACTCAACACCTCGTTAGACACAAATGGAAACACATTTCTGTAAAAAATAATAACCCTCTATTGTTGTGCTTCCATACAGAGGTTATTTGGCATTCCTTGGCATGTTGTAAGCCAGAGGAGAGAAACAGGGGTTTCTAGGTGTGTGTTCATTAAATGTCAGTGTATATGTGTTTCAGTGTATTAAACACTTTAAGCCCATCAATATCATATTCTGGTAAAAAAAAAAACAAAAAAAAACAAAAACAGCAGTTGTGCTCTATTGTAGGTTTTGTTTGTTTACATGTACTGAAAACCATTTTTTTTTTTGCTAGAAGTTTAACAATATGTGAGAGCAAGAAGATGTTTCCAGTCCATGTGAGGCTTGAAATTGAAGTTATTTATTATTTGTATAAAGAATTAAAAAAAAAATGCTTACATTTACTTTTTGTTTATGTTGTTATATTTGCAATCCTCGAAATTGAGTAATTTTCTTTCCTTTAAATTTTGCAATAACAAGAAAAGTCAGTCACACTGATTTATTTTTAATTTGAATAAATTCTTTAAACTAAGTAAGCCATCTTACGTATTGACAGCATTGGCAGCTGGTATATGATGGTAGCAGTAAATATTAATCTCCATCTAATCTCATTCTCAGGAAGGGCAGCTATATCAGACCTACTGTAGCGTCCTCATCGATGTTTCATCAGTAGTCAGATCAGCATGTTCACAGCAGTTAAAAGAACGAGGCGACAAGCAGAGACCAACATGTTCGGAGCTATGTCCCTCTCACTTTTCAAAATTCAATTTTTGTCCCCCTCATTTTTTCACTAAAGTCTCCCTGAACAGTGTCCAGATATGAGAAGAGAAGAGTTGACAAAAATGTGGATAAACTCATTTGAGTCACCTTCAGTTATTACCATGTGCTCAAAGCAAAAAGCTTAACGAGCAGCAGTGAGGGCTTTACGGACTTATTTTGCCCTCCGTTCTGCCTCTAGGACTACATACAGGCTGCCCTACCTTATTGGTAAAGGTTGTTGGGACTGTATGCAACCTGAAAGGAATACCTGCAGACATTACTCAGGGCCGAAAGTGGAAATGTCAACTTAAATAATAATATTATAATCTTCTAGAAATTAAAAAATCAGATGGTTCATCTATAAGAAAGTATCAGGCATCTATAAAGGAAACTAAAAATGGTAGGGTTAGTGCATTAACGATACAGATACAGTTTAAACAGTATTTGTATTTCTTTAACTACCACAATAACCATTTTCATCATAATTTGTGATATTCAAATATCGAGTTTTGTCATTGTTGTGTTTCTGGCCACTTGGCGAATGTAATTCCAATATTCTCTCTCTTTTAGCTCGGGCTTTGGTCTCTACCAACTCCTGAGGGAAACATCTGGCTCTTTAGCTGCTAAATACTCCACTGTGTTCACCAGCTAGTCGCTAACTGTGTGCTGTTTGCTGCTGAGCGGGCAGTGTACGGTGGGTTTTTAAGAGCTTTTTCTCTGAAAACAGCTGCCTGCTGTGGCCGAAAAGGCACTATGAGAGTGGTGAGAGTGAACCAGAACAGTAACGTTACGGGCCGCACAGCAAAACAACGAACTGAAACTCACTATAAAGCTCCATAAAGCCGGGGGAGCTGCAGAGAGGGTTTGCCTGTGCAGCTGCTGTCTTTTGGTCCCATGGCAGGTCACATGGTGCAGATGACGAGATGTATGGCTGTGGTGGTGGGGGGAGTTGGAGGGCAGGGGTCTATTTTTGAGCACTGCCATTCTGAAGCATGAACACCCCCCACCACCACCACCACCACCACCACTACCATCCCATCGTCTTTTCTCCCCTGGCATCCCATTTCCCTGTGTAATTAGGCTTCTAATTAAGGCTGTGGATGTTGAGAGGATGAATGCCCACTGTCGGCCCCGCCTCTCTCTCTCTCTCTCTCTGCATGGAGCCTGGAAACTGCACTGTAAGTCGTCACACAAAGACCCAGTGATGGCTTCTCTGACAAATTCTGTTTTTCTATATTTAATATTGAGCTGCAGCCTGCTTATGAAATGAGCATAATGTCGTAAAATGCAAATATGTGCTCCGTGCATCAAAAAGGAGGGAAACAGTATAGTTCCCCACCACCAAAGGATTACATGCTGCACAAGTGGAAACAGACAGCGGTGGTATTAAAATAGCACAATGAAAAGAGTATGGAGGTCGTGGTGGTGGATGGATGCTTTGATTTGCCTTTCAGTACAGCAGCCTCCAGTTCAAGCTCCAAATTATTTCAAGAAGCTCTCTAGTGCATCATTTTCAGAGAAAATATTGTTATTTAAACATAATTAAGTCAGTCAAACTGTTTCATCTGCCTTTCCCTTCATCCTTTCTTTTAAGCTATGCTTGTTGTCCTTTCACATGACAGCTGAAAATGGCCTGTCCACTTCTAGATAGTGTCGCAGGTCACATTGTGCTTTCAAGGTGGACAAATGTCACATATCTTCACATCATTCATGTCCACAACACATAAACTAGATTAAAGGATTATCTCATTATGCTTCTGTCAGAAATGTCATGTGATTGTACACAGTGGCTAGTAATGTTATTTAGTGTGTCATGCAAATACAAGTGACCAGTCCACATGGACTTACGAGACGCCGTTGTAGTGGTGAAACATTAATTCCTATATATAACATTACAAACAAGTCTCCTCTTCCAAGTTCTACAGATGAAATCTGTCACAAAGGAAGTTCCCTTTCTAAACACATCTCAGGTTTTTTATATTCATCCAACTAGAAGAAGTCACCAGAGATCAAAGGATATTATCATAAATGGTAAATAGCTGCATTTATATAGTGCTTTGATCTAGGACTGAACAATTAGGCTTAATCGAAATATTATCAAAATCACAATATGCCAAAGTGCAATATCCAAATGGCAGAAGCTGCAATGTTTTGATGAAGGTAAAATGTGTGACAAAACAGCTTTATAATGAAGTACTGTAGTGCTGCAGCGATGCCCTGGCCTACAAATCTTGTTCTCCAGATGGAAGAAGAACATTTGTTTGGTAAAGACCCCAAGAAATGTCACAGCATCATGGTTTTAATAGTTTTTTCAGTGAAAATGAAAATTGCCCAAAGGCACTTCGACGTGTGACAGGAGGAGCTGGGGATCAAACCACCAACACCCTGTGAGCAGTGGACGACCCACTCTACCTCCTGAGCCACAGCTGCCCCAAAAACGAGCAATCAAACATAAAATGCACCTCATCTTGAGTCTCACCTTAATCACATAACCAATAAAGCCTTTTCTCTTCAGGAAAACCATTAAACCTGCCTGCTTCTATGGTAATGTGCCTGAACATAACTGTGCCCACAGAGATCTTTGACTTTTGGTAACATTAGGTTCTACATTATTCATCATAATTTAGGTTTGTATCAAACATCAACAGACCAACTTTTCTTATACATGAGGAACAATTTGCGCTGAGCATCACAAACATTACACTGTCACTTGTTTTGAAAATTAATAAGAATAAGAATTCAATTTCTATCCAGGGATGTTCATGCAAAATGTCCCAATCAGTGGGCATTCAGACCGAAAACGGCGGGGGCATGTTGTTTCAGGGGAGACATGCATAGGCTCCAGGAAGCTCAGTTTGAGGAACAAATCAATGAATTTGAAGGCTTATCGGACACCAAAACACTGCAGAGCGGTCTATAATACAGGATTTTACAACTCTGGAAAGTTATCAAGGCCAACGCAGCGCCTTCCCGAATGACGCTGCACTGCAATGCGCCAAAAGTTAGGCCAGGTTCCATTTTCTTTTGCCAGATGACTCCGCGTTGGCACCCCCAATGCATCTACAGACTGTCCTCATTCAAATGAATAAGGGGGTTGCATGTTTTACTCAGTGTTGTTGTCTGTCTGAACACGGCGTAAGATAGGAAGATAAAATTAAGCTAATGCTATGAAAAAATACCATCACTTTTTTTTTTTATAGTTTATTTATAGTATTTTTTGGCATTTTATGCCCTTGGTTAAAGAGTCGACAGTTGAGAGGTGTAAAATGAGGGTAGAGAGAGATTGGGAATGACAGACAACAAAGGTCTGGGAATAGGGACGTTGAGATTACATGGTCAACACCTTAAATCCCTAGGCCACAAGGGACAGACAGATGAAAACGACCTGTCCAATTCTAGATATTGTCACATTGTCCAAGGTGGACAATTGTCACATATCTTCACATCATTCGTGTCTAAAACATAAACTGCTTTTCAAAGTATTTGCCTATGTTACAAAATGTATGTGATGCGCAGTATTTGTCTAATTGTAGACAATATGTACAGCATGTGGAGAAAAGTAACAGTATTTCATGATAGTTGAACCAGCCGGAAGAAAGCCTGCCCCTGGCAGCAGTGAAAACTAAGGAGGAGGGGTCAACAGCTGCAAATATTATGTCCTTGAGCAAGACACTGTGTCCCTGCTAGCTCCAGCAGCACTGATCAGTAGCTGACCCTGCACTCTGACCTGTGGATACCAAAAACAGAACTTCCCCATCCACATAAAAAAAAAGTCTCTTTGAGGCACTAAATGATTTTCACACCTTCCAACTGACAACCTGAAATAATATGTTCCAATTTAGTTGTTTACTGAACATTTCTATTAATCAACAAAAAGGTGAAGAGGCTGCTGTTTGTTTTTATGCCCCGCTCACACTTCAGATTTGTCAGGCTGTAAATAGCTCTAACAAGCAGCTGAAAACATGAATTCACCCACATACACCTTGTTTATTTGCTGCTTGATTTCTTCCTGCCACCCTACACCTTGAAATCGTCAAGGACAGGGCGATGATCGGGGCTAAGGATGAGTATGGTAGGTATGTGGACTCCCAGGTGGAGGTTGTCCATCCATCATATGGATATTTATACTCCCGTTCCCCCACCAAACCGATCAGTGAGTTCAAAGGCCCAGTGTGCAGAAAGCCACAATTAGTCATACGGAAGCCAATCAGGTGACAGACCAGTGACACTGACAACATACGCAGGGAATGTGCATGCAGAGTGGATGCATGTGTAAACACTGTAGGTGGATGTGTAGAGTGTGAACAGATGGATGTGCATATGGATTGGATGATGTGTGGGCTGTAAGTGTGTGAGTGAGTGTTTGCGTGCCTGGTGGGCGTAGGCATGAGTGGTCATTGGATAAGTATTTGTTTATGTGTTCAAGTAGTTAGATGATCCATTTGTGTGTGTGTGTGTGTGTGTGTGTGTGTGTGTGTGTGTGTGTGTATTAATGCAATACAGAGTGTGAAACAGCTGATGGGTGACAGTGAATGTGTGGGAGAAGCAATGAAGGTTGAGTGGCCTGCCAACACAGGCAGCTGCCTCTCACATTCAAGTCACATAAATCCCCATCTTAACATGATCCACTCCTTCATTCTATACTGATAAAAAAAAAGTTTGTCTTATTTACCCTTTTTGTTGCCTTCTTATTTTTCTATGTCGCAGTGTTTGTTATATTAAACAGCAACACAAAAACTGAGAAAATACACAGCATTTAAGTCTAGTTCACAAGGTACTGACTAGAAGAAATCGGACTATTTATAGTACTGCAGAAGGCAAGCATGTGAATGATTTTTCTAGTCTGTGTTGCCCTGAGTTAAGTCTGTCAGGTAACACTCGCTCCCAGGCTCTGCATCGCGGCCAGAAATGAGTTATGTCTATCTTTATGTTACAGAGGGTGAAGATCAGGGTTAGTTCCATAGTAAGGGGGAAATATCTAACAACACTAACAAAGGAGGCAGGAGAGGAAGTTCTCACTGTGAGGTTTGACTCAGGGCAATAACATAACTCCAATACATGAATAATCCTGGTTCAGTATGTGATCTGTTAACAGTAGCATGTCCCTAATGACTACTAAAAATATATAGTTCATATAGTGGCATACAGTGGGCATATTTCAGAGCAATATCAAACTGTCTGATGGTCCCCTACGCTAAGAAAAAGTCTCCAATAAACAGTGTAACCAAGTGCATACTGTATGTGCATGAACTGTGAGGTCAGACTTGTAAAGCCATGTTCAGACCAACAGTAACGCTGCACGCTATGGGAAAAAGCAAAGGCAAGATCATTCTGCAAAAAAGTTGCACCAGGCTCAACTTTTGCTGCAACGCAGCACAACGTCATCGCGAGCAAACACACGTGGGTTACTTTGTAATGTTAGCGGAGAAACAATTTTATTTACCTTGTGATCATTACACGAAAGATAGAAAGATTGAAGTAGTAAAATCGTAGTGCTATAAACCACCGTGCAGTGCTTTGGTGTCATAAAGCCCTCAAACTCATGCTCTTAACCAGGCGTGCGCTAGGTCTGTATGCAGATGGGTGTGGGTGTGTTGTTTCAGATACCAGTGAGATGATAAAATACAATCCAGGAAGGCCGGTTTGAGTAATAGATCCATCAGTATGAAGGCTTATCAGACACTAAAACGCTGCACGGTGGCTTATATTTCTGTAAGAAAGGATTTAACAACTCTGGAAAGGAATCACAGCGACAATCATTTTATCTTTCATGGCGAAGACCACGAGGTAAATAGTAGAAGTACAGTACGTGGTTTTAGGGCTGAAACGATTCCTCGAGTAACTCGATTACTAAAAATCATTGATTCAAATTATTTGCATCAAGAGACGGTTCAGAGCGTCTTTGGTGTGATTTGACAGCGCGGATTACAAGCGAGGGGCGCAGAGAAGAGACAGAAAGTGTCCATGAAAGCTCTGCACAGCGTGTCTGTTGTAAAACCGAACTAACCTACCACAACGGCACGACGTCTCTGCTGCAGCATCTCAGCAGAAAGCATAACGTTACAGTCTCTGCATCCAGTCCACAGAGCGGCCCCGACACAAGGCACATGAAGGCTAGTAAAGAATGTAGGCGACCTTAATTATGGCTGTATGTAATGGCTAGTTAACAACATAAATCAGTGTGGTGGCTAGTTATGATGTCCCTAAGTTAGCTAGGTTTTGTTCAAGACATTTTTTTACTCTTTATCGAATCAATCAGTAGAGTATAAAATGAGCTTGGTGTGTTGCTATGTTGTCTGGCAGTGGAGCTGCTGCCACCCTTACCACCTTACCATGGCCCTTCATGATGTTCATGTGGAGCAGATGTGAGCCGGGCCCAGCTGAGCCTTCTGGATGTCTCTGTGAGCTGAAAGAGGAAGGAGCGCACACTGCAGGTGGGTGAGTTACTTCTCTACCCAGCTCCCTGAAACTCCAACATTTCCATTCATCATTCCACAAGTTTTCTCATTCATGGGGCCAAGCTGGGTACGCTCAAACTGAGAATATGCCTTCTGTGATGTTAATCGTGGAACCATAACATGGCTACTGTCTGTGGAGCCTGCGGGATCACATATGAGGGCTCTTTTAGCTAGCCCTCTGTGTCCCAGTTTAATTAGAGAGAAGCCAATAAGCACGCAACTTCACACTGTGTTTACAGCACCATAAAAGACAAAGCTTTTTCTTTCTGTCACTGATGGGTTCAGTTGTAATGAGCCCTGCTTCACGTTTGTCCTCAAATGGAGGAATTACCATTACACACACTCACCAGGCCGGCCATTGTTTAACCACACCTCTGAGTTCGACGAAACAGCAGACACCATAACAATGTAAAAGTTTACAACAGCAAATTAGTTAACTGTAGAAAAAGCTAGTCTGGAGGTCTTGAATACATGTAAGTGGAAAACAATGTGTAAAACAGTGCATTTAACAGCTCTCAGCGGTAGTTTTACAGCTCGAATTGCCCATGACAGACAAGTCCTGTAGACACTTGCCCACAAAGACACGGTGCCTCAATCCTTGTAAACGCCTGTAAGAACAGTGGGTGGGCCCAATTAAAAAGGCTACAGTGAGAGTGTGTGATAGAGCATGGAGCATCATTAAGTTACAGTGGGGGAGGGCATGATATGATGCAATTTTATTAATTAGTGGTCTGATGGATGTTCAGCTGCCTGTGATTAGGAGGGGTAAACAGCAGCTGTTCACTGGAGTGAAAGTTGTTCTGCCGGGGAAGGTCATAACTCTGTCGACACTTGGGAAAAATAGAGGCTGCAGCTCAGGACAGGATACAGCTGATTCATGAAAGAGTTGTCTAACTGCCTGACCTGACTAGATTCATTAGTACAGTGATTCCCAACCAGGGGTACTTGTACCCCAGGGGGTACTTCTGCAGATGCCAATGGGATACGTGGAAAGATTAAAAACAAAAAATAGAAAAGAATGGAAAAATTAGAAATTACAATTTGATTAAAAAGTAGATCAGTATATTGGGTCCACTGTAACACCTGAATACTACGTGTTGAGTCTGAGAGGGCATGAAAACTAGTTAGCGAGCAAGCAGAGAAGTCAGCAGGTATAAATATTGAAATAGTTAGCTAAAAGCAATGGATAAATGATTGAAACGTCCAGCTTTAGCCACTCCAAGTGGTAATAGCACAAACGTAAGCTTGACCAAATCACCTAAACATTGACAGTTCAATTACATGAAAACAGCCTGACAATATACACTTAATTATTAATATCCACTTTTATAATCATTAAGCTAATTACTGCTTTAAATAATATCCAGTTTAAAATCAATTCAACATGACAGGTGGTGTTGATGAAGGGGTACTTGAGTTCATCTGATGGGGCTGTGGGAGTTTGTCTGACAAAAAAGGATGGGAACCACTGCCTTAGTGGTTTGAGCGTGCACTGATCAAAAGGTTTGATCTCAGCTCTTTCTCTACAGTTCTGTAGGGATTTTAAGCTTGATCTGATGATAGAAAGGCTGAACTTTGCACTAAATGGCCCAAGCATGTTCAGGTTAGCGTACAAAGGAAAGGTCGCTGCCGGAAGCCCCTGGAGGGAAGGCCGACGGGTTGGTGGTTCAAGCAGACGGAGCGTAAGGCCGAGGATCAGAGGCCTTTCAGGATGGAGCACCAGATGGTTGACGAGGAAGCTGCTTGACATGCATTAACGTTCATCCAGGTGCGTAGAGAGAAAGAGACAGAGAACAAGAGCAACTTCTTTCATTCCTTCTGCTGAGGCGCTCAATGTATGCATAAGCAGTGCAATCTGTTCAAAAGTCATTATATTCTTCTATTCATGAGTAGCCAGGCAGAAGCCAAGATACAGGATTACAGTCTCTCAGGTTGAAAGAATACATTTATTGTGACAGAGATGGTACGGTTTACTGTTTGCTAAAGCTGGAAACTGCTAGCTTAGATCTTGTAAAAAAAAAAAAAAAAAAAAGAATTAAATATTTCACCGTCTCATTCCACTGTTTGTCAGTGAAATAAGCTGCAAACATAAAACTACACTGGAGTTACATTACCTCCAGGGCTGCCACACACAATTATTCTGCGGGTTATTTTCTGGTTTAATCAACTTTTTCTAGACTTTTTTGGTCTAGAAAATGTCAGAAAATAGTAAAAGGTGCCCATCAGAGCCCAGAGCGACTTTGTTTTGTCTGACGAGTGGTCCAAAACCCAAAGACATTCAATTTACTATCACAGAAGATTTGAATCAGTGATTTTTTGCTTAAAAGGAACAGTTTGACATTTTCAGAAATACGCTTATTCGCTTTGTTGCTGAGTTACATGAGTAGATTGATACCTATATGCTATGAAGCTAGAGCCAGCAGCCGGTTAGCTTAGCTTGGAATGAATGAGATATAACATTAGTGAGCTTCAGACAGGCTAGGCTACCTGTTTCCCCATGTTTCCAGTCTTTATGCTAAGCTAAGCTAACCTAGCTGCAAGCGGTAGCTTCATGTTCACTGTACACACATGAGAGTGGTATCAATCTTCTTGTTTGAAAGTTAATTACTTCTGTTTGTACTGCATTTAGATTTGCTTGGAAATAACAATAGGAAACATTATTTGGACAATCCTTTAAAGTGCAATTATGATCCATTATTTAAATACATGTTTTTGAAAATAAAACCTCTATCTATTTTCCATTTCTCTGACCTGACTGCTGTTTTTCGGAAGCTGTTAACATTTTCACATTTGCTTTTATCAGGCATTTTATAGACACAGGGCATATAAATACATAAATAAAGTAAACAGTAACAGTAAATACTATGATAACCATAAATACATAACAGCTGGGTAAACTGTAGAAACTATTTGCAGCAACAGCTTCTCTACAGTGAACTAATGAACAGAAAACATGAATTTCGCACTAAAACAAGACACTGGCTCCAAGCGTGAATGAATGAATAATTTTGTAAATTATTCTGAATAATCACCCTTTAAAGACAGAGGCAAAACAACAAGTTAAGCCAGACTTGGCAAGTGCACATGCCAAAGTCACAAAGGAACAGAATTGGTCAAAACAACCTAACCCTGTAAGAAGTCCTCTGTAATCCCACGTCAAAACAAGGCAGAGGGGGAAAAAATTGCAACAAAAACAACAAAAAATAGGTTTTGAAAGAAAGAACTAGGACGATGTGGGATTTTAATACATGCCAGCTGGAAGGGAGCTTTTTCTATTTTCCACTGTGTGAAGGTTTCATTTGGCTCAATGGGTGTTTTTCAAAGGGTAAACGGCCATTCTAAAACCAGAATAGACGTGTGAAGATGCTATGTTTTGGGTTCAATAAAGACTTGCCTTTGACACTTCACATCTGACAGCGTACCTTCCAAAGTCCTTGATGTTACATGAAGGACATGCTGAACATATTTATTGCACAAAAGACACACACCACTGTTGGTTAAAAGTTATTCTGAGGCACATCAAGCTGATTCCTGAAAGCAGGATGACTAAAAATGAACAACCTTACTTTGGGTGATGCCAGAAATGTCCCAATTTTCCCAGTGGTTTTGTGCAGAGGCAGGGCCATAGCTAGGATTTTAGAGAATCCAACACAAGATAAGTCACAAATATGGCCAATTTTGTGAATTAATCTTTTTCCGTTCAGTTTCTTATTGCATTGAAATCACTTTCACTTTCAAACAAATTGAGCAGAGGAGCACAACTAACTGCAGTATCTTTCAGGTTTTGAAAGAAAATTAAAAAGTTCTAACACTCATTACTCAAGTTCATCCAAACAATAAGCAATAATCTAAAAGTTACACATGGCATGACAGTGAAAAATTAGTGTATAAAATATAGTAGAACAAAGGGAGAAGCTTTAGCTCAATGAAGATATGACTGTCCTGAACTCCAGGACCCCTGAACCCAACCACAACATAAAAATGCAAGATAAAAAAGATACATTCAAAAAAAAAAGAAGAATTTATTTAAATAATAAAATGAGTGTAAGTGCAGTGCTTTTTGGAGCCAGGAACACTGCTTACCTCATGTACTGTAGCCTACTGCCCAGTAATGTTGTAATTTTTTTATGTATTTTTTTACTGTTTTGTGTTGGGGTAGCCAGGCAGGGACGGAAATAATTCATTTTAAATTCGGTGGCTGCTACACCCACCAAAAATGGCATGTTCAATACAAGGGAAGAGAGAGGTGCTGGAAAAGTTTTGACTTGGAAAATTATTATTTGATTCAAACATATTTCTTTGCAAAAAAAAGTTGTATAAAACTGTTGCATAGACCTAATATGTCTTTAAATTAAATATATACCAATACATAACATGCCCTTTAAAATAAGAAATAAAATACTGTAAATGTAATTCTTATTTGCAATAAAATAAAAGGAAGAAGTATTTCTCATTATTGATCAGTGAGTTATAGTGATAAATGAGGTATCACTGAAACATTTTGGTAATAAGATGATTTGTATCATCCATATAGCATAGTGGTAAGGCTAGTCTTGTGTGCTTTGCAACCTGTATTCGAACACAGTGTTGACTGATCTTGTAGTAAGTGTTGTGTGTATGTATGTTACAGCCCCCTCGCCCACAGAGTGAACAGAATGACAGGACCGCCTGTACGCAACTGTTACACGTACGTCACATAATGTAACCAGTTGTGCACGCAGAGCTGTTTCGCTCTGCTGGCGAGACGATGCCAACCTTTGTTCACAACACACTGTACAGCTAAGTAGTAGCAGACACTTCAGCTCCTGATTTTACAATTACATAGGGCCGATTTTTAGGAAATAAATACCCAGGTCCAGACCTCGGTGACCTCATAGCTGGCTACAGCGATGTGCAGAGGTATCATGGAGAAGCCCCTCAGCATCTTTGCTGATGACAGATCCTTTAAATGTCAGCATGAAAACAACATTTCTAGAGTTTCTAGAGAGACCTCTGAGAAACGTGGAGCCTCAGCACAGTAGAGGAGGCCCTCCTGCCACCCCGGCTCTTTCAGACTCAATGTGGGCACCCCGCACTCTACACCAGCATGACGGAGGAATGAGGATTTTGGTGTTCAGGGGTTATAACACAGTGTGACTGCAGATAAAGGGGTCAAAGGTAGAGAAGTACAATAAGATTCAGAGTACAGAGACATAGACTGTATGTAGACATGTAGCACTCTTACATTAACTTATGATTTACTTCAACAATTTAAAGAGAGATTATATGAAAATGCCTTACTTAACCAATGTCATTCTGGTGGTTTGGGGGTATTTAGAAAGTACACTACTCCTTAATCACGACAGGAAATTGGTTAGAGCTGAGTGTGTGTTTAACAACTCTCTGTGTCTTTCATTTCAATTTCCCGCAAAGGAGAAAACAGATAAACCCTAGCGGAGTGCTGCGATCTGCTGAGAGCACATGGGAGTTGCGGGGAACAAATATGCAGAATTTATAGTTTGAGGATTAGATCTAAATATAAGTTATGAATAAACTCTCTCATTAAAATATATTTAATTCTCCTATAAAACCAATAACGACGGTTGGTTTTCCATCTCCCTGCAAACTGCCAAGAGCAATAATTCTACTTCACAATCCTCACCACCGCAGCCCGGCTAAGATATAAATTACTTTGACAAATATTTTTCCAAAAACCTCAGTAACCAATACGTATGTAGAATCCAGATCTAGTGGAGCAGGAGCATGACTTAATCGTTGTGACAAGCCAGTCTGATGGAGATTCCAACAGAGAGCTAAAACCCTGAGGATTTCATCAATGAACAATCAATATACATCAAAGTACAGAACACACACCTAACTTGGAAATATCTCAGAAAAAAAAAAAAAAAACATTTTGTGGAGAACATGACTGGAAAAGTGCTTCATCGAAAGCCTCTCAGCTTGCACCTTTACAAAGAACACACTGATGGCGATATATTCCTCTGTCAACATACCTTTCAAAACACTTTCATCAATGATATGTGATCAGGCTACTGTACTTCATACTAATCTTTTCTCTCAGCAGTCAAGCTAGCCTATTAAAAGCCCGGGTGGGTAATATGACCCATGCGGTGCAGTCATTTCAGCCACTCTGTTATTCCAACAAGCAGCTGTTGTGTGTTCCTGCTCAGCTTAATTCCCAAAATTCAACCCCGACCACCATCCCTCCCCCAGACACACAAGCTGGCATGCTGCGGGGTCAAGCTTATTTTGTAAAGACAAACACTTACGAGTTGATTTCTCGAGCGACAGGCAGACATGACCTGGCAAACAAAAGCGACGGGCAGTAGCTCAGAGTCAATTTAACAGATCTATGTTGGGATAGTAACTGACATTTAAGCTGCTGTGGGATTCCTCGTGATTTAGGGGCTGGGTACGAGGTTCCTCACGCACAGTTTGTAACAGTCGACATCTGTTATGTTTGATTTTGAGTGGACATGATTTGACCCTTCGGTCTCAGAACATCAAGTACAGTACAGCTGAGATATTGTACTGTATATAAAAATACCATGTTGAACCCTTGTGGCCTCATTCTCCCTTACAGTCTATGAGACGCTGATTGATAATGACACACCAGCTGGTCAGACACACACTACACACTCAGGACATTACCATTGCTCCTACTGCTCTCTCTCTCTCTGTCACATACACACACTCATTCACTTCTTTATACCCTTCAGAGCAGCAACTGTCCGTTAATACTAGTACACAAATACACACACACACACACGCTCTGCTTTTAGCTACCGCTGTGATCATATCTCCTTGTCTGCAGCTCCTGTCAGAGCTCATAAAGAGAGAAGGAACCAGGCCAGAGTAAACACAGCACAGTTTAAGAGAGGGGCCACCCTTCAGCTTTGATGAAGAGGTGAGAATAACAACGAGTATCATTTTACTCACCAGGCACAATAAACGTGGAAGAATCTGTCTCGGAGATATATGATGCATATGACAAATGTGCAAATGATTAGAGACATTTTAAGAAGTTCAGTCATGAGGCAAACCCAGATAAAGGCCATTTTCATTTCCCTTATTAGACCCAGAGCTGTAGACTTCAGATTTGAGTCACTCAAGTCAGACAGTGTTTCTCCACTAGATATGTTTTCTGAAACCCACAGAGGGCATTGGTTGCACTGGTGTGCCTGAAATTTAGCAGAAATGAAAAAAAAAATGTGTAAAAATATTTTTTAACAAAACACCAACTGGGTGTGCAGTGGTGATGCGAGGATCGGGCTCTGATGTGATCCGAATCCGCATGTGCAGATAAACATCCATCCGCCACCCACCCAAACTAATCATTTTCTCCGATTTAGAGCCATTTCTCTCCACCTCTACCGGTCCCTGTAGGCTATATTGCCGTTGAAATTACGTCGAGCAGCGCAAGCTTTCCAGCTGATTTCTTTGTGTGTTGTATTGATGTATGAGTGCTTTCTTTAACGATTTACATTAATGATCAGAGAGGCTGCTGTCAGTCATTTTAAACGTTTCCTTGGGTGTAATGTCACAGCAAATATTGTGGGACATTTAAGCAGCAAATCTAAAAACTGTAGTTATAAACTTGACAGGACAGAAGAAACTCTCCAGAGGAAACAGAACTTAAAACTTCTGAAATGTATTTTTTTAGACAGCTCTGATGGAGCGCAGGATTCATCAGGAGGACGGCTGCTTTACCACAACCTGGACCGTGTGTGTGTGACCTTTTGGATGTGTAGAAGAACACAGAATATTAACTAACATTAGATCCTAATTTATCAATGAAGTTACGCTGCTGGCTCGTGCGTAAATGTGCACAGCATCTCTGTTAATGGGGAGAGGCTTCACCCTATTTCACCCACCCACAACCCATACACTGTTAATCAGAATGTTCATTTTTATGACCCGGTCAATGCGATCCGCGGATTATCCGCAGGCCCCCGCGTATATAACTGCGATCCACGCATCGCTACTGGGAACAGAGCTTTTGCTGTCGTCCATTAAAAAAACATTTATCTACACCTTTATTCCTGTTTACAATCATTTACATGTGTTAAGAAATTACCAATGTGTATGGCAACTGACAAAAAAAGGTAACACTTAAAATGTATTCCTGGGTGCACCTAATTGAAAAAGTGAGGCGCACCAGTGCCACCAATGTAAAAAGTTAGTCTGGAGCCCTGGGGGTCAGCGACAGCGTGTAGAGCCAGTCTATTTTTTACATCTAACTCTGTGAATTAAGGATTTATTTCGACCAAACCAGAGTTGGTGATTGTTGGAACAGTGGAAAGACAAACCAAGATGATTTGGTTTCATGTAGGAACTATCAGTAGAAAGGAAATAGTTCCTACATGAAATTGCTCACAACAAATCTGTGGATGATCTTCAGTAACCGGGTCATGATTTCTGGAAAGAGACGTCGCTGTTGAGTTTTTCAAATGGATTTTTTTGGCGCTTTGAGCCCCACAAGGCCGAGTGCCATATAGTTCCATTATATTAAAAACGCAGACATCTCTACGGCCGATATCTCCAAAACTCGGCAACTCACACCAAAACAATCTAGATGGATAAACAGCACTACAGGTAAGAGGGAAAATATGCATTTTTGATTTTGGGGTGAACCGTTCCTTTAACAAGGCAATTAAGCTGGTCTTTGTTTGGTAAAAAAGAGAAACTTGAATTCAGAAGGTGTACGGTTATATTTTTGAGTTTATTTTGTTTATTTATTAGACTAAAAAAGCCCCACACACTCCCAGATGAAACTACTGGGGGAGGCCTGAGCTATACTATCGGACTATCGCCTCTTGAGGTACTAAGTGGTATTACGAGACAGGACGGGCCGAGGCTAGCTGGTTAGCATAATAACTTCAGTAGTTATCTCTGCAACACAATACATAGACGTCTTTGACATAACGTCAAAACTGTTATTTTTTCACATTCTGTTGATAATTTGTAAATTTTTGAACGTTTTAAACTCTTAAATTCTTACACATTGCAACCTTCATTAGGTGGCCCAAAACCTCACTCCAAACGAATGCTAATGTGGATACTGAAGGCAACTGTTTGCTAGGACGTTAAGAAGAAGTAGTTTTAACTAAGTATTAACTTTGGCACCTCTCTGCTGGACTTAAACCGGCCACCCTCCGGTTCCCAAGCCAAATCCCTACAGACTGAGCGGCTGCCATATAGCTATATAAGTGGTGACATGTACAAGGCTGAGTCCTTACCGCACCAAGGGCTCGAATCCAACCTGCGGCCCTTTGCTGCATGTCACCCCCCCCGACACACACACATTTCCTGTTTCTCTTCAGCTGTTCCTATCAAATAAAGCCAAGAAGTCCAAAATAAAAATAGAAAAAAAAAGTGTTAATATATTGGAGTCAGTGTTTTTCAGGTTGTTGGGGGGTTCTCGTGCCAGAGAAACCAATTAATGCGGCTTTAAAATCTGATTTGAGATAAGTAAAAAATTCACTCAAACATTTTAGTTTTGAGCCCCCCTAGTCATTTCTATGACAGCAAAGGTTATGAAATTAGTATTTGGGCGACTACCGCATCTTGTACGGATACATATGTACACATATGTATGTTTTTTTATTGTTAATCAAAGCCTTTTTATTTAAAGTTCCATGATAATGCATTGATTGGCCTCAGCTATATAAAAACATTATTAAACCAGCTTTGGATGGAAGATGTTTAAATCCACTATTATCATCATTATTGTTCCACTTCGTTACTGCAGTTTGCCGGTGTTTGGAATAATGATCATCATTATTTTAGGGACCATCTTCCCCGTGACATATTAAATAATTTCACCTTTTCTGAAGCACCTGCAATTTGGGCACCGATGTATTGCGATGGAAACTCACATTGCCAGAGCTCCTCTATAGCTACATTATATTGAGCTAATTGTCATCCTCATATGAGCCACTGTTGTGGGTTGTTGATGTTTGTGATCAATTTTACTTTAGAGTTTAAGTCCATTTACGAAAGATGCTGACATTGTGTGTCCTGTTCATGCAATAGCATTATGAAAGGCAGCTGTAGGAGCTGACATAACACTACACACACACACACACACACACACACACACACACACACACACCACCAGAGGCCAGGAAATAAAAACTGTTCAAAAGAGTGGGGGCACACGAAGACCTCTTCATGTCAGCGGCATGTGTGTGATCTCTTCCTCCTTCAGCCCCCGACCCCCCCGTCCTCACACACACATAGCACTCTCTGTATATGACAGAGGACTTCGGCAAAGGTGACCTAAGGAGCAAACGTACCACTAATGTGTTCTGACAAGTCAGCTACAAGAAAGTGCTAACACAGCAATGTAATGGTTAAAACCACCCCGGCGCTCATCCATACCTCAGCACTTTAACCTCAGTCCTGTAACCCAGCTGACCATTTCCCAGTACACGTTGTGTCATTTTGTGAGGACAAATAAGAGATTACATTGGCCGGGCCGTGGCTGCGTGGGACTATGAGCCTTGGAATAGTTCTGGAGACTCTCACTGGTTCAGTAGGCCTGGGTGGGGTCATAACTATGAGGAAAAATTGTGGTTGACCAGAAAATATGGCTCCCTCTCACAGAATTCAGACTCAGAAATGAGTTGACCCCTGACACTTGTGCCCTGCAGTCATAAAACACTAACCTAAGAGAAACTAGGCTATGGCAAAAACAACAGTGGGAATATCACAAATAAATTATTATACTTTAAAAGACATTTGGCTATTCTGACAAGAAGACTCGAGACCTGAGTACTCTGCATTACCTGGAGATCTTGACAAACACCTAGTGTATTCTGTTTTGCCTCCAAGCTGGCCGTTGGTTTTGGAGTTGAGTGAGGTCACAGAGGTTCCCACACTGAGCTTTTTATGCTCCCAAACAGAGGGGCTATGTACGGGCTCACGGCTACATGGGGTAACGGGGGATAGGGCTGACAACACTTTTTTCTGTATGTCTGAACTTAAACATGAAGACATGGACTACAGGAGCGAGAGGAAAGAGAGGAGAAGGAAATAAAAGCCACAGAGCTGTAGAGTATTTGCAGAAGGGGGAGAAGAGCGTAGGGGGGGGGGCAAAGTAATGATAGTTGTTTATATCATAACATGTAGTGTAAACAAGCCTGTCAGGTTTACACGGATTGCATAAGTATGTGAGTCCACATGAACACACATACAAAGAGGCAATTTTGGTGCTGGCTACCCAGCTGCAGTGCAGCCCCTGTGGGTAAGACAGGGAGGTCAGAGGGCCTCTGGCCTGTCACCAGCTACGCTACAGCGTTACCAGGCTCGTGCCAAGTGAGTGCAGAGAGCATGGCCTGGTGCTGTATCCCCCTGATGTGCTACCACCCCCACCCGTCTTCTGCATGTGTGCTCGCCCTGGCTGTGAATGTAGATGGCGGTAAATCCTTTGTCCTTGCATAGAAACACCCCCCCCCCCACATTATGACTACTGTAGTGTGTAGCCTACGTCACACTAGAACGAGCCACCAGTGGTGCTATTTTTGAACCAATAGTGCCTTTCCTGAGGCATTCTGATACTGTGGGTCTTTTGACGTTAGCTGCAATATCAGTTAAAGTTGTGTAGTCTTTAACAAAATATTCTATATATATATTATATTCTATGCAAAATAAGCTATATAGGCAATAAAAGTGAAAAAAGTCCACTCCTCTTTCCTGGAGAGTAATGCAAATCACAGAAAGTTGAAATGCAGAAACCTGAGCACCTATATTAGATAACGTCAGTGGGGGTGTTCGTGTCCCCCACAGGGACATAACAGGCCCATAGACCCATGAACACTGAATTAGTTTCTGCATCCCTAAATATAGCATAGTAGCAGTGGCTAGGGCATGGCTTGTATCAGCCATGACTAACTGCTGGCCATGGTGGCACAGCAGCGAGAGCATGGCCAGTAGGGGTGACACCTTCAGTGTATGACAGAAACGCACACGCAGGCAGGAGCGCTCACTCGGATTTCTTTTGTTTGCTTATTGAAACCCACCCAGGACGTCTTTTTTCCAGTCTCTAGAAGGCAGCATCAATTGCTATGGCAACACGAAAGCGCTCAAAATTGCCCTTTTCACTTTGGGACTTTTCAGACTCTCAGAGGAGTTGCTGGTGCTGCTTGTATAAAAACATATTAGGAGGCTGACTGGCTGTGTGTGTGTGTGTGTGTTTTGCATGAGGCTCGCTCTGATGCACCTCAGCAGTCGGCAGATAAACCCAGTTATTAGGCCTCAATCTGCCTGCGTAACACCCCATATCAGATGAACTATTCCAGTCAGATCTCCAAACTAGTCAAACGGCCTGCCTCCCCCTCTCTCGCTCCCCTTAAGGCAAGCATCTGCCAGCACATTTGTGATAAAGGCTGAGAGATCAGGAACGACTAAAACAATAAAAATAGGCTAAGAGAGGCAGAGCTATGAGAGGTCATACTCTTCGCTCCTCTTTGTTCTAGAGACTGGCCTGCTGACAGAGGCACAGTGATGATGGAAATGCAAACAAGCAGCAGTGTCTATAGACCACAGGGGAGAGAGATGAAGGGAGTATAAGTGGGAAGAGGCGATGAAGACGCTGAAGAGATGTACGTTCAACACTTGAACACCACTCACAGGTAATGGTATAGGTCTGGTATTCTGATGTAATGCCACTACAATTCTGTGTGATTATGTTTTTCTTGGAAGAGAGAGGAGACTAGAAGAGAGGACGGCAAAAAAATGACGTGAAATCACTCGGGGCACTGCAGTAAATATGAAGGGGTGAGGGAAAGGAGAGGCAATAAGGAGAAATCTTATGAGCAGATGAGAAAAAGATGCTTTTCTCACACTGAAGGTGACTCACTCACTCAGTCCTTTGTCACACAGACTACAACCTGTGAAATGACTGGCTGGGACAATCAGCCACAAAACCTACTCATCAAAAAGTGAGACTCAAGGGGCAGCCAGGTGAAAAAAACCCTCGCCCACGATCGCAGATTCATTTCCCAGCTGCCGCCAGGAGTTCCTGACCAGGCTGGATGTGACAGTGTTCAGTGGTGGGAAGCCAACCAGTAGTGATGTTAGTCTACACTATTTGGTAGCTATCAGGGCATTCAAGATTTGGAGGAAAAGGTATGTAAAAAGCAGCAAAAATTAGCCTCATTTTGCTAAAAGTGACTGAACGCCTGATGTCTCCTCGCCTGATCGTTGCGGAGGCGTTAAAGCGAGGCAGCCTTTCAAAGGAGGCAAACAGGTGCTGTTAAGGTAAATGACGTTCCCCTTAGCTGAAGCACAATACCCACAATGCATGTGTACAGGCGTGCCCTGTACCAAGGCCTTGTCTTTGTGTTTACAGAAAGGCCATCTCTGAAAACAGAGCGAGGGGAACTCCCTCTGAGTAAACGCGGGACTGAAACATGATACCTACAGCAGGCGACCCCATCAACTGTGACTGTCCTCTAATCGGATTCAAACAGGCACAGTGATTTACATATACATACATTGAAACAATATGTACGCGTGATTGGTTGGATTTAATCAATGACAGTATCACATCAAATGTGTATTATTATATTTCATTTCAGTGCACTATGAAGACCAACTTGAAGAGACTTAAGTTGAGATAGGTAATGTGTCATGGTGAACATTTAGTTGCCTTTCTTTCTATTGTTATTGTGTATAGTTGCAGTTTAGCAGCCGACCCTGAGACTTCGGATGTGGCTGCGTTTTCAGAGCAGTTAATGCTTGCAACTACATTCCAACATGACAGTAGTTTCTGCAAGTTGATTATCGTATTGCAGTGACGTGAACGGAAACCAACTGAAAGCAGGAACTTAAAAGTTATGCTGTGCTTTGGAAAATGGTCATCTGTAATGTAACATATACAGAAATTACAGTTAAAATATATGCAAAACCACAATGCTTTAAGACATGACCAAAAACATGATGACATTATAAAGCAGCACATCATTACGCATTACAATTAAATGCATAAACTACCATAGAAACCATTTACATTAAACACACAAATTCTGTCCTTCCACATCTGAATCACACTCTCACTTCTTCTCGTCAAGCTGTCACACACAAATTTACACCAAAAATGCGTATGTAACGCCCATAACCATTTTGACATTGCTTCTGCTCTTCACCCTTGCACTGAGAGTGTCAAAGCAACCACCATCTCGACAAAAACATCACACCTCTGCTTTGTGTCTTACTCACACGTACTGATACAAATTTGGTCTTTGCTCTCGCTGTTTATAAGAAGCTTTTTTCCTCTGAGTCACACACTCAAAAGATGACAGTGGACCCTGACTACGTGCTGATGCAAAATGCCCTTATGTGTCACACAGGTTAAGAACATATACACAAGGTGAATGGAAAACAGGCATTTAAATGAATGCCAGCATCTACAGAGGGGTATCTGAGTTGAATCTACAACAGTACTGGGACGTATTCCACACCAGAGGGCATAAGCCTCTCAAAGAGATAATGAAGAGGGGGTTTACGGGAAAAACAGATATTTCTAAGTGTCGCAGGACTATAAACGATAATACAAATCAAATACATAACAGCACTGGGATTCAGAGCAGCGTCTGATTATTCATTCAGATGTCTACTAAACATTTTATTGTGTCTGTTGGCTTCAAATACCCAATAATGCCTATCAAACACAGCTTTCAGGGTGAGCCTGCATCCTTTACTGCAGCCTATAAATTCAAGTATTCCAACAATAAACCGACTGATGAGCGAGTGAGGAGCGAGTTCATGTCCCTACTCCGTGCCCCCCAGTAGTTCAGCGGGCCAGTTCAGAAACCTGAGGTGGAGGAACACTGCATCCTTAACCTCGACACTTTCCTGCCCCGGAACATACTCGCAAGGATAAGAGCTTGTTAATCCAGAGGTGAGATGAATGGCAGCACTGTGTATGTGTGTGTGCAAGCAGGAAGGAGGGCAGGCCGGGACCCCAGCTGCAACTCAACTCAGCACAAAGACTGCCTCAGTGCTGCTGCAGTCACACATAGGGAATGGATAAAAATATACATGTATGCAGTAGCCATACAGTATACAGCTAAATGCAACAGCAGAGGAGTTAAAGGGCACATGTGAGCAAGATATTTGCCTTTAATAAGCTATCAGTACCCAGTATAAAAGTTACAGGGTCAAATACTAACACTGTCTTCCCGAGTATCCACGGTGACTTCGCCACTGGCTTTTATTTTGAAAATCTAACACCAATCATACAGCTAACACACATAACGAAGTTGACTGATGTTGCTAGTTCTTCATGTTACAATTTTACAGAAGTCATTTCACCTGGTGGCATGTGTGTTAGAAAGTGGAACACAGTTGAAGGTGAAATATCACTTCAAGCATCAAAGCCGATGAGGATGTGCTGTGTGGGCATGTCAAACAGAGGATAACTGAATGCTGCGGGATCAGGCTCGTAAGCGTATTTGCTCCTCTGACCCTGTTCCTAATGTGTCGGCTCAGACAAGTCAGATAAGGAGAAGAGCTTTTCTTTTTTTTTTTTTTTATTGCCACCTGAAAGCAGTGGATGGTGAAATTGAACTTCTGTGAGTTACCCAAACAGCGCTTCGACTGCTCAAGCAGAACACCTTGGCCAAATTACTACCAAACACACTGATCCTCATGAGGAAGCATATGCACACAAGAGAAAGAAATGACAAAATATTGCATTTCACCACTTGAAGACTTTTACCACAGAAGCAAGACTTTGATTACCTGATTTATGAAATACAGTTGATAAAAAAAGGACAATATTGTTTATGAAGACAGGAGGTTTAAAAGAGGATTACATTTGAAAATGATTCTAAAGTAAATAAAATTATGTGTCCTGGCATAAACCTCTGTTTTTATAGTACTGTGCCTAAACAATGACCGATTCAAAACATATAATACACATGAATAACACTCCAGAATATAATGTTCTGTAAAGTCATGTTCGTACATTATGTTCCAGTGCCAACCTGGGCAAGAATGGTTTACATATGGATTACAGTGATTGTTTAAAGCTGCATTAATCGATTTTTTTGGCTACTTGGAGGCAGAGAAACAAGATGCAAACACAACACCGACATATTATCACCTTATAAAGTTGATATGACGAACATGTTAACAAACAGTTGCCTATTTACAGGTACATATCCAGCAGACCTGGATTCATTTGGAGTCCTGTTTCTGGCGACCTGACAAATTTAGGTCCAATGGTCACTCTCCTTTTAGCTCTGTTTTGGTCTTCACTAACTCCTGAGGGAAATATCTGGCTCTTTAGCTGCTAAATGCTCCACTAAGTTTACCAGCTAGTCACTAACTGTGTCTGTCTGCCGTTTGGTGGTGAGCAGGTAGAGTACAGTGGGTTTATAAGAGCTGTCTCGCTGAAAACAGTGACAGTAACAGTGTAGGCCATAAAAATCCAAACAACGAACTGAAATACCCTAAAATGCTGTGTAGTGATGAGGCTAACTGCAGAGTTAGGTGATAATTCTCTGTGAGTTTGTCCTCACAAGCAACATCTTTCACATTACACGTAGTCATGTGATTTATTGTTATTAATTATTAGTACAGCTTTAAAGTAAAGTGACTGACAATGGTATTGCAAAGAACAAAAGTTGCTACAAACTGTAGCAAATCTTTTTTATTTATTTTTTTACCTCTACATATTGTTTGGCCCTCAACATAACCCTGACCCATTAACTTTAACCTTATCAGTACTTTAACTTGTTTCTTTCTGACACTGAGAATCTTTGCTGTGCTTTTAAATAGGCAGGATGTTTTCAAAGCCGCTATAACTGATATTTTACAATAACAATGTATCAAATGACAATGTGTATCACCTGAACCTGCAACTCCCCTCGGCTTTGTGGCGCTTTCAGCTCATTTAGCTGTCCGGCCGGCAACTGTACTATTTTGGTTCACTCTCATAGTGTTGTTTTTAGCTGCACAAGGCTGCTGTTTTCTCAGCGCTGTACACTTCCTGCTCATCACCAAACGGCAGACAGCCACAGTTAGTGACTAGCTGGTGAGCATGGTGGAGCATTTAGCAGCTAAAAAGCCAGATATGTTTCTCATGAGTTGATAGACACCACAGTAGAGACCAAAAACAGAGCTAAAAGAGAGTGAATACAGGACTTACATTCATCAGATTGCCAGAAACATGACTCAAAATGAAAGCTAATGTTGCTCCGTAAACTGCTGAATGTGTAAATAAGAAACAGCTTGCTAACAAGTTCGCCATATCAACTTAAAAGGATGATATGCCAATGTTTGTTTCCGATGCCCCCAAATGGTTATTAATAATAATTATAATTATAAAAAACTTTATTTGTATAGCACCTTTCATACAAGAAAAGCAGCTCAAAGTGCTTTACAACAAAGAAAATACATGCACCAAGTGCTTCACATAAAAAACGACAGAACGAACATGAAAACAGGGATAGGATGCCATAGTTAATGTAAAATAAGATGGAGTAAAAATAGAGAATAGAATACATGCATCTTCACATGAAAATAGACAGAATGCCATACTTATTGTAAAATAAAAATGAGGAATGCATAGCATAAGATGGAAAATACAACCCTTAATGGGTTCCATAATAACAATAAAAAATAATAAATAAAAGTTAAAAAGTAGAATACATAAAATGCATAAAATCTAGTAAAATACAGCATTTTAAAAGAAGTGCAGCAGTGCATAAATGTGAAGCAACGAGCAAAAAGAGTTTCGTGCCTGTATCAGGAAAGTCATAGTAGTCTAGTTAAAGGCTAAAGTGAAAAATAACTTTTTAGCTTTCTTTTAAAAATATTTAGCGAGCTAGCTTCCCTGATATCTACAAGTAGTGTGTTCCACAGCTTTGGGGCATAATTGACAAAGGCTGCATCCCCAATTTTCTTTTGGCTGTTTCTGGGAACCTCCAGTAAACCAGCAGCAGATGATCGCAGTGTTCTTGAAGGCAAGTAATTAACAAGAGAGTTAGCAATGCAGCTTGTTCCTAGCCCGTTAAGAGCTTTGTATGAAAGGAAGAGGACCTCCTCAATTCTAAATGTTACAGGAAGCCAGTGCAGAGACTAAGCTAAACTAGACTAATATGCTCTATCCACCTGGTTCTGGTTAATAGCCGAGCTGGAGAGTTTTGAATGAACTAAAGTCTCTCTGTGGTTTTTTTCAGGAGACTAATAAAAAGTGCGTCACAGTGATCGAGTCGGCTTGAAATAAAGGCATGAATCAGTTTTTCAGCATCTTTCTGATTTATAAATGGTCATACTTTAGCTTTGTTTCTAAGCTGGAAAAATTTGGTTTCGTCACCTTGTTAATGTGGGACTTGAAGCTTAGAGATGAATCTAGGATAACACCAATACTTGTAACCTCAGATTTAATCCAGGGAGTCATTTTCTCCAGATTATTAAATAGCACTTCTCTGTTTGTTTTAGGGCCCGACTTGTAGGATTTCAGTTTTGTCCTCATTTAACTTAGTAGTAGTAATGGAGTTTATAGCTGCAGCATCTTTTGGTTCAGCAGAGATGTACAGTTGCGTGTCATCCGCAAACTAGTTACAAGCATAACATTGTGCTCTCTAATGATGTTAACACACAGTCTGAAAGACCTACCAACTTTTCAAAACGACCGATTAAGATGTCCTGGTCAATCTTATCAAACACTGCACTTAGGTCTAAGAGGACAAGAACTGAGACCTCATTTTCACCAGAATTTAGTCTGAGGTCGCTGATTATTTTAGGATGAGCAGTTTCAGTGCTGTGGTATGTTCTAAAGTCTGATTGAAATTCCTCCAGGATATTATTTTCTTTAAGAAAGGAGTTTGTTTGCACTGAAACTACTTTTTCCAAGTATCTTACTAATGAATGCAAGGTTGGATATCGGACTATAGCTGGTCAGTGCATTACCGTCTAGGTTGGGTTTCTTTTTGAAGGCATCTGGGAAGATGCCTGTTTGAAGAGATGTATTTATAATCTTCAGGACATGAGTTGAAACACTGTCAAACACTGTCAAACACAGTTAATGTAATACAGGTGAAGGTGAATGTTGCCATGGTTACATCTTTTTTATAGGGGTTGCTGAGGTCATCTGTGTTTATATCAGCAGCAATACTGGCTCTAATTGAAGTTATTTTGTTATTGAAGAACAATTCAAGTTCTTCACAATTTGGTGCAGAGAACTGTGGATGGGTGGGGGCAGTGTTGAGTAGCTGGTCAATAGTGGAAAATAATATTCTAGAGTTTCCAGCATTATCTGTAATAATCTTGGGAAAGTAATCCTTTCTAGCAAAACGTATTGCTTTGTTACAGGCAGTCATAGCTTCATTACATTACAGTGAACTGTGAGCCTAGCTTTCTTTTATTTTCTTTTAGCTGCTCGACAGATTCTTTTAATCTCATTAACAGCTATTGTTTAACCATGGCCAGTTTCAGTCAGTCCACCTCTTTTTAACCTTCACTGGAGCAACAGTATATAAAGCAGATGACAAGGTATTGTTGAAATTTCCAACCATGTCATTTAAAGAGCAGTCATAGTTTGACTCAAATGATCTCATAATATTAGATAACTTGCCGTCTAGGAATCTCTTTTGAACCACAAATTCCCTTTTAGTCTTTGTTAAGATTAAGTTGGCAACACAGTGATGATCAGAAATAGGTCATTCTAATACTGAAACGTTGTCACTGTTTAACCCTGTTGTTATTACCAAGTCTAGAATGTTACCACGCTGATAAATGGAGTCATTCTTTTTATTAATATGAATATTCAGGTCTCCATTCAGGATGAATCTATGATATCTAGCGATACCACGTGAGATCAGCTCTGAGAATTCCTGCAGAAACAGCGATGAATATCTTGGTGGCCGATGTAATGTAATGATGAGCACTGATAGTTCTGCTTCGAGCTCAAGAGCAAGCGATTCAAATGCTGTAAATTCACCCAGGTCGATGTCATTACACAGAAACTGTGTAGAGAAAATGGCTGCGATCCCTCCTCCTTTCCTGTTTTGTCTGACTGACTGATTAAAATTATAGTTTGGAGGACAAGCCTCTATTAGTGTTGCTACACCAGTAGTGCTGTTAAGCCAGGTCTCAACTAAAACATTACATGAAAATTCCTTTCAGTTATCAGATCATTGATGATGGATTTGTTAGCCAATGACCTGACATTAAAAAGAGCTCATTTCAGCTGTAGGGATTCTGTGACTGGTTGTGGCTGAACATTGACAAATTTAAGATTACTGAGACAGGTACCAGATGGTCTGTGATTGCTACGATGAGTTTGACCATGCCACCGGCTGTTTACGTTCACCGGTATGTTGGAGGAAGCAGCATGGGGTCTGTCTCATTTCTGACAGACACCTGAGTGATGATGTCTGTGGTTATTGTTGTTTAATAGCTCATCAATTTGACTGAGCTTCAGCGTGGCAGCTTTAACTCCTTGATTGGTGAGCGTGGTGGAGGGGGGTTGTTGGATCCCTGACTGGGACAGAGACATCCTCTGAACGCCTTGGGTGATGTGGAGCAGAGGATCAGGTGAAGAGGGAGTGATACAGGATGTCTGCCTGTGTGTGCTTTCCTTGCCCTTCGCGCTTATCCGTGCATTTTTGTTTTGGTATGTCATACCAAGAGCATGACGTAGGTTGGCACCGAGTAGTCTGGAGCCAGTGATACTTGGATGAATCCCATCAGCTTTAAAGCGGTCTTTACAGTTCCAAAAGATATTGAAATTGTCAAACTTTATCCCATGGGTGAGGCTCGCCGATGTCAGCCAAGGAGGTGCCAAGGTGTTCAGGGCAAGGAGTCTGCTAAAATATTCGATTCCTTTCCCCAAGGTTGGAATGGGGCCTGAAATCAATACATTTTGCGAGTGACACTCGCTCAGTTTCTCCAGCAGCATGCAAAAGTCTTTTTTCAGGAGCCAGTCTTCCTTCGCAGAATGTCAGAAAAACCTAGCGTGGACATTAATCCTCCTGTTACTTGGACGTGTAGAGAGGATAACTGGCAACAGCTCTGTTAGCTCCCTGACAGATGTGTCATCCACAGTTAGATTTTCAGTCTTTGCCATTCTTACATGCTTGGTTACAAAGTCCCCAATCAGAATAGTATCTGGCTTCTCAGGTATGGAGTTCCCAATGTTTCTTCTGGCCCTCGGCCTAGCAGTGATTTTGGGGCTATTTCTTGGGTTTTGGTTAGCTTCAATGCTGGTGGTGTGATTAGCTCCCCTGGGTTCAACATAGTATTATCACACATTTCATTCAGAGTCAGTGCGTCGTACCTGTTTTGCAATGAGAGTTCGCATGGTGGAGTGAGTGTCGGTGGCCTCTTACTGGATTTGCCTTTGCGGTGTCCTTGCTGGAGTTGACGCTTTCGGTCTAGCGCCAGTGCTATGCCAGCAAGAGGCATCGTAAGGGAAGGCTGGTTTGGGAGCCTCCGCAGCTAATCCAGTGATGTTAGGATGCATCCAAGGGATCGTGTCAGCCAAGTCTGTGATGGGATGCTCTACAAATGTAATCCCGTCTATAAAAGTCTGTCCGTTAGCATCTGGTGGCCTTTGCACCTTGTACAATAGCTGCTACAGAGTCAATGAATTGCTCACTCTCACATATTTGATGCAGTGTTTCAATCTTCTTTTCAAGCTGTGTTATCCTCTCAGTCAGTCGCTCACACTCCGTGCAGCTCACAGATTTTGCCATCTTGTCCTTGTACTAATCCCAGGTTACCAGTCACAGACACAGCAAAATCCTTGTGCTGTTTGCAGGTCGCACATTAATAGCACGCCTCCTCCACATGCGGCTCACCGAGCGGCTGTGAAAATGGACTCGCGGATGAAAAAGTCCAAAACGTGAGTTGTGTTTTTTGGGTGACTTTATAAAACATACTGTTGATGAAGGCAAGGTGAGCAGATTAAAGTAGTTAGTGAGTAAACACTACAATAAGGTGGAGGATTAAGTAGAATTAAAATGAAATAAGAAATTATTTACTAGAAACAGGGTAATGTATTCTTTCAAATATTTATATATAAAATATTATATATTTATTTATTAATTAATATTTTTCAGGATTTTTCGTCAAGAATATCGATATCGCAGAAATATCGTGATATTGTTTTAGGGCCATATCGCCCACCCCTAGTGGTATCCTTCTGTGTTTCTTATAAATTAACGTCCCAGTGATTTATAAGTATCCAGGATCAACTTTCCTTAGCTTTTTGCAGACATCAGCAAAAGAATGTAAGCAAAGCAGAGAGCAAGCAGCATAGTGTCTCCACTGTATGAGAGCAGGAAGGTAGTTATTGCGTGTTTAAGGATCTTTTAGCTATGTTTGTATTCTGATTCTTGCATGTATTCTACGGACTGAACTACACAGCAAAGAAAAGTACGGGTTTCTTCTTCACTATGCAGCTCGCTGCAGTGACATCAACTTTTTCAAAAATTGTAATCACGGTTCTCCTGCACCCAGGCGATAAAAGGTAAGGAGTGTTTTGCAGGTGGCCCAGGTGGCTAACACATCTTAGCTCTAATGTATGCAAGGAATGTAAAGGTACAAACAGTTAGTAAAGCAGACCTTGGTTATGTAACAATAAATCAATGCTTACATAATATTTGAAAAAATATAAAGAAATCTTCATTTTCAGTATTCAAAGAACAACTATTCTTGATTGCACTGAGTTAATTACTAAGGAGAGCATTTGAATTTCTTTTGTCCTTGTAGCTGTTTAATATGAAGCCATAAAGTTGATTGTCTGCTTACCTTAGAAATTCCACTGAATAAGAAAATGTTTAGGATAGAATCTGGGCTTATTTTACGTTGACTGACGGTGCCAGTGTGTGTGTTTATTTGTATCATGTTGGAGTTGCCAGTTTAAACCTACAGTTTTGCACTTAAATATGTAAACCTTTGTTTACATTTTGTTTTGTGCTGCATTATACAATGACTTGTTTTGTCAAAATAAAATAAACTCTAATTAAACGGTCAATTCGATTTTTTTGAAGGAAAATTAATCGTTTAGATTCATTGATTAAAATGAAATAGCCGATAGAAAAATAGTCGTAGTGGCAGGACTAGCAACCACCTAAAGGCAACACCCTTTGCTGGGGGCCCCAACACACAATGCAAATTAGTAATATAATAGGTTTTTTTAAACCACCTGTGTCATCAAATGACTGGGTGGTTAAAATGTGAAGGGGGGCCCCAAAGCAAAAATGGCTAGCCCTGTTGGGTATGGTCACTTGCAGCGCTTTGAGTAGTCAGAAAGACTAGAAAGCGGCTATATAAGTATAGTCCATTTACCATTCACTCTGAATTTCAGTAAATTTCAGTTTGTTACTTCATTTGTGCAAACTGGCTCATAAACAGCAGTTATTGAGTGCTCCATTTGCAGAAATCTGGTTTAAAGAAACACTGATAAATATGCTCCTGAGGTTTTTAATAGCAGTAAATGTGAACCACAACTAGCTTTATCATCAGCTGGACATGAATATCATCTTATTTTGTAGATAAAAACTGTGACAGCGAGGCTCTCAACTGCAACAATTGTCATATCAGCAGACCAGTGCAACTTTCAAGGCCACTCACCATCATAGCGGCATTCATCACAGGAGAGAGAGCAAAGGGCCGAGTGGGAGTTCAGCCCTCCATTTCTCCAGTTCAAGCTCGCTGCCACAGGGATGAAAGAAAATCATTCACCAACTTCCCAGCCACCCAGCCGTGCGTTCCTAACGTTCATAAGCGCTCATGTGAAGAGAAAAAAATTTGAGGATCCTTGTGGGTGTGCATGAGTCAACACTTTCATAAGATATGCAAATTAGCATTTTTGAGTAAACCTTTTCGCAAAAGTGTAGACCAAAGTGGACAAAAGGAAATCCAATGGTGTCCCTCTTAAGTTATGGCCCCAATAAAAGAGGATAAGGAAAGTCATCACTGACATCATTACAAAACCTCTTTGACCCCACAATGTCTGGAGAGGCCTGAATTGATGTCTGAAACACTTTAACACCACAATAAATATAATCCTTCTCTGTAAGGAATTATGACACTACAGTAGATAGATAGGAGAGACTATAAATTCTCTTGAAAAGCAATAGGACATTGTGTAAAAAGTCAATTTAAAGGATATCCTTATTTACAATAATTGTGTTTCCAAATGTAGGCTACTACAGCTTTAGATAAGAAAACGTTGATGCACAGCAGTTTAGATAAAGGGGTATTTATCAGATGGATATCCTGGATGTAAAACAAACTCCTCTTGGGCAAATACTGGATCCTGACAGAAATACCAGCTCCTCTAATTCAGTTGAAGAAAATAATTGAATTAAGGATGTCCAGTTCATGTGCAATCTGGCCTGACTGGAAAGACTTGCTGGAGTTAAGGCCCTGCCACATGTTCCACACAGTCCAGCATCTACAACAGCAACATTTAGTGGCGAAATCTTCGAAGTAACAGGGAGCCAGAGAGTCCAGAATGGCGGTCGCTGTGGTAGCTTATTAGCTGTACTGTACCATCCACTTTTATGTGAAGCTAAACCTCTTCTGTTGGTGTATAAACTGCTCCATTAAAAAGACATGGTGGACAGTTGCGAGACAATGGCAATGGCACAAATACGTATTTTGAATAAACTGAATAAATGTATTGTCTCCTTAGCGAACGAGCTAACAAGCTTGCTAATTGACCATTAGAACGCTAGCTAGTTTAGACAGCGCCCCCCCAATAACTCTATTGAATAAAAGATGTACACTCCTGAGAGCTAAATGCCAGAGGGAGTAACCAGCGCGGGGAAAATAGAAAGAAGCTCAGACTAGCGCTAACATGTTCTTAGCTTGCTAGTGTGTTTAGCCATTACCTTGCCAGCTACAGTAGTTCACCAAGTAGCACTGTGAGTAGTCCTTAGGCCTACATCACCAACCTTCCAGCACCTAGTTAACAATTCATTTCTCTGTGCCTCTTTCTGGTATGACCGGGCCTACACTCTAAAATTGCCTGTAAAAAGCAGTAAGTTTTGAAACAGAGGTCATTCCTGTCATTTCAAAATAATACAAAAAAAATCTATATTTCAAAAGTGTCTTTACTAAACATCACTGAGCATAGTACACATAACAGGCACATGACATCCCCCAGCAGGGAGTCTGCATGCTTAGTGATGTCCTGTGCATAATTTGATATCGGCTGCAAGCTACTTCAAAGATGCTTTATAATAAAAGTGACCAGGGTCACGAGCTGCTTGGATTAAGTGCAATAGCTCAAGCAGTGCACCAGCACCCCTCCTCTCTTTCCAACCACTCCTCCTAGTGCACAGACACACACATACCCCACCCACACAAAAAAAAAAAAAAAAAAAAAAAAAAAAAAGGTCCTCTACAGTCAGCATGTGTCTCAACTTCCTTCCTCTCCAGAAACAGTCATTATGCCACAACAACAGTTGCAGGCGGGAAATCAAATGCAGCTGGTTGGGAAGCCGAGAATGACAGAAAGCAGACAGGAAGGCTGAAGATGTTCCTGATTCTTGACCTTCAGGAGCCAACAGACCCTGAGTTTAGATGTGAAACTTAACCATTGAGGGCCTCATGAACGCATTAGTGAATGATAAAAACACCAGTCTTTGACGTTTACTACTATATATTCATATTTTTACTGCAACTGTGGGCTACTAGTGTGTTAAACCTTAGATTTAAGCTCCAAAGGTCCTCCTGTCCAGGGGTTAATTCAAACAACAGAGAAGGGATTTTCTTTTCAAGCTGTGAAAGTGGCTCTGATGAAGAGGTGCTCATCCTGGACTACACTATATTCTTAAAGATGAGCTGTGCATTCCCGACTCCACTGTTTTGTCACGTGTCGGCCATTATACAGACAGGTGACATGTGTGGAAATATGTCAGATTTAAGCTCCTTGTTAGAAATGCTGTGTCTGAAGCGTGTCCCTGCAGTGAGGGTGGAACCGCATCAACAGGTGTGCAACTTCAGAGCTTCACAACAGACAACCCTTCATGCGAATTATGGAAATGAACTTACACAAACGCATGGTAGATGAACGCCCAAGTTCTCGGTCTCTCCAGCACGTTGTACAGGTAGTTTTGCAGCCGCCGGTAGCGCACGTTTCTCCGGCCGCTCTGCGCGCTGTATATGAGCGGCTTCCCCAGCAGGCTGAGCCGGGCTCCCTGCTTCCCCCTCAGGCTCTCGGACCCGGCACCTGCCGCGGTGGAGGTGGACAGCAAACCGTCTCCCGCGTTGTTCATCATCCTTCGTCCGGACTCCACATCTTTCAAGCCGTAGTCTTCACGGTGCCCCGGCGATGTCCTCATCCAGAGCCCGGTGCCGCCTTCGTCTGCGCTGTGGTTCCGGGGCATGGCATCACCAAAGCGGGCATCAAGTGCGCGGAGGTCTTTTCAAGCATGCGTGTCCTGTGCCGGGAGCTGTGCCCTGGACGAACAATAAATTAGGCTAGACTTGCGAGACGCAGTCTAACAGGCGCTGAGCTGGAGTGAAACCGTGGCCAGAGGAAGGCTCTCTGTTGAGCGTCACACTTTGACCGCCCTCTTTCCTCTCGCATCAACGTCTCCTCAAGCCATTCACACACAGCGGCCGAGCGCAAAGACATCCACCGCGCCTGTCCTGCGCACGGTGCCGTCCCCTCTGACAAAAGAACAAGTTGCGGACGCATACAGTGTGTGGAGCTGGAGCCGGGAGCGAATATATATTTTTAGCGTTAATTTTCAGCACAGGTTCTCCTCCCAGTGCGCTTCGACGCCTGTTGCTTTAACACAGCGCTGCCCGCACACGGCAGATGCACGTCTGTGCGCTGGTCCTGCTGGACTTTTATCGCTCACCTCGTGTCACAGTAAACAGTTTTAACCTCCACATCACTTGAGAATGAAGCTTTCAGCCTCTAGGAGATGCTTTTTTTTTTTCTTTTTTTTTTTAGGTGGCGGCAGAAATGCAAATGAGCAACCGGCGCTCTTATAATTTAATTTCCCGAAAAAAGTTCCAAATTACACCACGTTTTTTGAAAAGCCTATCAGGTAACATGGATTCTGATGAATTTTCCACTTGGTCGGCTGGAAAAGTAACCACTGAGGAGAGCTCACTGAACATCTGCAGAAAATATTATGGTGTAACCAAAATTACTTTTAATTCAGGGGAGCTTTTTTTTTTTAAATTGAGTAGTGTTCTGTAAATAAAATAATCAAAACGTTCTTCAAGGTTATATTTGATCAAATTTACATAAGAAAAGCCTTGCAGTGTCTTTCTTTCAATACTGTATAAGGTCTGTATGTTCACAGTACACTGGGTTGTGTGTCAAGAAGCTAAATTAACTGAAAGTACTGCTTCCTTTGTCACTATAGCCTAAAGTGAAAGTGGTTAGAAAAATGTGATGTCGGTTATGCCTCTGCATGAACTTCCCCTTCACATAGGCACAGTAACATACACACCCCCCTCCACTTGTTTTTACTTTGGAGAATATTCTCCTTAAGCTGCCTCATCACCAACCTGACTGCAGGCTGACAGCCTCATCAGCAGCACTCAGCATCCTGTCACAACTACTCAGTGTGCGAGTAAAGAAAGGTCAGAGAGCACGGAAGTGTGTATTCTCCTTTTTAATCCACAGAAGCTGAGAGTGTGCAGGACTTGCTTTTACCTACAGTGGTGTGATCTCAGAGCACCGACTGAGCAACTCCATCTGTCCTCCAACAAAACTACGCCATCTACTGTTGGCTGCAGCACCAGATAACCTTTCTCGACACTACAATCTCACAGGTTTTGAATGCAAATCCAATCTTTTGCTCCTGAAGTACATGATAGTAGGCTATATAGTCCCAGGAATACTTTTTGGGCACTGAAGCTCACAGTTTGATGAAGGTTGCTTGTAATTTTGGTGATCTAGGGCGTGAGGCTTATTCCTGTTACACTGGTGGTTCTAGGGCCAACAGATAAATGAATCAGATGCAATGCTGATAAGTGCATGTACAATAACATACACTACTAGCATTTTTTTTGCCTGTTTATATTTTTGGAACTTTTTTCATTTCCTCTGCATTTTCAAAAACTGCACCCTTTGCTCCTTTTCAGTAAATTTGAAGTAAACATACAAGTGGCAGTCAACTGCTGGGTCAGTCGTTACAAACTCATGCTGTGCAGCCAAACATTGTCCAAACCCAGAGAACTTGATTTGAAATTCTAGTGGAGATCCCAAAGTTTCCAAAGATACCAAATAGTCTTGGAGTTAGGTATGAAAGTTTATTCTTGACCTTGGAAATAACAGTTTGAAAAAACAATGTCAACTCAAGGTCCACTTACTAGTTTTTTTCCAGCGCTTTCTACCACATCAGTGGATGAAGTTTGCTCAGTCACTCATGGGATCGAATCGGATGACAAGAAGTCTACTGAGCTTGCATGTCAAGAGATCCATCTCCATGACAACACACCAAACTCAATCTGCTGATGAAGACCGTGTGATATGGTTGAAAGCGCTGACGAAAGTAGTAATTGGATTGTTTTGTCAAATGAGGTCTTTGGTTTGAATATTTCACTCACTGTTAACATCGCGACATCCTGCACAATCCAATGTAATCCAATACAGAAGCTCAGCTATAACATCTATCTTTACGAAGCTCATAATGTTCCGTTTGTTGATATTGTCAGGAATGTGTACATTTTATTATATGTTTATTACTGAGGTCTTAGTTAAAGGTGGTGTTGTACTGGACTACATCATATTGAGAAGTGTTTTGCCCTTCCAATTTACATACGTGAGGGCGTCAGAATATTAGAAACACATCTGAATATAATGCAGTCCAGTACAACAGCATCACTAACTATGACAATAAGGCATAGTTAGTGTGGTTTTGACACTATGACAGTGTCAACAAAAACTGAACATTATAGGCATCATAAAAGTTGAGTTTATGGCATAACAGCTGTATTGGGTTGCATTAGTCTATAGAGGTGTACCTAATAAAGTGAGCACGCTGTGTGGAGTAAGATTATTTTAACTACCTTAAAGCTACTTCAATGTGAAACCAAAGTCAAGGGGTAAATTTTACATTCATCATATAAACACATGTAATTCAAACCTTAAGAGGTAAACAGATAAAAGTCCATAAGCACTAGAAACTCATGTAAAATGTGTATATCTTCAGATACTGTATACTAAAAATACATTTTTCAAAACTGCTAAAAATGTACAGTAACATGCTTCAGTGGAACTCACCATTTCCACTTGTTTCTCTTGAGAGAAAGCAGTGGTGAGCTTACAAACTGCAGTTATCATCTAATCTTATGATATGATGAGGTGGCTTCCTGCAACCAGCGCATACACCCTGTCATGCAGAATAAGGAAATACAGCCTCATGTTGAACACTTCTCAAAGTAGCTTATGTCCCTTTTCCCCAAAGTTTGTTTGTTTACTTTTTTTTTTTACCCAGTATCTTTTGGAAAGTCATCTTAATGAATAATATTAAAAATGAACTTCATACTGTTTGTATTCCACTTCCAGTCATGGTCTCTGTTTCCACCAATGTGTGACCTTCGACCTGATTAGATAGATTAATTCATTTCCTGGGAGCAGCATGGAAATTTTATTGTGGCCTCTGACTTGTATGATCTGCGGTTTTCTTTTCTACCACGGTCCGTATCCACGCTTTGTACACAGAGGTCGTGACCCCTGATGCTGTGACGAGGGGAACCGGGGGCCTGGCTGGCACAGCGAGGCTGGTGGGAGGGTTAGTCAAGATTGCCTGCAGATGTTGTTTCGGGGGCCCTCTGCTTATTTAACGAGAGGATGTGGAACATAAATCTCCCAAGCCCTCTGCTGCACCGTATCATATGTGAGGTCACACATGAGGCCATTTTGGTTCAACTTCCTCTTCAGTGAGGCGCACTGGAGCAGCACCCGAGGCAGAGAGTTATGGTATTATATTGTAGCGGTACACAGCTGTCATGTGCTTTTATCAACAAATACTAGATAATAAAACTTTTGCTCGCCAGAAATTTACTTCTACTATGTGAGGCTCTCTTTCCTTGACATTTTTCTTTTGCAGAAGCCTCCGGTTTGTGAAAGGATAAAAATGATCGTATGAATGGAGGGACAGCCATGTCTGCAATTGTTTAAGGGAACACTGATTAGCAGAGTACTGGCAGAATGAGTGTAGGAGCCCAGACCTCCCTAAATTACCATTATCCAATACAACAACAAGCAGGATTTATCACTTAAAAATGAGAAGGAAGAGATGCACAGTCAATATAACAGAAAGTAACACTAATACTGTCAACATCAAGGGCATAATCAAAGAGCGTGAATGGCAAGCTAACAAAAAATGACCAAATTAAGTTAATGCACTGTACTGACATGTTAATTATATGGATATAAACCATGAAGAAAAAAAAACTCCTTTATAAGTAAAGTCTATTGTTCTTAGAGCTGCATTTACTGATTTTCTTTGGCCCCGTGGAAACAGTGCAACAAACTGAAAACACAACTTCTTTAGGTTTTTCCGACAACCATGTTAGCATGTTGCCTGCAGACATGGAGCAACATAAGCATTCAAGTCATGTTTCTGTCCACATGGCAAATGTAAGTCCAATATTCTCTCTCCGTTTAGTTCTGTTTTGCTGTCCACCAACTCCTGAGGGAAATATCTGGCTCTTTAGCTGCTAAATGCTGCACTACTGTATGTTCACCAGCTAGTTGCTAACTGTGGCAGTCTGCTGTTTGTTGCTGGGTTGGTAGCACTCAGTGGGTTTGTCAGAGCTTTTTCACAGGGTCAATGGGAGCGGTGAGAGTGAACCAAAACAGTAAAATTGCAGGCTGTAAAACCAAAACTATAAGCTGAAAGACCCTAACATGCTGAGCAGAGCTGAGCGGAGGGCTCAACTGGAAGTTAGCTGGCTCGTGCAACCCCAAGCCCGCCTACGGAGGTGGGGTTAAAGGCCCTCAACACCAAAGATATGTGGAAGGTGATCAAAAACATCACATGCTACAAAAGTAGCACCCCCATCATGTGTGAGGCCACGTTACCAGATGAGCTAAACACATTTTATGCTCCTTTTGATCTCCCCAACAAAGAGTCACCTGTAAAGTCCACTCCGCCTCCAGAGGACCGGCCACTATCAGTATCCACAGGTGAGAAGAATCCTGCTGAGAGTGAATATGAGTAAAGCTGCTGGGCCTGATAACATCCATGGCCGTGTACTACGAACATGTGCCAATCAGCTAGTTGACGTCATTACTGACATTTTTAACATATCACTGTCTCAGGAGAGTGTTCCCACCTGCTTCAAGACAGCCACCATCGTCCCTGTGCCTAAAAAGTCTGCAGTGTCTAGTCTAAATGAGTAAATGAAGTGCTTTGAGAAACTGGTTCTCCAGCACATAAAGAACAACAGCCAGCCTGGACCCTCACCAGTTTGCTTTCAGAACCAACAGATCCACAGAGGATGCCATCTCCACTGCCCTCCACTCAGTCTTCACACACCTTAAATAACAACAACACCTAAATCAGAATGTTGTTTGTTGATTTCAGCTCAGAAGTCAACACAATCTCCCCTTTGAAACTGATTAGATTGATTTAGCACTCTGGGCTTGAGTACAACACTGTAATTGGTTATTGGACTTTCTCACAAACAGACCCCAGACAGTTCGGATTGGTGGTCACACCTCCTCCACTCTAGTGCTCAACACTGGAGCTCCTCAGAGCTGTGTGCTCAGCCCCCTCCTGTTCACGCTGTACACCCATGATTGCAGCCCCTGACATGGAGACAACTGTTGTGAAGTTTATGGATGACACTACCGTCATTGGCCGGATTTCAAACAACGATGAGACTTCATACCGGGAGGAAATCAACAATCTTGCAGAGTGGTGCACAGAGAACAACCTACTGCTCAACGTCAACAAAACTAAGGAGCTGATCATTGATTTTAGGGAAAAGGAGGCAAAGACACACACCCCTGTCTACATCAGTGAAGCTGAGGTGGAGCAGGTGAATAGTTTTAGGCTCCTGGGAATCAGCATCACAGAGAACCTGACATGGTCCTCTCACATCTCCACCCCGGTCAAGAAAGCTCAGAAATCGCTGTATTTCTTAAGGAAACTTCAGAAGGCAAGTGGCAAGGCTGTGCCAAGTTCTTATTAGCTTTTACAGAGGAGCAATAGAAAGCATCCTGACTGGAAACATCACAAACTGGCATGGGGTGTGCACGGCCCAGGACAGGAGGGCTCTGCTGTGATTAAAACCGCTCAGAAGATCATTGGTACCAACCTACCGAGCAGCAGAGATATCGGTGAGGAGAGGTGCCTCAGAGCCCAGAGGATACTAAAAGACAGCACCCACCCAGCCACAGCCTGTTCACCCTGCTGCCGTCTGGAAAGAGATACAGAAGTATCCACTGTCGTACCACCAGACTACAGAGCAGCTTCTTCCCTCAGGCTGCCAGACTACTAAATTCATCCTCAGCACTCCACCATGTAAAATAGCTTTCATTTCTATTATTTCTGACTTATTATTTATTCATCGATCTACTGTATATACATTTTTTTGAGTAGCATAATGGGAACTACAAAACAAAATCTCATTATACAACCCTGTGTTGTAAAATTATCAATAAATCTATCTTGTTTCTTGTGATTTATTGGTAATTTCCTATTATTTTTGCAGGTAGTTTTTAGTATTGACCATTTATTTTTATGTTTGCTGACAAGGAGTACTTTGTCACTATGTGAAAAGAGGAACATTTGATATAGATATATTAATCTTATTCATGTATGTGACCTAAATGTATCTTACATTTGAAATGTTCAGTTATCCAGTGAAACACTTGTGATGTGCTTACGACTTAAGTCAAACTGGTCTTTGAATGTATCTCCTCAGTTTAACGTGGTGCTGCTCTGCTGAGACATCCACGTAAATAATTGACTGAGGACATTTATGGGACTAAGGAAAATATGAACTTTTCCACAATATGGCAACATATCCCATTTTTTCACTTTGACCTTTTCACATTATGTCAAGGTAATTGCAGACTGAGAGAATAATACAAATAAAAACACATAAAATATGATTATTTGAGCTTAGAGATTTGGAGGAGACATTGAAATGAAAGCAGTTTTCTTCCACACATTCTTTTTATTTGTAAATAATAAAAATGAACTTTTTTTTTAAATATAAAACATACACATCATTTGAGCCACATCTGTTATACAAACAAGAAATGTTGCAGTGAATGCTTTACTTTTTTCTAATTTTCTTTTTGCTTCAGTGAAACACAGAATTTGTAAACAATCAGCATTTTTTTTTCCTGTTAATACTGACAAAAAAGAAAAGAAAAAGGAAAACCAGCTTCACCGGACAATGAAAAGAAAAGTAAACTCTTCTGAAGTGGGACTGAACATGGCCGGGGTTCAGACATTGGGTTTGAAGCACAAAGAAGTGCTTTCAGAGTAGTGGTACACCTGTAGTTTTTGCGGCCATGTGTTTAAGCTCGGCCTGTTTGTGACCCAAGTTCATCGCCTTGTGTTGTCCCACTGCATGGTCCCTAATGACATATTAATCGCTCCTCATCCATCCTATTATACGACTTGGCCCCTTTGCAAATATCACTGAACCCAATGAAAACTCAGTGAATGGCTGTTGAGTATTTACAGTGTATGACTCTCTGTGCATCTGCATTTATAATTTATATAACTTAACAGTTCATGTGTTAGCATATCTGAAATCATTATGTTGAAACATAATTCATATTTCCATATAAGTGGATCTGATTTGTACATATTTATTCATACATCATCTCAGCCCCTTGGAGGTATACTATGATGTGGAATAACAGTAAGAGGGGCTGCGAGGTCTGCTCAGTACTACTGTACAATACAGTACACCTTCCAGAGGGTCGAGGAAAGACATCAATGTAATCTTGGGATTTAGTTTGAGAGACATTCAGCACCGGACTGAGGGACGTGGAATAGACTGCAGTTGAGTTCAGATGTCTTTGCGTAATGGGAATGGCTTCGGTTTCTTGGTTTTATCTCGTTAATATTCAAGTACGAGCAAACTGTACAACTGCATGCAACATACAAGCGGCCCTACAGTATGTGGAACTAACACACGTATCTAGTTCAGTATCTTTTTTTCTGTATCTGTTTCGTTTTACAAAAATGTGCATGCAGCTTGGAACATGTTCCAAAGTCATGCTGGCCCCGCCTTTTTCCTAGTGGGAGGAGTCTGCGGGGCAAACGGAGAATGAGCATTGGTGTGGGTGTCCCGACAGATCAGTCTGATTGGTTACCTTTACATTCACAGCGATGCACAAGGGAAACTGTGAGTGATTCTTCTTTTCTGTTTGTTTGTCTGTTTCCTAATATTTTGACAAAGAAATGAACGGAACCAGTGATGGGATTGTGGCTTTTTTTCTTTTTTTAACTACATGTTTTATTCAAAAAGTTAAACTTTTTGTTGTAAAAAAATCAAGCTCTTGTGCTTGTGTTTAAATTTCAAAAGAATGTAAACTAAGGGTTGGATAAAAACCTGAAACGTGCTGGGGTGAGGGAATGCACTCCCAAAAAAAATGTGAAAAAGTAGACGGTCCTAGCTTGGTCTTGCGTAGGTGAACAAAGATTTACTTTTTTTAGTTTTTTACAGTGACGTTGTACCCTTGTGATACTTCAAAGTGACATAAATTTTATTTATTGGTCAACCTTCTGCGAGGCCTAATATACATCTATACAAAGACGACTGGCCTGGACGTTTGCCAGTGGTGGAACAAGGAAAACAACGCTGCACGCTAATCTCACTGTCAAGTTTAAAAATCTAAGCTGTGTCATCATCACCAGTCCCTCTCCTCCATAACACTTGCAGACATTTAATAGTTTTTATATCCTTTTTTATCTCTTGTGTTTTGTTTTTTTCTCTCCATGCACACACCAAACTGACAACATTATCATGAGCATTTTACGCACTGTAAAAACATTTTGTGCCAGTAGTAACAAAGGGAAAGAAATGAACGACAAAGCAAACACGCTAAACGCTAAAACAGTGCAGCTTCTGAGCAGCCATGGTAAACATATTGAAAAGTGGATTTCTCGACAGAGAGAGGGACCAGTGATGCGGCTCCAAGGTCTAGGCACCAGAAGAAGGCGCTGTGCTTCCAGACTGAATACCCACGCGGGAGCATCCTGCCTGGGGGCAGGAGTGCCGGCAGTCTGTTGGGGTTCTGGAGGAGGCCACTGCAGAGAGGACTGCCCCACCTGCAGGTGTGGAGGGTGATTTCCTCTGTCTCGAGTCCATACATTCCGATGCTTACGTACATTTCTTTGCTATTGTTGATTCAGTTAAAAATCACCCTGCTTCATTGGATTCTCTGACACTTTTTCGTCTCCCGTCTCGAGAGCTACTGCTTGCTGTCTGTCGACAGCCCTGCTTCTTCAGCATACACAGAGAAAAACGATGAGATTTTTCCTTGAATGAATATGAAACACTGAAATGTGGCGCTCTCTACAACAGACAAAATTAACCGCGACAGAAGTGATTGTCAGATCTCAACAAAGCTTTCTCGTTGTGACTGTTTATGATTGTTGTTGTTCTACATTTCCGCCATCTTTTTTGTTTGTTTCTCTCTACAGTACGTTTCATGAGTTTGTTACTCGTCGAGCGGTGTAGAGCTGTTGGTCCACTAGGATCGGACCCCAGGAGGTCCGGAGGAACTGTCGAGTGAGGACTGGGACGCCCGCCGCGTTAGGGAGGCAAGTGTCGGATCCACCAAGGAGGAGGGTGGGAACAACTTGTACCAACCAATGACTGTGCTTGATAAGTCCAGTTCCTCCAATAGGATTTGTGCAACTCCCATGAAGCTTTTATGGTCCATGCGGCCGTAGTCCCCCCATACAATCACCTGAAGGAAAATCATTTTCGCTCAAATTACACAGCAGTCTACTTCCTCCTGCTAAAACATATTTTATCAGTATGAATTTGGAAAAAAAACATTTAACTTTGTGATGAAAAGAAATAAATCTTCAGCTCACCTGTAAGACTTTACCCTGCGGGCTTTCCTCGAATAGCAGTGCTTGCTGGTACAGTGGGTCAAGTGTTTTCCGTGCAATCTTGGTTTTCTTTTTGGCTACGTACGCTCCATTATTCAGCAGATAGACCTTGACATATGGAGCTGAAGGCAGAGACAAAACAATAAAAAAGCCATTAGTGAGGAACACAGCAACTCGCCAATATAATCTAGATCAGATCTCACAGCTGGTTATATCTTTATGGGAAGGAACAGCACAACACATGCTTGGGCTGGGTGTATCTACTGGATTTTATTGGATGTGTATATCCTATAATAATGTGAAGAGTATATGACTGATGTCTTGAGTGGGAGGGAGGGATTAGTTGCTCTTTGGTATCTTAAGGTCGGTCATGTTCTCACCAGGGAGGGATTTGGATCCTGGCTTTTGTACGAGCCCTCGAGCTCTGATGACTTCCACCTCCAGCTGACCCTTTTTCTCCATCATACCAATCTGGATGTCACCTGGGAAACACAGAAAAGTGAAATGATGATTGGTTTAATACAACAGGAAGAAATCAATGACAGCGTGTACTGCAGAGCTGAAGGTGCTGGCAGCTGCAAGATGATCATGTAGTTAAAATAAACCACAAGGTGGTAGTGACTGCACAGGCAGCCCATACAAATATATGATATGTGATATTTTATTAATACTGATGAGAGCAACTTGTTTTGCTCAGCGCTTCATCTGTGGTAGTTCAAGGTTTTTCATTTCCTGTTTTATTTTGTAGTATTCTCCTTCCCTTGTGTGTCTTGTGGTTTTACTTCCTGGCTTTGTTTTCCCTCCAGTTTTGATTGTTGGCCCTTCCTTGATTGTTTGCACCTGTGTCTCATTGTCTCACCTCCCCTAGGGTATTTAGTCCGTGTCTCTGTCTTTGTTCAATGTTGGGTCATTGTTGTTACACATGGTGTTATACCTGCCTTGAGTGATTCCTGCAGTGAGTTTTTGTTCCTGTGTTGTGAGTGTTCCTGACCTTTGTGTGTGTGTGTGTGTGTGTGTGTGTTGCAGTTTGGTGCACTTTTTGTTGTAAATGGTTCCAGTGCCCAGTTCCCTGGCAATTTTACTGTGAGTTCTGTTTTGGATTGTTTGTCTCCCGTGGACCTTGGTTGGATTCTGGATTTTGTACTTTGCCTGCTGTTTAGCTGTTTAGCCACCTTGGACTTACTTCCCTGTTTCCACCACTGCCGGTAACCCACTTCCCTGTTACCTGTGTGTTACTGGTTTGCCTACCTGCCTGTCTGCCTGTACCTGCTTATAAACCACATCAACCCCCATAAACACTGTAGCCATCCGGCTAGTTCACTCTGATACCGCTTCCTTTGGGTCCACACACCACTACACACCACTACATATGACATCATCAGGCTTATGAATACATAAATTAAAAAAATATAACTAATTGATTAGTGTATATTGCATACTTAATATTTTATTACATTTACTATATTATATTTTATATTATATTACACTATACTGTACTCTGTTGTTATACTATATCGTTACATTATAAACTATACTCTGTGATATTATTCTATATTAATACAGTTATAGTTATCATATTATCTTTTATTGTATTGTACCCTATTATAGAAGTTTTTATCATTACTCTTACAATTACATATAAATACAACATTAATTACATTATAATATAACAGATGTAATATATCATATGTGATCCTCTCTCATACTACACTACATATGGTGTCTAGTTGTCTTGCTGACTTGCTGCTACTTATCACACCACTATAGCTGCGTTTCCACTGCAGGAACTTTCCCCAGGGACTAGGGACCTTTGAAGGAACTTTGTCACTTAGCTTAGAGACGGTACTATTAGTTTCAAGTGCAACACTGGTGGGGGCTACTCTATGTATATTGCTTGCCTTGTTTGACTTGAAATACTCTTGTATAGTTTTTATTTTTAGTTCCGTTCTTGTTTTATTTATTTATTTATTTGTATTCACTCAAAGGCTTATCTTATCTTTGTTAGTGATGGCACACAGGTGTGTGAAACAGTCTTATCTTCAGACAATCAATAGTAATCAATACTAACTAATAATAAAAAAAAATTGTCCTGGACACATGCTAGAAATAATTGAGAACATAACTAGAATTATAATTAAATAATAAAATAAAATGAAAAATAAAATAAAAGCTATATATGTGTACATGTTAAAAAATAATATTAAATACAGTAAATATTATAAATACTAGATAGTAAATAGATAAATAGAAATTATTTTTAAAATTACAATAAATTGAATAAATTATAAAAAATAAACAAACACATAAGAGTGAAAATGAGATCTTAGAAGAGAAGTATCACCAGTATCTTACCTATGGCAGGAGTAGCCAGTGTTTGCCTTCCCACTAACTGAGCTGGTCCCAGGCCATCCAGAAAGTCACTGAACTGACTGCTGGCACCCAGATTCACTCCAGAGAAGATCAAACTAACACAGACAATGAATTAATTACAACCAAATATCACCAAAATCAACATAAAGAAAGAGGTGATTCTTTAAAGGATGATATCAGTGGTTGCCTCTCTCCTACATTACTATTGGTGGTGTCTGTAAACAGTCAGCATACTCTGAGACTTCAGAACTCATTTTTCTCCGGTCAGGAGAACCCATTTGCTGCCAGAAATTATTTACAGCATGAAAAACATCTTGAAAATTGCCCAAGCAAGATAATCCATCACAGAAAACACCAGGCCTTAATTTGATTCAGTCAAAGTTTGTGTTTTATCATCGCCTCACTGAGCCCAAATCAGTTACAGTGTGGTCATTATATTACACTCTGTTTACTGTCAGTCACCTGACACATACATGCAGAAATGGAAGTGTATGTCTGGATATAATCCCTCAGAACATGTTGGCATACAAACTTTGCTGTCACATCCGCGTCATTTTATTAAGGCAGGTTTAGTCGGGTAGGACAGCAGTTAATTTCAAGCTACAGTAGCTTGAACAGTGTAAAATTTGCCATTTGAAACCAACAAAAAAGAAATTATATAAACATTGCTGCCTGGAAACACAGGTGGAAATGTAAAGTAGACATAGACAGAAATAAATGAACTATCATTTGGCCTTCTCCTTTAAGAGAGAAAAAAAATGATATCAGAGGACAGGAATTGTGTGGTTTACTGACTTCCCCTCAGAGTTGTAGCTGTTCATGCTGCCATTGTTGGACTCTCTGCTGGGCTGGCGGCTCATGTTCCTGGTCAGCTCTACTGCCATGCCAGTCTCTGTGCTCCTTTGGATGGGTGCACCCTTCTCCTTCTTACTCTTCCCCTCTGGATGAAAGAGGAGAAACAAGAAAAATCACAATGTTGCAGTCAGAAATGCTGTCGTAGTTATTTAGTTTACCCAGGAAAAATGTGCTTTTTTTCCTCTTTTGTGTCATGGTGATTCAGTTTACAGTAGAAGGACGGTACATGTAGGTGCAAGTCTATTGAAAAACAGCATAGATGAAATGAGCAGTGCCTGCACACTGACTCCAAACCACCGAATTCTTGAAAAAGACACAATTGTTGTTGTCTATAGGCAAAAATAGACAATAACATTTTAATCAAAGGCGGATCTCTCCAAATAACAAATATAGTAATCTACTCTTGTCCACTGAGGGAGATTTTTCCTTATGGGTCAGTTTAATTTGCAAAAGACAAAATTAAGATTCAAGTTGATTTCGTAAAGGAATAGTTAGACATTTTGGGAAATACACTTATTCGCTTTCTTGCCAACAGTTAGATGAGAAGATCAATAACCCCCCTATGTTTGTATGCTAAATTTAAAGCTACAGCCAGCAGAGAGCTTAGCATAAAGACTTCTATATGTTATATCTCATTTGTGTAATCCATACAAAAACTGAATTGTAGGAGTGAAGTGGGGGTGTAATTTCATATTCCAACCAAGAAACTGTCTGGGAAATAACCCCCCATATAACTGCGATTTGTTGTTTTGTATGAATTAAACAAACAAGACATAACTTGTTAACAAGTGAGCTTTACAGGTGCTGGTAGGCATTTTGCTACCTTTGGACAGAGGCAGGCTAGCTGTTTCCCTGCTTCCAGTCTTTGTGCTAAGCTAAGCTAACTGGCTGCTGGCAGTAGCTTCATATTCACCGTACAAACAATGACAGCAGTGTTAATATTCTCATGTAACTCTCGGCAAAAGGACACTTGCAATTTGTGGTGCTCAGTGCGGTCTGCTCCTCAGGACAAATCTCTATGTGAAACACAGTCTTATAATTTAGTGAAATCAGTGCAGACTCGAAGACATAAATTACATGTTGTGTACTGTAAGTAAATGCTTTTTGGTTTGAATGTAGCATGGTGTTGGGCCTGGACAGTAATCCAGGCAAACTAGGTACTGTATGTGAAGTTACAGAGTTTGCAATCTGACATCATCAGGGTTATTTTCAGACTTTAGAAAGATCCTTCAGAGCCACAGAGGAGACTCTACAATAGTTTTCACAGGCTGAATAGTGACCCCTCTTACCAGTTAACTGTGTAAAATCAGAAAAAAACAGATTTCCTTTAACCCATGCTGTGGTTAGGAAACAACAAACATTATAAAGAAATGAACCAACTTCCAGAGCACATTCATCAATGAGGTAATGTTAAACAATTCACTAGTGGAAAGAAAAAGTCGAAAATTACAAGATTGCCTACAGATCCACTTAAGGACTGTGTGACGTCTCTGTCTGAAGCACGGCCAAAGTCGCACGCATGTCCTGCTGAATCTGGTAATCAGTAGTAAACAGGAAATTGTTGGGCAGAAAAACAACCCAAACAACATTGTGTGGCATCTTGGACTGGGGTGCGTCCACCTTCTGAATCATAATATTGGCACGTATGATGCAAAGAGAAAAATGTAGCTGCATTTCTGAGCCTCCCATTATCCCTTGTATATGCTGAGGATGAGATGAATTTTTATATCTAGCAGGTGAGGTGGTCACCTGCTAGATGTAAAAAAACGTAAACAGCCTGAGCAATATATAACCTACCAAAAAAAGTTAAGTAATTAATATTTTGTAATCACACTACAATCCATCCAGTTTAAAAAATTAAACATAAGTCTCCCTTACCTACTTTTGCTCTTATCCATCATGAACAGGAAAGATTTTTCAAATTAAGGTTGATCTCTGTACTATCTCTACTTCCTCTCTCCCCTCTACATCAGGGAGAGAGGGGGCGAGAGTCCCCCTTAGGCCCAGTGTTCTCTAATAGCTTTTTATGTCCACTACAAAGAAGAGGAGTACAGCATTTGGCTTTCATCATGAGTCTTACACCACCCCTGTGGTAAAAGTGCATACTGGACTCAGACCAGCCAGACTTTGTTGTATGACTGGGAGCTGAGCTGCGAGGGGCTCTTAGCTGGCCACGATGTTCTGAATCTCTCCGAAACATATTATTTGGTTGTTTGTCTTTACAACGAGCACTGGGGCAGCAGAACAAAAGGACACTTGTAATTTGTGGTGCTTAGTGCAGTCTGCTCCTCGGGACAAATCTTTCTGATATGCAAGGATCGTCTCTATGTGAAACACAGTCTCATAATTTAGCGAAATCGGTGCAGACGCTAAGACATAAATTACATGTTGTGAACTTTAAGTAAATGCTTTTTGGTTTGAATGTTGCATGGTTTTGGTGTTGGGCCTTTGAATGTGTTTTGGAGAGTAATCCAGGCAAACTAGGTACTGTATGAGTTTGCAATCTGCCTAATCAAAAATCAACCTGCTCTCAAGCAAAACTCATGATAATGGTTCTGAGTAATACCCTTCACTACATTGTGAGGGAACAAAAAATGCATCTATCAGTCCAAGTTTTTGCTCCAGCACCTGTAAAAGTTTATGGATATGCAATCTCTGCACGGGTTGCCAGGTTGAAAATGACCAAACGTGTTCTTTAAAGGGACACTCCAGTGATTAAGTATTGCACTTCCATAAAGTTGGGGGACTCACAACAGACACATTAAAAAAGAATGGTCAAAATCTGCAGCAAAGGCCAAGCTATCCTGACTTTTAGTCCCTGATATGGGTCAAGCACTAAAAACACTGGCTCCTACACTTCCCATAATGCTACTTGATAACATATTCCAGAAGACCACCTCTGCCTGGTAAACACCCGTACCTTTTAAACTCCACATCCCTACTTCGAACACAGGTTATCTGTAATAAATTGGTAGTCTCCAAGTCCAAATTAAGGCATCAGTATGACATCATCAGGGTGGGTTATTTTCTCAGACTTGACAAACCTTCTCCAGAGTCACAGAAGAAATCATACAGCTGTTTTCACAGGCTGAGTAGTATTCGCCATGACGAGTAAACTGAACTTGATCTGAACATCTCTCAGTGGATGTCTGCTCACCACCTGAAGCTCAACATCGACAAGACTGAGCTGCTCTTCCTTCCAGGGAAGGCATCTATATCAATAAATTAATCCTTTCTCTATCTCTTATTATTTCTAAATGTAGCACTTGAAGCAGTTCAGCGTGTTTGATCATTTTGATCTATTCCTTGGTGAAATGATTGGGTAATGGTAAGGTCTAGGTGAGTGACAAAGCTTTATTTTATGGTTTAAACTCATTTCACAACAGAAAACTCAATAAATTGAGAGTTGAAGCTGGGTCAACATCCATCACCCCACACCACCACAACTTTATGTTCCATAGTGTCATATGTTGTGTCAGAACAATGACGGAGTCTCATTCAAACTCAATTCTTCCGACAGCAACTTAGTGTGTATAGATGTTGATGAGGTCTACCCCATTGCTAAGCAGCTTGTCTGTTTCTCTCTACCTGGAACCCTATGACATCAGTGTTTTTGTTAGCTAGCTAATTGAAAAAGGCGTAGGTGTTACTATAACACTAATTAAGTCGGGCTGTGGAACAGGGTTTCTTTTAACAATAAACTTTAATTACTCACACTCCAAAGCTGAACAACTCATCTTCTAGCACATTGCCCAGTATGTTTAGTAGAGTAATGTGGCTTGAGACTGTATTCATGGAGAATAGCAACTTTGTCCTTGCAGATGAGACAGCTAGCAGTTGCCTTAAATCAATATCGGTTGTCCACCTCTCTTGTCTGTGCTGTAGGTCCATCTTTGAGGTTTAGAAAGGAAATTCTGGGAGCGCCTTAGTGGCCAAGGGGTTGAGGCGGCGACCATTAACTGCAATGTTCCCAGTTCGCGTAGGGCCAGGGACATTTGTTTGATGTCATTCCCCATCTTTCTGATGACTATCAATAAAGGCATACTGTATATGCCACCTCAAAATACTTTAAAAAAAAAAGAAAGAAAGAGATGTTTTGGTCTCAGGTGCTCCGCAGTAGATCAGGCTGCGGCTGGTCCACACTCAAGTGTTTATGTTGACAAACTGCACAGTTTGGCGCAGCTTGCTAAATGTAAAAATAAGAGGCCATTTTTATGCTATTTTTTTTAACAGCCTTGCTAAAATAAAATGGGTAAAAGTCAAAACAAGAAAAACATTTTAAAATTTGTTTGAGGGCAGACTTAACAAATATCTCTAAACAAGTGGGGGGGCTAATGAACTTATCTTCCCGCAGTATCATGAACATTTAATTTCTATTTCCAAGTACATAATAATTTAGGGTCCATCATATTTTTGGGAGAAAATTTGCCACATTCATATCTCACATAACCCATGGGTATATGATATGGGCCTACAGTCACCAGTGAACATTTTAGGGTTGCCATGACAACTCACCGGGGCCGCTGATCTGTGAAGTGCTGCGGCTGCGACGGTTGCCAACAATGGCCACCACTCGCGCGCTGAGGCTAGAGCGTCTTTTCTTGCTGCCGCCACCCACCGTGCCCAGCGCTGTGTCTGATTGGCTGCCATCAGTGCGCTCCTGGGTGTAGATCTCTCCGCTCACGCTGGAGCTTTTCAGCATGCTGCGGCCCACTGATCGTATCTGCCGACTGGAGAGAGAAGACACTGAGTGAGTGACACTGTTATCTGGTGGGATAGATAAGGAATGTTAATAAGGTCTCTGTAACATCCTCTATACTGTACCTTCATTTTAGTAGAACACAAAAACAACATTGTTGACAGGAAGTGGTGGATGATGATAATTGTAACATTTCAAACTGACTGTGGTTGAGGAATGATGTTTAATGAAACCGCATGTGAATCAAATAACAGATGAGTAAACATCTGGGGTCCCAAATAAGGGAAATGATGATGACAGACAAGTGACATATCCTACCACATAACTCAAACTAAATCATTACTGTTTGGTGGTTTGATGTTTGGTTTAGCATGAATTGTGCTGCCATTTGGGCCACGACGCTCTAGAGATTTAGATATCAAGAGACCATCCTGGTTAAAAAGAGATCAAATAAGAATAAAAAACATGTTTTAGCAGTCCAAAGCTGATAATCATATCATGTATTAAAGTTAATTCTTCTCAAACGAGCCACTACACGCGTGCAGAAGCTGCCCAGCGCTCGATGCTGCCTCCTAGGGGTTCGGAGGAGCCGCCGCATGTCCATCCCCTCAGAGGGGGTTAAAGTGCTGCAGGAGAGCCCAGCTATGCTGCCCATACCACCCATTGCCTCCACTCCCAGTGGGCCCCTGACAACCACAGTCCAGTGGCCCAGGGGAGCCAGGGAATGACTGGGAAGGGGGAGGGTGGTTTGAGGCCTCTCCACCTCCCCCTGCAGGGGGGTTAGGGAGGGGCGTGCAGCAGAGGGAGAGGATGGGAGGGGAGGATCCAGGTCTGGAGGATGGAGGGGGTCCTGACAGTCACAGCACAGGATGCATGCAATGAGGGATCTGAGACATGCAGAGGGGATTGCACAAACGTATACACAGACACAGACACAGGCACAGAAAACAAGGGCCAAATATAACAAAACTGACAAACAATATTGTACAATATGCTAATTAATATGCATAGTAAGTACAGTGTGTTATATATTTTTAACATATACACAAATATCAGTCATATCGTATTTGTTGTTTTTGGCTGAAAACCTTGTGATTTATGTTTGGGTTTTTTAAAGCTGGACTGTAACTAAACTATAAAGATGAAACTGTTCAGTTTCAGTGAGTTCATTTCAAAAATGTATGGATGTCAGCAGGAGAATGTATCTTTTTGTGTGGTTTTATTCTGAAAGGTCAACTTTTTGAAAAATACAAAATTTTCATCCAACAACAAGTGATACTAAGTATATGCGAACAAATGCAATGAAAGGCAGGAAATCTGAAGATTACTTTTACTTGATTTAAGCAAAACGCTAACGTGGGCAGCGTCCAGTGAATAATTTGCAATTGAAGAGGTACAGCATATGAAAAATATAGGAATATCAAGCAGGGGGGGAAAGGTTGAAGAACCTCAGTAATAAAAGATGTAAGGAGGGTTTGATGTGTCAGTGCAACCTCACGCTATCTCTATTTCCGTTCCTCTGTATGTACTCAGTCACTTCCATAATCTATCATCAAACTGACCTGAAGCAGATGTGAGAGTATCCACTGAATACAGATATTAATATCTCACTTTGACTGAAAACTGACCTGAGGCCAGCCATTCTTCATCACTGGATTACTAATTCATACCCCCGTCTCTCTAAAAACTGACCCCTTGTCTGAATTATAGGTAAGCTACATTACAGGCCTTCTAAAACTGACTGACCAGTTTCTATAAGATGAGATGAGATGTGAACAATTGGAAGTATGAACTTAACATTTTACCAATATATCTATAAAAAGCTTTAAAAGACAGTAAAGGATAGAGATGCCCTCATGCGCTTTTCTTGACTTGATCATTTGAACATGTTCATCAAATAGGAGCCTGTTCACTTGTTTTGTATTTGTTCATATGTAGCAGACAATTAAAAGTCCGTGGGTTTGAATATGCATATATCTATACAGCTTTTGTATTTTGTACAGCTTTCTCTCTCTGTACTCTTTAACCTGAGTGTACACTAAATGACTAAAATGTGGACGACCCTATCCTGTAGTTCATGGTTTCGGCTAGAGCCTTAGTTCCAGTTAAGGAAAATCTTAATGCTACAGCATACAGCGACGTTTTGAACAATCGTCTGCTTCCAACTTTGTGGCAACAGTTTGGGGATAGCCACTTCCTGTGTCAGCGTGACAATGCCCCCACGCACAAAGCCAGGTCCGTAAAGAAATGGTTTTCCCAGTTTGGTGTGGAAGAAGTTGACGGGCCTGCACAGAGCCCTGACATCAACCCCATCCAACACCTTTAGGATGAAGTGGAACCAGCCAGGTCTTATCGCCAAACATCAGTGGCCATCCTTGCTAATGCTCTTTTAGCAGAACGGGAGCCATTCCCTGCAACAACTGCATGGAGGTGTTATGTTTGAGTGTCCATATACTTTTGGCCATATGTTCGAGATAGTGCCTGTTTTTTGTAAATTGACAAATGTGAAAATCTCTTTTTTCCAACACTCAAGTGAGGACCCACTGTCTCTCTCTCTCTCTGTCCCTCTTTCTCTCTCTCGCTGTCCCTCTCTCTCTCTGTGCCTCTCTCTCTCTATCCTTCTGTCTCTCTCTGTCCCCCTCTCTCTGTGTCTCTCTCCGTCCCTCTCTCTCTGTGTCTCTCTCTCTCTGTCCCTCTCTCTCTGTCCCCCTCTCTCTGTCTCTCTCTCTCTCTGTCTGTCTCTCTCTGTCCCCCTCTCTCTGTCACTCTCTCTCTATCTGTCTGTCTCTCTCTCTCACTCTCTGTCCCTCTCTCTCTCATTATCTGTCTCTCTCTCCCTCTCTCTGTCTGTCGCTCTCTCTCTCTCTCTGTCCCTCTTTCTCTCTCTATCCATCTCTCTCTCCCTGTCCCCCTCTCTCTATCCTCCCTCTCTCTCTCTCTCTCTCTCTCTCTATCCCTCTCTCTCTGTCCCCCTCTCTCTCTGCCCCCCTCTCTCTCTCACCTCCGACTCTAGAAAGTGTGTCAGAGGCCGCGGGGCTGTGCTTTTATAACGCTCTATATGGATTGATCTGTGGTAAGGCCATAAAGAACTCTCTCTCCTCCTCTCAGACCTCAATACATTAGCCAGCTAATAAGCTGCACTACATCACCACCTGGCCCACTGAGGACCACTGGGATAGGGTTGTTTGTCCCTGTCAGCACACTGCTACTGGTCATATGTGTGTTTGTGTGGGAGTGTGTGTGCACGTGGGGATTTTTTGTGAATTTTTATTTTTATGTACTTTTTAATTATTTATTTCAGCTCAGTTGGTCTTGATAGTTTTTTTTTTTTTGCAAATTATTAGTTTTAGGTGCTATTTAATTTCAAATTATAGTTTTATATTTTTGTTAGCAATTTTTGAAAGGTTGGGACGACTTCAGATTTGTAAAATTTACTCTCATTTCATTCTGTATAAAGAAAAAGATCAAGCTGAAAATGTATACAGATTTTTAAAAAAAGTGTTCATAAAAATTGTTTTTATTTAATTTCAACTTAAATCAGTCTAGTTACCATTTTTATATCAGTCTACAAAAATGCTGTGTAACACCAAATTTTCTTAAAGGGGTTAGATAGGGGTAAGATAGGTTTGGAAGGTGTGGATGTGTGACAAAGCAAAAAAAAATGATAACAAAAATGGATCTAATGATTCCATTCAGCCAGATATTCCCAGGTGAATAAGCTAACTGTGCCTCCACCCTGCTTAAGTGTCCTTGAGCAAGACGCTGTGTCCCAACAACATCGAGCTGACCTCTGACCTCCTTTTGGAGGTTGCAAGCAAAACAAAAATAACTTCACTACAGAGATCAATAAGGAATTGTCTATAATTGCTACTTTTAATAAGGTTCCGTTTGTATTGTTGACTTAAAGGTCCAGTGTGTAACATTTAGGAGGAGCTACTGGCAGAAATGGAATACAGTGTATAATCACCTGAAAATAATAATTGTTGTGTGTTCGTTACCGTAGAATGAGCCGTTTTTATCTACAGAGGGAGCGGGTCCCCTTCCATGGAGGTCGGCATGTTGCACCGCCATGTTTCTACAGTAGCCCGGAACGGACAAACCAAACACTGGCTCTAGATAGGGCTGTTCGCGTTTTTCGCAAGTTTCGTAGTTTCTCCTACACGCTGGGAAGGGGAGGGTGATGCGAGCGGTATTCAAATGGTTGCAAACTGCAATTTCACCACTAGATGCCCCTAAATCCTACACACTGGACCTTTAAACAAATGGGGATATAGGGATTCTATCTTGGGGATCCAGACCTGGTTGTACAGTGAGAAGATGGATCATCTGCCATCATCAGTGAATTCCACATTTGGGATCCAATGATCTTTACCTGGACTCCCTCGTGTCTCCAGCTACAGTGTGTCTCCTGCGCTTCAGCTCCTCAGAAAAACGTCTCTTTCCTGCCGCCTTCCTCCTCTCCTCCTCTCCATTCACCCCCCACGAGATCCTCCTGTCCTTCTTCTCCTCCTCTAATGACTTAGATCTGAGTTCAGTTTGTTTGGGTTTCCACCATTCATTGTATGTTTCCGTATGTTTGTGTGTGTGTGTGTGTGTGAGGTGAGAGGAGATAGAGCATGCAGACGGACAGAAACATGCATCAGTTGGCATGCAGAAATAAAATAGAAAGACACACAGTGATTAGCATGCATATGACATACAGTATATCTTCTAGTTACCCAAGGCTTTTTTCAAAAAGGGAGAACTGACTGTATGGGGATGGATGATGTAATTAAAATAGGATGGGCTGACTGAAATCTGAAGCACCCATAACATTTAAACTGAACATATAGCCAATGAGGACTGACCTGAGTCGTCCCCCGGGTCGTTCTGATTGGATAGACATGTAGCTGGTGCTACTGAGGCGGGAGGCACTGCTGGCACGGGAGAGGGCCGACACATCGCTCATATCACTGTCTGACGATCTGGCCGACATGTTGTCGCTGCTACGCCTCTGTTCTGCGTACATCTACAGAGACGAAGAGGTAGAGGGTGGGAGAGAAGTGATGTTTTTTGCTCAAATTGAGGATAGAAAAATAGACATACATGTCATTTATCAAGTGCAGAAGGAGGAGGAAGGGTTCCAAAGAATGACTGGAAAACACGACTGCTGACCTCCCGTTTGGTCTTGAGGTCCGTTTCAGGGTCGTGGGAGGCTGAAGGCCGGTAGGAATGTACTTTCATCTGCAGCTGTCGGGCTCGCTCCTCTACTGCAAGGGCTGAGACGAAAGAGACCAAAAAAGAGTAAGATATAAAGAATATGGAAAAAGAAATAGAAAGGTAGAAAAAGAAAAAAAAAAACAGGAAAAAGAAATCAGATATACTGGTGTGTTCCCCGTGAGAGAGACTACAGGGAGTAAGCTTGAGGATGCAGGATTTGGTTTCTGACACTAGATGGCGTGTGATGTGTACTGATAGTACTGTACATTAAGTGCCCTCCTGATGGGTGCTAGGAAGGTCAGACAGAAATGCTCACAATCAACCTGAGAGCAAATATTATTTGCTTCTGTGCTGGGTTTGCCAAATTGGAAAAAATCTGACATGGATGTTAACTTCACCTGTGATAGTAAGATTCTCTGTACATTAAACCCCACCCATCTGGCAGCTAAGTCAACTAAAACAAGAAATACAAATGATTTCAAAATGCTGTTCAACCCAGGACTTCTGAGGGTTTGGGGCTGGAGTGCTCACTATGGTTGTGAGGCACATTTATTACTATTGCATGAATAAAGAACTATCAAATTATACATCTGTGGATATAGATTTGCCTCTTTCACCAGGTTTATTATCTACGTGTTCTTTACTTGCACAAAGACTTAAAATATTTGTCTGAATCACTTCAATAGTTTCATAGAGCTCACAGCCTCATGCGCAGCAGTAAGCACTTTTAAGCCCATTATAATGTTATTTGCTAACATGACACATCACCCAGGATTTTATTGCGTCCGCCCACTTCTGAAACCGAACCTATATCCTTGAATACAACATACCTTGCTCTATGCTGCTGCTTTTTGCAGGGAGCTGAGGCAGCTGCCTGCCCCTGCGACCTGATGAGGGAGTCCCCACTGGAGGAGAGGGGCTTCCATGAGGGTGTGCTCTGACGGACAGGAGCATAAAGACATAAGGAGATATAAAAAAAAAACAAACATATTACTTTGACTGTATTCATCACTAAGTGAAGCCCAAAACTGAATCCCACAGACAATAAACTGATGGCCAGTATTAAAGGTCAAAGGTCACATTAGGAGAGGAATGGATCAGAATCATCAGTAAAGGTGCAGGAGAAGTAAAGGAAGTAACATTGAGTGTGTTTACAGATAGTATGCACAGTATCTCAGTATTTGTATATATCCCAGTTACTGTATTATAAAGTTGAAATGGTACATTTATGAAATAAACTTTACTATCCACAGCTTCATACCTGATGGTAATTTACTAATAAAGTGCATAAACCACTGTTTAACAGTGTAAGACATTTACATGCCTACCCCAACTAACATGGATATCTTTTTGAAACTGCGCTATAACATTATTTTGGCTCCTTGAGATATGACATTTACATGTGGTACTTGTGCATACAGTACTACCACACTCAGTGTGACATAGCGGAAAGCACCACACAGGGGAGTAGAGGCATAGTGCTGGCAGTAGCATGCACCTGTCTAGCCGTGGCGAGTTTGGGCAGGACCCAGCCAGGGCTGTCTGGCCAAAGGGCCTCAGCGGGCCCCCTCTCCCCCTACTGCCCCTCAGGATAGAGGTGGGCTGGATACGACTGCCACCAGCAAATAAAAAAGAAATGAAAATATAAAACCTTACAGCAAAATTAAATCAAATGAAAGTAATACAATATATGTTACTCATTTCGGGGCTCTGTGTGTAATGCTGTTTATACTGTGCAGAAATCCATAATAAAGCGAGTGTGCAGACTGTACACCAGCATTATGTGTAAACTCAAACAATCATCAATCAAATACAGCTGATGCACTCTACATCAACATACAAGGACATGTCTTCATAATTTAAGTATAGTGGCTAAGCTGAGCAAAATACAGTAGTTATTTCATATATATGTATATATATTTTTTTTTCCTGAAGGAAAATAATACTATGCCTTCACAGTAAAAGTTAAAGCAATAGTTTGACTTTTTGTGTAAATATAAAGCTACAACCAGCAGTCGGTTAGCTTAGCTTAGCTAAGCTAAGACTGGAAACAGGGGGAAACAGCTAGCCTGGCTCTGTCCAAAGGTAAAAAAATAAAATCTGACTATCAGTACCTCTAAAGCTCACCAGTTAACACATTATATCTCGTTTGTTTAATATGCAAAAAAAACAGAAGTGTAAAAATGACAAATTGGGGTTTTACAGGGGGGTTATCTGCTGGACTCTTTTCTGGTCGTGTGCAAGAGCAGAACCACAAATGAACACCATAATGTGTTAACTAGTGAGCTTTAGAGATGCTGGTACACATCTTTTGTTTAACTTTTGGACAGAGCCAGGCTAGCAGTTTCTAGTCATCGTGCTAAGCTAAGCTAATTGACTGCTGGCTGTAGCTTCATATTTAGCGTTGAGTTTTTGGAGTGAATGTAATTTAATTCCAACCATGTAAACCACCCCAGCATTCAAGCACCTAGAAACCTACAAGTATCAGCAAACATCCATTACCAAGGGGGGGGGGGGACCAAAAGTTCTGTAAAAATCAAATCACAAATACTGGATTGTGAGTTGTAGTGTGTTTATAGCTAATCCACGGTGTTATGACGAAGCTTTTTTTTAAATTTTCAGCTAGCATTCAAGGCTACATACTGCACAAGCTACGACTCAATCAATAGTCCTGCTTTGACAAGCAGTCACAGGTGGTCAGATATCATCCCTCCAGAAAGAAGAAACGAAGAGACAGTAATGACAAGAGATTAAATAAGGTGAGTGAGTGAATGAATGATCTCACCTGTCCCCTTCCAGGCTTTTTTTGCTGCCCCTTTGACAGTTTGGACTTGATGAATTGCTACACTGCCTGTTTTGGCAAACAGCAACCACAGACAGAGAGAGAGGAAGAAAAACAAACACGATATGGAGAATGATGACCCACAGAATGGCAGAACTGAATATTGAATTATGTGTGTTGGATATAATGTAAAAAGCTCAAGCTGAGCCTTTATGGTTTGTTTTTTGTGGTTTGTAAAAGCAATATATCTGAGAATTGCACATTCCGTAAAATGCTTTCCACCAGCAACAATATTACAGAAAAGGAAGCACTTTCAAGCCAGAGAAGTGGGGAAATTCTGAACAGGCGCTCAGCAGAAAGAGCAGGTGCAGCAGAATAAAAGAGGGATTACACAGCCTTAGACCACCAATATTTACAGGAAAAGGGAAAGAAACAGTGCTGATCACAAGATCTGTGCAACGCTATCATCTACAGGATGAGCTCTAGGCTACAGGATAGGCTTCAAAGGTACAAGCAGGCAAGCAGAGCTGCAGTGTAGTGTTTTAAGAGGTGGGGACAGCAAGAGGGGGCAGGCCTGGTATACCTGTCTTCCTCAGGGGCCACATGTTCTATTAAGATCCTGGGGCTTGGGGGAGTCTTGCGGGGCAAAGAGTTGGAGCACCTAGAGGGGCGGATGGGTGGGAGGAGGAGCATCCCAAGGTAGGAACACCGGGAGAAGTTGTTAGTGAGTAACGGGACAGTCAAGGCTTTGAAACTGTGAACTCTCGTTAAATTTCATGGCATACTATCAGTCAAAAGATTAGCAGAAATCTGGGTTTTGATTCCAACCCGTGGCCCTTTGCTGCATGTCTCACCCCCCTTCTCTCCCACCTTTCCTGTCTTTCTCTGCACCTATTTCTATCCAAATAAAGGCAAAAATGCCCAAAAAAGTTAACAAAATGGTAAACATGTAAACATACTGAAACTTAACTTGCTGTTTATTTATTTATTTTAAGGAATAGTTTGACATTTTTGGAAACACACTTAATCGCTTTCTTTCAGAGAGTCAGATGAGACAATCAATAGCCAGGAAATGGTTAGTTTAACTTAGCATAAAAAATAAAAAAAAGGGGGAAAGAGACAGACCTGGTTCTGTCCGTAGGTAACAAAATCCGCCTATCAACACTCTTGAGCTCACAAATAAACATGTTATATTCCATTTGTTTAATCCGTACAAAACCTGAAGTGTAAAAATGACAGTTTGTGGTTTTTGTTACCGCTGGACAGAGCCAGCCTAGCTGTTTCCCTTCCAGTATTCGTGCTAAGTTAAGCTATCCAGCTGTTGGCTGTAGCTTGATATTTACCGTTCAAACATGAGAGTGGTATCAAGCGTCTCACCTATACTCTCAGGAAGAAAAATAACAAGCACATTTCCTAAAATGTCTGAGTGAAAACTGCACTCACTTAACCTTTCAGGGATTTACACAAATGTGTTGGCTCTATAACCTTGTCTGTCATTATTTAGACTGCCTCTGCTAAGTATTCTGTGCCAAACACTACTGTCTTATTTTCTCTCTTTGAGATTAAAGATATGTAATAGATTCCAAATTCAAACAGCGGGTAGATGTTTTTCTGAAACATGAAAGTGTGCAATGGCAAATTCATTGATGTCTGAAAGGGACATATAGCATGAACTGGAGTGAAGACATACAGCATCTTAAACCTTAAAGCCAATGTTGGATCATGCAGTCCAGAAAAACTGATTTGAAAGCTGTCACTGAAGACAATTTCAGTCTACGATCATTGTTTCCGCATTCACCTTTAAAATAAAATATTAGAATCTTGTGTGAATTAAATTCACTTGATTCATGAACTGCATTAAAAAGGTGTGAATTAATGTGCTTTCTTTTTATACCTGTCTCTGTCAGGGGAGTGAAAGTTGGTGTCTGGTCTCAGACAAGTGGTGCTGGCGCTCCTCACTCTGTCCAACGACGGCTGCAGGTCGCTGCACCGTCACAACATGGCAGCAGAGAGAGAGAAATAAAGAAGAGAAAGGAAGAGAGATGGAGACAAGATGAACGAGGACAGAGGTTGCAAGCAGAGGTGTCAGGAAGAAGAGATTGTGAATAATGTGAGAGAACAAAAGGGTGATGAGTAGGAGGTAGACAGAGAAATACAGAGAAAGTGAGAAAATGGAGGATAATGTGAGGTAAAGTTAAGAAAAAGAAAGAGAAAGGAGGTAGAGGGAAGGAGGGAGAGACAAAGAGAGAATAAGGAAGGCCATCAGACAGTGCAGTAACATGTAATGGCTCTGATGCTGTATCCCCGTTTATCATAGCCAGTCATTCCTCGCGGCCATACACTGTGAGACCACTCAGATGGAAGGTTGGTGAGTTGCCATGGGAACCAGGTCTAAGTGGGAGAGGGGACTGGTTGTAAATGTGTGTGTGTGAGGGAGCAGCCAGTGTTCACGCTGACTCTCCGCTGCATACGCTTACAGCTGTATGTTTGTCACGTCATGCTGCTCTGTGACAACAGTTACTTTCAACAGATGGTTGGCTCCGTGCCATCGCATGACATTGCACATAATGTTTTCGGGCCAAATGCCTCTCGTGGATGGCAACAAGGGCTTAAGAGTTTAGTGTTTGTTTAATGCTCTGACAGTACATGCTTAAGCCTCTGCTATGCGTTGTCACCCGAAAAAAGGGAGAAAATCAAGGTTCTGGGTGGAGGGAGGATAAGGAAGGAGATGGTGCGTGAGGTGGGTGTTTTCTTACCTAACCGTGACCTCATCAGTGAACCTGAGCACACGGTGTGTAAGGATGCTACGAGGCATGGTGCTGCCCCCTTCCTGCCTGTGGGGCGGCTTGCTCTTTAGGCATGCAGGGAGGGTGGAGCTATACGCCAGAGCCCCGCCCACGAGAGGCAGGGAAAGACGTGCGTTCAAAGGGAGGCAAAGGAAAACAAAAATGATACATGCAACTGACAGAAATAAGCAGAGACAAAGTAAGTGAAGGGGGGGGGGAAGAAACACAAGCACGAAACTAAGCAGGCTCCTTACAAATGATCAGGAGAGACAAAGAAGCAACATTATGTATCACATTATGGTGCAACATGAAATATGGCTTCCTTCTCAACTCCCAGCTCACAGTTTACATCGTAGCTCAGTAAAAAGGGAGGATTGGATAGCCTTAGAATAGAAATGTGCCCGCTGCTGGTGATCACTGGAAACACCACACACTTCAAATCACTAAATGAACACATGAGATGAACTGCATCCTGACCTCAGAGTGAGGAATTCATTATGCAAGAGTGTAGAGAGTTCCTCTTGCCCTCCCCGTGGATTGATCCCACACACATATACAGTATGGGGAGATTACATGTAATGCTGATTATATAACACAATCTACAGATCGAAAGCCATTGAGGCAGCGCGTGGCGAGGAAACCAAGCTACAGTAGATCTATAAAATGTATAGGAGTGCCATGAAAAGGCTTAGCGCAGAACAGAGAGAAACGGAGGAAACTGCTTATATAGTTTACAGTAAATATGACTGATGATTATGTGTTTTTAATGCTGGTTCAGAGGGAGAGAAAAAGAGAAGAGTATGCTACATATCAAAATGCACTGGTGCCAGGATCAACAGCTGATAAATACATTAAAGGACAGTTTTGCATGTTTTAGCCCATTAACTTCCACTCGCATTTTCTTTACATTATGCTGACCATTTCCAAACCATTCCATAAGTTTTAGATTGATTTCCCGGCGGTCATTACTCCAGCAACTTGGTGTCGCATTTTCATAAAATTCAGGGCACTTGTGAGAGGCACATTTTAAAAAGAATTATTAAAATTGGTGCAGCAGCGGCAGAGATATGCTAAACTTTTAGTCCCTAATATGAGTCAGACTCCCACAACTACTTTACTTCCCATATCGCTACTAGCATAATGCTACTAGTTATACTAGGAAACGCCCATGTTTTGCAAACGCCATGCCACTAGTTTGTAACCCTGGCTTTCTGTTAGAAATAAATAATTTAGTCTGCAAGCCCAAGCCAGCATAACCTGATGACATCATTTGAGGTTATTTTCACAGATGTGACAAAGCTCCTCCAGAGACACAGGAGACATAATACTTTACAAGCTGGGTAGTAATCTCCACGTCTAGTAAATTGACACAACATGTAAAATTGGTGTGTGAGTGCCCCCTCAAACAAGACTTTGAGTCTACAGCCATGCTAGCAGCTCTTTGAGGCTGCACTTTGGCATAGTGGTGCTTTGAGCTAAATGCTAGCGTCAGCATGTCTAACAATGACAATATTAACATGCTAAAGTGTTTTGCAAGTGTAATGTTTACTGTTTACTTCACCATCACCAGCATGCTAGCATGCTAAGTAGCACTAAACCCAAAGTGCAGCTGAGGCAGTAGGGAATGTCATTAGTTTTGCAGGTATTTAGCCCTAATCAAAGTTGGACAAAGGAAAATTTTGTGGCAAGCCATCCAATGGTTGGAGACATTTCACAGAATACCACAAATGTCAACCTCATGGTGGCGCTAGAGGAAAAGTCAGTAGGATTCATCCTCTGGGAACCATGGGGAACCTGCGTATAGTGAATGTACAAAATGATCCAAATTATCCAACAACAAAGCTTGTGAAGACTTTTTAGTGGCACTCGTCTATCAAAATCCAGATGGTGGGGCTCCCTTGACTGCACCGATGACTTCTTATCCGCAACTGCTACTTACAACTGTTTGGTAGAAAATCTGTCTAAAAACAGCCGATATGGTTTAGAAAATGGTCAGAAGTGATGTCAAGTACATGCGATTTGGAGTTAATGGTGTCATGTGAGAACAGCAGTATGGCCTTTTAAAAAATTGCATAATACAGAGGGAAAAGCAACACATACTATTTAGTTAGCTAAAGCGGCATCATGACAAAGAAACTCGGCACACACTCCAACCAAAGCAAGCACAAGCAGCACAGTGGTCTGGGAGACATATGGGCATTCATTGCTTTGAGTGAACACTGCCGCAACTAAATGACCCACCAACTCCACAAATGAGCCTGGGAAAGCTGGACAGGCACAGAGAAGGGTACGCAAGACTGCCTTTCACTCTAAACGCTTACCTGTAAATGTCTTTATGGATACCGTTTACTAACAGTGGCATTTTGGGGGGGAGTGTGTTGCTGTATCTACCTACGCCCCTGGTTGTATGAGTGGAGATCATGCATGTAAAGTAAGACAAGAAAAAAATAAAAGTGGAAAAAATATACAACTGCTGTGAGTGAACACATCAAATGCAAAAAAAAAATAAAAGAAATTAATCAAGAGAGCTTTGCCTTCTTTGAGGTCAGCCACCAAGCAGGTCTCTAATCCCCTCAAACAGTGATCACTGTGTTGTGTGTGTTTTTATGAGACAGTTGTGGTGATAGACAATAGCCAGACATGAATTTATGAGTGTGCTACAACTATTTGACACTGACGTGAATTTTGTGTTCATGTAGTTGCAAAAAAGCAGACATACAATCTATAGTATCTATAGTCCATTCAAGATAATCAACACGCTTTTTTGCATTGAAAATATCAACATTAAGTGTGTTAAGATGGAGTTGTTAAAGTATAGTGAGGATGGAAATGATAATAAAATGGCATATTTTATCAAAATAAAGCTGAATGGCGGTTGTTGTCTTTATTTTATTTTTACCTGTTTGTATGCAGGCACTCGGCACTCCCGCCCCGGATAGACCTGTGCATCTCCAGGACCTCACTGTCATTGCCATGACGATGGGTGAACAAATGAGAAACAACCCGAGAAAACACAACAGAAGAGGATGGCAACTCAGACAGGCAAAGTGAATTTATGAATGAGAGAAACCAGGAAATCATAATTCTGAGATTTCAGTTAAGTCTTCATTCAGCAGTACAGAATGATATAACAAACTTAGTATGTTGCAATGACTAGTTTCACGCTGTTAGTAGTATTAGTAGAAATTTGTTTGGTAATATCATATTACACACACTGATTAACCAAAACAAGATTCAACCTTTATAAAATATAAGTAAATATTAGCATGTCAGGAATCCATAAGTACATTTTGGAACTTTATTTCTGCACGATGAAGATCAGAGCTGCTGTCGAACCATTGCTGAATGACCCACTAGGAACACTGATCCAATGTGTGTGCATCTTGTTCTTTAACATCATTTTTATACAAGAAGGAAAAAAAAAGGTTACCTGTCCTCAGAGTACTCGTAGTCCGAGTCACCGGAGCGTTGGTGCTCCAAGTGGGCGTCATGGTACCGGGAGGGGGAGTGGGAGTGGTGGCGGTTCTGGTGGATCTCATCCAGACTCCTGATGAAATCAAAGATATCTAATGAATTTATGTTTTTTTTATTTTGGTATCATATGAATCTTGGCCCAAAGTTAGTGATTCCGATGATTCAATGTTCAGTTCAATATCCGCCCTTACTTTTGGTCTCATCTAACACAATATGAATTCATGCAAAACGATTTGATTTGATTCAGCAAAATGAAGGGCGATGCAGATGCCCTGGTGTTCTTGCTTGGACTCTGGTTCGAACTTGAGACTTTCAATGAAAATAAGAATGCAATGTCAGCTTGACAATATTATTAGAATTACATAGCATACAGGCATACAAAATAACTGAAGTGCTGTTTTAATTCACAAATTATTTCCAGTTGCTACCATTTTACCTATTTTTTCAATGTTAAGGCACCATCAATGAAACTCGCACCTTCCTACACATGGATTTCACATTAAAAGCATTCCAGCAGCTCAAAGGGCATGATCCCTACCATTCCAGATAGGCTTTTAATTTGAAACATACACAGAAAGTGTTGCGTTTCATTGATGGTGGCTTAACATCCAGTGAAGACTTTATTTATTGTACTGGAAATAATTAATGAATAGAAACAGCATTTCTGTTCAAAAGAGAAACTCAGAGTAGCAGAGTGGTCAGTATTACATGACTCTGTTGTTGTACTGATGGAACAAGTGCTATGGAAATGTACATTATACTAAATTAACAATGTGAGCCATTGTACAGTAGTGCAGGCACATCCATCCACCCTCAACATTTTTTGAAATGAAATTGAAAGAAAGATGCAAAGACAAGAAAGAGATACCGATAGAAAAATGGATTCAATTGGTTGAATTAGATTCGCCCTAGCTGTTACAAATTGTCGATAATCCTGCCCAACTCGCTCCTGTGCATTTATGTACATCAAGGATGTAATGTATTATTACAAGTTCACTCATTCCCAACTCATACAGTGACTCAAAGCTAAATGTATTGTTAATATTTCAGGATAATAGCCGTGCCGGCCTTTAACATACCTGGGGACCTCCAACTGTCAGAAGAGTTGACTACACTGTCATGCCAACAGCCATAAACAGAGATGTGTATTACTTGGTAGTGATTTGGCCATAAAGTAGTGAGATTAAAGGCATTAATAAATACATTTTAACAAGCCGCATCAATTCCCTGACACATATACAGTATAGTCAGGGGGATGCTTTACTATCAACACTGACTGAGACTGTTGCAGACGGCACAATAATAATAATAATAATGCTAAGTTCAGCAGGTAACCGTGGCAGGTGATGCTGACCTTTGCATGGGCACGTGTGCGGGCCGTGACCGAGCCCTGCAGGAGTCCTCTCTGTGAGGAGACACTGACCGGGAGCGGTGCTGGACGGGCCGCTGCTGCTCAGGCACAGCCAACGTACTGCCCCGCTCTCTCTCCCTGGAGTTACGCTCTGCACCTACACACACACACACACACACACACACACACACACACACACACACACACACGCAGTTCCAGCACGGATTCGCCCACACACAAGAGCAAAATAGCAGCAATTTGCACATTCACACACGCATTCATGCAAACACGTTTGTTGATTCGTGGATACAACGCACACACACACACACACAAGCATGGATACACACACACACAGAAACACACAAACACACGCATCCAGGAGTTAGTTGTGTGTCCTCTGATGAGGATGTTTCAGTTGTCAGTGTTGTGCTACTGACTACCACTACAGATGCCATTCTCTTACAGACTGTAGAACATCACATCAGGATGTTTTACAGGCAAATGACCAGCTAGCAAACAGGTTAGCTGGTCATGTGAGCTAGACTGAGTAGCTGACTGTTTCTGCAATGTCTCTGTCAGACCTGAGATCAGTGAGATTCGCATCTCTCACTTCTTGTTTTAACCTGCATGGAGTGCCAGATGAGATGAGAGATCAGACTTTCGGGGGTGCTTAACCTCTACAGCTACAAAGAATAGGTTATATATAAGATATGGAATAATACAGATAATACATCAAATGCATGAGATTAATATTTACAGAACCTGTATTAGCTTAATTTTCTGTACATCATGTAGATGTATGGTTAATTTTCTGCATAGACAAAGTTAGGTGACTGGCAGTTGCAGCACTTCCAAGGCTTGGTCGCATATGAACCTCTCCTGGTTGAATCATCAGTACAAAAGATAAGCAACATTAACATAAAATATGACAAAGAAAGTCAAGGTACAAGCCTCGTATCGAGCAGAAGGTAGAGCTTACGGCAGCTTAAATGAACTCCCTTTTGGATTCTGGGTCAATTGTGGATGAATTCAGCAACTATGGCATCATGTTTTGTTCTACAACTGCAACGACGCATTGTGATTTTGCTACAGCTCCTCCCACTTCACAACTCTACTGTGCATTTATCTGTTTAAAGGATGAGATGTATCATATATATATATATATATATATATCATAGTGTCTGACTCCAGAAAATATATAAATGTGGATTGTTAGCGCGCAATATCACAGTCTGAGCTCAGTGTTCGCATAAAAATAAAAATAAGCATAGTGATGTTCAAATAAGTCGGAGATGGTGTACACTTTCTAACACTCAATAAACTTCCTCATGTGGCAAACCATACCAATCTGGTATTTGGAAACGCCAAAATTAACCATAAAAAAGGTATGAATATTTAAACCAGGTCCACTATCATCTGACAGGAAATTAAGCCACAGCAGAAACAGTCAAACGACAAAGCAGTTGTAGTGATTCTATTCATTCTATTAAATAACACAAATTCAGCTTCTACTGTACATGTTCAGTGTCCTTTCAGTGAAGTAAGCAGCTTCCGGGCAGGACTAAAAGCATGCAGGAGAATGGCAGTGAACAACTATAGCTCTACAGTCTAACATGCACTCAGTGTTCCTACGGCCCAGCAGAAGAGGAGAAACTGTTCACTGCAGCCTCAGTGAAGTACAGTACACTGCTAAACTGCAGCACTATAAAGGCTGTACACTACAACACTGCAATTCAAAATCTTCAATATGATGAATGCCTTTTGCTAATACAGCAAAGATTAATTACTTTAATTTGGGTGCAATTTGTTCTAAAACATACAGTGGAGCCAAAAGGAGGCTGGGAGGTTTGGGAGAAACAGATGGAGGGAGGATGCAAAGAAGACGCTCTCTCACCCAGTGCTGGACGCCTACAGGCTAATACAAGGAAATGCTCGGTAACCATGACCCCCACCCACCTTTAGTCACTACCATCAAACCATCATCAAACTCTGTGTCAATGATGCGATGAGACCCTGCACACGCACACACACACACACAAAACACAACACACACACATACAGGACAGGGTAAGGCTGAGAGATTCTGTTGTCAGTCTCCCACACTGAGAGACACAAAAGAGAAAGCTCAGTAAAGGAAAGGTTAACCACCACACCTCAGACACCCTGTAGGTTCATAAAGCAGGAATTAAATCATACATACACACACACACATATTTATATACACATAGCCTGTAAAAATACAGTATAAAGACATACTCTGTAGCTTCTTGCTGGGGCTGTCTCCATGGACGTGTCTACGTGGGAGGTATGGGGAGGGCTGGGGCAGAGGTATAGAGGACACATCATGTGTCTGGAGTTTGTACCAATGAGGAATGTCATCCAGCAAGGCCGTCTCCAACTCTATCAGGATCTGAGAGAGGACAGAGAGGGAAAAGGGTGGAAGAGGCAGATGAGTGAGCAAAACAGAGGAGTGTTTGGGCATCTGGGGTGGTGTTTCTTCAATCCCGGGGATCTTCAACGCAGAAATTCCCAACCTTTTTGGCTTGTTAACATAAAGAGGTGCCAACCTGCAACCCCTCATCAGAAGTCACAAATGTTCAACCAAGAAGTGATTTCCCCTTTTTTGAGTATTTAATTTGAATAATTTTGGAAGCCTGAGGAGTTAATATTGAAAATGAACTGAAAATTTAAAGGGCTAGTCTGGGTTTTTTGAAGTGGGATTGTATGAAGTACAAGTTTGGAGAAGCAGAGAGTTCTACAGAGGTCAGCAGCAGAACATATTATAGCCACCTAAAAGAAGGCCCACCTAAACAAATCAATATCAGTTCAAGTCTACGCCATATTCAGATATTTTCAGCACCTTACCTTGCCATCAGACAGCCCTTTCCTTTGGCACTACATTTTCTCAACTGTTGAACTCCGGCAGCTTTATACAGTGTGTGGCACAGTTGCGCTTTTGCATAGGAATACAGAAGTTCTACGGTAAAGTAAAACGCTGAAAATATTCAAAATATAGCATACACTTAAACTAATTTTTTAGGTGGGCCTTCTTTTAGGAGGCTAAAACATGTTTTGCTGCTGACCCTGTGCACAGTAATGCATTGCTTAGCATCTGTACCGGTACAACCTTGTTAGCAAAATGACCAAAATCCGTCTCCCTTGTTAACCTGCTCAAAAGATGCTCTGTGCTTTGTCTCAGAGTGGTGCTTCACATTGCCACTTTTAATGATCGCCACGGTCTCGGAACATATTAGACGTCCTGGTTTTGAACTGCCTGTGGGAAGACTGAACATGTAAGAGTCTGTCCATTCTTGATTAAAAGCTCTGTTTCCGCTGTCTACTTTTCTCTTTTTAGAGCACGCCATGTGAAATTATTTCTCCTCTCTGCTCTCCCTGTGCGTACCTCACTCACTGACTTGACTCACTGGCCACTAAACCAGTGCCGTAAAGGCCAGAAAAGCTGCGCCCGGTAAAATATTAACACTCAGTCAAAATTGAACAATCCTCCCATTGGACCATCTCCCCCTTGTTAAAAATGAACAAATCGTCTACTGGGTACAACTCTCTGCTTCTCCAAACTGAGGGTGTGCCGACCACTATCTACTGTAGGTAATACACTGACTGTGGATAAGTACCTCATACAACCCCACTTCAAAAAACCCAAACTATCCCTTTAAATCTAATTTTATGTAGCAGAAAGATCATTTCTTCTTTCCTATCCCATTAGTCATCTCACGACCCCGCCGACCGCTAGGTTGGGACCCAATTCTTTAATTGGTGTATGAAAACTTATGTTGTGTGGACAATCATTGTTCACACCCCAATGGCTATATTGTAAATTGTAGTCAACAGCCCAAGATTTACAACTGTGTCAAATGCATTTGAGAAAGATCTGAAATGCAGGGAAAATGTGTAGAAAAGTGTAGGAAATGAAGTGGAATTTTCTATTTGATGTAAGGGTGACCTCGAGGTTTACGGCGCTGATCATGTAATTGCATCATCCCAGCAACATCCCTCTCAATTATCACCTCTCTAATAAAAGCAGAAAATGACAAAAATATCTACTTAAAAAACCTCGTCACCTCTCCCAGGAATTCACTCTCCTCCTCCTGGACTCTGGGCTGGTCCCAGACTGTGATCTCTAGCATGCGTTCTCTGAAGTCCCGCCGGTGGACGTGGGAATATATGAAGGTCTGGTTCCACTTGGGCTCAGCGCTCTTCTTCACTGTTTTGGTCCGCCGTTTACTCTTATCACTAGAACAAAGGCGTGAACACACGTAGTTTAGATTACAAGGGGAAAGCATGTTTCTGAGCAAGACTTTAAAAGACAGTCTTCCTTTAAAATAACAAGGGTGGACGATGGCAAATTGATGGCATTAAATGCTCTACGTTCAATTAAACGTTGAAATTCTTCATGCTGCAAATTAAAACTATAAGATTAAGCTGATATTCCTTTGATAATATGCCTTACTGCTGGTGTGATGCTCTTTTGTCTTGCAGGTAATTACTGATGGACTGTACTTGTGAGATGGACTTACAAAATAAAATAATGAATACAAAGACCTTACCTCCTATCAGGCAGGAAGTACATCTTGACATAGGGGTTCCGAGGTCGTCCATCTGGTCGGGGGGGCAGGTCTATGGCTTGAAGGACGTTGACGATCAACTGATGGCCCACTTTGTCGTACCACAGCTTCACCTGAAAAAATGTGTGACGACAGTTAGCCTCTGTCCACATCTACATCCATTCACCTGAACCACATACCTCTGTCCCTCCGCTTTCAGATACTCACAGAGAGCTGTCCAGGCAGTACCAGAGGAAGGTCTCGGAGGGTCCCGGGGCTGGTAGGGGACATCACTGATATAGAGGGACGATCCATCTTTTGCGACTCAAAGGAACTGGAGCCTGCTATTAAAGAGAGCAACAGTTGTTGTTATAAACCACAATCAACTAAAAAATTTGGAATTAGAGCACAATTTGAAGTATAAAGAGTGTAATTTATCTCCAGAAGCTACTTACATAAGCAGTAAACAATGGTAATAATATATATATAGCCAATAAAGCTGCTCATATAAATACTTACTGGATTCTAGAGGAGGGTGGGATGACTCTGGGATTCTTGGGATATCTCTGTAAAAAAACAAAAGCGAGTCAGTGAACTCTTCAACTTCAAATGTACGGAATTTACATCAAGTATCTTGATGTAAAGACACAGCCAGGACTTTAGTGTGCATTCATTTTTCAAAAATGAATGAGTCAAAGACTCATGTCAACCAACAGTTGCATGGTAGAAGAAGAGCAAGCAGTCAGTCAAATACACATGTACATATTATACATGGTGGGTAGGCTAGTAGAGGAGAAGAGGGTAGCTGGAAAAAGTTATTTTCTCTTGGATTTTAGGATTTCAGGAAAGGCATAAGGGGAAGGGGCTCCACCCATTAAATCAACACTACTTACTGATATGCTCTATACACTTTTCTCAAGAAGTTTTTGGACATAATTCGGTGGATAGAGCTTTTAGATAAAGGAAGGAGACATATCAAAAGTGTCTGTCAGAAAAAAAAAAATCAATGCCATCACTCAAGTACATTAATGATAATGATTACATATTAATAATGTTAATCTTACCCTATAGGTCTTGAAACAACTATTTCCACTTGAGGTTCAGCCTTGGATTCAAGGATAATGTTGTACACTTCTTTCTTAGTTGCTCCTGGCAACGACTTCCCATTCCACTGCAGCACCTCGTCACCTGGAACCAAGATGGCCAATATACACAATGGTGATCCAGCCTGAAGCTCATCTCACAATACATTTGATTTTAAAAAGCAACGTACTAACAGGGAATTGTACATCTAAAGTTATACTGAAATTTGAGTTCTCCTCACTTTTGGTGTGAGGAAATATTTCAAAAGAGGATAAAACTCTTATTTGAACATATTTGTGGAAATGAATAGCTTCTAAGTTTCAAGCCTGAGTAGGTGTTTCCTTTCGCAGCTGACATTGATGTCAATGGTGCACTACTGTCTGGAGAATGTCATACTGTGTTTAGCCTACAGATATCGATGCAAGATGCTTTTTCAACAAAACCACGTTCTGTTGGCTTTCAATCGAAAGCAATTTAAGCATTTGTAAGGACCCATCGTATTTCACTTGGAAAGTGGAAGCTAACAAGCTAGGCTACATAGCTCCACTTGGAAAGTGGAAGCTAACAAGCTAGGCTACATAGCTCCACTTGGAAAGTGGAAGCTAACAAGCTAGGCTACATAGCTCCACTTGGAAAGTGGAAGCTAGTTAGCCTAGCTTGCTAATGTTAGCACTGATTCACACTAGACGATACTTTTTGTTCATGTTATTTCAACACCTGCTGAGTCATCTGCAACTCCAGGACACATCCCACATCATACAAAGGAGGGGTATCTAGCAAGCGTTAGCTGTCTCTCGCTCATGGGCCTTGATGTGATGATCGCAAATGACCTGAATGTCAAAACTCACAGCAACAGGTAGTTCTGTAACCGACTGTGTAACACGCGATACGAATGACGACACGCAGTAACTTAGGGAGTGCTCAAACACAGATTAACAAACAAACAATGGTTAACAACGTCGGTCCACAGCTGGTTAACTGCGTCAGTTGGAAATGAACAATTTTTTTGTGTCCGCCCCCACACAGATGTTGCACCAATCAAATTACACACTAATGTAGGGGATCAAAAACAAACATTGAGGATATACATGCTGATTTCTTGGCAAAAACACATTAAAAAGTCAGCTTCTCGATCTAACCATTATCAACCAAGTACAAAGTGCAGTAGCTCCTGCACAGAAACAATATGTTCTAGGGATTCACACCTGCACGTAGGTGTCCCACAACATCTGCCAGGCTGCCTTTCTTGACTTTGGTGATGAAGGCCCCAAGTCTCCCTGTCTCTGTCATCTTCCCTCCTACCACCTGCACACAAAGGAGAGAAAGGAGAATGGAAAGAAACAGACGTTCACGTTGGCAGAGTCAATGGCCTTTTCCTGTTCTGTGCAGGATTCAGTAATTGCTCGCAGCTTTCACAGGAGTTACAAAACATTACTATTTCCAGTTTGAACTCATTGAGCACCCAGCTGAAGTTAAAACAAACACTAACAAATTATTTACAAGCTAGGCGTGATCCAGGTCTGAATGTGAGTGATTCCCTGCTTACTTTTAGGCCGAGGAGGGAGCCAGCCTCACGGGGCATGGCTGACCTCTTGCTTAGCGTGATGCGTCCAATTAGGTGGTCACCCTCTTTGGATGGCTGCCATGTAACTGGATGCTACAGGAAGAGTTATGAGGGGAGTTATCGGGGATTGTGAATTGTGAAGGAGGGTAGGGAAGAATGGAGGAAAAACAGAGAGGAGGGAAGGAAATTGTGAGACAGCGGTAAGGAGGGTGAGGTGTGATAATGCTACTGAGTAGACTTTGATAAAAAAAAGTCAATTTCCTTGGTTCATTATATGTAATTGTATGTAAACAGTATTGTTTTGATTCTATTTGTATTAATACACTTAAGAATGTGTGTGTGTCTGTTTGCATGTGAGTGCATGCAGGTGTATGTGAGTTGCTGTAAGTAGTCATGGCAGAGGCTGCACATTGACGCTCTGAATCTGTCATGTTTTGCAGAAACTTACATGCCACACTGCAGGATCTAGAGAATGACAGTCCCAGTCACCTACATGGAGAAAGAGAAAGAGAGAGGAAATAAGTTACTTGGCCTCTGTCAGTACCCAGGAGAAATGGATCATTTATGTACAGTAAATGTATATCATACTCTATGGTTTCAATTCCAGGTATGAAAGACTGGGGAAAATATATGTTTCAGTTAAATGCAAAAGAGATTTTGACAGTTTTTGACTGATTTTGAGTTTGCGCTAATGTTGTCAGGGCCTCACGTTGTCATTGTCGAGTAAGACCTCTTATGGGTTTATCTTCCCATCCTTATTATACATCTTCACCACCTGACACACTGGTCATTCATAAACATAGTATGGGAATGCCTGAAGGTATATTCCTTTTGGCAGGAACCATGTATGGACCATGTCCCGCTTGACAAATTGAAAGATTTCATCTCCTTAATCCTCCATCAGGGCTAAAATACTTGCTCAACTGTTTACTGGATGTTATGCTTCTACCATTGTTGGTTAATGGAAAGATAATATACTGACTGTGAAAGACTTCTTACTTGAAAATAACCAAGTTTGTTTTTAAGTGGCCTCTTGATCCATCAATTTAAATGACAGACTTTTTGTTTATTTAATTTTGCCCTCCATTTTTATATTTGTACTTTTTCAAATCCTGTACTTTTTCTTCGGAGGGGGATGGATAGTAGAAGGGGGTTATGTTTTTTGTTGATTGTCTGCTTGATTGCCCAGCGCACCACCTAATGCAATAATTATATGCAAGTTGAAAATGCACAATACACAAATCATTCATAAAATGTATTTATAAAGTCCCCTGATGTTATGAACACATGCACACAAGAACACAAGCGCGAATTCGCAATAGCTGCCACCACGTACGTGAATGCATCCACGCGTTCATGCATTCACACACACACAACCTTACAAGAGTGTACGACAAACGGTTTATGAGTTATGAAAAGGGGCGTGGCTAAATTGCAGGGGCAGGGCAAATCATCACCAATATAAAAGGAACTCTGCTTAATCCAATGATTCCTCCCACAAGCGTTTACGACCAGTTCATGAGTTATGAATGGGGATGTGGCAAAATGGTGTGTGCGTTTACGTGTATGTCTGCTTTTCGACAAAGTTTGGTCATGTGACGTGAATCCGTTTAGAAGTGATGTGCCTTTTTGTTATAGGCCACTCCCACTGCCACACCCCCTTTTTACCAGTTGGCATGAACGGTTAATCAGCTGTCCTTTCGCTCCTGGCCAACCTTTACAAAAAATCTTGTGCAAGTCTGTGAATCCATTTGGAAGTTATGCGCCTTTTTGTGATAGGCCACTCCCATTGCCACGACTCCTTTTAGCCAATTGGCATGAACGCTACACACACCTTCACACACACACACTTGACCTCCATGCCAAATTTTCAGCCTCCTAGGGCGAAAACTGTGGCCGCCAAAGGGTGGGGACATTTTTGTAGACCAACCAGCCGACCGACTGAGCTATAGAGCTGCTGGTCGCAGTTAAAAATATCATCTCTTCCATCTCCATGTTTGGAATATACCTCCTTAAAATGCTATGCATCTTTTGGATACTGCATGCTATATAGAAAGAAAAAGAACCACAAAGACATATATATATATATACATATATATGTATATAATAATGTTATTGACAAAAGCCAATAAAAATGTCATTACAGAACCAGAGCTAAAAAGCCTAACTTCATTCATAATCAGACTGATTCACTATGGCCTGTCCAAAACTCATGCTAGAGCCTGGCCAGGGACAAAGACACCAGTGACTGTCAGAGTATCCCAGCTCTCATTAACACTGACAGATGGTCGGCTAGTGTAGAAGGACTAACTGGCCCAGCATCAGACCAGAGCAGCCTGCAAGATTCATGGCCACTTTTCCACCACAGGAAAAAAACAACAGCAAGATGACATCAGATGGGGATTTAAAGGACTTTGAGGAACCTCAAGGTTTCAAGGTAAGTGAAATGTTCGAGCCTGGCACAGAGCAAGATAAATGATTCAGCTGAAGTTTCTGGCAAAAGAGAGCAAGAAGGGAGATAACAAAAAAAACATGCAACACATGCACCACTGTTTGTCAAAGACATTTTTAGTAATAATCAATGGGAATCAAATGGAAAATGTCTGCTCTGACAGGTTAGTCAATAAGAGCATGGGTGATGGAGATCAGAAAAAGTAAAAAAGTCTGAGTAGATATGACTCCAGTGCTGCTAATCTGAAATCTGAAAATCCACTGAGAATGCTTGAGAGGATAAATGCTGACTCCACAGTTTGAACTGCTGAGTAGGTGTTTTTGGTTTTGGAGGATGAACATGCTGGGCAGATTACAAAATCAGGGCTGTTCTTCTAACTGACGCTACATCAAAGCATCAGCTCTGCAGGTATTAAGAGTATCGTTTTTGATAAACAGTGTGTGTGTGTGTTTCATAGAGCCTGTCCTCCTCTTCCGCTCCATCTGCTATTTTACCAATTGCAGTCACTAAAATGAACAAATTCGACAAAATCCCTCCAACATCTACATCAAGAGCTTGAACTCCCATCAACCTGTTTGATGCTGACTTTCACCACATGGTCTCAACAAACTACCTAAATAACAGCATGTGCTAATTAGGCGTCATTTTTTTGTACATCTTTAGTGTCATTTAACACAATTTACAAATTAGTTTTCGTTCATTTCAACCAGATGTGGTGAGTTCAGTTCAACCTAACTTAACTACATGCATTAATCATGCTAGGGAGCTATGCTAACAAAAATATCAAGTCAAATCAAGCTTAATTTATAATCCTGCCTTCACACAACATTGCAGGGTACATCACAGAGGGAGTAAAGAAAGAAAAAACAGTTTATAAAAAGATAGTTAGAAATCAGCGGAGATATGCCTGTTATGGAATATGATAGGCTAAACAGGCATAATGTTAATAATGTCCAACGACTGAGATGTTCTCCTATCATCAAACGGACTATTCAACATGTGAAGATCATAAAAACTCAAAGTTGATGCTGCATAAGTCATAGATTTGAATTGCCACAACTGAAAGGCTTGTACCAGCAGATCCAAAGACTGTACAAATCCAGGGCCAGGCCTGAGATTTAACAAATTATGACCTTACCCTGACTATCAGACTAAGGAATATACTGTATGTGACAGTGAAACAACAAAGATCTGTACCACTGGACTGGTTTTATTTTAAAAGCGCTGATAATTACTATAAACACACTCGATGACCACAGCAAGAGCTGGTAGATCCCAGTCTGTACACAAACCAGTAGGCTGACAGCCCCATGTCAGGTGCTATCCATGTACTGGTAAGATAGATGAATAGATCAACTTAGCAGCCCTGGCTAGTTTAATGCTATGACATGCAATAGATCACATAGCATGTCAAATGTATTCACAGTCACTCAGTAATGTGTTTTGTGTGCTGCATAATTTTGCTGTTTAACTATATAACCCTTTATGTAACTGTAACTGTGTGCCATCATGTTACCAAAATAAATGTACATGTACATTTATAGAGAAACTTATAATGTTATTTTTTATATTGTTTGTGCTTATGGTGGAAAAAATAGGGGCAAATACCATAGCGTCTCTTGCATGAGAACATGCAACTCTACTAATAATGTAGCTACTTTTACATTCTTGTGCATATAGTTGCAGCAGCTATTTTTTGTCATTTTGAATGTGTGTGTGTGTGTGTGTGTGTGTGTGTGTGTGTGTGTGTGTGTGTGAGTGAGAGAGAAAGAATCTCACTGTTGTAGAAAACAGTGCCTGTTTTGTTAATGAGAGTAATTTGGCCTTACAATGCCTCTTTAATTATTTCTATAATGGAATATACACTGTATAAATGAAGCTACTGTTTTAATCAGTAAACTGAGAGCACTGCAGCTGAGCAGGACTCCGCGAGGTAGAAACTCTACACCATCTTTTGATTTTACGTGGTTTGTAATAACTTTTATCTATCGAGTAAATTATGTTTTTTGTTTCTTTGCACCCATCTAGAACAATTCTCTGTATAAAAATCTAAATACCAGAATTTGGCATCACAGTTAAAGCAGTTAAAGTTCCTTTTTCACATTTGCACTGATATTCTACATTGTAAAAAGGACAGAAAACAAATTCACCAATAAGACAACGGGCCATATTACAATATATAACGATTAAAACATATGCCTTATGATTGAGCAGTGACTCACTTTTCTTAACTGGAAAAGAAAATCTCTTTCCACATCACTGCTAATGCTCTCTGCACCAACACATACATTACAGTATAATACAACAAGTTCATATTCATGCTTATTCTCAGGCGAAAGTGCAGCGCTATGGGACGCAGTGTCATCCCAACAGCAGACTTTCCCTTTCATTTCCTCAGCACCGTTATCTCCGTGGTGTTCTTCTTTACGCTAAGGAAGTAACCCAATTACCTTGAATCACTCCCTGCTTCCATTTTACTTCACATAGTCAAAGCTGCTGTGTCATTAAAGCCTCAGTCTAGGAGATACACCTGTGTATCTGGTGGGATGCAATTTATTGGGCAGAATTGGAAACCACAAAGTAAACACTGCTTACAATAATCCTGCTAAGAGGATTCTTGGAACATATAATCAACTAATTTCTGAAGGAAAATTACATAATAACTTCCTCTTATACATCATGTCTGTTTTGTGATGACTGTTGAAAAAAAAAATCTGAGTTTGTAATCCAAGTTATGTGCACGCATTGCCACAATGCTTGTGTTCCATCTATTTTACAACTTCTTTACTTGTCAAGTATAGCTGACAGACTGTTTCATAGGTCTATAAACTTCATTATAATGTCATACTTAATTGTAATGTCATTCATACTAGTATATATATTTTACTATGAGGTTGTTTTCAAGAAAATAAATGGCACTGGGCTCTTTACTCCTAATGTAATTACCTTATGATGATCACTAGTGGGAGTGGAGCCACTAAGCTTTTTATATTAACCACTAAATCAGTGATTATAATCCTGTTAAATGTGCAAACAGTCCATTCTACTGAAATCTCATCTACCTGATTTATAGCTTAAAACTAATGAAGCTTATGTTTACCTGTTTGACAGGCATTTGCAGGACAAACACCTACAAGTAATGTAAAACAATGTGACAATGTGTTGCTTATAGTGATGAACCTACAGAGAATTATCACCTTAATCTGCGGATCTGAGTTTCAGCCCATTGTTTACCTGTCTGGCCCACAACTTTAACGTTTTGGTTCACTCTCACCGCTCTCACAATTCGGCCGCAGCAGACATCTGTTTTCAGCAAAAAAGCCCTATGAACCCACTGTACACTGCCTGCTCACCAGCAAACAGCAGACGGACACAGTTAGGGACTAGCTGGTGAACATACTGGAGCATTTAGTAGCTAAAGAGCCAGATATTTACCTTAGGCGTTGGTAGAGACCAAAAACAGAGCTAAAAGAGAGTGAATATTGGACCTGGATTTGCCAAAATTTACCAACAAGTTTGCAATACCAACTTAAAAGGTGATAATATGTCTATAGCCAAGTTTCCATCAAAATTTAGCACACATTTATACAAATTTCCAGAATATTTGCAAGCAAAATATGTTTCCTTCTTTATGTTATGCAAATGTTAGGAGTTGGGCGCATTGAGCTAAACAATTAGTGGTGCTAATGAGGGCGCAATGAGATCACGTAATTAAAAGAGTGCAAGTCAAACTGCAAACAAACTAAATGTGGAAATATGATGGAAATATGACATTTATGTTTGTTTCATTTATTAATTTGATGAAGGTCTAACAAAGATGCCTATCTTTTAATTGTGAGGCCCTTACACTTTAATTATGAGGCACTTTACTGTAATTGCAGACACATACCATGAGGTTGTTTATCACATCTCATAAACCTGCAGTAACACCCAGACCATCTCTTGACACCAAAGCCTCTCATGCCTACAGACTCCAGTCACATCTACACTTAAAAATTTAATCAGCTCACACCAACCCCAACAGTGCATAAAATGCAATTTCTTCTAAAAACTGAAAAAGAATACTACCCTGTGTTACCATCTCACTTAACCTAATACATCTATGTAGGAAAACACACTGCATATTATCCTGCAAAACTTGCTTCATGCCACAGATGAGAGTAAAAGGAGACATCCTGTTTTGAGGCCCAGCTAGCTAAAGAGTGTTTAAAACAGCTAATAATCTCAATCCACACCATCTACCCATTACCAGTCCCTGAGTTATAGTAATCTGGATTAAAACATCTGGAACAGGCCTTTCTGTGACTGGTGAGAGAGATAAGCTGATAGAGCACAGCTAACTCTATCTACTGTCTCTTGAATTTAGACGATCTCCCGTGGCTTATAGCACAGCCTAGCATTGCTTTTCTAATAGCAGTGAGCTGCAAAATACACAAATATCAAGAAGCCAGTGGTAACCATGCAGCATGGAACCACAGCCAGACTTGATTTTAGCTGGTGGTCCATGGTTGGCTGGTGCAGCTGGCTGTTTGTGAAGCATTACGTAGCAAGCGAGCCACTGGCCTAATTCCACAAATCTGCTGGCCTAAATCACAGGGACTCTCCAAATAAATGAGAGCTGTCCTGAGAGCAGCAGGGTTTAACCACAGCACAGAGGTGTAGATGACACACAGGGATAGTAATGCACTGTGTGCTGGGTGGGTGCTTCATCCTATCACTTATCGTATAGTTTTACAGTCCGAAATTAGAAGTGGTGGTATTAGAATAATCACACAATATCTCTCTGCTTTTTTTGCACATTATCATAATTCTACTACCAAGGCTATTTTAGATGGTAGGGCTAGGAAAACATGGTCACAAAGTGTGGCAAGAGGCATTCTTATTTTACTCAGCTGTTTTAGGACCATTGCATCTTTACAACGATCTTGCATCTGAATAAGAATTCTTTCCCAGGTTAAAAAACGTATCAGATCATTTGTCCAATCATTCAACTGGGATCTTTTTATCTATTAGAGTATTAGCTGCAAGTCAGGTTAGAATATCCATGAAACCTATTACTGCTGTGATTCTAATCCCGCCCACACTACACTGGGTATACAGTAGGTGATACAGGCAAAGTCTGAAAGTGCTCTTGACAATGATGAGAATACAACAAATGCAAAGGTTAAATTAGGGCCCTTTATGATTCAGGTAGAACAGAATGAGGATCACATGTGCAAATTAAGGATGAGCATGTGAGCTAGGTGAGAGCTGTAGCAGCTCATTAACAACTTTTGGTGAGTAGAAAAAGACAGCTGAGCCTTTCAAGCTAGCTTGAACAAATACCTACAAATAACTAAAAGGCTCAGTGTCTAGTGTAAGGATATGGATGACAGCAAACTTGCAATGTATGCAAGTTCGGATATATTTAGCTTAGTAAGCTAGTGAGCACATCTGTCTAACTGACCTTTCTCGCTGACGCTTTCCATGTCCACGTCCTCACAGCTGGTGTACTCGGGCGTGGAGCCGCCTTCCTCCTCTGAGCTGCTGATGGACATCTGCCTCTTGTTGACTCCGCGCTTGCTCTTGTATGACCGTGGAGGGGGCGGCCGCAAAGTCTCAGACTGGTCTGAGCTCTGAGAGTCCTTCCTCAGCAGGTTATCCCCACCCTTGTCCCTTGGTGTCCGTGTTGTACCGGGCTCTATGCGGCCTTTGTTCAGGCCCCAGTCTGGAGGCACTGGTCCCCCAGATTGGGGTCCTGATCTCACTCCACCTCCGGCAGGTGGAGCTCCCCCTCCAACCCCCACGGTCCTATCCACAGAGTAGGCTCTGTGGTTCTCCAAGAGGGCCTTGCGGTCTCTCTCCCCACCTCCACCCCTCCTGGCTAGACGGTTTTCAGGCACCTCCCCTGCACTGCCTCCTCCACCACCTCCTCCTTCACCAGGCCCCAGTCCGACCTCGTTGATCGCCAGATCACTGTGCCGTCGTTCGTGGCGAACCTTGGACACCTTAGCATGCATGCGCATCTCCTGCTCCTCCTTCTGTGGTTTCACCGGGTATCGTGCCAGGTTGGGATCACTACGGTATCGATTCTGGAACTCCTCCTCACGACGCTGGCGCTCCCTCTGCTCCTCATCCTCTGGGCGTCTCCGGTGTGTTTCTGAACGACCCAAGTTCTCCTCCCCGTCCTCGTAGTCCGTAGAATGGATCTTCTCCAGCCTCCGTCCTTCTCCTAACCGTCTCTCTCCTCTTTCCCCAAACCCCACTCGCTCATCCAGGGATGACTGAGACGGCAACTTCCCAGCAGGTCTCCGGCCACTACCACGCCCCATGCCTCCCTTACCATTTTGTTCATGGAGGGAAACGGGCCTTTTCCTGTACAAGAAGAGGATTCATCATACCAATATACCATATTGTCTATGGACAGACACAGACACAGGTGCATCTTTTCCATTACAACAGGTGAGCAACGTTAGCAGTTTTAATATGAAAAAAAATGCTGAGAAGAGGTTTTTGTACAGAAAAAGAATGTTCTAAGAACATTCCTTTCTATATTTGCAAAACCTTGGTCGCTTTTATATGAACAGATTAAAACTTCCACTAACCAACATGAGACAGTGATGAACCTTTACCTAACTCTCCCACTGAATGAAAACAAAGGGATTGAATCAAAGACCTCTCAAGACTAAAACCTGTGACCTAGCTTCTCCACTGGTTAAGCTAGAACTGACACAGATCTATTCTTTTTTTTAGCCCAGGGATTAAAAAACAACAGGAGCTTTAGACAGCAAGCAGTCCTAGCTTTCTGGGTTTTGAAAAAAATATGGTTCCCATTCTCCAATTCTCAGATTCCCATCATGTTAATGAAAAAAAGGTACAGGCTGTACATGTAAAACATCTGCTAAAAAAACTACTGCAGCATAAAGATGAAATATCACAGACGTTGTGTTCAATGTGTGTATCTTGATGCCTTACTTTTCTCTAGGTGGTTCACTTTGGGAGCGGGAGCCGAGCATGGTGTCAGCACCCTTGGCAGCAGTGACACCGGCTGGCGGCTGCGTCCCGTTCGGCGGCCCTGCGTTGGTGTTGGTGCTGGAGGGCGGGGCTTGGGACCTGGAGCGGAGTAGCTTCCTGTCCCGTTGGGCCTCACCTCCAGTGCCTGGGTTGTTCAAGGAGGTGCCCAGGCTCCCAGGCCGCACCCCTGACCCCGAAAACCATTCTCCTGATTTGGTGAGAATCTCCTGCTGTTTACGGCAGAGGTTGCATACCCACATTACCTACAAAGGTTGAAAGGACAAAAGCGTTTGCTAACTGGGTTCAGTAGCATTATAGAAGAACATTAAATAAATGGAACACCTAACAAAAAGTGGTTAGGCATGCCTGTGACACAAAAGTCAACATTTATACAACACAAATTCATTTTATTGAACATATAGCCTAGCACGAAACAAATGCAGCATTGTTAACTTCATGGGAACAGATACAATTTCTCCTAGACATTAAAAAGCCTTGTTCTGTCTATCAACTTTCACAAACACCTTTTATAATGCCTTTCAGCTCACAAATGGTGAGCTAAACGGTGGTAGCTCATCTTTTAAGAAAAAAAGATTTCAACATCTTGGTATCCGCCCACATGCTTTCTCCTCATTCCTTTGCTACAGCTAATCAAAAATTAGAGAGCACTCAGATATGACAGACTGGCTGGTTTGGTGAAGGCTATGGTACGTCCTGTACTGCTTTTTAGAAAAACTACAGAACCGCCTTAAGAGGTCATGTTTCACCTACCCTTTGATTCTATTGCTGTGAATTTTATGACTCTTATTGCATTGTAACCCATTAATAAAATGTTTTTTTTTTTTAGATTGATCCATTATGCTCATGTTGGTGATATAATAGGAAGGAAAATGAACTCTAAATGGTATTGCACTGTATACATTCAGTATGTATTGTTTTCATCCAACAGGAGAAAGAGTAAAGCTATTCTAGTCAGTGCATCCATCTTTGCACATGCAGACAGATTTTCTATGATTTAGCCTCTTCTATGAAATGCCCCATCACAAAATAAGATTGATGATGACCACAGCCATGTACAGTAGCCATGATAAATTTTGATTCTTCATCCGCTAAATCAAACCCATAGACAACATCAAATACTCACATGTAGCCATTTCTATTGAATATCACCTCACTTCGACAGCACAAAAACAGGATTTATCTCCCTTCGTATTTATAATCCCAACGGTTTATTTTTCAGAGAGTAAATCCAAAGCAAAGAGGAAACACAGTCGTCTCTTGTATTCTACTGCAGAACCTTGGCACAAGTTGAAAACAAAACACCTCTGGGACCTCTGGAAACCCCAAAATGTTACTCCTTGATGGCCAGTGAGCCGGACTGTTAGCAGTCAGTTTAGCAGTTAGCCTTCAGCGCGCCAAAGCACATTCATCATGGCCTGATTGAATCCTAGTTGGCGCATGTCCAGACTAATCTAAAGTAAATCAGCTGCCTGCACGGTCCACAGCTGTCGGGCAGCCGCTCAGCCACACACTATAGTCTCTTTCTCTTTCTGCCTTTCTCCACCTCTTTACCTCAGCTGAGGAGCCACAGATTAGCAGTAGCCAGTAATCCTTTCAGCTTTTCACCATTATTCAACTTATCATCAGCTGACAATACCAGCTCACAAATCATAACTTACTAACCTACAGACCCCCCCTCCTCCAACATCTCCCTCAGGCAGAACTACACAGGTAAGAGATTAAACCCAGATGCCCCAACCCCCTTCTGCCTTCTTGCCCAGTGCATGATGGGATATAAGCTACTTTACAGTCAAATTTACTGAAACAAATGTACCAATTGCACCCCTCAAGTTTCAGTCAAATAGAAACAGTCAAATCATTCTTCACATCTGGATACCTGTTAAACCAATTTTTTAACTCTTTAATGTGAAGACGACAACTCGGGTTATTGAAACTTTTGATTCTGGTGCCTTTTTCGATACCTTGCTTTGTAGAATTTAAACATGTTTTTCTACAAAACCATTTTTGACATTTTATCCAAACTTTTGATATTTGACAGTTTTCAATAGTTGGGGCTACAGACACATTTCGGACGGCACTCAAAGAGTATTGAGTGGGGCTGATATCAAACTTCATTACTTTACTGTATGTGTACCAACCAAAATGTGTCTGTAGAACCGAGTATCAAAAACCGTCAAGTAATGAAAGTTGGCATTGAATGTCATAATAAGATAGTTCTTGATCATTTTTTTTCATTTCAATTGAATTGAATATTATTTATAACCAAAGTTATCTTATTGCACTTTTCATATAGAGCAGGTCTAGACTGTACTGTTTATAATATATACATAAAGTTCTTGTGCAGCTGCATGTGTTTAGACAACATTTAACATTTGCTGCATTCCCATGTGTCACAAAAAAATAATCGTACAAAGACTGCAGAATTGCCATATTTCAGGGCAAACTATCGTACATTCAAATCCAGACTGCGGCACACTGAGAATTTTGATTCACTAAGCTCACTGCAATGGGCTCGGACTACAGGTCAGTGTTTATGATGCAGGCTAAGGGACACACTAGCATGTTAGGAAACACGTTACAGGTATAGCATGTTTGTACCATAAACAAAACAAAACTTGACGCTAAGCTAACCATGCCAAATGAAACAGTTTGACAGTCAAACGATGCCAAACAAAAACTGTAAAATATAGTCATAAAGAGTTTATAAGACATTGTGAGGGGACAGCTGTCTCACCAAATCCCGGATGGGATGGGATGTATATCGGCGGCCATATCGGTAATAGGTAAATTTTCCCACTATAAAAATCGGTATCGGTCTCAAAAATCCCATATCGGTCGGGCTCTAATTGATAAACAGTAGTTAACGTACAATGAATAATCACACTGGTTCCAAATCAGCTCCATACCGTTTCACTAGCATGGAAAAAATATACGGAAACTAGAGCATGACATATGGAAATGATCGTACATTTAGGATTGTTTAGAATTGTTTATATTTTGTACATCATACAAAGGGCAAAATTAGCGCATTAGTGCCTTAACTAGAAAACTTTTTGCACACTTGGCAACCTTTTATTTCTGTAAAATAAAAAAGGGGCTTTTTCGAAAAACACATTTATATTTATTATGGTAAGATCTCATTTTGGTATTGGTATCGAAACTTAAGTGTCACATCGGCACTAGTATAGAACATTTTCAGACAATACCCAGCCCTAGTATTGAGGTTCAATCAGCACCGGGATGGCCTGTAAGTACCTATAGGTTGCTTTGCTCTGATCCACAAACTTAATCCTTGCGCATCATGGGAGGACTGTTCATGGCCCAGTGTGTTCTCAAACCAAAAGGGAGAAATTAAAAACACATCTCATTTACTAATGACATGCCTCCATGTGTATGTACATAAGATACAAAAGCCCCACTCTATAGTGTGTGTGACACATGTATTTGCAGTAGTGCTTGCTGCTGGACCAGCGTGATGTCAGACACTCCACTAGGCTGACCAATCAGCTCCGTCCAGAGGCAGCCCACTCTAGTGTCACCTCGAGTTCATCTCGCTGCCTCATTGCGTGCTGAGGAGTGCGATGTGCTGTGAGAATGTGTCTGTGTGTGTGCAGATATGTGTACAGTATGGATATGTAGGACATTTCTGAAACCTTCTTGCCTGGAAGAGCGTGGAGTGGGCGACTGCCTGTAGGCGAGATGTCTGTGTGTGTGTGTGTGTGTGTGTGTGTGTGTGTGTGTGTGTGTGTGTGTGTGTGTGTGTGTGTGTGTGTGTGTGTGTGTGTGCGTGCACATAGAGAATAAGCAGTGCCATCTCTATCATGTAATAATGTCAACCTCCTTCTGCCTAAAAAATGTGCTTCTCCATGGTAACCAAATCATGGTGAGGAGCCAGTGAGAGAAAGGGGGACAAAGCAGTGTGTGTGTGTGTGTGTGTGTGTGTAAGTGCCTGTAAAACTGTGAAAGAGAGAAACAGTGGGTGTGTGTCACTACGGAAGGACAATGACAGCAGAGAAAACTAAAAAACCTGCACAAATCCCATTTAGACTGCCTCGAGTTAACATTGCATTGCTATCTGATATGAACCTGAACATAGATTCCCTCCCCCTTTTCTCTCCTCACCTTATTTCCTTTTCTCACTCTTCCTTTCCTTCTCATTTATTTCCTTTTCTTTCTTTTCCTACCCTTTTCTTTTCTCTCCTTTCTTTCCTCTACTCTTCTTTTTTCCTGTCCTTTCTTTCCCTTCCCTTTCCCTTCTACTTTTCCCTTCCTTTCTTTTCCTCTTGTCTCTGCTTTCTTCTCCTCTCCTTTTTTCCTTTCCTTTCTTCTCCTAACCCTTTATGCCATTTCCTTTATGCCATTCCCCTCCTGTTTTCTTTCCATCTCCTTTCTTTTCCTTTCCTTGCCCTTTATTTTCTTCTCTTTCCCATTTTTACCTTCCCTTTCCTTCTTTCTTTCCTTTCCATTTCCTTCACTCTACTCGTTTAACTCCCTTTCTTATTTCCTTTCATCTCTCCTCACCCTCTAGCTCAGCTGACACACCTGGCTGACTTGACAAATGAAGACGCCACACACCTGTCACTCATACTTCTCTATCCCATACCCCCTTCGCTTCATCTCCCGCCCCCAGCGCTGCTCCATCCATCTGCTGGCAAATCGGTGAAGACGTGCGTCGCTGCCGCGGCTACATCTTGCTACATCAGCTTTTCCCTAAATGGGCAGAATAGATGGGAGCCTTGGGGGGTGGCGGGACAGTAGGCAAGGTGTGGTTGGCTGTCAGTGAGCGTGTGCAGTGACCCCGCCCTCAAGACACACAAACACACACACACACACACACACACCTCAACAGAATGACATATGAGGCAGCGCTGGGTGTAAACTGCCATCGTTCAGAGAATGGTAAATCCTGAACGGTGGGAAGAAAGACGGCCGCAAAAGACATAATGCTCCATTTCCTCTAATAAGGTACTAGATCAACTCTGCAAGCAGGCCAAATTCATTCAGTGGTGAGGAAGGCTGAAAGAAAAGCAGGGCTGTCGTGGCTGTAAAGCCACGCAGGTTTTACATTTCTGATCTCAGGATTGTGGAGAAGACTCTCCCGCTGCCCTCAGTGCTCTACATTACCCAACAGGTCCTCCAAATGAAACACCAGAAGACTGTACATTGCATGTGACTGCCCTCCAAAACGACACATATAAGCGTATCCTGATCTGATGCCCCTATCAGCAGGATGACATCATCTGTCGGTGCCTTCCAAAACATTACAAATCACTGTTGAAAAATGAATCTGTTCTATGATGTCACAATGCTATGGTACTAAAACGACTTGGCTAGGTTTAGGGATCGATTAGGTTTGTCTTAAGTCCTTTGTTTAGGTTAGAAATACATCTTGGTTTGGGGTTAAAATTACTACTTGATTACGGTTCAGGACCTGGGAAGAGACAGGAAACAAACAGCAGTGTCCTGTGTTCAAGTCTGACGTTTTGTTGGCCCATCCATCCGCCCCGACCTCCTCCCTCTGGGGACTTTGTGGCTCTATAACAACATCACCCCTCTTCCTCCTTTTCTCCCAACGGACCCAGGTCAAAGCTAATTCCTATGACTGCTAGAGGGCTTTGTCTCTTGAACGTAAACGTCAGTTTATGTCAGTTATGGGAATTTGCTAAAATGACTGATACCGTCTTTTGGGAGGAGAGTCTCTACAGAGAGGGACAAGATGGTAAAGATTACTGCTAAAAAGTTGAAAAAAAAACAACATTAGAAAAGACTGTTGGCTATCATGGACATAGAAGAAACGTTATGACGTAATTACCCGCACTGGCGCACTAGTAAATATTCGTGAGAGCTGCTGTTTTTAGTTCTTGTATGCTAACAAATTAAGCATTTAACTTTTTTTTAAATCACAAAGGTTTCAACCTCTAATGGCAAATCTAGTAGATGACCATTTCTTTTTGGACCGTAAGCCCAAGCAACACGTTTCATTTCTTTCAGAGAGAAATGAAAGAAATGCTGGAATGATAGACTGTGTCGAGTTAGAGAAGCCAATGGAACAGCATCTTGCATGACGGCGATGTAAAGACTTTCTAAGTTAAACTAACCTGGGGCTTTGTTTCAAAAATGTTATTGTCTGGCAGCGTGTTTCTTGCCTCATCAGACTTATTTTTAGTGATGTCGCTGCTTTCCCAGATCGCAGCAACTAACTTGGTGAATACAATATTATTTTCACTGATAGGAATGATGGCCAAAGCTATGAAAAAGAAACCGAAATTGTAATGATCCAGAATTATCCTTTAAGTTCACACACATGTCCAAAAAACACACGTGGGCTTTTGCTTTTCACTTATGACTTTTCAGTGAGGGTGATAATAATAGGAGCTGTAGCACTATTGCAAAGCACAAACATTAAAGACTTGTCTTGAGCATGTTGCTATTGGCTTTTGCCAGATCCAGTCAAGGAGGTCCTATTATTAGACGTACAGGCCATGACTGTGAAGTGTTGTTGTCAGAACCAGTCTTTGCTATTACGTTAGTCAACCTAATAAGCACATCATTTTCTAGCACAGGAAATGTGTGCCGTTGCATGGTGGTGTGGGGGCAGACATACAGGGAGAGAGAAAAGACAGACATAGGGACAGACGAGGGGGGGGGGATAACAGTTAAATGGAGATGCTTTAGAATGGACAGAAGAAGGGAACAAAGAGTGTTGCAGAGGCTACTACAGATACAGTGGTAGTATGAGAAGAGAGGAGTGGAGTGTGAGGAGGAGGAGAGAGCAGCGGGTTAGTCATCTAGTACTGATTGAGATTATGCAGTGCATCCTCCCTTCCAGTAAAAAGTGCAGCGTCAGCTTGATGCAGTAAGCGAGCAAGACTCTGTGTGGCTGTATCAGTGTGAATCGGAGCGTGCGCGTCTGTATGTATGTGTTAGTGGTAGATTAGGGCCATAAACTAATTCAGACCACACAGGGTATCAAATACTTACAAATAAATATAAAAAAACAGCTGCAACCAGACTACTGAAAACCCCAAATGAAACATGTGCATGTACATCATATATTAAAATACTTATATAATGTTGAAGCTGTATTTTAGCACTATAAAGTGTGTGTGTGTTTCTGTACTATATGTATACTGTGTTATTGTCAAATGATAAAGACTATAAAAAGGGGTTCTGGTGTAATATGTGGCTTGAAGTGAAACTGATTTTCTGATCTTTGATTTTCAAATACTAGTTATTTCTACATATTATTTATGACACATTCTGAAAACGAAAACGAGGTTAAAGTGTGAGAACCGGAGCACATTCATAGCACCTCCTCTCTTGGCCTTGAATATCAGATTTTTGGTACGATGGATGCCATTTTTGGCACAAAATCAGGGTCTTGTGGTTTTTGTCATAACACCAGGGAACTATTTGGCCCAGATTATCATACAAAATCCTTAACTTGGTATTAATTACCACTAACACTGGCACAGAAAGATGTGATGACGGTGTTTCCTGAACTCGATTTAGTCTACATTGTGTGAGTATTGTGCATTCATGAATGTTTATGTACATTTCTCTTCCATCGTGAGTGTGCGCGTGTGTGTGTGTGTGTGTGTGAGTGTTAGGACACAGCGCCTGCCCGCTATCCACTGGGAGGCAGTGCTCCTCTACAAAGGGGATAGATTGTCAGCGGTTTGTTCAGTTTCTGGAAGCCATCTGGAGCTGACATTAAACACACGTAAACAAACACCAGCAATAGCAGGGCTGCTTGACAGAGAGGGCTATGAAACACACAGCTAGCTTAGCCTTTCTATCACATACTGAAATTGATTGAAACTTGAAACTGCTGGCATTTAATGATGTGTTTACAAAGCAGTCCAATGAGTGATATTTAGGTCCTGACACTGATGATATAATGAACACGATTCTATCCTATAATTTCAAGTTTAAGAAGTAATTTCAATCACATTAAATGTTTTGTATCATGTTTTAAGAGCAAACAATGACTCATATTGAGGCCAAAAAAACACGTTTTCCCTATGAACTTTTGTTTCTTTTGAAGGTAAGAAAGTATGCACGGCATTACCACTGAAAGGATGGGTATTTGTTTGTGCTAGAGTTGAGTTTTTCCTTTAAGGCAAGGTACAACATCCACCAAATGAAGTTTGCTAAGCTCCACCCCCGCTTAGTTACTGTTACTATGCCTGTCAAGCTTTCCATTCTCACACGGCACATATGCAGTTTACAGTGATAACAGTGGCAGATTCAACACTAGAAATTCTTCGTTATTTTTTAAACAAAGGGTTTTGAACAGAAGTAGACAGAAGCAGACTTCTCATGTCTAGCCAGCGACCGTCGATTTTGATGGCTGAAATGACAGCTGTGACAGATTTTATAGCTGGGTAGCTAATTAAGCGTGCGTAATTAAAAGTGCTGTCACCAGCTAATTTTTTAACGTTTCTGACTCGTTTAAAAGAAGAATCTTGTAAAATGGGTCTTGAAGATTCTAAAAAAAACTGAGGCGAAAGCTGCATGTCCCAGGCAAACAGTCACCATCCTCACCAGCTGATGATCCATGTTGAAGACATGAAAATAAAGAAAACGTCTTGTTCTTGTATTGCAGTGTAGAACTAGTTAGTCCTGTAAGTATGATAAGGAAAAACATATGATCAAACTGTTATTTTGTTCTAATACAACCCCAATTGGCTGCTTACTTTTACACTTACACTTTTGCTCTTGTTTTGGAACAGCCCAAACTATCTATATACAGAGTATCGCTCCTACTACAGCCCCATGCACAAGACTTCAACATGTGCAGAGATCCAAAGCTTGACAGGCCTGCCGTGACTAGTTACGGTTGCTAGGCTACGATTGGACAATCGCTGTCCGGTGGCGGGCTTTAGCAAACAGCCAATTCTACCGGTGGAAGAGCCTCAATCTGTCATATTTGAGCTAAACCCGGGTCTTCTTGATTCTTGGATTTTAATCAAATAGTGTGAGATTGAAGTGAGTGAAGTTTATCACAAGCTGCACATCAAAATCCTGTATGAAGGATCTGAGTCAACTTTTCCCTTTTTTCTTTTTCACCCTGACTTATTTGCTGCCTTACCTGGATGCTTGGGCAAAGTCAAACAATGAATCCTCCTTCTGACTATCACGGCTCAGCGACATCCCAAACTAAAATTGACTGCCGTTCTCTTCACCATTTCTGACTTTGACAGGGCTCAGCAGTAACAAAACTTTTGCGACATTTTGCATTGACCAAGCATTAAGGGGAAGTGGTGGACAAAGTGGAACATATACCTGGGCCCCTCCCGTCTCCCCATGGCAAGGCTGGTCTGGTCTCAAACACACAGGCAGGGAAGGCATGCACAGGCATGAGTGTGCATTCATTATGCAGTCAGATAAATGGTCTGTAGGGTAGAGTGCTTTCTTATATACATGCCCATCCCCATTTTTGTCAAGGATTTATTCGAGTATCCATTTGCCCCTTTTCAGCACAGCCACGACTACAGCCATAGGAAGAGGGGTCGGGATGGGTCAGAAGGGTCAGACGCCCCTGCCGACAGCCTATAGTATGGCTCATGCTCGCTCTGCCCGCCAGTTGATTTTCAGGGTCTGCATTCATTCTCAGAATTAAAGTACTGATGCAGGATCACCAGCCAGCTGCCCTGGGACCGCTTAACCACAATGATCTGTGAGGTGAGAACTGATAGTGGGACTGAATTCCTGTTCTGATACTGTGAATGAGCACAGACCCAAGTGTGAACGGGAGACAATATTAGTGACCCATGCAGCAAAATCCATCACCCAGCAAGCCTTACCCTGTCCTTCTCTATGAGACACTTTGCAAGGGGAGGAGACAGACAATGGACACAGAGTTAGTACTGTAAGGGTTTACACTGGAGAGCAAATCTTCTGAGGACACAGTAGTTCCAGGTGGCTCTACCCCACACAGTACAGTAAATGCTCAGAGAAATCAAAGTTAACAAAAACTATGAACTGTCAGGGACTCCCTCTGTTAAGTCAGTAATCCATAAGTGGATTTGTACACACACTGGCTCCGTTCCAATCCGATAGCTCGCTCTCTTGCATCTGCAGTTGTTGGTTTTTCAGCCCTTTTTCTTTCAGCTGGGAAATTATAGGTCTGGCCAACATGAAAGAAACTAAACTCAGAAATATTTTACATCACCTTTTCGGGGTAGAAGTCAACATGCTGTAAACAAACAAGAGAGATCTCAGCTCCAGATTTGAACACAGCCAGCACTTTTACCTTCAGGTGGCACAAACATCACATTCACAGCACAGAGAGAACACAAAAAAAAAAAGATGCTAACCACTTTGTCCTCCTTTGTGGCATGCAGTCCAGGTAGCAGTGAGAATTGAGAAAAGTGAGGGTGAAAGTGGAGCAAGAGAGGAAAGAAGAGAAAGAAATGAAAGAACATAAAATATAGAAGAAATAGAGATGCAGTGAGGGTGAATTTGTGGAATGGGATATTGGACAGATTGTGGGAAAAGAAGGAAAAAACAAAGGAGAAAAAGGGGGAAAGAGGATGTGGTGCAAACATTTGTTAATTACATTCTGCAGAATTGATACACATACTTCATATTCAGTGACAGACTGGGAGGCGGTGGGGACAACAGTATGGGAATGTATGTGACCACTGACATGTTGTTAGGCTGCAGCGGCATGCATGACCCAGCTTGGCATGACCTTGGTGTAACTCGAGACATGTGACGGCATCAGGATGTGTCACAGCTCCTCAGCACAAAAGCAACATGGAGCAAGTTCTTCCACAACCCTTTCCTTTAAAACGACCTCTGTCTATACACTCCCAAAAAAGTCTGTCCAGGTCTTTTAATTTTCGAATATTCACATGTTAAAGACGCTTTGTTCGTGACTTATGCTATACTGAAAGCACTTCAGATGTCGGTGAAAGAACAAAATAAAAATAGTTTTTGAACTATCTTTAAGCTATGATATTACATTTTTTATAATAATATACTCTTTGTTTTGACCTCAGGTTACAAACTAATTAGTTCAAAGAGGCTGCTGTTTTTACTTCATTTTTAATGTAAACTGCTTAATGAATTCCGTGAATAAATGTAAATACAGTGTGATGAATTAATAAATCCATTGCTGCTAATCCCTCTTTAATAGCACAGTATGTCTGTTATAATGTCAAGCAGGGGCGAAGCTTTGTGGCCTAATCAGAGTTTGGAAGGCATTTGCTCAGCGTGTTGCTGTGAAGCCTTCTGCAGGGCACAGGGCAGCGCTACTACACAGCTCTGCCATTAGGAACTGATGAATTATTGCAGTAAGTTGCTTAGAAACAAATAGTTTATTGTCTAATATTTCAAGCCAATAATTTGTTTTTTTGCAGTTTTACAGAGCCCCTACAGTGCTATGTATATAGTGATTTGTAAAATGTCATCTGAGAATTGATATTAGTGTCTTTCAGTATATCTGATAGATATCCACATCTGAGATCCTATACAATGGAGGTGAATGTAAATTCATTTGTGGTACATGGTACTTTTTCAAAACGAAACTTGGTACTTAGTACTATAGTAATGTTTTAAAATTACTTTTGGCACCTTTTGTGGTACTGTGGCACTGTTTCAAAATGATATTTAGTACTTTTTGTGGCACTTTGTTACAATTTAAAAGTAATATTTCGTACCTTTTGTGGTACTGTGGTACTGTTTTAATATTGCATTTGTTATTTTTTGTGGTAGGCTACTTTTTCAAAATGACACTTGATACTTTTAGTAGTAAATGGTAAATGGACTGTACTTGTATGGTGCCTTTCTAGTCTTCCGACCACTCAAAGCGCTTCAAGCACTATGTAACTTAAGTAGTACTATGGTAGTTTTAAAATGGCATTTGTTATTTTTTGTGGTACTGTGACACACTGTGTTTCAAGTGCATTATCATTATCAAGTGGCATTATGAAATAAAAGTCCAATGAAATAAAAAACAATTTCTTTATTTATTGAACCATATTGACTCATTTATTTATCTCATAGCCATATTTATTAATTTCATATTTATGTATTTATTTAATATTGAATGAAATGGCATTCCATAGAAAAAGTCCCGGTTACTCAACTCTTTTTCTCAGCTGTTTTTATGGGGTCTATTTCTGTGTCAGAAAGTAAAACAGGATAAATAAATAATCAAATAAAAATACATTTTGCTGAACAACAGTGCACAGTGTATTTTAATACTGTGTAAATGTAGTTTTAAAATCCAAACTGCTAACTAAAGGAAAACACAGTGTGCTGCTGATGTGGGGGTAAATGAGCACATCTCGTAGCGTATTCAGGAGAAGGTTTTCATACAAAGAAACAAAGCTCACACTTTCCTATCCCTGCTATTCTGCTTGGCTGGCTGGACAGAGGCAAGCACTTCCGACACATCCCTCCCACGCGTTATACACAGACATACACACACACACACGACCTTTCGCAAATGTACACACACAGAAAAGAAATGAAAGACAATTTACATGCTGTGTTCTCTTATCCCTTGTAAAGATTTATGAATTAAATTGCTCAGTGTGGGAAATTCAGATCTGTTAAGTGTTTGGTTAAGAGCTGCAAAAAATCTTAAATGGAATTTTGGTAAATATAGTAGTTGCTTTATCATAAATCCTTGTGAAAGGCGGGAATACGTGCTGAAAGTAAACATACCATATGTTATTTAATTATCTTATATTGTAATTTAAAGTGAGTCATAATTTTCACTGTTTAATTCCGTCCCATTGTTAAGTGGATAACAATGGAATTATGTAATGTAAAGGAGCCAGGTATTATGGTAACATGTTTTGCATTTGGTGTCTTCTAACCCCAGCTAATTTGACAGGTCACAAATGTATTTATTTATTTCTTGATTCATTCTGTCAAAGTGATGCTTGTGCAGAGTCTCAGACACAAAAACTCACTCATGCATAAACACATACACAAAAAAATCCAGTAAGTGGGTAAATTTACTAGGCATATGTCGTTACACATGAAACAATGATCTGCACTAATCTCCCTTTCTTTTGACTGATTTAAATTATTTGGGCCCCTGAAATTCAACTTAAGTGATGCTAAGTATCATCTCAAGGAATAACATTACATATTAAAACATTCATTATTGAATAAAGGCCATATTGATGTGTATGTTATTTTGAGCACACTTTCCCCTCAAATAAATCCTTTGCTTTATTTGTTTTATTTATAGATTGCATTTACATCATGCTATTCTCGTCTCTTTATTTCCATGTAACAGCCTCCCTACTGTGAAAGTAATACTAATGGCTTTACCAACAGGGATACTATCTTTATCTCCGGTTCTCAGTGGCCTTTGAGTTCTGCATACGTGTGGTGCCAGTGTGAGTTCGGGCCCAGCTGGGCTGGGCGGATCCTGAACAGATTGGGGACCAGCAGGCCAAGGGTGGAGGGCCCATAGTCAGATAAAATACCCAGGAGGAGGTCCTCTCTCTTGGGTTGGCGGGGAGCCCAGAGAATGCTTGGATGGAAGAGGGCCGGGTCTCAAAATAGTGCAAACATGTTTGGTTTATGGATGGATGCCACACTGATCCAACCTGTATCAATGGTTGTAATTTGGTGATATGGTGTGGGCCTTTGTTATATAATAGTGTGGCCTCTAGAGCCTGTAGCTTAGAGGTAGCACTGCTCAGTGTCTTCAGTGCATTGTGGGTTTAACGAATGTTTTGTTTGTTTGTTTGTTTGTTTTTCTTTTTAGCCATGCTATGTTCCCCAGAGAAGGAGAAGCTAGTGATTCCCTGACCAGCAGGTCACAATTTTGACTTATCCAGTGAAATATCTTTGAGTCTACAAGATGGATGAATTTTAGACATTCATGATCTTAAATAACTTTTCCTCTAGCGCCATCATCAGGTCCAATACTTTGGTTTTTGACCAAATATCTGCAAAACTAATGAAATACCCATCAGTTGTACTTAGTGCTAATTAGCAAATGTTAGCATATGCTAAACTAAGATTATTAACACTGTAAACAGTACTAATCATCAGCATGTTAGCATTTTCATTGTGAGCATGTTAGCTTGCTGATGTTAGCATTTAGCTTAAAGCACCACTGTGCATAAGTACAGCCTCCCAGCACCTAGCTAGACTCTTGTTTATTTACAGTATCACAACTGTCCCACCTTTGCTGCCACTCTCTACTATGTAATTTAATCAGCAGAACAAAATACATTTTGCCTGTAGGCTTAAATTGTGGCTCCACTGCCTGTCCTCAGTATGTTCTAAAACTCATATTTTTATAAAAATATGGCTAAGTACACAGTTTCCCTTTGTCACTAGTGAGGTAAGATGTTTACGTTTGCATTTGGAACCAATGTAAGCACACTTGCCATAGTTACTTGCGATAAAGTCAAACAGCTAATCTTGCTAGCAACAGCGGAAGCTGTGTGTTTTGACATTTTTTTGGCAAAAAATATATACGTGTTTGGAACAAACTGAGCATAGAGACAGACAGCAAAGAAGTGCATGATGCTACAAGAGTTGTTTGAGAAGTTTTATGAGGGCATTTAGGGGCAATTAAACATTTTATTTGCCGTTGGAATCCATTCTAACTGTTGCAAATACAAGCTAACTACAGCTGCTGTCCTTTGCTACAAACTTAACTTTTTACCTAACTCTTTTCGGTAGGGTGAGACTGTGGTAAGGTTTTCAGTATTCCTTTAAACCTTCTATCTGAACCTTGTTACCCTCCTCCCCTCTCTTGTTCTCACCGGTCCTGGTCTTTGTTTAGGCATGTTGCTTGAGAAGGTCAGCACTGTCTGACAAGCTGGCTTGATGGCTACAGTGCAGTCACAGGAGACACAGGACAACACAGATGCTGCTACTGGTGTGCTTTAATATTCAAGTGAGCTACAGCGCTTCAATTTCTAACCATTCCACAACACTACAGCCTCAGACTTAAAATGAGTCTTGAAGGGCCTAAATGACTGGTGCAAAGCCATTCTTCCAATACACTTTGGTCTCACCAAAGTGTGACCAGGAAGCAACAAAGCAGACGGTAACAAACACAGAAGCAGAAGGACCAACTGTACATTAGCTACAGCAAGGAATGAGGTGATTGTGAGAGGGAGAAAGAAAAAGGGGGAGGTCAGAGGTGAGGTTTCTCACGTTGTTGGAGCGCAGAGAGACCCGCCCTCCACAGCGAGCGCAAAATTTGGTCTGGCAGTAGGAGCAGAGGTGGCCGCAACCATCGGCAAACTTGGTCTTGCGGCAGATACCGCAGGTGGGCGCGTCGTCCTTCAGCTGGGTCTGCTGACGCCGCGTCTCAGCCCCGATGCGACGCACCTCCTGTTTGTAGCTCTCAAACTGCTGGTGCAGTGTTCTGAGAGGAGAGGACAGAAAAGTTGGAGATTTCCCATTAGTGGTACATCATACATTCACAAACTTTTTGTACTTGGCAAACTTTACCCTCCAGCGCTGTTCAGACAGATCTTCCTGTCTAAATATCCTCACATTCATAAAAACATCAACAGAAAAGGACGTGGTGGAATTTCTGAATAACTGAATAATTTTGAAAATAAATAAATCTTACAGAAAGTGATGTTATGCATGCGCGTGTTTGAGAACAACATTTCAGTTCCAGCAAAATAACTGGCAATTAGAGCACCACTTGAAAGGTGCCTTTCAAAAAAAAAATCATACACGCAATTAAATGAAACTTCAGCTCAGTTTTGCTCTCTGTGGCTCTCAGCCTTTCCCCTCCCTGCTTCCCGGGATGCCTATGATGGAAATAACCCGAGTGTGAATTGCAAATCAGGCCATGTGAAAACACCCACAATGTTGTCTCAACAGAACTGTCAAAGGAATACTGCATTAGCATACCATGGCTCTCATATAGGGGACCCAGACAGGCACTTTAATTACCTCGCTGAGTGAGAGCGATAGAGAGGAAGAAGATGGCTTCATTCACAGCCTTGCAGCCAATTTGCCTATTTGTGGAAGCAGACAAACTCTAGTTAAATCTCTGGCAGCAGACTTTACAGTTGTTTCTGCAAGTTATCTGCCAAAAGAAATGCATCAAGACAATGCAGTGCACTGGCATTCATGGTTTTGCACATTTGCTGAGGTAAAAATAAGAAATTCATGCTAAATCTGTTAACCCAAAAAAAAAAAAAGTTGTATAAGTGGAAAGCCTACTGGTTAGCAGGACACTGCATGCCTCCAGCTCACTGATTAACAGTTCAGAGTAAGAAATCCATGAAATATAAGTGTAATAGAGCAGTCGATTAATTTCGGATTTATTAATAAAGTCATACACATATAAAATGTCAGAAAACAGTAACAAGTGCCCATCGCACCTTCCGAGATCCCAAAGTAAGTAAAAGTAAAATTGCGGTCCAGTCCAACAGTCCAAAAAACATTCAATTTATACTGATGTTAAACTAGATCACCTGGGTCTATTGAAAGCAGACATGTCCTCCCGTCTGTAGCGTTCGGCTGCTGGGTAGGAAACAGGTAGAAAACACAACACCTGATCTGTTGTCAGCAGATTTTTGTGGTAGAAATAATCAAACAGATAACAGTCCTCCACCATGACCCATCCAAAGTCCAGGAACGATGCCGTGTCTTTACAGAATACTTTTGAGTTGGAAAAAAGGTGCGTCTTGAAAAACAAGCTGTCCAAACGAAACGTTACGTAATTCCCACAAAGTATACAGTCTCTCTGAAAAAATCTTTCATAAGTATGCCAAATAGAAACTTTCCAAGTCCAGGAAATGAGTCGACAGAAGCCAGTTGTACATTCCTCTTCACTAGTGCTTTAAAAGCTGTCTCTGGCTAGTGCTAGAGCAGAGACAGACTGCCACCACACAGAGCTGGAACGCAGAGGTGACTGGCGGACTGGGACACATTTGGCCAATCAGCTGACACAGGGAATAGTTGGAACAGGGACAGCGATTTTGTGACGTGGAATGTTGAATGAAATTTGAAACAAATGTCATTGTAACATTTTCTGGAAAAATACACATTGATGTTATAAGGTTATAAAATGAACACATAGCCTATGTACCTGTAGGCTGATATTTTTAATATTATCAAGACTTATACGCATTTTTCTCAAATATTTGGTATGTTGTATTTAAGTTACAAGGGGACTTAACAACTAGCCTAGGGGCTCAACTTCAAAGCATCTGTGCCATCTATAATGCAGAGCCAGGGCACTTTAAAGTTCAATCAAATAAGTTTACATAATGAAGATCATCACTGTACCATCGTTTTATACCATTAGACCCATTGTGATCTCTTTATCTGTCATTAGTTTTGGCTGTGCTTGAATGAGAAAGACAGGGTGAGGCTTTGAACAGATAACATAGATGCTGTGATAAAGCATCCGGTGGAATCCTGTAACTGTAGTCCTCTAGACAGATACAGATACAAGTTTCAAACGGAAAGTGTCTCCGCATTCAAATATACTCTTGAGATGCATGAATTTGAATCGCATGCGCATGTTTTTCGTTCAGAAATGTTTCAAGCAAGCTTTGAATATATTGAATAGTCATAAATAATGATAAATGGACATTGGAGTTGACACAAACCTCAGCTAAACTGCTCCGTACGTAATTCAAATGGAAAAAAAACATGACACCGCCACAGCAGCAACGTCATAAACGTGACCTCTGACTCCATGAAGCTATCTATCCTGCCAATGGGAGTCCAGGGGCTGAGCCAAGCCCAGGCACCATGGGAACAGCTGTCAGAAACAGAGGGTGCACAGCCAGTTGTCATGGTAACGTGGCGTCAAGTGCTGGGTGTCAGTGGGTGTCAGCGCACCAGCTGTTCCTGTTCTTAGAGCCACGGTTTCATCAGTCTTTTCTACCACTTCCACACATTCAACAGACATGCACTGTTAAAGCTGCACAAGGCGACTTTTTTTAAAGATAAAAACAAATCTGTGTTCTCAGCCTGAATCACAAAGGAGCTCTGTAGCAGTGAGGAGAGTCTCACCACCTTTGATTGACAATCTCTAGATTTAGGGACAATTTCCAGACCTTACATTTTCCTTACAGGAAATGATAAAACACAAAAATATCTCTTAAATGTTAGCAAGTTAGTGTCATTCAGTGATATTTGGACACCACAATATTAGATCTTTTATATTATCTTCTCGAATACCTTTATACTTCCATAATTTCTGGATACTACCGATTTGGAAACCTATTGTGGCTTTAAACATGTCGAGGCAGACGGCCGCCCACCTTGAGCCTAGGTTCTGTTCAGGGTTTCTACCTGTTAAAAGGAAGTTTTTCCTTGCCTCTGTTGCCAAGTGCCTGCTCATGGTGGGAACTGAGTTGCACAGTGCATCATCACCGATGTCAATGACACACAATGTGTGTAACATGCTGTCACAAACAGTGCAAAGAAAAGCGGCAGACTGACGCACTATGAATGGTATATTCCATAAATGCATATTCAGTGACAGTGAAATTTGTCCTACTGTATGAAGAATTAAGCACATACAAAATATGCAATATACAGCTACAGTATTCACTGATCATGTGCAATTTCTCTGTCACACAGACACCATCCAATATTTAATATTCACATCTTATTAATAGACAATGTGACGGTCCAGATTCATGCTCTCTGAGTCAGCACGCAGTTCCCATATTCATTGTAGTTTCCACCTAAATGAATATCATGAACAGTACCTACAGTATATGTTAATCTTAACCTTGACTTAGCAGGGGATACATGAGTGACCCCGACCATGCAGATGAAAACGTAATCACTTTATAAATACACAGGAAAAGACGTCCTCTGCCTACCCAGGGGTCAGCCACCATGCCTGGGATCACAGGTGGTGAAGGAGCACTATAATATTTTAGCGGAGCAGACAGACAGACTTTTTCTTCAGTCGATTTCACTCAAAAACAGACTTGCATAGACAAACTCACAATGCTATGGAAAAAAAAAAAAGATTAATGTCCATTTTGTAATGTTTGTTTTCTCCCTAAATGAACACATTTTTTCAAAGCCTGAATCATGTTGTGCCAACTTTCATCCCTCCTGGATGTACAGTACATTAGTGTCTGCACAAACTAGGCCGCATCTTCTGTATTTAACATACCATAAAACAGAAAACGAGACACTGTGGCTTAATTAGCACCCAGCCTGCGCTACCTATCAATCTCTAACCTAAACTAATCCCTAAACTAAACTGATTTCTGGATGTAGGCTACCAGTTGCGAGCGAGACAGAAGAAGACACAACATGTAAATAAAACAACTTTGGAGTTACCGGAAGGTGTTGGTGTCCATATTCTCACCGCCTCCAGCCCCAGCGCTAATCTAACATATCTTGACTAGGACCAGTGTTTTCACAAAACAAGACATCAGTTACAGTACACTGCTCATTACTGAAAAAAAGTAACCTATTCACACAACTGTAATGTGTTACTATCTGACACTGTTAGCATGTGGCCGTGGCAGACAGTGACCAGGGGGGTCCGAGTGGTGTGAACCGGCTGAAGTGTGGCTGTCTCCTCTTTAGGTCAAAACCATGGGCCAGCAGGGACAGCCGGAGAGCCAGATGTGGGTTAGCCATGCTTTGGCCTTGTCAAAACAAGTGTGCAAATGCACACAGTTACATACACTCACACACACATATGCAAATATAAAGAATGACACAGACAGAAAACCAGTCGTTGATGTGGAGTTGTTAATTAGCACCGCTATGAATACATTGCCCAAGGATGGGGAGTGGAGAGGGGAAAGCTATGTTTGTGTGTGAAGTGTGTGTGTGTAGGGTAGTGCTATTTCTGTCTCATCAGCTGATTACTGGTGACACCTTGCAGAAGACTCTATCTCACTTGGAGGAGACACAATAAGTTAGAAAAGAAGCAGTCTGTATGTTTCGGCCCTTGGCGAAGGCCTGCGCCCTTGGTTACTGTTGCTTAGGCTGTAGCAAGAAACAACGCGTCTTCGATTTCACACAGAGGTAAACAAAAGCAGGTTTCTTATTTTTGCTAGCTGAAATGACGCTAACAGATTTTATGAGCTGTAGCTAGCTGGCGTAAGTTAATGCTAAGTAACTATGGAAAGTAAGTACATTTACTCAAGGTACTTGTATTTTACTTAAGTATTTTCTTTTCTTGCCACTTATTACTTCTACTCCACTACATCTCAGAGGGAAATATTGTACTTTTTACTTCACTACATTTCTCTGACAGCTTTAGTTACCAGTTACTTTACAAATTGAGATTTTTACACAAAAAACACATGACGAGCTTATAAAATATGATGTGTGGTTATAAATCAAATTACTCAACAGTTTATACAAGTACAGCTGAAACGATTAGTTAATTGACTGACCGAGAAAATAATCCATAATGAAAATAATCATTAGTTGCAGTCCGATACAAAATAGTTCAAAATGAGCTCCACCTCAACCAGCTACAATAGTAAAATCCTGCTTTTACATTAATGCATGAGTAATGATAATCAAATAATATAATATATAACAGTCACAGGGGACATTTTTAAGCATAGAGTACTTTTACTTTTAATACTTTAAGTACATTTTCCTGATTATACTTACATACTTTTATTTAAGTAACATTTTCAATGCGGTACTTTTACTTTTAACAGAATACGTTTACAGTGTGGTATTTGTACTTTTACTTAAGTAAAGGATCTGAATACTTCCTCCACCACTGATGCGAACGCTAAAACTCTGTGAGTTGGTTGAAAACTCCATCACAACGACTCTTTAAATAGTTTAATGTGTAATGATTTTTTTTAAAACAGAACCCTTTAAAAGGGTCTTAAATATGCAGATGGCTACATACACGATATAATGTTAAAATACAGGCTAAAGCTACGTGTCCCTGAAAAGTCAGCGTCCTCACCAGCTGATGACGTATGTAGAAGACATGAAAATACAGGAGCAGAATTGTTCATGTATTTCAGGATAGAGGTAGTTAGCCTTTGTATTATAATACAGTATTATTATTATTATTAATTCATTGTAACATAACCCTTGGATGGTTTGGAAGCTTACTATAGAAAAACATATTTGGACAAGCAACACAGTAGATTTATGCTTTAATATTTGTATATAACAGTATGTTTCACTTTTAGAGTTCAGGATTTGAGGAAGAGGGCTAGCCAATGAGTTTGGCAAACCGAACGCTATCTAACGCAAGATTGTGTGCTGTGCAAACTATTAATACTCTAAACTATGATATAATAGCACCTTGGCTGATATGATATAATAGCTGTTACATTTTTTGCTCTTGTTATTTTGAAAGACAACACCCTCCAAACTATTGAGGTAACCAAGTATTGCGTAGAGCCTCATACACACCGTTTCGACATGTGGAGAAATCCTTAACTTGACAGACCTGCGGTGCCTAATTTCTAAGCTGTGATTCGACAAGCTCTGTTCAGGGGCGGGGTTTAGCGAACGGTCAATTGCCACCTGTGGTCGTAACGAATTTTTCAGAGGTTTGGAGCTTTTAGTTGAAAGAACAAAACAAGCATGGTGGATTAATAGTCCCAGCACTCCATGACAGCACAATTGAGGGTGCCGAAGGAAAAAACGTCTCTGCTTCTGATGGAGCTAGAGACCGAGAAGATGACAGACATGTTGACACACGCTGTGAGGAGACAAGGAAAGGAGGAGTCAGGGGTGGAGGCGGAGTGATCAAAAGAGGTAAATGAAAGGGAGCAGACACAGACAGGAAGAAGACACAGTGGGGTAAGAAAGGAAAGACAGGAAGAACAGGTGAGGAGTGTGTACACACAATCCCAGAAGTCTTCCCATCTCAGAAAGAGATGGATAGACAAAAGGCTGTCTGCAGGGAGGAGGAGGAGGAGGTGGAGGAGGTGGAAGGAGAAAAAGTGAAAAAGCAAAGGATGAACAAAGAGAGCCAAGACGGAAACAAGCGTGGGCCAGAGACCAGCGGAGGAGAGAAGCTGATGCATCCGGAGCCACTCTATAAATACCACTTGAGCAGAGGAATGGATTAAAAAAAAAAGAGGATGGAGACAAGATGATGGAAAGAGGAAGGGGGAAAGAATAGATCTGCTCAGGAACACCGGTAATCAGTTTATATAAGCAGGAACATTTGTAATTTATTGGAAATGAAGAATGAAGTTATGTGTCAAAAAATCTTCATATTCCTGCTGGAGTGTGGTGTGTGAAAATGATGAAAAGAAGATAGAAATAAGGGAAGGGAAAGAGGCAAGAGCAACAGATGGGTGCTTAACCAAACGCAAACTTTGTTTTCTTGTTTGCCTGCCACGATGTTATCCATGAGGACTTTTACACATTCGGCTCCCTCCCCTGTCAGAAGGCTATAAAATGGGACTAACATCATAATGCTAGCAGAAATAAAGCACCCAGATGGCCAGTGTGAATCTATCTATAGGGCAGCAATTTTTCAATCTGGTCCACCCTAGCTTGATGGGGTTTGATACCAAGCTGTCAGTCTTTCCAGGATCTGATGTTACAGCCGCATCTACACCGACTGCTGTAGTCACATAAACCTGCTGGTTTAGCACACAGCTTTAGGGGAGCAATGTTCAATGAAACAAGCTCTAAGCTGTTGTGTTCTCCATCATTTATTTTTGAGAAGAATCTAGACTTCACGAAGTTAATGACTTCATGAAGAAGGGAGATAAGAGACCATTTTACCACCAAAACCTTTGTCCCTTATCAATCCCTTATTATTCCCAATCCCAAACAAATGTATACCTCCAAATCAACAACTATTATGCTACAAAATATAGGGTAGGCTAAGTTGTCTTTGACTGTAAGATGATGACTTTAGTGTCAAACTAAACTCAAAAGAACATAACATGTCCTCCATTCTTTACCACCTGCGCTTCTGTTTAGGGATAGTGCAGTTTGGTAAGTCATCAGTCACTGTTAGGTGGTTTTATTGTTCGCTTCCTGTTATAGTTTAGAGTTTTAGTTTAGTTATTTCCTGTTTTATGTTCATGTTTTGTTTTACTTCCTGTCTTTGTGTGTTTTCCCGCCTGTTTTCTGTGTCACCTGTGTTTCTTCAGTTAATTAGCCTCTTGTGTATTTACTCCATGTGTTCTCCCTCTTTCAGATGTCAGGTCGTCTGCATTTGCTGCTTGTATCTTTCATCAGTATTCCTGCCTGTGTTTCTCGTGCCATACCGGTTTGTTATTAGTTTAGTTTTTGTATGGAATCAGCTTTTTGTTATTAAAGCTCACTTTTTATCTCTTCAACCTGCCTGCCTGGAGTCCTGCACTTGGGTCCTTTTTGCAAAATCTTAACACTTCCTCGCTGGTTTGGGACGGCCTTTAATATGGCGAGCCCACAAAGTCAACGTACACCGGAGGTGAAGTGGATAAGGCAAGTGTACAGGGGCCAGAATTGGATTGAACCTATTTCTCGTCACATCTCATAGTTAACCCTGCGATCTGAAAGCTACCCCTTCTGGTGTGGAGTTATACTTCCCCTATTCCCCTGAGCCCCTATTTTCCCAATGTTTCCTTAAAATTTCCCTTTTGTATTTACATAGTCAAATTAATTTAGTCACACTAGCGGCAGGGCTCTAAGGATGACAATGTTGGACAGTCGGTCGGTCCATGACTTTGGTCCAGACTGAAATATTTCTTCAACTATTGAATGGATTACCATAAAATGTAGTACAGACATTCATGCCCCCCTCAGGAGAAATTATTGGAACTTGGTTGATCCCCTGACATCATGCACCATAAATGTTACCATGCTAACACGATTAACTAAAATGATGAAAATGGTAAGTAAATGTAAATACTAAACAACAGTTTGTTATAATTGTCATTATGAGCATGCTAGCATGCTGACATTAGCATTTAGCCATATAATATGACATATTTGATATATCTGAGTTCTGTTTCTAACACACTGCCACTGTATGTAGTCCTTTAGCTACATAGCTTTAGCCTGTCTTCAGCCTATAGCATCAGACTAAGGAGCCCCTCCCATGGCCAGTGCTTAGATGCTGATAACTCTTTTTATTGATGTTGTGAGTGTTTTACCCATATTTATGGAGCAGAGTGCTTTTTTGGCTTGGACTCCCCAGTGTGTATGTGTGTATATTTGTGTGTGTGTATCACTCTATCTCTCTCCTCCTCATGCAGTTTTCTTTGTTTTCCATTTATATCCCCCTAACTCTTCCTTCATTTCCTTTATTTCTTTCCCTCTCATACCTCACTCATATCTCATATCTTCAATGTTGTATATTGGATTCCACTCTGTCAAAGCCTTCTAATTGATAAAAAATGTTCTCTTCCACATCGCTGTATATATACAATTCACTTTGCACTGTCCTCCTCTCTTTTTCTTTCTCTCTTAAACACTGAGACACACACACACATACACAAATCACATGTAGCGTACAAAGCCTTTGACCTAACAGCCTGCTGGGTGACGTATAAGCCACAACTCTAGTTGGTGGAGCAGTTGTGGGCGACCTCTAATCCCCTCACTCTATCCCAGCAGCCCAGCCCACTCCTCTGTCGCCCCCCTCCTGAATCGAATCAAGATACCAAGTACCAGATTAAGCCCACTAACCATAACTGAGACACTCTACTCTTTGCTACTGTGTGATGTGGCTTCCTCATCGCTTGAAACAGTTCCTGCACGGCTTGATTGTAATACAGTAACGGCATATGATGATGAAGTATTGTATTAGAGTATCACTGCGATGATGAATTTTAGTTATAAATCTTTACAGATGTGTCAGTACACTGTGACATCACTGTTGGGTGTGGTTACAGGTGCAATAGAGCATCATTTTGACCACACCCATCAGTGATGATGTGATGCTCGCAGGTGCAACAGACTTTGAACCAGAGAGGGCAGCAAAACACTGCTTTTCAGCCTGCTGTTAAGTTACTTTTTAAAGGTTTTTTAAAATCAATCAACTTTTATATGTGTTAAAGTGTGTACAGTGAGCATTTCCAACATAGAGGACAAGATGGCGACAAACACAACTCCATTTCATGGCATGGTGTTCCCTTATTTCCCTTTGTACGCCATTGTTATATCAGATCCTTTTGGAGTGCACTGGCATGCTTATATCATGGCCACTTAACAAAGGATCTTTAGGAAGAATGATGTTCATTCCTCCAGTAGAGTTTCAGCGACTTGGAGAATCTATGCCAAGGAGCGCTGAAGCTGTTCTTGTTCTGTGTAAAAATGCATGTTAACATGAGGCTCCAGCAGTCTGAGTTAGACAAATCAAGAGAGAGATAGAGAGATATCTTCCAAAGTTACGGTCGTGTTAGCAAAAAATCCCTCTTTAAGAGAAATTAAGAGACACTTTATGTTGGTTTTTACCTTAATTTATCACGTGAAATGGGAATGACATCATACGCTTTAAGCTACTATATGTGTAATAATGCTTCAGACGCTAATGCTATGCTTTCTCCTTCAAAAAGATGAAAGCTGCTCATCAACTAGGGAGCCAGAAAACTAAAAGTACATTTAAATAAAGTGATAAATAGGGTTATATGTTTATACAGTATGTTATGTTCACATATAAACCATGATTGAATCGCACAGAATCTTGACTTGAGAATTTTTGGGCTTTTCTATTTGAGGAATCAAAACAGCCTGGCAGTGTTTGTATTGTGCTTTCTGAAGGAGCTGTGGTGGGCAAATATGGTCTGCATGAAGCAGCAGTTACATTATAGGTGTGTCACGATCCCTCTCTTCCACACAAACACACACAGACACTTTTTGAGCGGTGGCTGGTGTTACCGGAGGGTACAAATTTGGGTCCCATACAATGTTGTGTGTGGCTGCTCATGATATAATCCCATCACTTCCTCTGACCACAAACACTGACAGAGATGGAGGGAGAGAGATGTAGAGAGCCTGGTCAGCCCAAGTGGAATGCATTCTCATTAAACTTTAATGCTGGGGAGGTCTGGGAGCACTAAAGAGGCTACTCACCGAGACTCACTCTCTCTCTCTCTCTCTCTCTCTCTCTCTCAACACACTTACTCAGAGTCCCACCCAGCCACACACTGTGAACCACCATCTCTTCCCACCCTCTGTGCATGTGAAAGGACATGTCCTGGTTCTCTGTCACATTTTGTCCCCTACGTCTTTGCTACTGTAGCTAATGATTAACCAAATCAGGCCAGCTGTATCAACACACAAACACAAGGCTGTTTCCTAAAGATAGTAAAAGACCAAAGATAGCTCAGAGGTTTAAGGACATGCTCACCTGTATTCTTTTAGAAAAGAGGGGGAAACAGTTTTAGAATATACAGGTATGACTTTATTATTTGATTTCTAACATACATACAATGCATGGCAAAAAGCATGTGGACACCTAAACGTCTCAACCCTATATGATTGTTGAATTCATGGTTGATTAGTGATCTAGTCCCTCATGCATACAAGTAGCCATAGGCGCCTGAGCAATGTAGCAAGTGGAGCAAATGCATCCCCGTTATTCAATTAGGGAGAGCACAGATATGGTTTTGCTACCCCATTTTTCCCTTATTTTCAGCAACTGACAAAAACTAGTAATAAAAAATCAACCCTTTGAGTTGGTTCAGTCGAACCCGTCGCTGATCGTTTGCCACAGCATGCTTTGGCTGTCAATCACAGTCCACACAGGAGTCTGACTGTTTTCAAAGGTGAGAAACATAACTGCGATCATGGACTGAAAATATAACATAGGAAACGATAGGCTAGCTTGGCCCGCTGACTCCAGCCAAACTTTAAATCAGCTAAAAGCAGGCTTTTATTGTTGCTGAAATGCCGAAACGATTTGCGGTCGAATAGGATTCGGCTGTGGAGATGGGACGTTCGCGAAGGAGCCAAATCAAAGAGTCGGCTCTTTTAAGTGTAACTAAGTGGCTATTAATATTTTGCATTAGCCCTGTTGATTTTATTTTTTGGGATGTAGTGGAAGGTAAACGCACATAAATGCAGTTTACCCACCTTTTTCAAATGCAACATAGGGTTTACTCACTTTTTTTCCCCATTACGTAACATTGGACAGTTCAGCCAGCGGGCATTTATAGTTTACCCACCTTTTATTTTACCACTACACCCCCTCTGTGACTTTGTCCAATTACTGTTCCACACAGCAGACTGACTATGTTTCCCAAACCTCTATTAGAGCACGCTCCCCCTGTCCTGCCCCTGTTCATCCAACCCTGCTTCACCACAACTGACTCAAATGGGATTTTATGAGCCATGCCGTTACATTCAACAAAGTGAGGAACACAATCTCATAATGTGTCATTATTATTCATCTAACTGAGATTGAGTAGGACCTATACAAAATTATTCTTATTTTATGTTTTGGAAGTTATCTTCTATTGTTACCAAAAGTCAGGTGAGGTGGTGTAGAAATGCAGGAAATTTGTTTTAAATTTCAAAACATAACCAGGCGCCCATGCAAGTAGCGACAGTACTGTTTTGCAACAGTTAAAGTGTTGCTACTGTATAACAGCCTCCACTCTTCTGGTTTCAGGCTTTCCACCAGATTTTGGAACCTGGCTGCAGGGATTTGCTCCCATTCAGCAACAAGAGCAACACTGATGCTGGGAGATAAGGTCTTGTTTAAGGTAGAGGACCGGGCTCTGTGCAGGCCAGTCAAGTTCCTCCACACCAAACTGGGAAGACCATTTCTTTATGGACCTGGCTTTAAACCATCACTGTCACTATGGGGCGCCGCCATGGTTGCCAAATGTTTGGGAACCATGTATCTTAACTGAGAAGCAAACACAAGATGCAGCTTTTTGAGACATGCTGCAGAGATGACATATGTGTAGGCAAACTCACAAGAACGTGCACACACACACACACACACACACACACAAACACTGTCACCCTCCCACCCCCGTCTGGATTCCATTTATCCAGGTGTTGCAGACACACCCAACTGCCTTTGAGTTCTTTTAATTAAGAGCAAATTGTGTAGATCCAATCCAGCACTCTCTGAATACACACACACACACACACACACACAAACAGAACACATGGATTCACACTCTCTCCAGCTGTTTGGAAAAAGAGTGGAAGCTGGCTGAAAAGCAACAGGACAAACTGTACAGTGACGAAGGCATTCTGTCTTTGCAAGAGCGTACTTTCCTTCTGCAAGCTTTCATCCACAGACCGAGAAAACAGCAACACCGTCTGAGTTTGTGGTGCATTTTGTGTGCTGCCTCTCTTAAGTAACGCAGTACACGTGCTCTCAGACATACTGTATAGATGCTGTGTGTATGTGAAGGTGGTTATGTGTGGATTTTGAGTGCGTGTGAGCATATGTGTGTGAGAAAGAGTATATGTACTTATATGAGTGCATGCGTTCACCTATTTAAAGTAGGAATGAACATCCAGTACATACTCTTTCTTTATTTACATTCAAATATATGATCAAATACATACACACACATGCACACACACACAAACATTTATCTGCACACATGGACACAGTGCAAAGATTTCTCACTGTAATGAGTGGAATTCAACAGTCGGCCAAAACTGAAACAGGTTAACAAGAAAAAAAAAAGGTTCCGAACATCAACAGCAGCCAGTGAACTGAATATTTAAATATTTCAGGAAGTGCTTCCAAGTGTGTGCTATTTTCAGACCTGATACATAATTCAACATTAGCATTTTTCTTGCAGAAACCTTGAAACTCTTAAGTCTGCTCTGGGAAATGTTTCTCTTTATCTCAGCTTAAAAATATCAAATTGGGTTTAGTGCGAATATTTTTTTTTTCACTCTAGAGACAAAATTTGGTAACTTGACATAATGCTAGCTGCTACTGTTTTCAGCTAGCTACAATGCAAACAAGCTAAACGTATCCTAGCAAGAAGAAGAATATCTATTTTAAAAAGGATAGAAAAGTCAGTGATATTATCTTAGGACCTATGTAAAAAACAAGCTTAAAGGATGCAAAGGATAGTTAGAAGCTGGTAAAAGCACGACTGAGTTTTGTCTTGAGCTGCCACGGTACTATTTAGTCTGACAGCTTGTTTAAACTTTCTGGCTCAAACAATTCCTTCTATTCCCAGTGCAAGTGCCGTGACTGTTTGTACATGATCAATGTAAATTATATATAATTACATTTGTCTGTTAAAAGTGAAACTATCAATTTTATAAAAAATGACATTTTTTCTACTGTTGAAATGAGCTAAATCCCATGCCAAAGACATTGAAGAACGGAGCTAGGCTAGGCTAAACTCACCTTATGCATACTTTCAAACTGCACGACATCAGATAGTCGCTAACTTTGTCTGTCTGCCATTTGGTGCTGGCCAGGTAGCATACAGTGGGATTTTAGAGCTTTTTTTTTGTTATTGCCCAAAACAGCTTCCTGCTGTGGCTAGAAATGAGTTTGATGAGAGCAGTGAGAATGAATCAAAACAGTAAAGTTGTGGGCCTTAAAAACCAAAACAACGAGCTAAAAGATGCTAAAACGCTCCATAGAGCTGAGGGGAACTGCAGAGTCAAGTGATAATTCTCTGTGGGTTCATTGCTATGAGCAACTCCTTTCACATTACATGAAGTCTTTTGATTCATTGTTGATATAAAAATATTGATTAGTGCAGCTTTAAGGACAAATGGCCAAATCCACCAGAATCCAAACTATCTAACTATTGAAGTCCCACATCAAAACAGAAGTCAAGCTGTTTCTCCTATAAATGAAAGCCTAGTGTTGACCTTGACCACCAAACTACAACTGACCTCTTGGTGGACAGTAAGCAGCCATATCAGACTCAGAAAGAGATTAGCTGTGTGTTGGTGTGTGTGTGTGTAGGACCCCATACAGAAGCTCTTCCCATTCTTTCTGTCTCCCCCTTTTCTCTCTCTTTCCACCACTCTAATCCTTAAAACCTCTTAATCCTCCCTCCTCTCCCTCCTTCTGTGTTCCAGGTCCTGATTTATTCTTCTGTCCATCTGGTGTCAACGAGCAAACTCCAGCCAATCAGCACCTTGCACTGTGCCATAGGTCAGAAAAGTTAAAGTTAAAGAATTGGATAAATGTTACTAAAAATAATACTAAAGTCAGATGTGAGTTCCAGTAAATTCAAGCAGTACTGCTACTAATAGCGTTTACTTATACTTCAGCTCTGCCTTAACATCAACACAAGTGGGTGCCTCCATTGACCACACCCACCACTCCAGCCTTAAATCCTGTGTTGTGCATGCACCCCCCATCTGAAATGTATAAAACCTGTCTGCTGAACGCATAAATATTTTACACATTATTTCTATATTTACATTTTGGAAACCTCAAAAGCTCCCAGGGGTGGAAGGGAACTTGGAGAGTTGGGCTGCAGAGAGATTTCCTGTTGTGCTAGGAGAAGGCTTTTTAACGTCACAGCATCAGAGAGGTTGGTCACTGCTGCGTTCAGCATTTCACTCGCTCCCCACAGCATGACAGCTCCCCCACCACTAACATCCTCTGGATTAGGAAGTCAATGGAGGTTTAGCAAGTCAATGGAGGGAGTCTCTGAGGTCTGTAGAGTATTAGTCGTGGACAAAATGTTCGTTAGCGCTGTGAATCAGTGAAGGAAAGCTCAGGTGCTGACTTCTCACAGCCTAACCAGAGCCAGAACCAGGTGTTCTGGCTCAGCACTTCAGTTTCTCTCATGCTGGAGGTTAAACTCACGACAGATAAAGTCCAGTATCAGTAAAACCTTATCACTGCCAGCTGCTCCAAGGCACCGCTGAGACCAGATTGGACAGTGCTGACCAGGTGAATAGTCTTGACATAAAATACAGAATGCTCTTTTTGATGTGAATTTTCACTGCTGGCGGAAAGCACCATTGGCTGTTATTTATGTCCACCTCTGCCAATAAACATGAATTTGTTCTATACGTTTCATAGATAGGGAGGTTGCTTTGAATTATATTGCCTACGAGAAACTCTAACATCATGGTGTCAAAGAACATATTTTTGGCTAGAGCAAATTATACAGAAATGAATTAAGATCTTGTTAAAACAACATAAATGGAGACATTAATTTAATTGTCTGGAATTTAGTAGCCTGATAATGAGACTGAATTGCCATATCGTTTCACTTGATTCATTCAACCCAAATGTTGTGTTCAATGTTCCGATTTCTGTTCAACACAAAGAAGCTGTGGTGGTGGTTGCTAGGAGCAGTTAGCATCTTTCGCGGCAATTGAAAATATATGGCTGTTTAAGGTAGCTAGCTAGCTATGTAGAGCCTGCAAAGCTCTAATTGGTCTAAACCAGCAGAAATAGCCGACAGCGAGCACAACTTCAGACATATTTGAATTGCTGAACCATTTGCTGTGACCAATGATTCAAAGGTCTGGAACCAAATTTAGCTTTGTCGACTATAATGATAATATAAGATAAGATATCCGGTGGCGCGGCACTGCAGAACAAATTTCCCTACAGGGACATTAAAGTGGATCTTATCTATCTTGTCTTTATTAAACTTAACATATTTCAAATTAGATTCTTATACCATAACAAAGCTTGTTTCTTCCTCAAAAACCGACAAATAAGTATACAATCCATTAACCATGACCCATAACTATCTTTCATAATTCTAAATATAAATGAGAAAAAAAAGATGAATGAAAAAGTTAGATGGTGCTCACTGACATCTAGAAGGCACCAACACGTTATATTTATAAAGCATTGCTATAAATGAAACAAAATGGCCAAATTGTCCGTATCTTCTTTTCTTCCCTGACTCATTCACTCTGCCCTGTATAGGCCAACTCTATGCAAAGAGAGTTCTGTTTCTATCCTTTGACTTTATTTATTTATTTTTTTTTTTGCTTAACTCTTCACTTTTACATGCTAAAGCTATATTTTGTTTTAGTTTAATTTGGAGGACTTTTTGGAAGCATATGCTTGCTGGTAATGTCAGCAATTTAGGAATTAAAATGTATATTTCAATTGCAAGCCCAGTTCTTGCACGCAACAGCCAAAGGGTTATTATTACCCCATGAGTGTAAAGTTAGAGTTAAACATGATCACCCAAAAACCTCTTTCTGATATTACCCAAAATGCACAGAGGAAGGGATGGCTCCTGTAAATGCATGTAAAGCCAAAATAATCTTTCCCCTCAATAACAAGAGCACATAAGTCTTCTGTCTTTTCTCTCTCTCTATTTATTTATCTGGCAAGATTTTACTAGTTAGCCAGATAAATGGTTACACTTTAAGTACCCCTATTTAGCATTTATAAGCAGTATATACTCATTTAATAAATGGTTTATAACACACTATAATGTAGTTTTAAGCAGATGTAAGTGTTCATTAATTTCTTTCTCAACAACTGTAACTCCTCCTGTGGGCACCAATAAGTGGAGGCTGATGTATAAATATAATAACTAACAATAAAACACTGTACTGTTCTAAAATACTGCACATTAATGAACTTAAAGATGCCCATATATCTGCTTATTAATACATTACAGTGTGTTATAAACCATTCATGACATGTTTTTGTACTGCTTATAATGCTAACTAGGGGGACTTAAAGTGTTACCATTTATCTTGCTAACTATCATCATATCCACTCAGCATCTTGCATAATAATTTTGCAAAATATACTGTAGTAAACATTAAAGGCTCCCTCACTACTGCTCACCAGCCATTATTTCCATATTTCTCTCAAATCCCATTCCTCCTTTGTCCATGGTGTGCTGGTCCCATCAATGATTAGCCAGATGATGAAGCCATTATTGACTGAACCTGAGCCTGTGCCTCATGGAACATTAAATACATCACGTACTCTCATGGGGCCTCGATGCGGCTCTCACCCAGTTTCCCTTTAGGCTGCAGTCAGGAAATGAAAACAGCCATTAGAACTGAAGCAAGCCAGAGTGCTATAGGATGCCGCACGCCTGGATCCAGCAACATCCTTCATTAGAAAAAGGGCCCTCACATGTTTCAGTGCAGGTGTGGATACAGCTCAGCGTAGGCTCTGGCGGTTCAAATTGCAATTGCTTGTGGTGGAAACCCCTGAGGCACCAGACTGCAATGCAACCAACCCTTTGTAAGAGGTAGCTGTAGCACACCCAGCCCTCATGACAAAACACTGTAATGTCTCTCTAACATCTGGTAGTGTGTGTGTGCAGACAGTGAGTTTAAAGTGAGCTATAGCTAGCTGCTGGCATTTCCCCATAATGCTCCTTTAGTGGTTTGGAGTTGCTGTGTAGTCTATAGCATCCTTCTGAAACGTAACACTGGTTATTCTTATTCTTACACAGCTCGGATTCTTAGTATTTGGAGATGGATTGGCATTTGATCAATATATAGAGAGAGTTTTCAAAGGTGCAACAATATATTCGGTGTCTGTAACGTGTCCGGTTCAGACCTGCTGAGATTCCCAACCACACCCCATGTTCGTCTCTCTGCCGAGGGAAGCACGAACGACCGTACACGCCGCCTCACCACCGTCCGTCTGTCGGGCTTATAAAACGGTTTGTGTCGCTCCAGGCCTATGAGCTATAATGTCATTGTTATTCTTATTATTGTCAAAGCGATCTCCCTCTCTCTCTCGCACGCACGCACGCACACACACACACACACACACACACACACATTCAATCCGCGGTTGCAAAAAGCTCCACTGATAAAGCCACTCCAGCCTGCGTGCGTGCGTAAAAGGACAATCAGAGTGGCGTTGGAGGTGTAAACTGAGGGACGGGGTGCAGTCCCCATTGATGAAAACGAGTGGGGGAAAGATGGATAACGCTATGATTCATCACCCCCACCCCACCCACCCACCTCCACCAGCACTGTCACACCCCATCCTCAGGGCCCTAGCTACACCTGTAACACGTTTGACCCTGTTTCGGGTCATCCCCACTGACTGTGACGGTGTTTTCATTTATTGATTGATTCCAACACTATCAAGCCCCCGTCGGCTGCCCGCTGTATTTCTCGTGATGCTGACTTCTTTTAGAAACACATCTTGAGCTGTTACTGATCTACTGTGCCTTTATATCGGTGGGTTCATTTTTGGGGAACACACCACCACCTCTTCAAGCCGAACCTACAAGTGCAAAATGATGAAGAACAGATGCATCGGCTAATGGTTACTGGATGTGATGGGTGTGTGATGTTTGCCACACACTGGGTTGTAATGGGCAGCTCGGTGTACAAGGGGCATCTTTCGAACGGGGACTGCTATGCGTTACGCGTTCTAACTTCCACGGAAAAAGGAAAAATGTTGCCCTTACTTTAGCATGGCTTGTTCTTTCTCCTCTTCCTCCTTTTGTCGAGCCATCACTGCCATGATGATCTTCCTCTCCTCCTCGGTGAGATGGCTGAGGTCTGGCAGATCCGGCATGGATGGCGGCACGGTGGGTGGGCGAGGGCCACCCTGGGGCCCCACCGAGGCGGACATCTTTTCCACCACCACCACCACCCCACCACCTCCTCCTCCTCCTCCTCCTCCTCCTCGGCGAGTCGTTTCGGCTGACAGGTTCCCAGGAGCGTTTCCAAGCCACACCTCACGACATGGTCCGCGGGCAGAGCGGCAGCGGCAGCGGCAGCCGCAGCTCTGGCGAAAAGTGCAAGCCGCTCATGGTTGCAGGCACCCTCGGTTGTGCTTTTGTTTGTCCTCTCTGGGTGTTTCTCCCACCACACTCTCGTCGTCGTCCCCCCCCCCCGCCTGCCCGCCTCTCCCCTCCACCGCCCGGATTTACGGGGAGCCCATCTCCGTTTTTCACGCCGGTAGTTGAGTCGAGCTGAGGCGGCCCCTGGATCACTCGGCCGGTCTGTGGTGCCTCCGCCGTCGTCAGACTGGAGCTGGATGTGGTGTCTGCGGAGTCCGTGCTTCTTCTCCGCGCTCTCTCTCTCTCTCTCTCTCTCTCTCTCTCTCTCTCCCTCCCTCTCAGTCAATGAGAATGCAGCCCTCCTTCCTCTCCTCTTCTTTTTGCGGAGGCGCGCTTACTCATGTGAGAATGGGGTCCTCACATGCAAGCGCAGCCTTTACCGTGGCTATACACACACACACACACACACACACACACACACACAAACACACACACATCCCCTAGTGTTTTATCCAACACACACACAAAAAAAACAAACACACCCACTGATACGCACACAACCGGCACACAAAGTGCCGAAGTGCACACGGGGTACCATTTAACAGCTTTATCGAACCTTAACATCAGATTCTCACGACACTTGGTCATTTTTAGTATTTTGCCAATTCAAATAAATCACATAAGCCTGTTTTATAAACTGTGTGTGCCCTGTGTTGCAGCGCCAACGTACACATGTTGAGTTGTCTGTCTTTTAGCCGTTGTTCGTTTCAGCACCACGGACAGCAGCTCCTCTGAACGGCACCGCGCACAGACAGATGGTTTGCTGTTGGAACCTCTATGCTGCTAAATCTGCCTCGTGGAATTTTGTTTTTTGTATGCATCCAACCAGAACAACAGGTAATCAGCTAATTCCCCTCCATTTGGCACAATCCGTTGCCACTAAAGCACATTTGCTTGCACAAGCAGCGTGTGCACACATCTTGATTATTATATTTTATTACGCATTTGCCTTTTTTTTTGCCACTGTATTTTGATGCACATTGGAATTTATGTGTGATGGGCTTTACCATGTACATTTTTTATCATATGTTTTATGTTACTATGTTTTATGTAGCTTCTGTGTTTAGCCCACTCTGTGTGGCTGCAAGACAAATGTTCTCTTAGGGACAATCAAGCTAAAGCTAAAAAAAAAAAAAAAAACTGTGACAGTGTTGTGCCATAAGAAAAACTCGAATATCTTTTGTTATGTTATCTTTCAATGATTAGTTTTTTAATTTCTACAGGGATAATGTACATTGATCAACACCAATGTAGGCCTGTTTTCTTTTCTGATGGCTTAACCCAAGACAACAACAACTCATTACTTTTTGTGCCAATTATTGTATATTCCTATTTGCCATATTGGATAAGCCAAGTAGCGTACAGGGTGTAAGAGAATATCTCCTTTTCCAGACAAACTTTAGAGAAGTGTTTATGCTTTTGTCAGCTAATCTTAGAGAGGCTGAAGCTCCCTGCTGGAGCAAACAGATTCTGTCCAATAATAGCCTCAGAGTTACTACAGGCCAGCCCCCCTCTCGGCTCGCTTTCCATTCAGATCCAGACTCTGAGGCTATACCGATCCGGAGCAGACACCGGTTTCTCCCCGATGACGTAATGCTGCGTGAGTGGCTGCTTCCATCCAGCAGATGGCGTTAACCTCGGCTGCTGCCGCTGCCACCCGGCCTCCGTCAAGTGACGTCACCGAGGTGGTGACTGTGCCGTGGTGACGTCAACTTCCCGTGGTGCAGAATTTTGTCATCATTTAGGTCGTGACTAGGGACCACCAGCCCTGAGTGACACAGTCGTGCCACAGCAGAGCAGATCTTTGGTGCAGACCTCAGACTATAAATACACCCTGAGGAGGACAGAGAGGCCCCGCTTTAATGCCTCTTGTCTTTACATCTAACTCTAATAATGCTTACTGTTGGTAAACTCAACACATAGCCCACAGTAAATAGAATAACAGGTGTGAAATGTTAAATGCCATGGGTTAATGCATACAAAGTATCATGAAGGCCAGGTTTTCACTGGTGTTTATACATTTGAGTGGGAAACCACACCACATGTTTCAAAACTTTTCCCGCATCCAAGTGTCTCATCAGGGACAGACAAAGACATGAAACTGACCGTGGAGTCGAGCCAGACCAGCCCATCTCATAGCTGAATGATGGTGAAATACAGAGGGGGAAAAAACATAGGCCTGGTAGTTACTGGGCAAATGTAGTGTGTGGGAAAGAATTCGCAGAAAAACACTTTTGAACAAGTACAAGTGAATGAATTCCGAGCATTTATCATAGGTCTGTAATTTAAAAAAATGCATGTCGAAATAAAGTTAAAATGGTGCAACAGCAGGGAAAAAAACACAAACTGTCACTTTTTTTGGGGGGGGGGCTGAACCCCAAACCCCATGTGGTACATCCAGAAGCATTATCAAATGTACTGTAAGTGATGACATTCAAAACATTTGCTGCTATAACCTATGGTTGTGTTGAATATTATCACCAGATAAGCTTAGATAAGCTAATGTGAAATGGTAGTCTGTTGTCAGTGACTATTGGAACTCATTTCAGTAATGGATAGAACATCTTTTCTTTGGTTGGGTTACATTCTGATCATGAAGTAAAGTAGCTAAGCTGCTACTGTATAAAGAAGATATTCCCACAGGTGGACTCCATATCCAAGACTTTAATAAAGGGAATATACCGACATCTAGTGGACAGAAAACACTGCACGTACAGGGAGAGAATGTAAACCTCTTCACCACTCACGAGTTCCTACATCACACATTCCTACATTTTAGCTTAAGTTTGCTAACATTAGCTAAAATTTAGCAACCAAAAGCTTTTAGTCATGCCAGAACAAGTAAGGCACTGTTGAAAGTTGCAACACCCTCCCCCCAATTTTCTCAACTAAACCTTCATTTCAAGCTCAATATGTTAATGGGACAAATTTTTTTGACATTACATTGCCTAAATTAGAAGTGGAATTAGCAATTGCCCAAATGATGTTAAACATAACAAATGGTGCGGCCTGTTTACCGAGCAGTCTAGCTTCTGTAGAATGTTACACACGCAATCCACACAACTTTTTCACATAACTATTTTGATGTAACTATTCAATCGTTGTTGTTTTTTTACAGTAAATCTCACAAGAAAAGGGTGAAATAAAATATAAATCGGAGGCATGGAAAAATGAAAGACCTTCCCCAACCCTCCCCAAAAAATCTGATTACCTACCCTTTAGCAAAAAGAAAAAAAAAATACATAACCCTTCCCCTTTTCTGACCCCACCTCCCGCTAGTAATTTTTGTGCAGTCCCTAAGGCATAGCTGCAAAACCCCTGGGTGTTTAAATATACATACCTGAGTGCTAAATTCACACTGCAGCAGCACAACAGGAACCATCTAATGAGCTTTTTGTTATCTTATAAAAGAATGTACCTGCATGACATTTGAACTGAAACTGAATTTGGACACAATGCCCTCTATATAGCGTACTTTGTAGCTTTCATATTTCTGTGCAAAGGGAGGTGAAACAAGTGGAAGGCAGATGTTTATTTTTTTTTTAAATCAAAAATGCAAAGATCCCTTTCACAGCAGAACACAAGAAGGTTTATGGGAAGTATGATCTTAATTTAGAGAAATAGTTTGCATCACAGAGACTGCCAATCATCTCGACAATGGACTAATTCATCAGTGGTAATTGTACTAGGGCAATATTTAATTTGACAAAAATATTACCTTAAAAATGCTACACATAACACCTTTAACATTGTTAACATGAGAAAAACATCACTAACATAAAATGCACAAATATTTAATATTACTTTTCACACTGACACTGACAATGACCCCCCCCCCCTACAAATTATGTATGGAATATTATCTTTCTTTTATCACTCTATGTATCCACTCCATCCAATGGAGTTCTGCAAAAGTGCATTTCCTTTCTGAGGCTCACAGTGCCACCTAGTGTGTAAATGTGGTACTTCAGGGGGCGGATTGGAGGACAGTATAATTGTCTTCAGTGGGTTTTGGATAAATGAAGTGATAGAAAACTAAGAAAGATGTCATTCAGGCACAGTACAATCAGTTCCCCAGTGCTTTCACATTCTTCTTACACATTCTAAAAACCTTCTATTGTCTTTGCTTTTTTTTAACATCAGAATAAATATTTTCTGACAATAAATCCAAATATCAGCACTGCACAAATATTTGGAGAGAGTAGAAAGTATTTTGGATGGATTTCAGACCTGGGTACATTTTTCACAACAACATTTTTCCTGGTTATTTTTAACAGACTTAAGACGGGCATCAGAAACAGAAAAAATACAGGAGGGCCTCTTGAAGCAAAGGTATTATTTTCCCCAGATCTGTTAGGATCCAGTCTGTCTACTTCTTGATGACCTCTGTGTCCACATCTTCTGTGCGGGACACCACTTTTCCATCAACAATCTCCTCAATCACCACCTTTCTCCTCTGGGTTATAACTGGTTGAGCTGCAGACGAATTCAAAAGAAAATTGAATCTGTAGTACATTGCATTTTTACAAGCGACAAGCTAAAATTACAGCGGTGATGTAAACTTACCTTTGACTTGAGTCGTTTGTACAGTTGTGGTAATAGTTTTCCTAGAAGATAGACAAAAGTTATTTTTAATATAAATTTTTTTAGCATTCAAGACAGAGATAATACAAATGTTAAAAGAATAGTTTGACATTTTTGGGAAATGGGCTTTTTCGCTTTCTTGCCGAGAGTTAGATGAGAAGATCGATACCACTCTCATATTTGTATGCTAAATATGAAGCTACAGCCATTAGCCAGCTTAGCATGTGACAACGACAAAGGTAAAAAATGTCTACCAGCACCTCTAAAGCTCACTAACTAACACTATATCTTGTTTATTTATAATGGGTTAATTAGTGAGCTTTAAATGTGCTGTTTGACGGATTTTGTTACCTTTGGACAGGCTAGCTGTTTCCCCCGTTTCCAGTCTTTATGCTAAGCTAACGTCTCCTGACTGTAGCTTCATGTTTATTGTACATCTAACTCATCTACATCTAACTCTCAGCACAAAAGCAAATTAGAGTATTTCCAAAAATGTCAAACTATTCCTTTAATATGAGAACTCAGTCTACAGATCCATGTGAATTACATTTCCCCATATTTTACCTGCCTGCCTTAATCAAGTCCAGCTAACAGATAAATCACATGTCAAGTTGGACTTCCTGTGACAAACATCTCGCTAAAGAGTTCCCTTACGTTTGATCCTCTCCGTCCAACAGTCTTCTGTACTCAGCGATCTCCAGCTCCAGCCTGGTCTTAATGTCGAGCAGCACCTGGTAGTCTGTGGACTGCCTCTCGATGTCCGCCCTCATCTGGCCGAGCTCGCTCTCCAGGGCGTTGACCGTGGCCTGGAGCTGGTTCATCTGCAGGTTGTAGCTGGACTCTGTCTCTGCCAGCTGGCCCTCCAAGGCAGATTTCTGCACAGGGGAAATGACACAGGAGGAGAGTTTACTGAGCGCTAATTGCTGCTTTTCCCACTTAAGTTGCCTAAGGTGTAAAAAAGTGCGGCGGCAGTTACAAATGGTGACTGACAGGTTTACTGGCTGACTGACTATTTATAGTGTGTATAGTCAGACATGTTGTAAAATTTGTTGTTATGGTGTGTGTGTTTCACACATCAGCGATGACAGAGTTGGTGTTGAGCGACGCAACAGGTGAGACAGACTTATGTTGTATTGTGGTGGAAAATGATTGCATGAAAATGTGCATTGCAGCTTCTTCCAGTATGGACATATATATATATATGCATATATATATATATATGCATATATATATATATATATATATATATATGCATATATATATATTACCAGGCTGAGCTGGGACTGCAGCTCAATCTGCAGGCTCTGCATGGTCCTCTTGAGCTCGTTGATCTCACTTCGGGACGTCTGGAGGGTCTCTGTGCTGCTTGCGACCTGCTTGTTCAGGTCGTCAAACTGGAAGACATGAAATTGGACATGAAAATTGTCAAAAAGCTAATCAGGCTATTTGCTAATCACTTGATATTTAGGACACATCTTCAGTTAAATGCAGGCATGAGATGAGATGATATAAACAAGGTTTCATGAGGTTAAACGTATCGTCTCGCTCCCCTCACCTTGACCTTGTACCAGGCCTCCATTTCGCTGCGGTTCTTGTCAGCGATGCCCTCATACTGAGACCTGATCTCCTTCAGGATCCTGGTCAAGTCCTCCTTAGGCCCGCCGTCCACCTCCACGTTCACAGAGCTGGAAGTAACTTGGTCACGCAAGGCTGCAAGCTCCTTCAGGCGGGACAACAGAGTCAGAGGTCAGGTAAGGTCAAAGATAAAACCCACGTGAAAAGCAAAAGTAGGAATGAGACAGGAATCTAACCCTGAGACAAAGAGGACTGGACCACAGTTAAAGTGAGGCTACGTAACTTTTGAAAGACAAAATAAACATTCTTACTGATAAAAAAAAATGATGTGTTGAATTTATCAGCAATAAAACAAACCATTAGTCAATTCAGTACACTCAGGGGATTTGCTGCTACAGCCTTACTTGGTCTGGTATGACCAGTAGCTTACGGTGGCTAATGTTAGCTAAAGTTAGCAAATCATTTTTATTTTTTCCATTTGTTTCGTTTTGTCTATATTTCCGTCTCCATCTATTCCTATGTATTTTATGTCGCTACCTGTTTGTGTTTATGTACTGCTCCTTGCACCAGTAAACTTCAGTATGGATAGATATTGTGTAATTGATATTACTGACTTTTTTTTTACTCGTGCTGCTGTTCCACCACGTTTTAGAATTTACCATTATCCTGCAGTTGCCTCTTGTGGCCACGCTGGCCACTAGTTTTTTTTAACTAACATATCGACACAACATTTCTCAATATGAACCCTTATTGGATGTATTTATGTTTCTTTCATGCTGATTTAGAAGAGCTTTTTCAGCACCTCAGTAAATAAACAGACTATAATCAACTGACTATCATCTGAGGTCTCTTGTTATCAGATGAGTCATGGTTTTTTGGCAGAACCCTGGTGCCAGTGGCAGCACTTACTTTGAAGTACAAAACTTGAAGGCACAGCAGACAAGCCAAACAAGGTTTACATTACCTGTTGACTGTACAAGCAAAAGATAACAGACAGTTGACTAACGGTCTCGTGAAAAACTATGTTAATGCTGTTTTTACCCGTAGCAGTAAGACTTTCCAAAAACTATGATCGGAATGGCTCTGTCATATTTCCTTCTGGTTTAGATTGATAAGATTTATGTTTGGTTTTCCAGTGCAGAAATTGCTAACCACGAGGATAGTGAGGGGAATCGGGCACCTGATGGCGTGATACTCCTCGTAACAGCAGAACTCTCACCTCTGCGTGGTTCTTCTTCAGGTAGACCAGCTCCTCCTTCAGGCCCTCCACCTGCATCTCCAGGTTAGACCGGGCTATGGTCAGGTCATCCAAAACCTTGCGCAGTCCGGCGATGTCCGCCTCCACTGACATGCGCACTGCCTGCTCGTTCTCAAACCTGTCGAGGGAAAAGCACAGAAAAAGCACAAAAAAACAAAAAACAATTAAGGTGAAGCTCCACCAAAACCAGTCCCACCAGTTTTATCACTGTGTTGACAGTCACACCCCTGTGACAATAAGTCCACATAGACTGGAACTACTGAACCAACATGTGATGTAATGTTAAAATGCTGCAAGTTATTGCATCTTTCAAGTTCCAGACTTCTGCCATTGTGGATATATGCTAATTAGGTTTTTACCACATGGGGCTGATAACTTCTGACCTTAAAGTAACCTTTCCACTCACTTGATTCTGAAGTCCTCTGTTGCCAGCCTGGCATTGTCAATCTGCAGCATCAGCCTGGCATTGTCCTGCGTGGCAGCACTGATCTAAAACAAAAAAAAACAAAAGGCATTGTCAGTGGTTTCTTATCCACATGTAGTACAACCACAAAGGTGTGTTAATCATTATCTACAATGTGGGCTGGCAGTGCTTTGTTGATCAGCAGAATACATTGCTTATGCCTGACTTGCATTACACCGTAATTGCTTCATGGCATCAGACAATCATCACATTTGCTCACCAAGTGTTAAACATCTCTCTGCTTGTGGGTGGCAGTGAGACCACAAAATAAGAAAAAGAAGCGTTCCTTAAAAAAGTCTAGCTCCAACTAACTTGTTCTGTCTGACTTTAGCTGGCACATGCACATATCTCCTGTACGTTGTTCCTGATAGTTTATGAGAACTGAGAATCACACTGCTGACTTTCAATTAGTGAGCCAGCACACAGTATGTTAATGAGGACTCATTGTGGTGGGAAAATATGTAATACGAAATAAAAGGTTTTATTATACGGGTTGGATTCTAATCTGCGGAGGATAAACCCACCTTAAACTCTGTTCTCCCACCTTCGTGGTGCACTCTCTCAAGTCAAGTTCTATGAGGATGGCGTTTTAACATCATACAAATGAGTAAATTATGAATCTTTATTTGGGGGGTTGTTTTTAGGTCGTAGTTTAACGACATTTTTTTTAATTATATCCCAAATTTTTAGGTTATCATTATATTATTACATTTTTAACATTATTTTACAGTCGTAAAATAGAGGTAATTTAATTAAAGTCATCTCTTTCTGAGACTGTGGGGAGGGGGGAAGCGTACCTTTTTGCACAGGTCGTCGATGATCGCCTTATACTTGCTGTAGTCCCTGACTGTGGGGGTCTGATTCTCGTACCACTCGCGGATTTGACGCTCCAGCTGCGAATTGGCGGACTCCAGGGAGCGCACCTTTTCCAGGTAGGCGGCCAGGCGGTCATTGAGGTTCTGCATGGTCACTTTCTCGCTGCCTGAAACGGACAAACTGCTGCTGTTACCTCCGGCACCGCCGAGCGCATCTGCCAGGTCAAAGCCGGCACCAATGCCGTCGGAGGCGTAGGACACCCGGACGTTTCTACCGGCGCCATGGACGCTCGTAGCCCGCCTGGAGCCTGACATTGTGGGCAAAGAGCTCAGGGACAGGGAGGATAATCCAGAGCGGAATGGAGTGTACATGGTGTTATGACTCAGGTGCAGCTTTCATTAAAACTTATCAAAACCCCAAGAGTGATGCGCAGGAGATGGTGCTGAGGTGGCGCGGAGGCTGGATTTTATACCTTCCTCCCTGGAGGTGGGCGCGGCTGAACAGGTAGGTGGAAAGGTGCTGCTGGCCGCCATCACGGGTGTGACCACACAGGGCGTGGTGGGCTGGCGTTCAGGTTTACTGCCCGCAAAATATAGGCCTAACGGCTGTTGGCATTTCAGTTGAGGCGAGTTAGGCGTGCGAGGCGTTGTTCATTCAAGTTGTCACCTTTAATTAAGCCTGTCTGATACACTTAATCTCAGGTGGAAACAGAGGATTAACACAGGCAGTCTGTGGCTAATTTCTCCCAACCTTCAACAATAATGTCACCCATAAATGTGTTATCAAAAACTTAAGTTAATAGGACCATGTGTCAGTGTAATTGTACTTTTGTAATTAAGCTATTGTTAAACTGACAGCTGACTGTTTTTGAGATTACTTTAATCAGAACATGACATGACATGGTCTTATTTGTTGTAGGTACAATTCTCAGAGATCCCTTCAGTTAATTGCTTAGAAAACGTATTTGTTCCAGTGTTTTGCTGCCTCTGGCTGCTGCTGCTGTTGCATAAGCTTTTGTCATTCACTGGCCTTGTGTACAAGGGATTTTAAGATGGCCTTTGCTGATACTGAATCCAGGTTTTCACACACCTGCAATCACTTTTGCAAAGATACATTTTCCTGATCAGCTGTCAGCACAGTGCTGCTGATATCTGAGGACGTCTCTCGTCATATCAAAATGATGTTGCCTTCTATGTACAGTATTTCTTATTAGTGAAATAGTTCAATAGTTTTCTGACCTTTCCAGCATAAATGAACTTTCTAACCAAAATCTGAACTATATCAGTGCTTCTTGCACAACCCTCGTTTACAAAAAAAAAGACAGAGGGCTGCAATTCCCCTTCAGTTAATAATAATTCCATGCCATGTTGTGGTTTGATGATATCCAGGCAGGTCTGTGTTGGCCAGTCTGTCAGCATGTTTTAATTCAAGTGACCTCAACACGCAATAGGTGTATCGCAGAAGCTAGTCACAAAAAACACAAGCATGTTATCTGATTCCCCAGTGGCAGATGCACAAGACTGGGATGTTTTATTGGGATGCAGGCTGACTGACTGCAGCAGTGTTTTGATGTTCACAAATATGACGTTACACTCAAAATGTTTAGGAATCCTTCCCTTTCTGTCTGCTAACAGGCTTGTAATGCCTATCCACTGTGCAAGAAATGTGGAGGTAAAAGTTGATCTTGGCAGCCATGGTGGGATACTCCTGGATAAGGAAACGGTATTAACAACTGTTAAACTGTTCTATTTTTCATAACAGCTGCCAAGCAGCCTTGTTTTACATACTGACAATCTCTCCGAAACTGACTAGGCTCCAATTCTCATGAAGTTTGCCCTCATAACTGCTGACATATATAAAACATGTCCACATAATCACTGAAATTATTTGTAATTACCAGTGTGGACCATGTGAAATGGATCAATTAGAAGTGATTATCAGGTGTTATACTGTAGTTAATAGGTTGACTCGCGGGTGCTGCCCTTTAATCAGGTGTCCTTAAACTGTGCTTTTTTTTTTTAACTGTTTCTTTTTTGGCTACCTTTCACTTTGCTTACAGTATGAGAAATTTAGGAAACCTCCAGCAAACCAGTCTTCCGAGGCAATGTTGACTCACATTTATCTGTAAGCATTTCTTAAGAACTGATTTAAGTACTGACATGTAAACGCCCCTTAAGTCAAACAGAAAAGTAATCAAATAAGCTTCTTTTATATACCGGAAATCTTAGCAGGGGCTAACGCCCAACAACACAGAGGCTTAAACTAGATTTAAACTGACGAAGGAGATTAAACTAAGGAGAGTTAGCATTAGAACAGAACATTATTTTACACTATGGATAGACTAACTCAGGAGCTGAAACTAGGGTTTAAATAACACATGAGCTTAAAGTTGCTATAATCAGTATTGTCATATTTATAATGGATCAGATGACTATTTGTAATGTGACAGGGGTCACTTGTAGTGACAAATCCAGAGAGAATTATTACACAACCCTGCAGTTCCCCTCAGTTCTACAGACCGTTTTAGTGACTTTCAGCTCATTGTTTTGGTTTAACAGCCACAACTTTACTGTTTTTAATCACAGTCGCCACTGTCATCAGCAACAGAGCAAGCAGCTGTTTTCAGAAAAAAAACCCTCTGATAAACCTACCTAAATCCTACCTGCCCAGGACCAAATGGCAGACAAAGGTAGTGTCTAGCTGGTGAACATAGTTTAGCATCTAGCAACTAAAGAGAAAAACATTTTTCTCAGGAGTTTGTGGGGACCAAAACAGAGCTAAAAGAAATATTGGACTTTCCTTCGTCAAGTGGCCAGAAATATGATTCCAAATTAATGCTAATTTTGCTCCGTATCCGGACCAACTCTTTTCTAAAATGTTCAAAATATCAACTTTATGACATGCTATTATATCAATGTTGTGTTTACAGCTTGCTGTACTGTCCCCAAGTGGCCAAAAAACCAATTAATGCAGGTTTAAACTTGATCTTGAAGATTAGTAACTAAACTAAGAACTAAAGGATTTTTTAAATTAGGGTTACACTGACAAAGGACATTACACCAGGATTAACAGTCAACCTTAAACTAGGGTTATAATGACACGGTTAAAACAAAGGTAAGACCAAAACTGCAGCTTAAACTAGGGATTTGAGTTGTTTCCAGGTTGTGGAATAAAAGCCTGTGGGCGTAGCTCTGTCAGTGGTGAATTTTTCAACAAAATTCACAATCACAGTTTGAGACATGATTTCTAAATAAATAAGAGACAGAATTAAGTCAGGCTCTGCAAGAGTTAGTACAACACAGAAGCTAAAATTGAGGTTAGACCAATATATTGGTTTTTCAAGATATGTATAGTGTCAGACCAATATTAGCCTTTTGTTTGTCCATGTCTTTCTGTGAGATTAATGTCATTCTATTTTGTTTTTATGGCAGAGTTTCTAATGCATTTTGTGGTTTGTCCATTTTGTCAAATTTTTCCCTCTAGTGGCTACATTCAGAAAACTGTGTAAACACTCTGCCAACCTCTGCTTATGCGTATTTAGATTGAGATTTGACCACCTGGCTTGCTGAAAGCAAAACTTAAAGTAAAACTGACAAAGTGGCAAGTTTCGAATGCAACAAGTTCAATTAACCCCTGCGTCCTTACACTAAACTGTCCTGATTGGAATGGAATGGAATGGAATGTCGGACCTAAATCACTCAACTAAGGGCACTAACATAAACATCACCTGGCTGAACTTCAGTGAGGTTGGAATGCTAATAGTGAAAAAGGTTAGAAATGGTAACTTTTTTTTGGACAGATTTATGCAGCATTTAACAGTATTTTCTTTGCTCATTTAGTTTATTCAAACAATATTTTATATAAAAGAATACAAAAGAAATCACTCCTTTAGTAATTTCGTTTGCATAAGAACTGGTTAAACTATAGATATAAAATAAAATATCATATGTGATGTTGAACTAGAATCACCGCCCCGCGGACGTATGCCTCCGCCAACCAGTCGAGTTGCAGTTTACATCCATGTCTGTCCAGACTCATAATATATGTAGTGAATACTTGGAAGGAATTGAATAAAAAGGTATAAAGTGTATTTTTTGGCTAAATGAAGGTTATCATTATATTGATGATACATATGTATGATTCCAGTGAATATACAATGTTGAACTGATTAATGAAGGATTATTATAGATGTATTGGCTGAACAGGTACACATGTACTTGATCACTATGTAAAGCTGGATTCTTATAGAGTATAGCTACACAAAATGTGGGGCTTTTGTTTTCTCCTGGTATTTTTAGATGCAAAGCCTCTCTATGAGCTGCAGGCGAAACTCACTTAGCTAGGCGCGCTCCAATACGTGGAAAAAAGTGTTTTTCCAGGACGTTATGATGTCACAGTGAAGTTGACCTAATTTCTTCGTTGTATCCCATTAAACATCTGTGTGGAATGTTCTCATAATTAGCGCATCAATTCTTGAGTTATGGCCAAAAACGTGTTTATCAAGGTCATTTTGAGGTCACGGTGACCTCTACCTTTGAGTCAAAAGTGTCACCAAGTCATTGCCCGACCAACTGTGAATTATGGTCATCAATTATTTTGTTATGGCCAAAACATGGTTTGTGAGGTCAAAGTGACCTTTGACCATAGACAATCAAATTCTAAACAGTTCATCCTTGAGTCCAAGTGGACGTTTGTGCCAAATTTGAAGAAATTCCGGTCGGACAACCCGAAAACATGATGCGGTGGCATAAAAATCATAGCTTAAAGGGACAGTTCACCCCAAAATCAAAAATACATATTTTTCCTCTTACCTGTAGTGCCATTTTGCCGAGATATCGGCCGTAAAGATGTCTGCCTTTTTTTTTTGGAATATAATGGAACTGTATGGCACTCGGCTTGTGGTGCTCAAGAGAGAAGAGAGAGAAGGTAGGAGAAGAGAATCACTTGTTAGTGGCGGGCTGTTCTGGGAATGTAATTTGGGTTCATCATGTTGTCACATTATCACGCGTTGGCTGGATAGATCAAACAAAGAAGCGCCTCTTCTCAGTTGACCTCGTCACCTTACCAGACATACCCACACCCGATCCACCAGCCCCTGTGCTGACCCCACCAACTGCCAGTAACAGCATCGAGTACACGGCCCTGACTTGTTCAGCTGTTGGAAATATTTGCCCATCCTTGTTCTACATAACACTGAATGACAGCTAAGTGTGGCACTCCTAACGTAATTGTTTTGTGTGGAGCAAGTATTGTGTAACTTTGAGGTGCTTTGTAAAGTGTCAAACAAATTATGACGAGGATAATAGTTTTTCGGGCCCTGTCGCAGTACTACTTTGAATATAATGCAAATATTTAATGATACTGACTTCAATGTAATTTTTTAGAATTCTCTCAGGCTATGTATACAACTAGCAATTTACCCAAAATGTGAAACTCTTACTTATTGTTATTGGTCATGTAGGCTTTGTTTTTCTGTTGCTTTTTCTTGCTGTGGTCCCTCATTATGATGTAAGAACCAGAGTGGGATGGCACAAACCAGGATTCATGATGTTCTCTACGTGGTGGAATTTCCAACCAGCTTCAATCAGGAGGAGCCACCCTGCCCGGTTCATGCATGTGTGTGAAGAATCGAGCTGTTCCCTTCATTACATAGTTGCCTTCAAAGGATTGTTTTTTTCATCTGTCATAGCTGTCTTCTAGACCATTAACTATGAAATGTATGGAATGAGGTGTGTCTTTTAGTCTCTTAACACAGCCGCTACATAATTGTTCATTACCACTGGTATGATCAGCATCAAACTCGAAAGTGTGGACGTTTTTAGCTGAAAATGTGCACATTCTGATGCTGATACAGTCTGAGCTACATTAGGATGGGCCTGTTGATTGACTGGTGTGTGTCTGTAAAGTGACTGTGTGAATAAACCATTAGAAACTGCCCCAGACCAAAAGTAGTACACATACTTTTGGCCATAGCGTACCTATCTCATGACGCATGGGCATACCTATGACCAATCACTGATCCCCATTGTTTGTCCGGGGCACTCCTTCTCCTTTTTTTTCCTTCTGAATGATTTGACTTGATTATTTAAGTTTTATTTTTCTCAAAATACACAGAGTTTACAAGAGGGAGTTTGTTCCAGTGTCTGGATCCTCTCTACTCTATGTTCCATTCCACAGTCTATACAACTACCTTCATAAAAAGTTTTTGAAATTAGAGATAGATTTGGATTAATATTGATGAGATGATAGCAGCCTGAAAAATAGCTAATGATAAATCTAGTCAGTCAGTTAAGTATAGCGTGACTTAATTATTTTAACTTTCATTTTTTTTAAAACGTGTATACATGTAAATAGTTACGTTATGCGACATCTAGCGACTTTTCGAGCAGGCTTGAGTTACTTTCCATTGAAAATAGTTGGCAACCTCTGAGCGAGTCAGTAACTGTGTCTGTCTGCCGTTTGGTGTTAGGAAAGTAGCAGTGGGTTTATCGTAGCTTTTTTTTGCTTAAAACTAAATGAGGCTGATGAGCAGGGACGTGCACGGACGTTTTGAGGGGCTAAATGGAACGGGAAATGCTATCATTCTTTTCAATCCAGTTCCATTTTATTTCTTTAGTGCTTTAACAAAGAAACTCTACCTCACTCTTTGGTCTGGAAAGACACACTTTAGTGTAGTCAGTTGAATTTTCATGGACGTGATGCTGACAGTGGCTTGACTCAATGATTCCTGGTGAAGCCCAGGAATGAGACTGGATTAGGCTATATCTAGTTTTGTATGTGAAAATATGTCCCAGAATACATAACAATTACAAAATGTCATATAGGATTTCATGAACATATTTTTTGGCCTTACCATCCCATATTTCACTATAGCTATTAGAAGTATTTTATTTTATGGGCAGGCTCTCCAATGCTCTCTGAACCGGAGCTTTTGGGGTTAACAGAAAAGCACTCTCTTTAACATTATGTTTAAGATTAAACTCATTCACAATACTATGCACAGATATAATAAACTGCGTGTTTATCATTGATTGAAATATTCATTTTTAGTTAGTTATTAGCTTACTTCCAACTTCTGAGAAAATAGGCCTACTTGACATTAAATTAATTATGCAATTATTATTGCTTGACATTTCTGCATCGTAATGCTTCACCCGCTGGCCTGTTGATAGTCTGAATCCAGCTCTACAAAGTTGCACTCCCCTTAGCTGCCTCCCTCAGCACATTCTCTCTCAAGGTTAGACTGTCTATATGTAAACCAGCTAGCTAGCTAGCTAAGCTTGGTTCATGTGATAGCATAATATAAGGCAATATTGCGCGACGTGATGCAAAGATGCGTATTGTTTGGAAGCATATGTGAAGATTTTTATTCATAGGGCATCCCTTTGGTTATAGCCCGCCTTTATGAACGTACTTGCTGATGAAAGCGGTGAGATTGAACTAAAGTAAAGTAAAAAACTAAAGTAAACAGTAAAGTTTAGGGCCGGAAAACCAAAACAATGAGCTGAAAGATGCTAAAACTGTCCATAGAGCTGAGGGAAACTGTAGAGTTGGCTGATAATTTCACTGTTGCTTTGTCACCACGAGCAACCCCTTTCACATTACACATACTTATTTGACCCATTGTTGAAATAAAAATATTTATTAGTGCAGCTTTAAATGATACAATGATTAAAGTGATTATTTTCATTTTAAGCATAAATAATGAGCACTTGAATGGGCGCTTGACAGGTATAAATAAGTCCTGAGGGTCGCAGGTTGAGTTATGTGGTATTCTTAAGACCTTCTGTTATTATAAAAGCACATGAAACATGCTTTAGCTGAACATAGCCCCTACAGCAAAGTCTGGTAAAGAGTTTATGTGAAGATAATCCCTTCTGCGGTTTTGTATTTAAACCACAATACCTTCCAATCCAGAACTCAAGTGGCTTGCGTAATGATATCATGTACAGACAAAAACCTCCTGGCAGTTTGTTTTATAATTGTTAAATATTGTTTGAGAATGGATCAAAGCTATTGTATGTTTTTATAACAGGTGTTTCTTTTTTTTTTTTTGTCTGTCAAACACCTTTAGTAAAAGGCTTCTTGTGCAAAAACTGAGGGATCACATGAGAAACAATCAAAGAGCTCCTAAGCGCCCAGGGGAACAGAGGCAGAGGAATGTAAAGTCACAGAGGTGAGGTACATGAGGGAGCTATTAAGACTGTTCAGTGTGAAAGCCGTAATCTGAGGCTGACTTGTTTATTTTCATTGTCTTGTAGCCAGTGTTCACCTCTAAAGCCTTCACCTCTGCTCCTGAAATTTGACTAACAAGTCACTACCTGCTTTTCCCTGTAACCCTCAGTTACGTGATACCTCTGACAAAACACTCCTGCAAATGTCGTGCGACGAAGGCTTTTTCTTGGATCTTTGTGGGAGCAACATGACAACTAAAAACAGGCTTGGTGGCATTGTAGTCACAGTAGAAATCATCTGTCCCAGATACTTAGAACAAAGCTGCCCGCAACGCCCTGACAGGTGTCGTTTTCCAGGATTTTAACTAACGACATTAATAATCGCCGTCATCGTCATCCCTGTTCTCTTGCCAACAGGATTCCACGCTGCTGAGAGGGTGTGGGAGTGTGATGACGGTAAGTGTCCTGGCAGTTCTGTCTGGCACTGTTTGGTTAGTCAGCATGCTTTGTGTGTGTGTGTGTGTGTGTGTGTGTGTGTTTAATTATTAAAATTGCCAGTAACATTTTTCCCTCTTCCCACCACATTTTCCGGTTTTACTGTCCTATAATGGACATTTTCTCCCTCTCTCTCTTTATCTGTCACTCTTTCACTCTCTATCAATCCATCTCTCTCTGTCTCTTTCTCTTTATGACCATACAGATGGATGACAACCACAACCCTGACAAACTGTCAGCAAAACCACATGAGAAAGTCAGCTGGCTGCTACCCCTCTGTCGTTTCTCTGTGGAAAGAATAGAAGTCTAGGCAGACAGCATTTGTACAATGGTTGTAGCAGATAGAAGTGTGCGGTCAGTCTGTATTAATGATCCCCACATCCTGCCTATTAGCAAAGCAGGCTTGTTTACCCAAGGGAGAAGTCATCTGATCCTCAGATACAGTATTTGCAAATTTACAAAAGTGGCTCCTGGAAGACAAATTAGACACACATTAATTAAGATTAAAATGAGTTTATCCTAACAGTGAAACCCTATATCACGACAGATTCAGATCTAACTGTACCATTCACACTTAGGCTATGGATAAAAAAACTGCATTTTTGTAAACTGATCATACTTTAAAGTATACAGTAGGCTTTTCTTTTTGTAATGTGAGCAAATCATTGAAGTGAGACTATTTAACCTTTGAAAGAAGTAAATATATTCTTCCTATATTCTTTCCTATCAAAAGTTAAATTGGTCTAGTAAGACCAGTAGCATATGGTGGCTAATGTTAGCAAACTTAAGATGAATGTTGCTGTGACAATACTAGTTAGTTTACTGACTTCACGACTCATTTCTCTACTAATGCCCATGCGTTAACACCAGTATTTAAAAAGCTGAAATCTTTGTGGCAGTAAATCCACACAAATCTTTTTTTACGAGTTAAACTTTGGTGAACCACAAATTTGCACTGTTGACCAATCGCAAGCCGTCTTGCCAGTGACCTTTGAGATAGGATAGAGCCGGAGGGTCCAAAATGGAGGAAGCTTTTATAAATTATTATTATTTCTACACCAACCGCACTTCATTCAACACCCCAAGACACCATCACTGTTATGGGTTACGATCTAAGGACCCAAAAGCGGAACACAGCGAGGTGGAGAGTCGAATAGTTGGTTTTAACAGTTTTTATTTGTACACCAGTATAGGTCGCTGAGCGCTCTTCCAGAGCGGGCGGAACAGGTGTAGTTCGCTGGGGACAGGTGCGCAGTCTACTGACACAGTCTGTGGAGCACCGGCTGGGTTCCAAGGGGCGTAGGCGCTGAGCAGGGCTTCTGGATATGGCTTGGGTAGCGTGGCTGGTAGAGCAGGGAAGCGGCGTTGCAGAGATCAGGGAACACTCGGTGGGGAGTGACTCTGTGGCAGAGACAGACAGGGTTACACGAGATATAACAATAACGCGTAACAAACTTAAACTTAACTGAGTCGAGAAGAGAGCCGTGGCGAAAGGTGTCGTACGGAGACGATCTGGCGCTGGTTGTGAGGTAGAGCCAGGTAGATATACTATGGAGACCGATTGGATGATGAACTTCAGGTGTGCCGGTGATGCGCAGCAGGAGGGAAAACCAGGGAACCCCGCCCAGGCCGGTACACACACACACACACACACACACACACACACACAGTGACAAACAGAGGACTGACAAGGAACACCAGGAGAAGAGAGCACACTAGAGTACACAAGGATAGGGAAAGCAATGTGGCTAACTATGACAATCACTGCATATCTGTCACACCGCACCTTTACTGCACTTTTGCTGCTGATGTTTTTTGCACCCTCAGAAGTTGTATTTTATCGTTTTATCGCTTATAGTTTATTTTCTTATCTCATTCCTGTCTTATTTATTCTTTGTAAATATGTGTGAAGTCTTAAACACAAACGCACCATTTGAGGTTGATGCAACTGCAAATTCGTTGTGCTTGCACAATGACAATAAAGTTATTGAACTTGAAATTATTAACTGTGTTGCACCATCCACTTTTATTTAACCTCCTCTGCTGGATTATAAACTATTAATGAGACAGGAGTCAATGTCACAAATATGTCTCTTTAATAAACTGCCTGAACTTATTGTGATGATAGAGACTTACCTAGCTAGCTTTCTTACTGATGGTTATCAAGGTTGGTGGCTTGGAGAACTATTCTGACTCAGCTTGCTAAAATGTCAGCAGTTAGCTCGTCAGCTGATTCAACAAACTAGCCCTGCTAGTCCATTACGTCACTAAGCTTCTAGCACCACCTTTTTCACAAAGATGCACAGATAGACTTTGCTATGACATTTTCTGGTGTGACCAGACCATTAAGCTGCATTTAGCATGTGATTTCCACTTGCAGCCACAGTGGCCACTGTTCAGCAAGTTACATAGTCTCATGTAAGCAGTATCAGAAAGCATCAATAACTTAAAGCTCCCCTCCAGACACATTTTAAAGTATGTAAAAATACTCCGCTATGATTAATATTTTGTTTAACATGGTCATCCCACATAAAAAGTAAAAAGAAACTGGAAGCACATCTACTCTTTCTCCCTCATTGAGAAATTCTGGATCTCTGAATGCCCCGCCCACCACCGCTGCGTGTTAGGCTGACCGGTGTCGGTGAGAGCATGGATGTGGGTGAGAGACATACATCCATGGTGAGAGAGCGGTGCGCGTCAAGATTTGCTAGAGTTAGAGGAAACATACCGTACATGTTTGAGCCTCAGTCAGACCCAGATGAGGAGTCTATTGTGCACCAAAATCGGCGACTAGCAGACTTATCAGAATGGTAAATGTAGTTAGCATCTTTTATTTGTTTATGTTGTTTGTTAGTTTGTAACTGGCAGTGGCTGACACAGTGTCAGTGGTTGTGAAACATACAATAATATCTGCTACGATGTTACAGTGTGTTCACATTGTTATTACGTAACGTTAGTAGATAGTGGAAGGAAGCTCCAGGGTCCGGTTACATCCAAAAAACTGTACACTCTACCACGTTTGCTGGATTGGCTTTTGAATTTGTGACGTCCCAAATCTAGCTTGAATCTCAGATTTTAGGGAAGTGTACAGACACTTCAGCAGAGGAAATGAAAACACCTCTCTAGAGACAAACTTTGCACAGATACAAGTCAGTAAAGTCAAGGTCTGACATTTTAGGGGACATAAACATAAGAAAAACACATTTTTGAGTGGAGGGGTACTTTAAAATTTAGTTGTTGTTGTTGTATGGTGTTATTCTGTGCTTTAAAAATGACCTGTCAATCAGTTGGGGAACACCAAACACCGTTTGTTTACATTTGGATCACAAAGTACCCAATGGAATCTTTATACCACACCCCTAACCTAACCAAACATACATCTTCTTAGCATAACACCTTAAATATTTTCAATACAATATTGATGTCTGTGACAATGCTATACAGTCTGTCTGCTGGTTGTAGAAGATAGCTATGAAAATATATTAAAATTCCAGAAGCACTAAAGCCATAATGTGTCTCTGCCGAAATGCAGGGCTGTAGTTGTGGTATATCATTGTATCCAATGATATAATGAAGCCACATTATGATATTTAGAAGATGAAACCTTTGGCCCAGACAGACACAAACACTCTGTTATTCTCTAAAACCAGCCAATACTGTTGAGCAATATCTAACTCTGCACAAAGTGTGTATTACATGACTTCAGTGCAGTTTCCCATTAATTATAGAACATGGAACGGTAACCTCTTATTAAAGCACCACTCAAATCCACACATACACTCACACACAGGTCCTGTCACTGCATCTCCCTGAACATTCCCTCCACAGCTTGTGTTGCTGCCTGTTTGAAAGCAGCTCAGTAATCCTGGATCAGAGAATACAAAGGGCCCCAGAGTGCTGGTGATGTAAGCACTGTGTCCAGTCAGTGCTTACCCCACTGCTCTCCCCTCTCCCACATGCTGCCTCGGGGGTGTGGTGGGACAGAGAGGAACATCCCCGTCGTGGCTGACCCTGAAGACTACAGACTGACACACAAACAGCGATACTGGCAGGCTAATGGCAGCCTGTCTGCTCGGTCTCAGGGGCCTGCTGCTGCTGATGACCTGGGACACAGTGGGGAAGGAGAACGTGTTGACCAGCTCGCTGTAGAGGAATGTGGCTAAGCTGTGGGGTGTGGTGGATCGGCTCAGTGTGACCAGGTGAACAGACGGAGGGACTTTTGCTGCCTCGTTACTACACTTAGTGTGCTTTATTCTGTGGAAGGCCACGTTGTCTCAGGTGAGTATCGCTGGGTAAACATTTACCTAGTAAACGCCTCTGGCACTGTGTGATCTCAAATGGGTGGCAGACTGTTGCTGTGAAAGTTGGAACTTCATAACTCTGTGTATGCATTTTGCAAGCAACATAGTAAGTCTGTCAGTCGCGTACTCGGAATGCTTGGGCTCTCAGCTGTGTTGTCTCATTTGACTGTATGGAAATATCAGCGGCTCGTGTTGTGTGTCTGTAAACATTTGGGTGTGCACTCTCTCAGGTCTTCATGGACTTGCTGCAGGACTCCAGTCACAACATGTGGGGTCTGAACACCCGCTTGAAGGGCTTCCTGGAGCAGGTGAACAGGCTGCAGGAGGCCAACCGGCGTCTGGAGGCTCAGATAGCTGACTGGGGCGTCAGGAGCACCTCGCGCTCCCGGGACTGGTCCCAGCAGGAACAGACTGTCAAGGAGCTCCGTGCTCAGGTCAGGCTCAGAGATTTTTAGCTATCAGGTGATCGTTTGAAATCACTCAGACTATTAAAAATTGTTAGAAATTGCACAGCTGCTTGATAGACAAAGATGTCATAGTGTTGCAGATGTGCCACAGTCTTATTTCCACTCAGGCTTTATGATTATGCTCAGATTATGCTCCATTACATCAGCTCAAGGCCATGTTGGCTGGCAGACAACAGGAGCAGGTGTGTATAATCAGACAGCAATGAGTCAAAACAGAGACATGGCCGATTACTAGTTGATGACAACTGCATGCAACATCATGTGAACAGCTTCAAATACATGTTCACTTAAAGACCAGGTAAAGTGGCTTAAGGGCAGCGGTGCCACCGCCCCAGTACTGGCTGTGATACACAGCGGTTTCATTGATTTAAACCATCATGTAACAACAACTTTTTTACACTCATAAAGTTGTTGTTGACAGCTGACAGTGTATGGTGGCTAAACATGGGTCTGAGTCTATAAACGTTGCTGCTGATCATTTTCATGTTGTTGCTCCAGGCGGTTAGGAGAATCAGCAGCCTCTTCTTGATATATGAAAACCTTTTCAAAACCAACTGGATACTGAAACTCATTTGTCATCAAGCTAAAAGAAACGTATTATCTTAGTTCTGTGAAAGTGGACATTCTGGAGAAACACTGATTTGAACCAAGAGCAGTGAAATGCTTATTTTAGTGATGTTTAAAAATGGGTAAAATACTGTAGATAAGTACTTTGAAGGACCTATGTTTTGAAAAATCACAAGACAATTTTTCACTGGAGAAATCCATAAGCAACCAAAATGTAAGTGCTTAAATTGTATATAAGTCCACGAGGTGAGAGATTACTCCGCATCAAACGAATTTGCAGAGGATTAGAAGCAAATATGTGTGTCATTACGCCTGGATCACAGCCAGAGAGACACAGCAAGAACGTTGCTGTCACGTACAGAAAGAATGCGGAACTCTTTATTGCTTTAAAGGCCATTCCACTTGCAGTAGTAGACCATTGACGCCAACCGGTCTGGTGATCTCACTTGACTTGACTTGATGGTTTTCAACTGCTCCTTGGTTTTAGTGTCACTTTGTGCACGAGTAGGTGTCACTGACATTTTAATGACTCCCTTGTTTCTCGTTGCATACCGCGTCATCCAGCTCGTCTCCAAAGTTTGGCTGATGTTCCCATGACTGTGACAGGCACAAGAGCAAACTCTGCCAGTGGCGTTGTTCACTGATCCAGGGAATGTTTTCATGTTAACATATGGGATTACTTTGCTATTAATCTTCTTAAGAACTGCTCATATTATCTTGTTATTTACAGCACAGACTTAATGATGAGCTAGTAAGACATTAAGTAGGAGATCTTGTCAGTATACTGATTCATCTCACAGGGGCTCAAAAATGGGGAGGTACTGAAACATAATGAGTGTATTATAATGTTTATGGTATAAATGTTATGAAATATTCCATGTTATTTTTGGCTTTCCTTCAACATGGGTGTGTCTTGATCTGAACGTGTTGAACTTATAAGACAACAAAGGGAATGAGGGTGTGTTAACATTTTCATGTTTATAATAAAGGGCAAGGAGCCACCTTTTTGTACTTCCTCCATTGGAACTTAAGAATTCTTTTATCCAGACAGCTTAGCCTGAACAGTGAGAATCATTTGAAACTGAAGAAATTGTACATTTTTGTCATTTATACACAAGCCTCTGTACAATTTAGCCACTACTAATGCTAAACAAATAAATAAGTGTTGGCTGTGTTGTGTAAGATGCTGGCTTTAGTCCATGTACGGTGTGTGTACATGTACGTACAGCACTGATTGACTTTTTGAGCCCAGAGGTGAGGTGAGGAGAGGTGAGGACATTTGAACATAAGTACTTGTTACATATTCAATTTCAGTTTCCCCAACAATTCAAAGAGCATTTGCAACAGTCAATTTGATGTGCTATAAACCACACTAATTATTACTCAAATACATGTTTTCAACCTGATTATTTCAATGTTTTATAAAAAACGAACAAGTTGTTATTTCAGTTACATTCACTAGACTGCACCGGGACATGCACGTCAGGCATGTATTCTTGATATATTACTGTGATTCAAATTTTTCAAAAATACTCTCCTAAGGATCTCAGCTCATGACACTCCGTGAATACATGATTTTAATACAAAAGTTGTGGTTTGTGCAAAAAGCTTTTTTGTGAGTGGAGGAATTTAGCGAGATGCAGCTATCCCTGGTCTCCGCTACTCCTGTCATCAAAGAAAGTTAATTTGGCAGTCAGATGTGCTGAGGCTTAATGTAGGACACCATAGTAATTCATAATAAAAAAGGAGACCAAAGACTGAACAGGTTTGTCTTGGTGGGTGGCTAGCTTGTTTACGCATGAGATCTAAATGCAAATAGGATTTACTTCATTGCCAAAGACTGAATTTGGTTTTCCACTTTCCAGAATGACTAAACTGACCCTCATTCATCAGGAAAATGTGCACCTCCCCTTTAAGCTAATGAGCCAGTATTAGGTTCGTTTTGGTCCACACAATATAGTCTAACTGTGATTAGATTTGCAAGCTTGAATCACCTAAACAGGAAATGGACAGATTGACTGAATAGTTTGTCCAGATATGTCCAATAGAAAAGTCGCCAACTCATTTCTTACAGGACAAATATTGTATTTTGTGTATGAGCATCAAAACATACTATTGTATAAAAAGGAGATACGTAATCATAACTGATATAAAGGTTATTCCTCCCGTAGGCCTTTTTCACAGAAGACATATCGACCTGTCACAGTGGGAAAAGCACAGGTGTAAATAATAAAATGAATGATGGCTGAATTCCATTTAGCTGCTCCAGTTTCAGGGTCCTGGTATTGTGCATGCTGGCTCACTGTCACACTGTCATGGCTTACTGTAACAACTGAATAGAACAGAGCCATCATTACTGTCAGTAGCAACACCTGTGCTTTTGCTACTATGACAAGTCCTCTCCCAAATACCTCAGCACAAACTAACTTCACCAACAAAAAAGTCACTCTGACAGCTGTAGAATTGCATTTGAATTGTTTTTGCACATTCCTTACTCTAATCTTATGTCACTGTATTTTTTTTTGTTTTTGACAGGTTGGTAAACTACTGATGGAGAATGCCCAGCTGGCATTGCAGTCTGACAGCATGAAGTCCAGAGCTGCTGCCATCCAGGCCAGGTCAGCTGTTTTTGGCTGTAGTTTTCCTGAAAAGTCTAACACCCCTTTCCCTTGATCAATACAGTCTAGGGCTTATTGATTAGTAAGTATTGATTATTAAGCATGAGATCGCATCCCATAAACATATTATACTCATTCATACAGTTTATGTCCAAAGTGATCAGGTACAGAGGAGAAAAATACAGTTTTTTTTGTATCTTAATTGGTTATTGCTGGCCCATAAAACACAGTATACTAAGCATAGGTGTAGAATAACTACCAAACACTTCCTGTTTTCATCCTGCTGCAATGCTTTTCCAGTCTTCTGTTATCTAACTCAGGCCAGTTCCCGCTCCTGTGAGCCAACCTGCATACAAATCCAGGCCGGGCTTTTTGCCACGTCGGCACTTTCACTTATGTATTGATGCAGAGTGACACCGAGCTCCCCCACCTCCCTCAACTCACACACACACACACACACACACACACACACACACCACCCCTCCACTGTCAGCCATTAACCCCTGAAGGACAGTGGCGACACACTGCAGCATGAAATAAATACACCTGTTCTATTTATAGCTCCACCTGATGTGTCTGTAAGACTCTGGACTCTGTGTTTATGACACACTTAACTTTTTACTTGTAGTTATGATTTCTGCAACCTTCACTGTCATGCACCAAAATTGGATCTTTCAGCTAAATCTTCAACCCCTTAGTGGATACTAAGCTATTGTTGGAATCCCCTTTTAAATTAAGTTACACTGTGTATTTGGCAAGACTGAGGAATGTGTCATTACTTCAAGGAAATAAAAACTTTCCGCTTGACTTTGATCTGTTGCACTCGATTTGAAAAAATGTATTTTCTTTGGCCATTTCAACATTTCCTCCCTGTGTTTACACGAGGGTTTATATAACTGATGTAGGCCATGGATCATTTACAATAAACACTGAATTGGGCTCAGTAAATAACCTCGGCTGTTGACATCACATCATAGGTGTGAGACGGAGGAGAGGAACACCGTGCGTCTGGAGCAACAGGTCGCTCTCCTCAGGGAGTCAAAGAGGGAGGCAGATCAGAGCAGCGTGACGCTGCAGGCAGACCTTCGGCGCTCCATGACAGAGCTGCAGGAGATGCATCAGGAGTTTGAGGTCACTAAATGTACTGCAAATGCCTGTCATGACATCTTTTTCTTTCTCATACTACAACCTTTTTTTAATTTTAATGTACCCTCTATTTATCCAGGCAACTTACTTTCAATAACTTTACAATGACAGCCTGACAGCGGAGTACATGTCTCTTCATAAGATTGGGAGAAAATGAGCATACCAATACAAATCCGATTAAACTGATAGCCCCTTATGGAATCGATACATTCCCTTGGTGGAGGATTAGTGTGACTCAGTGTCCTTGGGAGCAATGTTGTCTGAAAGCCTAAGCTCTTGATATGGTCGCCGAAGGCAAAATGGTCTCAATTTAGGGCCCAGAAAAATTAATGATCCCTGTACTTGGTTCAAAAGCATCAGGGAGAACGTTGCAGGCAAACATCTGATGGCTGGATAGCACAGCAACTGTAAGTTTAGGGGTCAGATACAGTGTTTTCTTGGCAAGAGACAGTGGCAGGAAAGGCTGAGACTTTGTGGACATTAGAGGAAATGACCTGCGTAATTGGAAGATTGAGTTGGAGCTTCTTTGTGAAGTTGGCTGGAAGTTGAGCAGTTGAACTCATTTAGCATTTCCAGCTTCTGTCAGGATTGTTCTCTCTTCTGCTCAGGAGTTGTACAGGATGAGAGGCACTCACAGGCCTCAGGCACTCTCTCCCGGTGGATTAAAGGGTTGCCTAAATGTGACAATTAACAAGTATTCAGTCTCTTTGGAGAGAGCGAGTTAAGTTGTGGAGCGGGCTTTGCCAGCTAAGTACCACTGGGGGTCCTAAACACCAGTGTTAGCAATGACTGGGACACCTGGAGAACAGTGATTGGGAGGAACTGTCTTCGTATGTCCAGGTTGAAATATTTAGACAGCTATTGGATGGACTGCCATGAAATTTTGCATGTCGTCATTCATGTCCGCCTCAGGATGAATTGTAATAAATGTAGTGATCCCCTGATTCTTCATCTAGCACCATCATCAGGTCAAAATTTATCTATTTGTCCAATACTTTGGTTTATTAGGTGTATGACCAAATACCTGCAAAACGAATGCGATTCCCATCACATGACTAGATAAAATAATAAACTATGTGTAAGATGCTGATGTAAATATGTTATTATGGGAATAGCTATTGTTATAAGTAGCCTGTTGTGCTGTCACCTCCAACCCTGACATAGTCATGCGATGTTTGTGTGTGTGCAAACTCCTTCCTTCCTTACCTCCTTCTTTTCGTTTTCTCATTCCTGCTGACTAATCCCCCCACCCCCACCCCCACCCCCTTCCAGTTTCTTTTCCTGCAGATGCACACACACACACACACACACACGTATGCACACATGTAGGACCACACATGCTGGACTGATTCTCCTTTTTCCTCTTGCCTCTGCATTACGTGGACTGTGTCACAGGACCCCCCCCCTCCACACACACACACACACACACACACATCGCTCTTGCCTCTTTTTCACCTTTGCATCCATGCACCTCTTCATTCACAAACTAGTTTCATCTCCCTCTTTGTCTTGTTCTTCTCTTGTATTTCTCACTCTTTACATCATCCACTCTCTTCTCACCGTTTCTCTCTCTCTCTCTCTCTCTCTCTCCCCCTCCCTCCCCCTCTTCCTCCCTCTGGTTGGCTGTTTGCAGGCAGCCCGGGCTCTACAGCTGCAGCGGGCCGACTCCTGCAATGCTCTGTTAGAGACGGCCACAGCAGCAGCGAGAGGGGAGGAGGATGGCACAGGGATGGAGCTCACCCAGCTCCTCGACCGAATCAGAGCGCAGTGTGATCAGAACAGACTTCCCGGCCCGGGCGAGAGACACCTCAGCCTGGGTGCCGTGTCATATTCACTCCCTGGCTTGGTCGGGCCTAGCCGCTCTGGAGCAGCAGCAGCAGCAGCATCCAGAACACCCAGAGGAGCTCTCAGTGAGGTACGCATCCACTCCTGCATCTTCACTTGTCTTTTTTTTTTATGCATCTCTCATGTTGTCCTGGCCCTCTGCCAGTCAGACACACCCTCAAGACCAACTCCAGGCTGTCCCATAGGCAAGGCAGACTGATGGATATGCTGGGCTGGAGTTAAATGGTTAGCAGAGTGTTGCTGACTGTGCTTAAAGGCTGAAGGCTTAGGACTCTCCATGCCTCTCCCTCTTTTTTTGTGGATGTGTGTGTCTGTATTTGCCTTCTTGCAGGTTTGTGTATGTTGTATGTGTGATTATCTCTGTCCTCTTTTTTTGTTATTATGGGGAAAAAGCGCCGTCTGGATGCTTTTTATTATCCCAGTGTTCCTGTGCCACAGCACAATGACTTTGGTCTGACAGGGACAATAAAGTGCCTTCGCCAAGGGCTGCAAGCTACCACAGTGCTAAAATGGAGCAGGTGTTATGAAATGCCATTGTTTAGACCATCAGACCTTCTCTGTCTGTCCCACTAAAGTAATGGTTACACAATGCTGCAGTCAAAAGCCTGCATGATGTCCATAATTATCATGGATGATATTTCAGTTTTAAATAATGCACTTTCTTTTTGAGAAAAAAAGTGCTATAGTGAGGATATTAACATGCAACCAGCTGAATATTATATTGTTATAATATTATACAGTGTAAACCTCTGCTTCCTGGGTAGAGTTGCATTGTTTACTTCATGAGTTGGCAAAGTTGGAGTGCAATCTACAGTGAAGAGTCAAAACCAAAACTACATGACATCCATCTTCAGTGACCCTTTCTGATCTTAAAGTTGCCCTGTGGAGGTTTCTGTAAACAAACAAACGCTATGTTTATATTCTTTTTAAAAATGCATTGTGTGTATCCTTGAGGTCGTGAATGTGTTTAATGCATTTCCTTCCTCATAAAACATTTGCAAAGGTGATTTTAAATCCTACATCGTTTACATCCATGTTTGCTAGCTGCCGTTGTTGGCACACTGCTGCGTTTCTTAACTTGTTACCGTTGCCAACTGTCGGTCAATAGAATAGTGTGAAACCAGTGGCAGCAATGTGTGTCGCGTTGTGCATGTGCCTCCTGAAGCATGTGCACGATACAAACAAAACAGGGGCCAACTCGTAAAAGCATTGCTCCATAGCGCCACAAGTGGTCAAAAACTCCACGGACTACTTTAAAATTACTCAGTTAGAATCTCTGTAATGGTTTATAATAGAAACTATAAATCAACAACAATATGTATAGATGTACATACACCAGTAGTTTGTCAAAATTGGACCGGTGATGTCTGATACATCACCTGAAATAAATTGTGGAAAGTACGTAAGTACAATTACACAAGTACAGTACGCAACAATTGAAAGGTACTTCCACTTGATGCTACTTTTCACTTCTACTTCACTACATTTCAGAGAGAAATATTGTACTTTACTCCACTAAATTTATTTGACAGTTATAGTTACTAGTTACTTTGCAGATTAAGATTTTACATGCAAAACGTAAGATCAACAAATAAGATATGATGCATTGTTATAGCTTAACCCACCCAACAGTATATGAAGTAGTTTAAATTAGCTCCATCTTGACTGCATTAACTACAGTAACAGTAAACAGTAAAATTCTACAGTACATGTTAATCCAGTAATACAATATATAATAACATAACACTGTGACAGGAGCCATTCTGCATAATGAGCACTTTAAATTTTGATAATTCAAGTACATCTCACTGTTTTGTTTTGTTTTTTAATCTTTTTTTAAACAGGCAGTCTCACTGAGATTGCAATCTCTTTTCCAAGAAAGACCTGAGAACAAGAACATTCCAAACATTTCCAAGAGTCATTGAAAACATCAGATAATAAAGCTATAAAATCTCTATAAAATCTGAGGGGAATGTAAGACTGTAGTGTGAGCGCAGTTTGCAGTTCATTCCATTTAAAAGGTGCATAGTACCTGAAAACAGTTCTGCCAGCATCAGTGCGTACAGGAGGGTTACAGGTTAGGTAGTTACTGGATTGTGTACTGTAGTTACTAGATTTAAATGAGAGAAGAGATGTGAGGTAGTTTGGAAGCTTCAACAGTAGAGCTTTATAGATGAAAAACATGAGATGACTATTTTTTCTTGACTGTACGGAAGTCCAGAATACTTCTGTACTTTTACATAATTTTGAATGCAGAACTTTTATTCGTAACTTGTATTTTTACATTGTGGTATTGCTACTTTTCGTTGGTAAGTTTCAGTAAGTAAGTACCTCTTCCATCGCTGCCTGAGATGACAGATGGAATAATAATTCCCTTGCCTTTGACATCCAACTTTATCTAAGATGAGGTATCTTGTTGGCCAGTGTTATCAGTAATGAAGTGGAACTGATGTAGGATCATCTCTGCCTAAATTTAATTATCGTATAATTTCCCTATTAATTAAAATAGACTTTATGCATTGAAACAGAAAAAGACAATTGGAGTAATAAATGAAATAGAGGATATCTTACATAACTTGAGTCATCTCTTTTTGTTTTTACTGTCAAAATATCGTCATAACTGTGCTGAGACAGCTTGGAGCGGCTGAGGACGGAGGGTGTGAAACGCCTAACAGCTGTACAGTGTGTCAACACAGCTTTACAGTTATGTGTACACGTAGGCCTGGGTGTCTGCTCGGCTGTCTGTTTACCTAAACTGAAACACACACTACCAACACCACCACCTGTGGCTGCTTCTCCCCTGACTTTCTGACTGAGCGCCAAGTGCCCAGTTCTTTCCCAAGGTGTGTGTCTGTGTGTTAGGTGGTTGTACTTGCTTCTCATCTATTTATTTGGGCTAGAAAAACAGTTCCTCCATATTATCCCATGAGGTTGAAGATTTGTGTTTGTTCTGTGTGTGTGGTTGGGTGTGTGTTTGTGGCTGAAATGGTGGCAGCTGTGGTTGTGTTGGGGTTCTTGTACGTCTTTTAATGTCTGATCCCTGTCACCTCACCCAGGAGGAGGCAGCGTGGGCGCAGGTGAGCCTCGGCGGCGCTGCCCTGAGGGAGGCCCGGGCCGAGCTAGCTGAGGCCAGGAGGCAGTGGCACTCCCTGCAGGTGGAGATTGAGACCCTACATGCCTTGGTAAGAAAACACACATTGTCACATATCAGCACGGCCAACTCCCCAACTATAGAATATAGCATAACTGTAAACGGATGGGATGGAAAATTGGTGGTTTGGTTTGATGTTTCAGCCCATTAACTATAAACTGCATGTATTTTACATACCTTCAACCATTTTCCAAGGTTTTCCATAGGACTTTACCTTCCAGTCACTGCTTGATTTCTATTGATTGAGCCCTTGATTACTACAGTATGAAAATAATTTGCAAAGACTTAAAACAAGGACATCTAGGAAAGCAAATATTCAGTTTCCTTTATTTATTTATTGATAGATTTAAGTTATCACCATGTGCAGTTGCAAGCAGGTACTGGAAAATAGTCTTCAGTAATGTATATGCAATTTGTAATTGGTTAAAACGCATGCAAAACCACCAGTACGGTTTGTTAAAACTGAATGTAATAACCGCCTATAATGTGATTTGTGATCTGTGAGGCTGTACTTAGGCACAGTGCTTTGAGCTTAATGCTAACATAAGTGTGCTTAAATACTGATGTTTAGCAGGTATAATGTTTACCATGTTCACCATTATTAATTTAGTGTGTTAGCATGCTACCTTTTGCTAATTAGCACTAAACACAAAGTACAGCTGAGGCTGATGGGCATCTCTTTAGTTTCGCATGTATTTGGTCATAAACCAAATAAACTAAAGGAAATTTTGACCTGAAAAGTCAGAGGATCACCAAAGTCATTACAATTCATCCTTACGGGGACATGAATGTGTGTACCAAATTCCATTGCAATCCATCCAATAGTTGTCAAGATATTTCAATAAAAACAAAAATGTCAACCTCAAAGTCTTTGGATTCTCTGGGAACTATGAATGTGTGTTCAAAATTTCAGGGCAATTCATTCAGTAGTTTTCCATTTTAGACAGCATTTCACACCCACCTACATGAGTTTGCACACCTAAAACCATGGCAGTGTCCTTGTGGCTCAACACTGCAGAGACCTGGGTTCAGTTCCCGGCAGCAGGGCCTAGAGCTTGGCCAGACCAAGCTAACAAACACCACTGGCACTGTACACTATGAAATGTGGAGTTACTTAACAACATAAAGATAACTGTCCAGTCGTTATCCTAATAGCTCCATGCCTCTTGCTTTTCAGGAGAAAGGCCTGGAGAGCTCCCTGCAGAACACCCAGAGGCTGTACTCCAGCCAGCTGCAGGACCTTTCCCAGGTGATCACGGGGCTGGAGAGCGAGCTGGAGCAGGTGAGGAGCGGGCTGGCCACCCAGCGCCAGCGCCACAGCCAGCTCCTCAACACCAAGATGAGGCTGGAGCGAGAGATTGCTACATACCGACGTCTGCTGGAGCGTGAAGAGGGCAGGTGAGGGCAAGAAGCAGAGAAAGGAATGGAAAGATTAGAGGAACCGGGGAGTATTCGTTTAACTGGAATGTTGTGGTTTCAGTGTCAACCGGGAAAGTGATTTTTACTTTTTATTTGAAAAGGTTTTCCCAAAACTGTGAAAAGGAAAAGTGCAGAAAAAAACACACACACTAGTTTACTGACATGAGCAAGACAGACGATTCTTCCTGGGCACTCAAGGAAAAACTAAACAAAATAAGGTCTTAATTGTTTCCTTTATATATCTGCCAGATAATTTCATGTGCTGGCATTTTCATTCTGTCATGGATTATCTAGAATCTATCTGTAAAGAAACAGAAATTCACAGTAATTGCAGGTTGAGACATACTCAGGCTCTAGAATACAGCCAAGCAACACAGTGACATGTTACAACAGGGATTGGAAATTGACCAGAATTTTATACTTACAAAAAGCTCAAAGGATAAATTAAGTGAAGATGACAAACTTTCTAACACTGATTCACAGGCTGAAAATCCAGCTCTGTCTCTAATCAGACATGATGAAAGAATCCACACAGTCGACCCGTCTTTGTCTGGTCTCTGAACTTACTCCCTGCCTGCGCCAAGCTGTTTTACTAGGGAATATTGCATTCTTTTGGCATGGCCTTTAATTATCTTCACAGGCCTTTTGGACCACGGATAGACATCTCACATCGAGCTCCTTTGCAATTTAACACATTTGCTGCATCAACCACGTGATTGCCATTTTATAGTTTGAGGAAGGTAATTTGGTTTTATGACTCTTGTAGAGGTTAAGGAGTGCTGCCTTTGGTTTTCCCTCTTTCCTTTAGATTGTAGATGCTGTCATTCAGAATGACTTTGACTGATGTCACTGATGTAAGCAGAGACAGGACGTGGCATGTGAAATTTGCAATGTTTGTTCATATTTGAGAAGGGTGGCAGCTGAATAGTTGACAAGCAGAGGCTCAAAGGGCTGCATGACAAAAAAAAAAAAAAAAAGTGACGAGAGCTTCCTCATACAGTGAAAATGACTCTTACTGAAGAATCTGAACACATAAAACCCCAAAGGTTGCTGAGTTAGGTAGGTCTGCATTCTAAACAAATAAAAGGCACAAAAGATAATACTGAAAGGTCAGTGCACAATACTTTTATATCATCTTTTAACCATCCAGGTTCTTGTTCAGGCTGTGCAAAGGTAGTTCAAACGTATTAAGATGTGGGGTGTGGATGTCAGTATAGTCAGTGGTGTAAGTGTGCATGAGTGATGGATGTGTGTGTGTGTGTGTGTGTGTGTGTGCGCTGTAAGGTGCAAAACAGAGCATAAGAATAAACGTCAGGCATCATACTAAAGCAAACAAATGGGTGCCTGTAGAGAGACAGGAGAGAGAGCCGCAGCAACAGAAAGGCAGACGGAAGGCGAGAGCCGCACTGCAGCCAGGCTAAAATAACCTGGGAACACACCGGGGCCCACAGGTGTTCCGGGTTACACTAACGATCCACCCGCAGAGTGTGCAGAGAGGCAGGTGAACCACACAGCAGACACGAGATGACACAGCAGGGGCCGTCACAGTTCTTTTTTCGAAATTTAGTCCTTGTTACTTGAACACCTAGTTGGCAACAGCACACTCTTCCTATCAGCAAACAACGCAAGTATTTCAAGAAGTCCACGAATGTAGTTTTTCCACTGTTTCAGATACCAATGAAGATAACATCAGTATAAAACAGTACAAGCACACTGTGACACACAAATGTGTCTGTATCAATCTAGTGTTTCAGGGTAACTTTGGAAATACAGTATGTCTGCTGTCCTCCCATCCATCAGTCTCTGGCCTCCTTGCTGGCAGACCTGCCACCAGGTGTTCCAATCTGCAGTGACATGTATGGGGTGTCACATCTCTTCACCTGGCCTTCTTAGCCCTTTTCTAGCCTCCTGCTACCTGCTGTTCATGGATGGCATAACTGCCTGTAAAGAATCTTGCAGGTCCATCTGTCTTGGGGCATCCTTGACAAGCCCTTGCCAGAATAATTGATGTTGGATGATTATGTCAATTAAATGTGAGGCACCCACCTCTGCCAGGTAATTTCACTGATGCGTTGCGGACATCCTATATCGACCATCTGATGTGGATGTGGGTGGTCCAGGCTTCACAACTGTAAAAGAGTGTGGCGTGGTAAACGATAGTACTGTCAGAGGATTATGGGCAACAGTGGAGGCAGGACTCGGGGCTGAAACTCCTCTGACAGACCACCTCTGTTAGGGTGGTGTTGGCAGACAGTCTCATCCTACTACAGGCTCGGCAAGGATGGACTGAAGGGCTTTTGGGGTTTGAGCTACAAGAGCTCAGTTGTGGCATGCTGCAGCTCAAGAACCTGCTCCCTTGGTGATTAGTTAGCTTAGTGGTTGGAATCTCCTGATGTTAGGTTTCCATAAGTCATGTTAAAGGAATAATTAGACATTTTGTGAAATACAGTACGTTTACTTACTTTCTTATCTGTCCATTAAATATGAAGCTGCAGTCAACGGGTGCTTAGCTTACCTTGGCGACTGTGACTTAGTGGTAGAGCGGGTTGTCCACCATTCGGAAGGTCGGCGGTTTGATCCCGGCTGTCCTTGGGCAAGTGTGTGAGTGTGTGTGAATGCTTAGTTACTTTGATGCGCAGTTCTGCCGTCCAGTGTGAATGGGGTGAATATGATATGTAGTTACAGCGCTTTGAGTAGTCAGAAAGGCGCTGTATAAGTACAGTCCATTTACTTGGTGTAAAGACACTTTGGATTGTCTACGCATTAAACAAACAAGATATAACGTGTCAATTAGTGAGCTTTAGAGGTACTGGTGGGCCCATTTTTTTTTCCTTTGGACAGAGCCAGGATAGCAGTTTCCGTTTCCTGTCTTCATGCTAAGCTAAGCTAACTGTCTCATGGTTGTAGCTTCATATTTACCGTACAGACATGAGAGTGGCATCGATCCTCTCATCTAACTCTCACAAGCATTTTCTTTCCAAAATGTCCAACTGTCGCTTCAACCAAGACACATACATACACTCCTCATGCCTTTTGGTTGTTATTACCCTGTGCGCTGCGCTTCTGCCTGCAGGTACATGGGTCGTAATGGGCAGCCAATGGGTTTGCAGCCCTGGAGGTCTTCCGTGGAGGAGCCAAAGGAGAACGGACTAGAGAATGGCTTCAGTGACCCTGCTGTTACTCCGGACGAACCAAAGTCTGAGCCCCTTCCTGAAATACCTTCACTCCTCCCAGCAGACAATGGGCGAAAGAAAAGCATACTGCAAAGGCAGCAAAGCCTTGTGATACTCACAGGTAAGACACCCACACACTCTCTTACTACAGTCATATCTTGTTATGATTTGTCATCAATGTCTTCCCACAGAGCCAGAGCAAGATAAAGATTTGCCAATCTCCACTGTGAAGACTCAGGAGATTCTTCAGGGCAATGTGGTGCGAGAGAGTGCAGAGGGTCATGGCACCATTGAGTAAGTATAGACCCCCTCCCGACCTGTAGTCAGCACCTTTGCTTCTGAAATGTAGGCATGTTCTAGTAGCAAGCACTAACAACAATCACTTTAGAGCACACTCTTGCTTGATTACAAAACAACATAGTTTCTTGCTTCACACCTCTCAGGCTTTCACTCGGTGAGTTATTGACTCATTAGTTTCTAATGCCACAATCATCCACGTCCTCCCGCCCCGGCGACGTCTAGTCCAGCAGACAAGATGTACAAACTCTCAAAGGATTTACTTTTACACGTCAAACAAGTTAAGAGGCATAAATCGTTTAGTTGGCTGCACAGGTTCCCATGAGTAATTCATCATAGCGTTGCATGGGAATTTTCCTCCTCTAATGGCTTATGTTTGATGTGGAGATAACCGCCTGGTGTGGACTCTTCAGGGCGTGGCACCTGTTATTGTTGGACGAGACATGGGTGGAATTATTTGTTCATGCTTCAGGTGTTACCAGCCACATACACGCATCCAAAAAGCAACACACACACACACACACACACCCACGCACGCATAATGTCCACAGACAGCTACACATAAACCCAGTCCCTCTGCCAGAATATTTCCTTACTAGCTGTGATCAGCAGATAGTATAAGTCACTCTGTCTCTGTTTGATTCTTATATCAACAGACTTTGGTGGCCAGCCCACTACATTAATTTACTTAAATGTTCTTTGAATTCTTCCAAAATCACTGACAGAATTCAAATGAATTACTGTAAGTTGGTCCACTGCTTTTGTTAGGTAATGCTCCAGTATCAAGGCATCTATCTGTATTGATGGAACCAGTGTTAGCCAGCAGAATGTTCCCCAAACCATTACAACGACCTTGCAGCCTATACACTTTAAAACATTCATAACGTGTATGTCCTCGTGTTGTTTACATCCCACCCTTAGTCAAAAGCTGTGCTGATAATGGAACTGAGATTCATGATACTAGACTCAACTCAACTCAGCTTTATTTATACAGCACCTTTCCTACAAACACGTAGCCCAAAGTGCTTTACATAGTCAAATTTAAGACAACCTTTTTCTAGTCACTGATGCCTTTTAACCCACTGCGTATGCCGTCAGCAGGTTACAACTGACAGTAGATGTACTGGTTAATTGCTCCTGATGGTCAGACCAGCACCTTTCATGGTAGCTCACTGCCATCTTTGTGAGTGTGTGTGTGTGTGTGTGTGTGTGTGTTTGTGTGTGTGAATGAGAGGCAAATTGTAAAGCGCTTACGCTACTGTACACTACTGTACGCTACCTGCCCAGCGCCACAACGGCAGACAGACACAGTTAGCTGGTGAACATACTGTTCATGTACATGTAGCAGCTAAAGAGACAGATATTTCCCTCAGGTGAAGGTCAAAAACAAAGCTAAAAGGAGAGGGAATATTGGATTTACATTCATTAGGTGGCCAGAAACATGACTCCAAATGAATACTAATTTTGCTCTGTGTCTGCTGGATGTGTAAATAGGCAACTGTTTGGTACATTTATTGTACACCTTTGCGAATCTCCTTCTAAAAGCCCAACAAATATATGGTACCAATGTTCAAACCTTCCCTTTTCCCAGTCACGATCAACAGTTAGTCTGTCAGGTTACCCTGTTTGTGGAGTTTCACTCTTGCATATACGGTGCTTGCCACTTCCGAGGGAGTCTCTATTTTTCAGGCAGAGACTTGCATCATTTTGAATTTAGTTTGGTTGATACACCAAAGATCCCAGGTCCCGATCTTGTGTGAGTGAGTGTATTCAGTGCCAGACTGGTTGCATTTTATTACAGGTATACACAGGTACAAGTGCATGTTCAGTTTACATAGCTCTTTTACCAGGTCACATCTAAGGCAGTCAAAGTGTTCTCCCTTGCTGCCCTCTGGTGTTACTGTGCAACCAAGTGTATCATACATAAATGAATGAAAGAGATTTGTTTTGGTTTTTTGTCATACAGTACCACTGAAATGGCCCGTTCCACATAATAATACTATAAATACATTAATAGACTTCTAGCACTTGACATCTACATTCAAAGGAAGTACAAATCATTGTTGCATACCACATGTTACAAATGTTCCTAAACAAAAGAAAAAAGAAAAGAATAGAGACCTAAAACATAAAAAACAACCTACTAAAAAATTCTTAGTATCCATGCATTGTTCAAATAATCTGATAATGCATTATGTCGTATGGCATTTATCGTGTATCATCATCACTTTCTGTTGCTGCGACTTCTAACTTTCTCTTTCCTACCAGGACAGAGAAGATTGACAAGGTAATAAAGCAGTGGGAGGGCTCTTTCTTCAGAGGGAATCCCAAGCTACGCAAGAAGTCGGTGTCGCTGCGCTTCGACCTGCACATGGCTGCAGCAGACGAGGGGTGTGCCCAGACTAAACAGGACTGCCTCCCTGACGTGGAGGTGTGTCTCATCATGAAGAGATCTCGCAGCATCCCAACTATTACACAGTAACTCTGTCACTGGTTCATTTGTGGTAACGCTGGTGATGTCGAAGTTACAGAAATAACATCTGTGTCATTGACATCTGGGATATTACCATCCACTACCATCGTGCTTAATAGGAATTTCAAATTACAGCATTCATTGAACTTTGCATCACACCTGATGACTGAAACAGAGATTTCTCTCATCAAATCTTGACTCTGGCAGAATAAGCATTACATGTGTGTTGATCAAATGGGGCCATTTTTATAGTACCAGAAAACCACATCAAATATATCAGACTTACATTCATTATAATACAGAGGATAACAATTTAATGAAAACATCTTTCTGTCATCATTCTAGAGGAAGAAAAAGTGTCTCTCAACACTGTCATTATTTCAGTATGAGGTCACTGGACAAAAGAGATTATATCGACCATATCAACTACAGCATTTAATTCAAATTAACACCTGTTACAGGAGGCTGAGTGCACAGATAGATGGAGATAAAAGGAGGTGTGGACAGATCGATATGAGCTGCTGTGAACTATCTAAGGGTGGATTTATTTTTTTTTTTCATTAAGAGACTGTATGAAAATTATTGGGGGGGTGGGTGTTCAGGGGGGGAATAATGTTTTTTTTTGTAATTGAATGTTATCTCTCCAGTTAGCACTTAATGTGTCACTATCCAATAGCAGCTCCCACCTTCACCTTATTCTGCATCTCAACAGAAAGCAGAGCAGTAAAATAAAATGTGTACATTTTTTGGTCAAAAAATAAAGTGACTAGAACATATAATAGCTAACTCCACTTCTATTGTGCGAGTTGATGTGAAAATTATTATTCCATTAACACATTAAGGGTTAAATTGGAGCCCACCATCTTAAATTCTTTGTGCACTTTTAGTTATCATTAGCAAAATGAATTGTAACAATTCGATAGTTTTATATTACTTTAAGATTTTGTAGGGAGGGTGTTGCAGTTTTTCTCTTAATCAAGGGGAGGGTCCAATGGAAATATTAATAACGCTGGAGATGCTTTTTTTTTAAAGTGAAACACAATGTACAGCCCCCCCTTCCCACTCTAATAATTTTCGTACAGTTCCTAAATGCTTGCACTGCAGACACATACAGCACTTAGATAAACATCAGCACTGAGAGGTATCCAGAGTGTGTGTACTTTGAGCGTCTTTTGTCACTGCAGTTCATTCTCTATGTGGAGAGAAAAAAAATCTTGCAACTCAAACTGATAATGTAGCTACATTTACGATGCATTATCCCAAAAACAACTGCTCACTGTGATCTTAACAGCAGTGGGGCTCTCAACCTTCACCACGCGTCTCAGAGAATTTAGATTCCCTGTCTAAACCAGAGGAGGGCAGTATTTGTAAATAGTTAACCCGGCAGTGTATCTTCAATGCTCAACTCGGGTTGTGTAGCACATCTGTTACACCTTAGAATAAGAGTTTTTATGCTAAGTTTTGAGTTGGCGCCAAAGATATTCAAAACAAGAAAAGGGCCATTGTGCATTTGGGTGCCTCAGAATATGTTGAGAATATTTAAGATATTATCTATGCAGTTCTATGCTTGATTTTGCTTTGCTTCACGAAGCACACTCTTCATTTTGGGAGCTCTGTAACTTCAGAATGAAGCATTATGCTTTTATCTAACAATTTATCATTTAAAAATAAAAATAAAAAGAAATATGTGCGGACTGTTGTGTTTTCTGTCAAATGTTTACCATCGTTATCTTAGTTTCATTTACTAGAAGACAAAAAGCATTTAGTCACAACGTCTTCCTTCATGTTTTCAGATAGGCTTTGATGGTGAGGTAAAGGAAAAGATCCGTTTTTCACACTTTCACGGCCGCTGTCTCTCTCAGACATAAACCTTTGTAAGCGCGCACGTACACAAGTTCAACAGTTAAGTACAACACGTTTATTTTTCATCATAACAATTTGAAATATATATATATACAGAGAAGAGAATGTTTACAGTGCAGTCTAATAAATACATTCTGAACTATACAACTAGGGTATCTGCAGAGTTTGAAATGAAAGGACATGACAGTATGTCAGTTGTTTTCCTTTGAGTCTATTAACAAAACCTTCAAAATCCCTCATCACTATATATAATAGCATCGGCTAGTGCAGATTTACACCCCAATTTACATGAGGAATCATTCTACGTGAAGAAACAAGAAAAAGCAACTACTTTACCATGCCCTAAGGCACTGGTTTCTAACATTTTATACAATAACATTTTACAATGAAATGATTTTTTGGGAGCTTCATATTACAACAATATTGTTGAGTTTGTTTTAGCATTTTTACAAACTAGTTGGATACTTTAACAGTAGTAGCGTGCCATTTAATTACAATCATATGTTGCTGGATCCGTGTCTGTTATGTTCTTGCATGACGGCTGTTCAGTCTCGTATATCTTCATATATGCCACAGTTACAGCTGTCTTTTCAACATGCCTTTTATCATCTGACCGTAGTATGGGTCTGGATAGTCCTAAGCTACTTCTAATTCAGATTTTGCTGGTATTGTACTCCGGTAGCTACAGTAACTTGTCCAGTTTAACAACAGCAGTAGTTACACTTACGGTGACCACCATATTGGACATGTTACTGAAGAAAAGTAGAGTATAAGACGCACGTGGGCTTTGTGGCAGAAAGGTAGGGCCTTAGGACCCCATGCTGTATCATGTTGTCTCAGTGTGTGTTTATGGCTTGGCTATGGCGGCCTGAATAACCTTGATGACTTTGTTGCAAGGCTGCAGCGGGTCATATTCTGCAAAGATGTGGCATACATTCTCCATGCCAGCCTCTGTACCTTTTGCCACGAAGCCAAACATCCTGTTGGGAAAAGAAACGATAGATTCGATTAGATTTAATTGGTACAAAATTGAAGAAGAAGTGTTTTGTTTTTTTTTATTGAAGTATAAAATATATGAATTGCAGGTGAGTCTGAGTCCTGGGTGTTTACTATGGATCCTTGCATTAGAAATATATCAAATTTACAGTTAAATACAAAACATCATTCTGATATTGTAAGCAATTAAAGTCAAAAATTACCTTGCACCAAAACTGGAACCTTTCACCCACCTGTAAGAGTATAAAAGACGAAGTTTAAGATTAAAAGATGGTGGTCTACTTTCGTATTTTTTGTTAACAAAAATGTTAGTTTTGTTGTTTGGAAAATGCAAACAATGTTATTTTCTGACGCCATAGCAGGAAAAGCACAGCATTCCTTTTAGATGTGTCAGTTCCATCACGCTGGTGTTGTGCGTGCTGGTTCGCTGTCAAGGCTTACTGGGACAACAAAATGGAACCTAGCCATCATTAATGTGATTAGTTCATTTTGTAGGTGGTGAATTAAAAAATATGGGTCAAAAATCTTCACAAAAAGAAAAAAATAACCCAAGGACTACTAATAAGGTGATTTATCAGCTCGATAGACACACTTCCCAAAAGAGAATGTAACCATAGTGAATGTCACATAATATTTTTTCCAAGTGTGTATCATCATTCTCAAAATGAAGCCCTTTGATTTCATAACATTTTGGTGTGTACTCACAGTCTATTGCCTGGATCTTCACCACTGTAGCTAAGCAGGTAAGCAGGGTAATGGCGCCTGAAGAAGAGCCTGTGAAGAAATGATTATGGCTGTGAGAAATGATCATTCTTAACAAAATGTTGCACACAAACCACCATGAGTTTTTTTTTTTTTTTTTTTTTATGTGCTGTAAGTAAAATCTCAGCAGCAGTTTGACAGGATGTGTCTTTTCGTACTTCCTGTTGATATCTGTCAGTGTAACACCCTTCAAAGACACCTTCAGGTTGACTAGGGTTGGTGCGAAGGAACCCGGGGCGTTGTCAAGCGTGGAGGACACCGCCTTCTGCACTGCACAAGGGCCCGTCAGCATCTCAGTGGGGACAGCATTCAGGTAGACGAAATTGCAAGCTATGGAAAAGACAAACATTGTGATAGTTTGATTAGAAATAAAGGCTGAATGCACATTCACATGGCATTTAACATGTAGGGTAGTAAAAAGCAAAGGGAAGCCCTCTCCATCTCCCTCCTGGATTAATAGCTGATTAAACCTTTTTTTTTTTTGCATTCTCCTAGGGAAAATAGACATATTTTACACATAGATCAATCCAAATATGATTTGGCCCAAATTTACTTACATTTATTGCTGACAGGAAACACAGTAAACTTCCACCCAAGCTGTCTTTTCTCAATGCAGTTCTAATGTACAGGTCTATTTTGTATTTTTTTCAGAATATACTTGGAGATATAATTCAAAATATATTTTAAAAAATGTACTTTAATACAATGTTGAGGTAATTTATACTGCAACTCCACCACATTTCACAGGTAAATATTTTACATTCATTTTTTACTCCCCTATATTTATTTGACAGCTCTAGTTACTAGTTACTTTGGAGATTAAGATTTTACATACAAAACATACAATCATAAATGCTATGCTGTCTGTTTTCTCATTGTATTGGCTTCAAGATAACGCTACTTAAATTGACTTTTTATACTAAAATGTTTCACATTGAGGACTTTCTGAAAAGTTTCAGAGGAGCCCTAAAGACACACAGCTAGCTTTCAACATACACTAATTAGCTAGCTAATTTAACCCCAAGCAGCAAGCTGTCTGGGAGAATCTGCTGTCTGCATTCCTGCAGAACAATAATGTTTATGACTACAGAAGAAAAGGTAAGAACATAGCTTATATATATAGGTTAGTTTAATGTAGTTTAAAGCCACTTTTGTCACCTAAATGTAATGTTTTATTAGTTATTATTTTGTTCCTTTTTATCCCTTAGCTTATGACATTAGCCATTGTTGCTGACTTTTCTCATTTTTCTTCTTTTTATGTTTCTGATACTCATTGTTTTTTGTTTTTTGGAAGTTGCACTTTGTAAACATTACTTATATATATATGTATATATACTGTTATTTTGTCCCACCTATTTTACTCTTGTTTATATTCTATATATACCCGATATACTAATTATATATATATATATATATATATATATATATATATATATATATATATATATATATATATATATATATATATATTATATTTTGTCCCACCTGTTTTACTCTTGTCCTCTGATGCTGGTTTGTCATTTGCCCTCCCTTCTGGTGTGCCCAGATCTGTGTAGGCAAATAAGAGATTAGGTTTTTCATTTTTCTACCTTCTCTCTCTCTGTCTCTCTCACACACACACACACACACACACACACACACACACACACACACACACACACACACACACACACACACACAAAACCCTGTGTCTTGCAATAGCGGCCTACCTTGGGAGTAGAGGAGTAATTTGCAGGGTAAAGCATAAGCAGAAATAGTGTGCTGGTAGACCAGGGCAGAGAGACTACCTGCAAAGATAACACAAAATCATAGCTTCGGTTAAGCTCAAGTATGATGGTGAGCATGAGAAATTCATTGTCTTATTCTGGACGAGACAAAAATTTTAATAGGTGAGGTGAGGGAGATTTTATGATATTAGGGCAGTATGTATTTTCTGTAGGTATTTTCTAGATGTGGAATATGGATGGTAATTTTGCCTTTTGAATGTATCTAGACTGAGTAAATCTGGTTCAATGTCCTTTTTTTTTTTTTTTTTGCCATGTGGAAATTTTTCAGAGCCACCATAGAATTCACTAGAAGCAGATACATCAGTTCACGTGTATTATGTCTAACGCTGATACGCTGCGATAAGAGGAAACCCACAATAAACTTAGTAATGGCTCTGTGGGTGTGAGAACACACCCTATGATCTCATACCTTTGAATAAAGAACAATAGCCACACACTGCTGCAAGAGGCCAGACATGGCTGACTCAGCCAGACCAGGATGTGCCCTCATATTGAGTAGGCAAGTGAATTTTGAGTGAGTTTAGAAGGTATTTGATTACTGCGATACGTGCAACAGTGTACTGTCGTGGTTGACATTGACTTACCAAAGTATGGTTCCTGAGAGGAACCTTTGATGCGTACGCCCTTAGCTGATGATTCAATAAGGAAGTGTCTGATAAGATCTGAACTGCTCTCTCCTGTTTGGATGAAAGGACAAACGTCAGGAGAAATGAGATTTACACGCAGTCAGTAGAGTTAATGTACATTGTTAATGTACATATTACCTTCTAAGCTTTGACTTATTTCACATCTCCTTCCAACGTCCCTTATAAATCTTTAATCATTTTGTTTGACCATATTTATATTACACTGCAAATTGTTCCTGAAAAATAACATGGAAGTCAGAAAGAAAAGATATTGTAGTGACCGAGGATAATTGTGTTCTCTAATTATCCTTGGTCGATGGATAATTCAGTAGAGGGATACTGTAACAGACAACATACTCTGAGCCTGCACACTCTAATGGTCGCAGTGCCCGACACAGCGCTCACATGTCTTTCATATCCTGCATTCCTAAAAAAGTTGAACAAATACAATCTGCGAAAGAAGTAAGCCTCAAAATTGTTTTTTCGTGAGTGAGGTCCATTTTTTCCTCTTTGATTGCTTTCAGTGCCATAAACAGCTGGTTTTCTTTCGTGTTTACACAGCGTATACTGTGGGTGGAAAAAATAACAGCACTGTCTCCTGCCTCGCCACAGATAGCTGGATGTCATCAGCTGCGCCCATTCACATCAGTGGAGCTGGGTAAGTCATTCCCTCTTGGGTCTCTGGTTTAGACAAATGACGACAGCACGGTGCTGCACTATGTTTATGTTGTTTGTCTGTGATTGTGGAAGTTGTGGCATTCCAGACCTTCTCTTTCCTGTATCTGACCCAACACTGCCGTGACTTTTTATAATAGCACGTGATTCAAAAGGAGGCATTAGGTCAGGCCGCTGCACTGACTGGTAAAAGTTTACCTGGGTAGGCAGTAGCGGTGAAGTTGGCGGACATTTGGTCCACCTTCATGGCCAGACCGAAGCTGCCTCTGTAGGAGGTGCTGTCTCTCACCACAAACGTTCCTGCTTCCTTGTCTTTTACCAGGGCTTCAGCTATAATGAATTAAACATCACAGAAAATGCTTAGAGACAGTTGAGGACATGTTTGTTCATTACTGTATCTGTGCTGCAGAATCATTAAAAAAACACACACACACACACACACTAGATCCTGCAAGATGAAAACACTTCAGAGCTTGAGTAAAGCTAGTATGTCTTCAATGAGTTATCTTTGGAGGGATGTTTTGAGATTCTCACCTTCTGCTCTGCTGATATGCGGACGGAACCAAAACTTCGAAGTGTCCATGACAAATTTCATTGAGGGCTGGCTGGCATTAAAATGGGCTTGGAAACCTAAACAACCATAAAAATATGTCAATATATCAAATATTGTTTCAAATGTGGTAGCTGCCAGCAAAATAGACTACTATGACACTTGTGACTCACTGTGAGGAGAAAATGGCTTTGAGCTGGACACAGGTATGGTGTGTATCAAGTCAATTTCTGGTCCAGGAGACCGGTGACTGTGCAGATCCGGCTGTGGTTCACCATTGACTAGCAGTACAGGAATATCGGTCAAAGACCCAGAGAGTGAAGCAGGACTGCTCTGTGCTCCTTTGCTGTGAAGCTCCTGTAGATGTCCTCGCTTTGTCAGCGAGGGCTTTTCTGGGCTGTGCCTGCTATCAAAGGGCCTCGTTCTGGACCCGTCACTGAAGGAGCCGGTCGTGTGAGTAAAGATGGACTCTGGAGAGTCAGCGTCTTCACTGGCCAGTGACAGGTTGCTATTCAGGGAGGAAGAGGATATATTGCAAATGTACAGATCAATACCTGATACTCTTCAGTTTGTATCAGTAAACTTTAATTTCACAGAAAAGGAGAAACGTGTCTCGCATCCTTTAATTTGTTACTTTAGAATGAAATGAGACAGATGGAAGATGGCACCACATTGTTTCTGGGAATGTGGATACATTTTCCAGTTTGGGGCTGTTATTACTGCCATAAAACTTTTATTCCACTGCAAACAAGTATCAGTCCACTAAGTCAGCTAGTGAACCGGCTCCGTTCAGCCTCTTAATACAGTACAGTTAAGGTTTTGTAACATATTTCCAAGTCGCTGCATGTAAAAGATGCATATTTTAGATTTATTTGATGGCAGGCCTTGCTTTAATTGTGAGTTTTACCTGCCAATGATGTAGCTGGTGTCTGAGCATGTTGACATGGAGAGGAGCGAGGCAGCACTGTTTCTGTTGGAGTGTGACAAGCGCAGGGATCCTTGGGAAAAGGCTACATCGTGCTTCGGTGAGGGATTTCGTCTGGGTGCACTTCCACATGGCAGCGGAGGCAGGGAGGACGTAGGGGAGCCCGTGAACACCAGCCTGCCATGGGGACTGCAGCTGAGACTGCTGTGTGTCGGGATGGGTATACTGGGTGACATAGATAGGACCACGGTGGGCGAGGAGCAGGGAGAACATCCTCTAGGGACCAACACACAGTGGGAGACATCTTCATCGGAGCAGGAGTCGTCTGGGGATGGAGAGGAAAGAGTTAGCAAAAACACTGAAAAATGATAATGAAATGTCATGAAGGATCTGAAACTGATGCACTCAGTGCTTGCATGTTCCATGATTTCCCTGACTTCATGCCATGATCTTCTGTTAGCAAACTGGGCTTGGCCCCCACATGTAAAGACAGTTGCTGGAACTCACCTGATAAAGACATTCATATTTCTCATGCAGGTACCTGCTTGCACAGCTCAGGCCATTCCTTCCACACTAAATGCTTGGATTTGTGCTTTTCTGCTGTTGCGATGATACCGAATCACCTAGAGGAGTCCCAACATGTTCTTGTGCACCTGAGGATCTGTCTGCCTCACTGTTTTGATGGGCACTGAGTTTATGGTCTCAGGAAGACACCGTAGCAGGAGCCAGACAGTGGCTAATGACTAATGTTCATACATAATAATGATACAGAAATAGCAGAATCTGTCTGTGACTGTAGTTGGTGCTGTGATAAGTGTTGTTACGAGGGAAAATACTGTATTTCGCAACGATAGGGAAGGAGTTCTTATTAACACAGCACAGGGATTTTCTCGTTTATTGCTCTAACCTCTGATGAAACTAACCGTTGTATTGTCTGCTGATTGATTTCCGTGTAACTTGTTCGTCCTCACAACACCTCGCCCTCTGTTTCATAAACATACGAACAAACATCTTTCAAGAAAAGATGAGCAACAGGAAATCCATTTGTATGCTTTGTTGACTCTTGTGCACACTTTTTGATCAAAGCAGGTCTGAGATGATGATGCCGCCGTACCACCTTCACGCGTGAGCTACTCTGTGTCTGGAGCCCGACATGTGCAGGGTGTGGTGACAGTCTGGGCAGTAATCCCAGAACAGCTGAAGTGGTGCAATTACCCCATGATTAAAAAAATAAAACCATCTCAAAAAGGGAGGGTAAATTTCCAAAGCCCCAGGCTATGTGTAAGGGTTGCTATGGTTTTACTGTTTCTCACCTCTGTAGGTTGAACTTTGTTGACCTTGTTGATGTGTTGACAGTTTGAATAGTGCAGAAACAAAAGAAAGCTTTAATGCAAAGCTTTACAGTCGTACTGTACCTGTAGGAGGGCTGATGCATTTGGGACTTATGTTGACCTGAATGGGTTCAAATGTCGGATCCAGTTCCAGGATGAGCTGGTTGAGATTGTCCAGGGAAATGTCCAGATCAGGGTCACCATGGTCATCACTGGGCTCCGTGAGCCTGGGGTGTTGACTGCCTGCCTCCTGCGCCGAGGCCAGGCGGACAGTTTGACCCACTCTCAGAACATGATTGGGTATCACGTGGGACATGCCTTTAGCCGTCGGCATCATGTTAGGAGAGCTCGCAGTCTTCTGGGACTACCAAACACAGAGACACAATGGAGAGAGATCAGTTACACTGTCTTCACTGGCGTGATAGTCTCGCTTTTGTCCTCTTTGCAAAACAGTCCCATCAAAAGCTTTTTTCCCCCAGATACTCATATTCATAGAAAATGCATTTTGGCCACTGTTTTTCAGTGTGATTTTTGGTGATTAAAGCAACAGCTTGCCGATATTTGCAGTGCATTTGCATTTGCAGCTGTCGGATTTTAGTAAGAAATATTCTTCAATAGATTTTATAGATAAAGGTGTTTTCATTGCAATCGTACAGTGTTGTCTTATATTTAGTTAGTTCCCTGTAAAACGTGATGCTAGTGTACTTGCATAAACTGGACTTGGTAACCACAACAACAACTTGAAAGTTGTTGAAAATAAACAGTGCTAAGTCAGTACACGTCGCCCCAAGGCTTCCCACTTATTTCGCATCCATGAATAAAACCACTAAATGAATAATGACACAACTTACAATGCTTACAAACTTCATAGCTGTGCAGGAAGGGTGTGCCATAGGTGGATGAGCAGCTCATACTGTGTCCCACTCTCCCTGTTCCAGACTAGGCGTGGTGTTCAATGAGTCACCCAGGTGACTCGTGGTTACCATGACTACACTAGTGTTTTCCTACAACAGCCAACACTTTTAGGGTGAAAATAGTATTTTGGAAAGTAGTCTACAGAAGAAAATCTGCTTTTTTTGGGGGGGGGGGGAATCCAGATCGTTCAGAACATTTTTCACCTTTGAGAAGCGCCCACCCACTCAGTTTCACAAAACTTCCCATTGAAATGGAAGCATACAAGTGAAGCATCATAATTTGCTTTAACGTAGCTTTTTATGTCCCTGCTAAGACCTGCTGCAATAATAATAATAATATTAGAACACAGTTTTAAGACTACATTATAAATGAACGGGAAGCAATCCAATAAAAATGAAGTACTGCTGATATATTTGTTCAAAGCTGATGATACATTGACCAATCATGTATATTTTTACTGCAACTGATGTCTTGTATAGGATGAAGTAAAGAAAGGTCATCTTACCTTATTTTCTTCTGGTGAGGATTCTGCTGTTGTTTTACTCTCAGACTGTGCACTGCTTTACTTTGACATTTAGTATGTTGCATGCTTTTATTAACAAAATCACACCCCTTTTCCCTGTGAGCCTATCAGCAGAAGATTACTAATCCCTGCGGCTCCAACTGATGATGTCATCTTAGGAGTGTAAAGTTAATGGCTGGAGGGGTGTTTTTTTAATTTTTCAACAATGAACTCAGATGAGTACACAGAGCTATGACTTAAACTGTCCCACAAAAGTGTATCAAAAGAGGTGTGATGTTATTCCACACCATTATTTGTAGTGTTAATCCACTTACAAAAGTTTCAACTTTAGCATGATAAAATATTATACAATACATACTATATACAGTAGCTGTGGAGAGTGTTTGCAGAGAACACTGGGTATTGTAGGAAAGTTTGAAACAGGATTATAATCTGTCATCCTTCACAGACTCAAATTTGCTTTTTATCTGATTTTACTGCTGATGTAGCTGTAAGATTTTACAAAGCCTGTATGGTGGTGAGTTTATTAATGCTACTGAATATTTAAATTTCATTCACCATTGTAACGGTCCTACTCATAACTGTGGCTGTACCTTTGATGTAGGATTCCTTGAAGTTTAATGATTTGATTAAGGTATAAAAAAAATCAAATTTTCTTTACAGACAACCTGCACACTATACATTTTGGTGTGTTCAACAGTAAGTCTAAATGGCACAAATTTCCATGGCAAGGGTGACACCTAGAACCCGCCGTTTCTTTTGTTTGTTTTTTCTCCTTCATATACATTCTTCATGCAAGCCTTCTGAAGTGGGGGCAAGTACCTGAGATATAAAAAGAACAAAAACAGACAAGTGAGAGGAGGGAGAGAAGGGTTGAGATGCCCAACACGTCTCAATTGTCTAATCAATAATCAGTTACTATTTGCAACATAATCAAACAGGGAACATGCGGACAGTGTCCCAGTGGTCCTCCAGGCCCTTGTCAACAGGCAGGCTGCCCGTTCCATGTTCAGTAAGTCCAGGTATTTTTCCAGTCATAAATCCCTAGAGAAGCAGGCTGGTTTACGTTCCTTCAAGTTTTAAAGAATTAGTCTTTTGGTAGATAAGCAACCCAATGTCCAGAGCCAGTCAACGGTGACTTCACCACTATTGTCCGGTTGTTGCCCCAGCAGCACTGGGAAATTACCCATTAAACATTTCGGACATTAGGGATATTACTTCTAACCAGAGTGTTTTAACAGCAGGACAGTCCCAAAGCAGGTGGAGTAATGGTTTCCATAATTGTGCCAGCATAAATCTGGGTGTTTGTCATCCATCTTGGATAGCCAGGGAAATATATACTCTAGTCAGAATCTTGTATGTATGATCCTAAATTCAACCTCCAAATTGTATTCCACTGAGAAGAAGTCAAGGATATATTGACATCATGTTACCAAGCCAGCTGGATAGAAGAATATGCATTGGGGCAGCCCTAAACATTAAGCTATAAAGATTTGAGACCACACCTCTTGACAAGGTCGCCTTCTTAAGAAGCTGATCCCACTCCGAGCATAAGGCAGGCACAGCTCCCTCTTTGCATTTCCTATTTATAACAGACAATAGTTTATGTCAAAAAGGCAGGAGGCCAAATAGATTTTTAAGTTGTTTAAGTGGAAAGATTTTGTCACTAATGATGTTAAATCTCCTGTGCAGCTGCTTCATAATAGAGCATGAAAACCTAATAATAATGTTAGGGGTGGTGGTCTTGGACAGTACCACAATAATGCCAAGGATATGTTCTTATTACCAGATTTGATGGTCTTCTCCAGCCATTCCCAGCTGCCTTTCAGAGAGTTGGGTTTGTAGGCCCAATTCAATTGATATTTTGCATTCATTCCATTTGTTTTCCAAAAAAAAGGGGTGCCTGATGGATCAGATTTAAATGTGTGAGAGTTGAGTGGAATGGGCTCACTCTTGTTCCAACTGATCTTGTATCCAGAAAAACTCCCAAATAGATTAACCAAATTAAGAACTACAGGTACTGAGGATGCTGGCTTCCTTAAGGTAAGCAAAATGTCATCAGCATACATATTCAATATAAAATTGCATCCATGGAAGTTCACACCATGTATGTCACCACTGGAGCGGACTGCACATGCTAATGGTTCGAGGGCAACAATGAAGAGCAGGGGGCTGACCGGGCAACCCTGCCGAATGCCCCTGGTAGAGGGAAGGGTTTTGAGACTAATCCATTAGTTCAAACAGAAGAGAATGGGGCACTAGAGAGCTAAGTGAACCAAGCTAGTGAACTTAGGACCAATACCAAATTTTTAATTTCAAATTCTATCTTTTCAGCATCTAATGATGCTGCATTGACTGGAGACTTGCTGGTACTAGCTTCTAGCATAATCTGGAAAACCCTCCGCATATTATTCAAGGACAGACGTCCTGGCATAAAACCTACTTGGTCTAGATGCACTATAGATGGGACTACCAGGATCTTATTATGATCTTAAGGTGATTACCTATCAGAACTGAATCTTTACCTGGTTTTGGTAACAAAGAGATGCTGGCCCTTCACATAGAGGGAGGCGTGGATTCAGATTTCAATATTTCATTAAATAACAACAGTAAGTATAGAGAAAGCTGCTCTTTAAAGCATTTATAGAATTCGATTCCCAGGCTGTCGTCCCCTGGAGTTTTTCCCGAGGCCATCTTCAAGATTGCACTCTCAATCTCAGCCCGTGTAACAGGGGCATCAAGCATATCCCTATCGATTGAACTGACTCTCAGAAGGCTGAAGCCTTCAAAGAAACTGTCCAATTCAGCTTCATTTACATTATTTACTGTACCATATAGTTTGGAGTAATACTTTTTAAAAGATTGATTCATTATAGCTGCATCACATTATAAGGTACCATTCTCGAGCGATGTATTTAGTCGCCACTGTCTAGATTTGCAGGGGTTGGCCAAAGGGAAAAATGTGACAGAAATTGCAGCGTGGTCAGTTACAACATTGCTATTCATCCTACTCTTAAGGACATTTTGAAGTTTGAAGACATCGTAATGTAATCTATCCTAGAGCAAGAGTCATGTGCCCCAGCATAAAAAGAGTAGTCTCAAGCATCTGGGTGGACTAAGCGCCACACATCTGTTACAGCAAGCTGAAACTGAAACTCCCTCATGGGTGCAGATATCTGTTTGTCTGAGGGAAGGGGGGGACTAGATAGATCCAATGCAGAGTCACAAACAAAATTAAACCCACCACCTATAATGAGAGGACCTTCCATGGACTGGAAAAACTTAGATTGTAGTGTATTTGGAGCATACAAGTTCCCAAGCGTCAACATTTCATTTTGTAACCAGCCCGAAACAATGACATACCTTCCATCGTGGTCATAGTGTACATTGCAGGGTTTAAAAGGCATATTTTTAGAAATTAAGAGGTTAACACCTCTGCTTCCTTTACCACCAGGAGAGGAGAATACCAGCCCTAACCTTCTCTGTCTTCGCTTTTTAGATTCTGTAGAGTTCAAATGCGTCTCCTGCAGCATGGATTTTAAATACACCAGTATCTAATATCTTTTGATTGGATTCTGAATTCCATTTACCAAAGTGATTCAACTCAATCGTGTATCCATTCAATAAGCGACACATTGTCTGGGTCAAGGTCGTGCAGGGCGCCCCCGCACAAGCCACGCACCACAAGTAACCACTGAGGCCGATGCGAGACAGGTGACCCCCCCAAGGCACGGGCCCCAGGAGCCCGCTGCAGGAGTACGCATATGAAAATGAGCTCAGGGAGGGTGTCACCCTTGCATCAGGGGAAGGGAGGGAAAACATACAAGCACTATTTAACAAAGGGTGAAAAAAGTTAAGGAACAGAGACAAAGACAAAAACACAACCTTAAAATCAAGTGATTTCCCCGGAATGATGATGACATGTCGTGTGTAAAAAAAAACTGAGCATAGTTCCCAAGCTGCAATTTCTATTTCTTCTTGAAAGCAAACATAAACCTGTGTTTCTTTTTAAATTACTCACTGCTTGCTAAATAATACGCCTCCATTTATTTCCACACTCTTCGTCAAGTACTGGAGAATTTTGTTATCTGTCTTTGTTTGTAAAATATTAACAGTCAGAGCTTTTGTTGTGCCACTTGGCTCCTTAGCGTTGACAAATGTGTGCCCATTTCCAGAGTACTGTAGCTGATAATGTTCTTAGACACATTTGTTCTACTGTCCACTTGACATATTGCCTTCTTGATTCCACAAAGGAAGCCACAAACATCACTGTTTATACACATACACCTTCTACATCTACACAGCGATTGTATAATTCCTCTGGCCCGCACTTCACGGCACTGGCTTTCAGTCAAATTTAAGATTTAATCTAAAATTATTTTCATCACATGTAAGCCTTACTTATATAGAACTTGTTTTTTGTACTGCTACTGTAAGTTTAATGTGTTCATATGCTTTAATCCATATTAATTCTGTTAATGCGGTATTCTAATGCTGACGTAATCAGTACAACTGAAGTCTTGTTTCAGTGAATTTATTTATCTTACAAAATTGCAAATATCTTACAATGCAGAAAATATAAACAGTGTAGAACTGCTGTTTGTTCAGTCAGTTTAATGTACATGATTTGGTGCTCTTCATGAAATACTGTACACTGTAGCCAATTCAGAAAAATAACCAAAGCCTTGTTTGATCTGTACTAACGAGAATAAACACTAATAGAGTCAAAAACAACAAAAAAACAGCAAAACCCCCACATATTGTCATTAATATAACTTCTGATATGTACATTTCTTTATTTGAGACATGTATCCTAATGTTCAGCAGTCCACTGTGTGGTCTGCAGGTGTGAATGGGCTGTTGTCCATGCTGAAACAGCTTTAAGGAGAGAATGTGGTGGTGCTTTCACTGTCGATCGCCGCTGAGCTCCTCCTGCTGCCGCAGGTGTACCTGAAGAACCTCTCCTGGCTCATGCAGCCCAAGTCCTTCAGTAGCTTCAGGAGGTCATGACGAAACTTGACACCGATAAAGGCATAGACGAAGGGGTTCAGGCAGCACCTCAGGAAGGCCACACACTGGGTGACATCGGTGGCATAGAGGAGATTGTTGTCATAGCTGCAGTTTTTGGTTCCTCCTTTTGCAGTGACAACTGTGGTCCAAAATAGGACCAGGTTATATGGCGTTTGGCAGACCAGGAAGACAGCTACCACAGCCAGAATCACCTTGATGGCCTTATTTCGTTCAAAGTTACGAGCCTGGCAAAGGGTCTGGACAATGCGGCTGTAACAGAAGCTCATGATCAGGAGCGGAAGGGCAAAAGCCAAAACGATCTGGCTCGCCTGGATGCTGACGCGGAGCCGGTCAGAACTGCTGGAGTAAGGGGTGCAGGTGTTGTTAGTGATAGTGGTGTAGCACATTTCTGGCATGGAGAAGATCAGTGCCATCACCCAGATGACAGCTGATGACACCTTGCTGATAAACATTGCTTGGGAGCGGTGGCGGTGAGCAGAGATGGCCTTGGTGATGGAGAAGTAGCGGTCCACGCTGATGAAAGAGAGAAGGAACATGCTGCTGTAGAAGCTGACCTTGTAAATAGCGTGCATGGCTTTGCACACCAACAAGCCCAGCCCCCATTGTACCATGGAGTTGGCTGCCCAAAAGGGGAGCGTCAGAGCAAAGAGCAGATCTGCAAAGGACAGGTTGAGCAGGTACACATCCGTCATGGTCTTGAGACGTTTGAAGAAGAAGAAGGTGAGGATGACTAGTAGGTTCCCCGCGAGCCCCAGGAGACAGATGATGGAGTAGAAGGTAGGCATGAACCAGAGGCGGAACTGGCGGTTGGATTCTTTCACACAGAGCTGAGGAAAGTCATCATAATCCGCACTGGAGAAATTATAATCTACGTAGTTCATGGCGGTTGCATTTTCTCCATGCTGAGACAAGCAAGACTGTAATCAAAGATGAAGGTTAAATGATCAAATATAAGCAAGCAACAAGTAAAGTAATGCATGCAACATGTCAGCAACAAATCAGAAAAATTAAGATACCTGCTTTTCACTGCACCCTGACACATTTCATCTATAAAGGTAAACCTTTACCAAAGGAAACGATGCTTGTGAGGGGAAGGTTGTGGTTAGTTAACTGCTGTTTGCACCTCTAAGTGAGTATAAACTGCTACAAACACGTGTTTCCATCCTGTTATCTTTCATGTTTACAACTGTAATAAGAGGTGCTGCACTTTTGTGTTTTTCTTACCTTAAAGTTCATTAACCATATCAGCCCAGTGGGCAGAAGCCTTTGGAGATCTGAAAAACAAATGGGGTGAATTTTAGATAATCATCAATTTTAGACAATCATCATGTTTGAGAGTAATAGATTAATCAGTGAGAGGGGTACTACGATTTAATACTACAATCCCATATCCCAAGTTAAAGAACTCGCAAGAGACAGATTTACAAAAGAAGGGTCAAAACGGATGCAGCAAAAGGCTGAAATATCCTGAATTTCACTCCCTAGTATGGGTTAAACGCCAAAACCTTCACATAATGCAACCAATAGCATGTTTGCATTAGACCCTACCTGTACATAAAATTAATAATAATTATTTATTTATATAGCACTTTTTTTAAACAGACAGTTACAAAGTGCTTCATACATAGGATAAAATACACACATACAAATACAAGTATACATACGTACACATGCATAGGCATGATACATGGACAAAACGTAAAGCACGCGACCAAAATAAACTAAACTAAAGGCAATCAGAGAGTATTTATAAAAAAGGCTAACCTATAGAAATGAGTTTTCAGCAGCCACTTAAAACAAATCACAGATTCAGCCGAGCTGACGGAGTGGGGAAGGCAGTTCCAAAGTACAGGAGCTAAAAGCACGGTCACCTCTGGATTTAAAATAGGAACGGGGAACAGATAACAGGCCTTGATCAGAATCAGAATCAGAAATACTTTATTGATCCCAGAGGGGAAACTCTTTGTTACAGCTGCTCATTGTCACGTCACACAGGAGAAGAAGTACTAACAGAATAGAAATAGACGTAATAATAAATAAGTCTGCAAGCAAATCGAAATATGATACACCTAATCAAAATAAGTACAATTGGGTATGAAGTGTAAAGCTAAGTAAGTGTACAGTACAACAGGTGATCGGAGTGGCCGACAGCTGGAAGAGGGGCTCGACAACTCGGCTATATATGCAGGGGCCAGGCCATGCGAGGCCTTTGAAGTCGAGTCTGTGTTGTACTGGAAGCCGATGAAGGGAGGCGAGAATTGGGGTGATGTGGGACTGACGACTGGTTTTTGTTAACAGTCTAGCCGCTGCATTTCGCACCAGCTGCAGACGGGCTAGAGAGGACTGAGTAATGCGAGTAAAGGGAGAGCTTCGGTAGTCCATGTACTACCAGTTCCATGTTTTTGGCCTATGTTATAGGTTTGATTTTTGCAGTATTACTCAACTGAAAGAAACAAGACTGAATGAGCTTAGTAATATGAAGTTCAAATGTTGGTCAGAAAGAATACCAAGATTCTTGGAGGCGGTCTTGATGTTGCTAGAGAGGGGGCCAATACAGCGACTTAGGAAAACAGTCGGGGGCCGATCAGTTTTGTCAGAATTGCCTGTGTCTTTCAAACTTCATTACTTCATTACTGGCGGCATTGTCTTGCTGATTGTTATAAGTAAGAGGTTTCCTGCCAGCCAGTGGTTTAAAATTAGCTTACTGAAAAAAAAAATACTTAGTTCTCTATTTTTGTAAAAGCTTGTAGTTGTAGCCAGTAGTCATGAAGTATCTGACTGTCATTCTGTTGTGGGGTATGCGACTCTAATCCAGTACCCGTCTTTTTGTCAAATTCAGCAAATATCTCCTCACAGGCCGCTAGCTGTCTGTCCAGTGTGTGTGTGTGTGTGTGTGTGTGTGTGTGTGTGTGTGTGCGCGCGCTGAAAAAAAACTCCAGTGTTTGTTCAGCTGCTGTGCTGGCTCTGGGAAGCTCGTCCTCTCTGGCTGTTAGCTTCGCAGCAGCAACTGTAGGGGCAGTTTGCTAAACTACAACCTCGCTAACATTAGTTTTATTACCGCTGCTTGGCAAATGAGATAAGAAAGAAATCTGTTTAAAAACTGCAAAAAAAAAAAAAAAAAAAAAAATTGCTTATTTTAATTCTAATATTAAGCAAGTGTTACTATTTAGAAGGGACAGTGGTGGCAGATTTGGGCTACTCCAAAAATAACGTTGGCTGATAGATGGCCACAGACGGACAGTTCTAACGGTAGATTTACACATCCATCCATCCATGATGTCGGCCTCACTAAACATGTGTGTCTTGCCACATTGTGTGCAGTCTGTGGCTTTCAAGCAGTCTGCTCTTCAGAAAAGCAATGGCTGAAACAATTGTGGCACTGACACCACTTTCAATCATTTTACACATGGATGACCAAGGTAAATGCGGTTGATTGAACAGGTTATGTACTGTTATCACTCCCTGGTAGACACAATAACTGTCATTGATTGATTTGATGCCAGAAAAGTCCATCCAGCCTGAAATTTCAGGTACACATTTGCTTTTGACCTTGCTACGATTAACTCGGGTTATCTTTTTAAACACGATCATTTTGATGGCTTTTTTTTTTAAACATCCATTCATTCACCACAGCTCATACAACAGCCTTTTAACTATCTTAGTTAAACTCTGATAAGGTACTCACCGGTGACTGAAGGCATGTCGACTGAGAGTTGCACGCTTTAGGTAAAGCCACTAAACACAGATGAGTGGAACGCCTGTGTTTGATGGTGGTTTCCCTTTTGTTGAAGTGAAAAAAACACTGCTGCACTTCACATTTTTTTCTCCTCAGCCCTCAAATATCATGTGAGAAACCTGAGCAAATCACAGACTCCAACTAAAATATGAACAAAAAATGTATAATTTTGGCTCTCTTTATCAATTGAGTCATTATAGTGTAATGTAATGTACTAAAATATGTAGATTAGATCAGTCCAAACTGCAATGCTGTCTGTCATTAGATGTAATTATATATAACTATCAGGGCACTTTGACATTACAGAATAATATGGAGACTGGCCGTGTGACTTGAAAATAAAACTAGAACCACCTACTGGAGTTCCCTTTATTATCTGTCTGGGGCATATGAGTCATAACATACTAACATTACAAAAATGTCTACAATACCACAACATTTCAGTAAAATGTAAAAAAGACAAAGAAACATATGTACAACTCATGTATCAAATTAATACAGAGCATTGTTTTTGTTTTTTTTGTTATTTGTGGAGTTTGGTGGGTTTGATCAGTTTTAAGATATCTGACAAGACTAGCCACAACTCATGTTTCCATGAAAGAGACTACCTAACGACTACCTAAGAAGAAGCAGGGGCTGAGATGTAAAATAATATCAGTCATATGCAAATGAGTTATTTCAGGGAAAACCAGTCGCTTTCTGTTAGATGGTGACACTATAAATGTCAAAGCCACACGGTGCAGTCAGTAGATACTTATTTGACAGCGCTCAGCAACACCACATATATAGACTCAATTGGTATGTATGCAATAGTTCAAAGTACGGTAGGTAGCTACAGTAAAACTAACTGTTATTTGTTTATTCACAAGAGGAAATATTAAGTCAACATATAGTAATATACAGTATTTAGAAAAATATCAATGTTGGTGAGACGGCTTGCTTTTCTTAAAAAGATCATTTTGTTAATACTGCAAGTTATTCAGCTGCATTTCTTTTTGTATCATTGTCCATATATAGTATCATGGAGATTGTTGTACTGGACAGCAGATGAGGCCTTGCAAAACTACACTTTCACCCACTAACTCACAAGATCTGTGCAGACTTGTGCACACCTGTATCTCTGCGGTTGTGGTTTCTAGCTTTCACTTGAGGCAGTACTAACCACAGGTACAAAACGTGGCAGGTTGCAAATGCAGGGGACATCTTTCACATTTAAACTAAAGCACTACCAAATCTGATTATTACACCATCTCACAAGAGGCTGAAACCATAGAGAACATCACACATAAAGCTTAAATCTGTCAGATCTAAGTCACTCCTTTAGCCACTCATTCTAAATTTTGTCATATGCAAAACTGAACACTCAGGAGGATTGCTTCTTCTGCACTCACTAAAAACAGGAAATCTGAACAATTCCCTCTCATCTTACCCACTTCCCTCACCTGTACTGTGCAAAGGACAAATATGTTATATGCAAGCACACTGTATGCAACAATGAATGTGTGATACGAGCCTCTGCATACAGGTATACAGTGTATTTGTTTTTGATCATGTATGAATGATATCCATGGCTGCTTATAGTAATGTCATCAAAGAATGCAGTTTTATGCATTTTAAATCCTGCATGTTTTTATTGTAAATGTACATTTATATTTATTTATACTTAAAGATAGTAACCTTCCATCAAACACTTTGGAAAACAATTGAAGAGAGAACTTCAAGGGTTCAGGGTAGAAAAGTTTATTGGTATAAATATGCAAAAGGAAACTCATTTTAAGACTGCATGTTTATGACTGCTCAAGCTGTTTTACGACATGTAAATCCATGTTTAAGGAAACCTCGTTACACTGTGTACACAATTACGGTACATTTAAAAGTTTTCGTCTGAAAATTGCAATATTGATCATAACACAAATGTTCTAAGCGTACAGCTTTTGATTTGATTGACAGCTAGCAAACTTGAGAACACTGGTAGTCGAGCATTGTACAGCATTGATGATCATGTGATATACATATGGATGGACTGAGCCGAGCCCAGGACAACCAATACACAAGTATAATAAAAATGCTGATAATAAATAACAAAAATAACTACTACTAATGACTACAAACTCCTGAGACAATACTGTCACTGTAATACTGATACAGAGAGTAAACAAATATTCTCCTGCCGAGGAGATGGTCACCCAGCTCCACTCTTCACAAGTATGCCAACTGATTTTAAAAAATTGCAAAAATACATGCAAAAGTAACGATAAAAGCAACAATGACACTACAATACAAAGGACAACGTTAAATATAACACTGAACAATGTTTGTTTCATGTGACAGCTTTTTAATATAGCCAGTCTTAACTCGCGACGATCTGGGATCTGTCAGACATAGTGCTAGAGATATGTATCCATATGTGCTGAAGAGGGCCTGTATGGGTTCTTTCAAATGGCAATGAGGCCTGTGGAGAAAATATAGTGCTTTCACGTGGGCTTCTGTGGCGCACTTAGCAGCCATTGATTTTAGACGGGATCATTCCTTTGTCGGCTTCAAGCGCTTTACATCTTTCATTTGTTTTCATTCAGCGCATGCCTGCGAGCCTGGGTGTTTTCAAACTCCACTAAAGCACCATCTTTGCCTCAGGCTTGTTAAACATTGAGCCCATCTGAACTCTCTTCATATGCTTTGACAAACTGAGATGATACTGTGCAATATATGTTATCAGAGGATGATATCAGAGGCCAACAGATGTAATGAGAGCCTTACAGTTCACAAACAGTCAGGTGTTGGACTCAGTGGGCAGCTCTTGCTTTGCTGGGCCCCTCTGATGGCTCACTAGTCGGGGCATCTTCTGTCTGAGCAGAGGTGGTCTCTGATCCTGTGTTACTGTCGCTGGTTCCCTCCTCCATGGCTCCCTCCGGGACGCTCTCCTTGTCCTCTGACGCCCCCTCCTCACTGCCTGGATGAGCCTCAAGCACCTCTGCGGCCTTCGGCTTCCCTGAGTCAAAGAAACAAAAGAAATGACATGTTAAAAAAACACGAAGGCCCGCAAGAGAGCCAGATAGCACCAAAGCCACAAATAAAGGCCAGTGTGGCTCACCTGGTGTATCTGTGTTGGATTCTGTGTCCTCGCCTTCCTTGTTGCTGCTTTCACTGAGAGAGCCTTGCTGGGACTTGCTGCCATGTGTTGCACAAATGTGTTTTTCTTCTTCTGCTAAAACACAGGTGGGGGCCTCTCTTGCACCTCGGTCTCCGGCATCCTTCTCTCGTTCTGCCACCCGTTTGCGGGCTGCCTCTTCTGCTGCAGCAATCTCTGCAGAAATCTTCTCCATGTCCACTTCCACCTTCATACAGCACAGCTTGAAAGTACCGTAATGGGGAATTGGACGTTAGAATAGTGTTTTTATTTTTACTTTACAATGTTTAGTGCTGGCTGAACATGCAAGTTTGACACAAAGTAGCAACTTACTTCATGTAACTGAATGAGCTCAAAGTTCTGTTCTTAACTACAACAATGTTTCAGTACATATTCAGTCTAGAAAATGCTACGTCTCAGTGAGTGAATGGATGCTGTAAGAAGCTCTGTAAAGGATAAATGGCGCCGCCTGTTGAGAACAGTGGGCAGTGCATTGAACTGCACAGTGCTGCACCCCATTTCAGAACAACAGTTATTATGGGGGCTACAAATTGTAAACGATGACAGCTATATGATTGCCAGAACATGTGGACGGAGTTAGCAGCAGCAGCTGCTGGCTGTAAGGCAGACGTAGACTGGCACATAACCAGAGCTACACACTGTACAGTTAAACATGCAAAATGAAGCTTGCGTGCGAGTGAGCAATGACCAATCTCGATGTAAAAGATGCCGTACCCTTTTGAGCTCATTTGTGAACGACTCTGTGGCTTCGATGAATTTTCTTTTCTTGTCCTGGTGGCGGTCTTCAATCTGAAGCAACTCCGCCTCCAACTTTCTCTGTGACACAAGACAGACAGGCACCACGGTTACGACATTATTAACCCATAAAAACAAAGCTGCTACTAAATATTATGTGAAGATTAGAAGACCACAACTCGCTCATACCTGGTGGACCATCAAGGACTGGACCTGGCGTTTGAGGACTTGCATGCGAGCCGTGGTAACAACTGACCGCACATCTGGGACCACGCTCTCACTGAGGATCTCGCTGATCAGGCGGTGGTTGCGTTGGAAACGAGATGCAGCCGAGTGCTTAATAGAAAACCCGTCGTCGTAATCTGAAGACATGAAAAACATCTGAGTTGTTACAATTGTCTTAGGAAATATATATTTTTATACGTCTGTCAAAAGGCGAGAGTAGAAAAAAAAAAGAAGAGCAGAGATGCGTTACACATTCACCATCAACGGGTATGAGAGGCTTCGTTAAACTACGGCACAAATGATGCAAATATTGCTGTATCAAGACACTAAAAATATAATTGCTCAATATTTATAGAGTTAGAGTTAAGTATAGGCCTTTATGTCATAATACACCCTTAAGCAAAGCAATGGGACAAGCGGTTAATTATAACCCACTGTATGTGAACAGAAGTTTCAAGAAAGTAATCTGCAATTTTCATTCGTCAGCAATGTTCTTGTTAGTTTTTTTTTTAATGCTCTTGAAGAAGCCAGCGTCTTGTAATTGCCTTCTTGCTTGCTACCATGAGAATTTTTAGTAAATATTTGTCTCTGATATCCAGTTCCTTAGATGTTCCCTAAGTAGAGAGAGAGAGACAAGTAACAATATCAAATCCTAATGTCTTCTTGAACATGCTTGATAGGCTGTGAGACGGGGCGAGACCAAAAGATGTGTGTGATCTGCCATAAAGTGCCCACATTGTCTCCAGCATTGGTTATGAAGTCCAGTTTGTTTGGATTGTATTTTTAGGGTTATGGAAAACCTCACGCAGTTCTTCCACCAAAAGCGGTAGTAATCTGGGTGTGGATGATGAGAGTCCATTCCTTTGGAGAGATTTCAGTGTCCAGTTCTCTTTCCCACTTTTGCTTTCTGTAGTCTGATGAGTTGTTCTTCATCAATAATACTCTTAGGTACAGGTCCCCCAATAATCCGTCTGGTGGGTTCCAAGTTGTGTGCTTTAATAAACATGTGTAACATCACAGGGTTCTTCCTCACTCGGTCCCGTCACCTCTTTTACATAATAGTGCCGCATGCACTGATGGTGCAGGAAAGTCCAAATATAGTTAATCTACAAAGTTTTAAGCCAATAATCATCCCTAGTTACTTTTTCCATGCTCTGTGGTGATAAAGAATTAAGTCCAGATGGATATAAATAGGATTTGATTTATTTATTTATTTTTGCAAATGCATTCAGAATAAAATACAAAACCACAGTACTTTTAGAAGCATCTTTGACAGTGATTACAGCTTAAGATCTGCCTGAATTTGAGAACCATCATTTTAGTGAATTTATATTTGACAATTCTCTCCCATTCTCCTGTGCTCAGGCTTTGTTAGGACGCATGGAGAGAACAGTATTGGTATACAGCTATCCTCAATTCAGTTAAGAGATTCGCAGTAGAATTCAAGACCCGTTCCAGGACAGCACTGTATGCAAACCATGTCTTCTTTGCAACACAATGTGTTTTTGACAAACACAAAAATAACATTTGTGTTAGTGCTAAGTTCTGTAAACGACAGCACAGCAGAGACAGATGTAATAAATGTGACATGTTATGGAGGATCTACAAGATCATGTCAAATGATTACAAAGTAAATTATTATTAAGCTATTAATTGATTGCAATTAATTTGGACATTTAAAGAAGGGATTAGTAACAGACCAAATGAGAAAATCTAATCCATCTATATATTGCATATATATATATATACATATATACACACACATACATACATACATATATATACATATATACATACATACATACATATATACATACATACATATATACATACATACATATATATACATATATACATACATACATACATATACATACATATATACATACATACATATATATATACACATATATATACATACATATATACATACATATATACATATACATACATACATATATATACATACATATACATACACACACACACACATATATATATATATATATATACATACATACATACATACATATATATACATACATATACATATACACACATACATATATATACATACATATACATATACATATACACACACACACACACACATATATATATATATATATATATATATATATATATATATATATATATATATATATATATATATATATATAGAGAGAGAGAGATATATAGATATATATATGTGTGTGTGATTCTTTTTTTCAATCTGCATATTTATTTACAAATTGGTTCCCATTTGATATTTCCATTTGCCAACACTGTTCAACACTATCATATGCATGCCACCCCTTTTTTTGGCTTTGATGTGGCAAAACTTTGCTAAACTTCTGTGTGATGCTACAAGGAGTCACAGTGGGTATCGCCTGAACTTACTGCTGCTGTGCACCCATGTGTGCACATTTGAAACTTTCCAGAGAACAGAAATGAATCTCATCTGCCAAGTTTCAAAAGGTGTTCACGTAGGTGGTCTGACACCACAACAGGAAACAGTTACGGGAGGCATTCTGAAGGTAGAGTGTGAAAATGAAGCTTCTCTTGTGTTCACAAGTTCAGTGGAATTCAGTCTCATTAATATGTGGAACTTGATATTTTTCAACTCTACCTGTTAGCACAACACTAGCCCTCTTGCATGATTAATGCTGTTTAAGGCTATTTTGCATATTTTAAGTAAAACGCTGGCACCTCCTGAATGCCTTATATTGTCCCGATTACATTACACCCATGACAAACTTTCAACAAATATAGTTAATTTATAATTTAATTTAACCACCATACCGACTTCTCACAAAGGCATTTTATAATAGAGCATGAAAGAGCCATCCTTTGCTTTTGACTTTATGTTGCTAGCAGGCACTTTATCTCTGTGAGCTATTTTGATGCTGTAAAGGACAGAAAAGGGGCAACTGGTGCATGGCAGCAGCTTAGAGTAGAATTTCTTTAAGACTGTATTTATTACTAAAGCACAATCTCTGAATATGTAGCCACCCGGAGAGCTAAATCTTATTTAATCATTGACGTACGTGCAGTCTGTTGAGTATATAACCCACTGGGATACCAGCTCTGACATTTTTATGGTCTGGGGTGTTTCTAAATAGCAATTGGTTTTATCTGTAGTTTTCCTGTACATCATTATCTTCTACTGTAACCCAGCCAGACCCCAGACAAACATAATTTCCTTGAGGTGGGTGTAACTCAAACGTCTTCTTCTGGCTTGTGTGTCTAACATGTGTGTGTGCGTCAGTCTTTAAAACAACAGAGAAAAGAATGTAAATTTTGCAATTATGTCCAAACCAATGCCAAGAATACCAACAAAATGTAAACAGTTGTGCAAAACAAAGACACATTTTGCTCCATTTTGCAGCTTAAAGGCAGTAATGGCATTTCAAAGGTAGCATTACCAAAAATGTGAATGGTTGGAACAGTGAAGAAGGAGGGAAAAAGATAACAGTCTCTGGGTATGTGGACGGGCATCTCTGTGTGGTCGCGCTACAGTAATTACAGCTCTGTCACAGTGCTCTAAACCTTGGGAGACAAAGCATTTAGCTGAGTGGCCTTACCATCTGGATCCTCTGCTGGCTGAATACTCATGTAAGGCTCGCCCTTGTCCAGTCTGGACTGCCTCTGGCGGCTCTCCTCTTCCAGAGCTGCCTCGGCCCGGCTTTTTGCATTGACGTAGGCCAGGTAGGCTGGCGAGTTGTGATAGGCCTTCATGCTCTCATTATACTCAATCTACGGTGGAAAAGATGACAGGAATGACGAGGAAACAGAGAAGGCAAGCAGACACAACATGTGGACCCTCGTTTCAATCAACTACGACAAGATAAGGAAAGAGGTTTACTCAGGACTGTTAGAAAGGAAGAAATGATGACTGGAGGGACCCACAACTGTTGGAGACACATCTATGATGGTCACCCATCAGAAAAACCCCATAAACACCCCTTGTAAAACAACCAACCTTCTCTGCTTCGTAGTCATTCAAATAATCCTGTTTCTCCTCATCAGTGAGGTCCCTCCACATGCCACCGATTATCTTCCCAATTTCCCATAGCTTCAGATCAGGATTGGAGGCTTTTACTTGATCCCAAACCTGGTGATGAGAACCAGACATGGGTGTGGGGTTGGGTTGGGTTGGAGGGGCTATAAGTGGTTATCTCTTTGCAGAGAGGTCACAAACCAGAGGAGGCCGTGTGCTTTAAGCTCCATCTCCAAGTTCATAAATCCCACTATGTGATGTGGACGGTCCTAGCTAAGTCCTGGCTTAATTTGGCTTCGCACCTACCTCGATAAACACCTATTAGCGTCTGAAACTAAATGTACGTCTTACTTACTCTGATCTTATGGAATATCTTAAAAGCAAAGCATCCCTGTCTTCCAACAGAGCACATAATGATGCAAAAGGCAGCAATTACATACAGTAGTGTGTACTTACCTTACGACTATATCTCATGTATGGCATCAATGGCTTATCCGGTGGCTTGGGTGGCTTTGGGATATTTATTCCAGAAGAATTCTAGTAAACAAAGAAAAAGTAAAGTCACCTTAAGGCATGGTTGCCGTGGAGTGATCGGGCAACCATTTAAACACTCCCGCTAAGCTGGTCTGAGTAAAGCTTGTGTAACTAGTGTTATGTCATTTGACATACAATTATTTAAAAAAAAAAAAAAAAAAAAAGAAAGAAAGAAACTTGGAATCAAATACAATATGCATCAAAGTAATTTCTCATCACTTCAATTAACTTGATTTAATTAATGTCAGTTTGAGGCCATACACAAGTCAGGAACCCCACAGAGTACAATGGAATAGCGCTGACTGTGAAAAAAAATACAAAAATCTCGCTTAAGCTGAGATTTGCCCATAATGCCATTATCAGAGTCAGCCAACAACAGCTTGCATGCAGCGACTAAATTACTGCTCAGCAGCCAGAGCCATGCCGAGCGGCGAGTCTGTAATGCCATGGCAACACTGATGGCATGGGTTACTTAACGTGGCTGTCAGAAATGCAGACTTTGAAAGGCAGGTGGTATTTGAATACACACAGATGGACTCTTAAGCCAGTCTGCACTGTGATGGAGGCAGCAGAGGGCGTTTGGAATGACACACATTTCAGATTCAGTCTCAGTAATGTAATAAGTTAGGCTTCTCATACTGACTGTTCTCCAGCATCTGCTCTTGGAACAGTGGAAAGGCAAAAATACATCTAATCTAATTTTCTCTGAAGAAAATGCTCCAATGCTATTGATGCTTGCAGAGGCTTCTGCAATGTTTTCCTTTGACTAAGCCGGCTGACTGAAACTTAACTGGAAGTGAACTGTTTCTGTCTACCTGATATTTTCGGTCACCTTGTTTTCTCTGTTAATATTCATACCGTTACCCGACTGTTGCTGCTTTGGCTCCCTCCCAGTCTGTAGTTGTTGTAGGCCAGGTGGCTGTATGGGTTGTACCCCACAAACCCGGTAGTGTTGGGCATTTGCTGATGGAAACAAATGAGATAGAAATACGAATGAGAAATGATATAAAAGGAGGAGGGGGGAAAGCCCAAGACAAAAAAATAACCAATGCAAGGAGCTGGGAAAATGCAAAATAAGAAAAGTTGCATTCATGCTGGGGCTATGAGGAAAGAATATTTTCAGAAGCAGTGGTGTATCAGCACATCATTCTGTGTTAATAACAGGGGTTGTGGATTCAACAAAAAAAGCTGGACTCTTTGAAAAAAAAAAAAGTATTTTGATAAAGTATAAACTGTACTAAAATGAAGTCTCCAAACAGCAACATCAGCTTAACTTGGGATAACCAGATGATATTTGGTGCTACACTTAGATAGGAATACTTACAGTTGCAGGGGCAGGGGGAGGGGGAGGGGCATAGGATGGTCTCTCTGTCGTGAAAGAAAAGGTCCAAATCAAACATCAGCATCAGTCCTGTGAAACAGCAGACTATTTCCAATCCCCCAAGTTAGCTAGCCCCGACTATTTGACAGTGATGTTTACTTTAAAAAAAAAAAAAAGCTTTCTTTCTACATAAAATAAAACCATCAATAACAAACTAGACCTCTATCACCGGAATTATCTGTTAATCATTAATAACGTTGCACTTTTGATATTGCAGTGTTATGGTTATAAAACTTAACATGGATTTACGGAAACAGCAGGTCTGATGTATCTGAAAATGCATTTTCACCTACACCTTCACCTACAGAGTGCTTGATATCACAATAAGCTGAAACACTCCCAGTGCCTTACTTGACATCTTTGCAGTGAGTAACGTTAGGCAACGTTATCAGTCTTTTTCGGTCATTGGCTCTGTAATAAACACATTTCAGAGAAGAATAGCATTTTATATCGTGAGATATAAATTAATGAGATGACTTGTGTTGACAGGGCGGTTCACACATACCACAAAACAAAGAGATGCCGACGATGATAGTCAGACAACAGGGCTGGCTAACGTTGGCTAGCATCGACATTAGCTCGAAGTTAGCATAATGTGAATATGAACACTGACAGTCTGGAAAGATTGTTGGATATATTTTGCAAGCCATTTCATGTTAGCAAGATAAATTGTATTAATGGCAGCGTTAATTAGCTTAAGTTCGCATTAAATGCTAAAAGAATTATGAGTATTTGGATGTGATAATAGGTGAAATTTGCACTGGTAGTTGACGTTAGGGCTGACTGGTTTTCAGCGTTGATCTCACCGCTAGCGCTACATCTCTGCGGGATCGAATAAACGAGCTGTAACGTAGCTAGCAAGCTACATGCTAACGTAATGTAGCTACAGTAATTTGTCGTTTCTTCAGGTTAGCTAACGTCAGTCTGCAGCAGACGTCGTCAATAAATGGAGCGGTAGTTAACGTGCGTGACTTTACATGTAAATACAATGTTATGACAGTAGATATTCGATACTACCGCTATGTGGTTAGCTTGGCTCATCAGCTTCATTAGCCAGCAGGCTGACGGCTAGCTGGTTACGTAGCTTAGCTACCTAAATCAAAAGAAAAATGGCATCCCTGAGATAGTTAGCATGCAATGTCAAGTCAAACCAACACATCTAGAGATATACAAATTCCCATAGATTTTGATGATGACAAGCAAGCACGTATACTTAAGTGATGGCCAGAAAACTCACCCTAAAACGTTTAGTCCCCACCACAGTTCTACGTTGTGGCTTTGACAGGGAAGGCTAACCACCTAGCTAGCACAGAGAAACAGTCCCCACAATAAACGAATGAAATGGGGTCCACTCGTAAGATTCCTGCAGAATCTTCCAGAATTGCACCCCCACCCTCTCCTCATTACAGCTGTTCCGTGCCTCGATGCTGATGCTCATCGCCCTCAACGGTCACTGCTGCAGCTCTCACTTATTGATATAACAGCAGAAACATCTTTCTCCTCAAGAACAGTCATTCCTTTCAGAGAAAAAGAGAAGGTACCGTAGTAGCGCAGCTAAATAGGGTTTTATCTCCATAGCTTTATCTTGAAGGTGCGGATGTGCATCATCAAGAAAAATAATGTAGCCTGTTTACTCCTGAGTTGTATAGAAGCAAAAAGCTGACCTGTATTGTTACCCTGACTGCAAAATACATCACCACATGTCAAAAATGTGCCATGTCAGTGCAGATGCTCCACAATTTACACCCATTCTTTTCTACAAGGTAATAATCTCATGCTATAATATTTAAAAAGGAAAGTTAGAAAGACTTATTATGTCACCGTACGCTTCACAGGCTACTAAGCTTTTGAGAAAATCAAGGTTGCCCTATTCACTGCTCCCTTGTTGTGAGAACTGAAATACTTTGCATTCTTGTTCTCATTGTTTGAGAGCCGCCCAGGTCAATAGTTGTAATAGTGTGTTCCCTAAAGATAACAATCCAAAGCCTGTAGGATTTAGTCTACATCTCTGTCTATTCAACCTGAATAGTACTTGTTTAGGATTTGTTAATTGATTGTGTTCATTGTGACCCCTTTTCTTTCTGTTTACACTGCACACTTGAGAGCTTATTTTATTTCTGCTTGACCTGCATCCTGTATACTATGCACGCAGACACTGTTGTGATCTCATCTGCAGGTGTGGTGCTTCATTCTCTTTTCATTCACAAGGCCGTGGCCAGAAAGCTGTATGGATGGGACGGGGAGCAGATTCCACACACACACGCGCGCGCACGAGCACCCACGCACGCACAAGGCATGGGCAGGACCTTGTTTAGCGTCGGACACCTGTGATGGAGTACATCTGGAGGTAGGTGGAGGTCACATGCCTCCTGTAAGCTACTGTGCAGGCTTAACACAGACATTCACACAGGGCCTCCCAGGCACAGCCGTGGGATTGTGAACGCCCAGGGGCAGAACAGGGCCCAGGTGACATTTTGAATCAATCAGAGGGAAACCCGTAAAGCTGTTCTTGTAGTGCAGATTCAGACCCAGTTCTTAAGCCTGTAGAGCTCTCCAAAATAGACTCAGGCAGTGGAACTAAGCAGACTTGAAAGTTTACTCTGGTGGTGGATGGTGGAGGTATTTTTAGAAGCTGCTGTAGTCAGATTATTATGATGTATCATTCCAGAGGTATTCCTTGGACAAATGCCTTGAGTATTATCGTTGACCTGTCTGTCTAACCAGCATTCACGACAGGCTCAAGGAAACTCGATTTCAAAGCCTAGACTCAGCAACATTTATGTATAAAACTGTGCAAATGACATCGTCCTGCTGATTTGGTTGGTTTCATATTCATAAACATATTCATAGACTGTTCATAAAAGTCGACAAATGTTTCGTTTTCTGCCTCCGGCTTGGAGGCAACAATTTGATCTTTTTGCCATTTGATGAAAGAAAATGGTAGACTGATAAGTTCCGAAGTATTCTCACACATGTCGATCGTCGTAAGTTTGGATGTGAAGTGCATCCTGGAACACAGCTTATTACGTAGTCATGCAAGGTTTGTTCCCTGTTTGATTTTGGCACAGTATGTAGAGCTGCTTTGGTTAATGTTTGCTAATTTGGAACTCAAAGGTGGACTGTACTTCACATAGCTAACAAATCCCATGTACGCATTTAGAAATAGTCACATATCGTTGCTTCCTCTAATAACACTACTGCTACCATTGCTACAGCTACCACTACTAGAGCCTGACCAATACTGGATTTTTGAGGACGATGCCAATATTTGAGAGTTTAAAAATCTAGTAACAATATATCCTCCTATATTTTTTTTTAACATAAACACATTACATAAACCGACATTTTTGATAAGGATCTGTGATGTAGATATTTAATAGATTTTGTGACCAAAATATTTTGCAGAAAAATTTTCAGTTGAAAAATAAACTTATAGTAAATGCCTTTGTAATAGATAGAAAAGCCTGTCACCAGTGAGTAGTTCATCTTATGACATTTCCATACTGCAGCTTCTTGTGACTTATTGGCCAACAACACAAAAGAAAGTGTGAATAAATTAGAGGTGGAAAAATAAATGAAACGCTGTCCTGACCTGTCCCGGCTCTACCCCCACTCCTCTTCGTCCCGTTGGAGACCCCCCCCCATCTATTTATTTACTTACTGTCTATTTATTTTTCTTCTGTCTCTCTCTCTCTTCCCCCTATATCCTCACACACACAACTACCATACACACACACGCACACAACTCACGTGCGTAGTACAATAAGAAAATCTCTAATTTACTCACGTACCTCTTATTAATTACTCAATTACTTGAGCTTATCTGTATAGCTAAAATCGTCCAATGCTACTACTAGTATTACTACTGCTATTAATAATAACAGCAACAACCACAGCATTGTAGTTTCTTAAAGTGTTTTAATTGATGTATTACATTTTCATTGGGTAAACATTTACAATGTAACTGATCGTTTAATTGGTTCAGTTCTTTGATTACTTCAGTGTTTGAGTATAACGGTCCTGTTCTGGACAAGATACACAAGACCTTAGCTGTTTCCAACCCAAGTCCATTTGTATGCATGCAAACATTACTTCATATCTTCTACACATTAATAGATAATATCAAAGGCAAACAGGAACAGTCTACTCTCGAGAAATGCAATTACAGTTCGGTAAAGCAAAGTTAGAGATCAAGCAACGTACTATAGCTTAAATACACAGCTGATGTAGTTAAAAGGCCTTCACAAAATCAAAGACAAAACCATTTGCCGTCTCTCTCTTAGAGTCCGATTAGTTAAAAGTAAAATGTGTTTGAATGGGCTTAGTAACCCTTCATTAACTGATAAATGATAAGATAGGATTTTGCTGGAACTTTTTGTGCGTGCATGCAGTTCACTGAATGAGTATTGACGTCTCCAGATATTTTGCTTGTAGTCTTTGGAACGATTTTTAGGATATTTGGTTTTTGATATTTTTAAGCTGTAGCAAAGATTCTCCACCCAAACCATCTTCTATCTATCTGTCTGTGTTTTGGTGAACTACCTTTGGATACATTTCTTTCTATAGTGACATGTAAAAGTGGTCATCAGGTGGCAATACACTGTTTCCAGCAACGGTTATAAATTGACCATTGGCTTAAGTGATAAGATGAAATTCCTCGCAGTATGTAGTGTTATTAACTGGGGAGCAAAAGTGTGGAATTCTGACTGATATTATATATATATTATAAAATAACTAGGCTAACACAGAGACAAGAAAAGACGTTGCCTTTGATCGTTTTCATTTGAACAGTTTATTATGATTAACCATATAGGATGTGAATCTATGGAAAATGTATTGTAATTCTCTGTACGTAATTTTTATTCCAATTGCATATGTGAGTTTTGTAGAATTTCACCCTCACACCCTCAGATACCCTCAGGATGCACTGAAGGTACATCAGAGAAACCCTCAGTCTGATGATAAGGGACAACATTTGTCAGATTCGTTCTGGCACACGCCAGCCGACCCCAGTTAGCTGAGTTGAGATTACTGGGGGAGAGCAACTACTTTTCACACCTGAAGGGCATATGTTTCACTAACGAATGAGAGAAATGTACAGCATTTTACTTTTCTCCGACTCTATATATGCATATACTAACTGCATTTTAGAAAAAAAAAGATTAGACCAAATTCAATGTGGAAAATGTGCAAAAATGCATAATAATAGTAATAATAGTTTTCATGGCACTTTTAAAATTTCTGTGAGAAGATGAATGCACCTCTCTTCAGTGTGTTGTGCTCAAATAATCCTACTTAAAGCTCAGCTGGTAAAATCAGAGTGTGGAGACAAAATCTATTGTGTGACTACCTGTGAGTATCTGTCTCGTTATGATTTTTTTTGCCCTGTAATCTACACACCAGTCATTTGTTAGCTTGACATTTATGCTGTTCTGTGTGGGAATGACCTGACTCTCTCTCCGGACTCGCTACGCTCTTTGTCCCCCCTAGTGAACTCAAGCCCAGGCACAAACTGCCCGAGGAACACCAACACCAGTAATGACTGTCCCTCCACACAAGATGCATTTTTGCTTGAGTCAATAATAACCAAAGTTTCCCATGGAAACAGATAGAGCAGGCTGTCCATATCTGGTGGTGACAAACACCAGCATTAGCTTTATCCTGCTACTCTGCCCTGAACTCATAATGCACAACACCAGTACAATCAAATCACTATAGGATGACACCAGCCTCGCCTACCGCACCTCAAGTACTCGATGAGCAGCTATGTCACTCACGCTGGTAATACGCTCCTGTAATTATTAGTGTGATGCCCTACAGACGATATAAAAACGGAAAACTAGCGTTGTCAGATTAACAGAGGAAATTCTGGTTTCCACATAATCATCATGCTATCTTTAATGCTACATCAGAGTCCTCCACTCAAAACTTTATGTTAAGTAGGAGTTGCTATGCTGCCAGGAGCTTAATCATTCAAACTTATTACACTCTGCTTGTGTATTTTATACACATCACGCCTGCAATTTACAACACTGGCCAATGGAACATTCAGCCAGTTAGCTTCAGTGATAGTGCAAAACCAATGTGGGATGTTTTGTTTACAATAACATTGAAAACACACATGGAAGATGGTCACACATGTAGGTGATCCTCACACTTGCTGATTCTAATTGCTCCACTACCTGAAAGTCCCCGTCTTCTGTTCCAATCCTAAATAATGCCCAAAAAGTGCAGAAGCCTTTTTTGTTGTTGTTGTTGTTGTTGTTGTTGTTGTTGTTGTTGTGTATTTTGGCACAGTCAGTATATAGCACCACCAAAGTTCTGCCAAGCAGTCTGTTTGGAGAGAAATCCTGTATGTTGAAGCATATTCATACAAACACGAGAGTCACACTGGCATCTTAGCATCAGCTGGAAAAATAAGATTATCCTATCAGCAGTGTACAGAGTTTCTAGCCCAGCTACGCTGCCAGTCCTTCTGGACCGCGATGCTAGAGAGAGCTCGTCGGCAAAGAGAGGAGGATGCAGAGTTACGGGGGTGATGAAGCAAATCTATTCTGGCCTTTCAGAGATACAGTTTTTCAAACTAATCTCACTTTTCACTTTGGTCTTGACGTTGTGAAAAGCTATGGCTTATCATTTGGCAACTCAAGGCAGAGGATTGTTGCAAATTCTTTATTACCCATGTTTCTTTTTTTCTCATTTTATCCGTTGTTCTCATCCCATCTTTTATTGCTACGTTTGTTGTCGCTGAACTAGACTTCGTGTTTGCAAACACATTTCATGGTTTGTTTTAAACCAAACTAAACTTACCAGATGAGTGGCGTTTACGACATATAGGACAGTAGAATAAGAGCCATACGTTACAACCAAATTACACACATTGTGTGAAAAACTAGTACACAATCCTTTAATTGATAACCTTTCTGGATTGTCCTGATGCAGTAATTCCAACTGATCTAGTGCTCCAGAAAGAATAAAACAAATGCTAACAGCTCCTGTTGTGTCTCAGGTCTGATTATCTGGTGGGGTCGATGCATTTTCTGACTTTTCAAGAGTACGCCACTGAGGTTAGACTAGAGAAAACAACACATTTTTGCTCTCTAACAAAGATCACAACTACAACTGTTATCTGTGGAAGGTTTTTTTTTTTTCTGCCACCTGTTACTTTAAAGCGCATGTGTCTAAAGACTATCTGTCTTAAGGTCACATAGTAGAAACAATACACAACAAGTGCTCAAAAGACTCAGAGATCACATACTCTCAAACACAGACACAAAATAGCAAAAGAACTCAATTCAATGGTTTCCTTTTTGTTGCGCAAGCTCAAGTACCGTTGGCCTCAGGTGAAGCGAGGCTTTAGAGCAAAGTCCTTTCCTCGTGTAGTTCTACTAATAAGCACCAGTAGAATTCAGCTGCTCCTGCACCCCCGCTGCTGCTCCTCACTCCTCAATCCCTCAGGGTAGCAGTCATTAACTGGTGGCAGTCCAGATCCCCTCGCAGCTCCAGCGGCCCCGGCAGCCTCATCCCCGTCTTCTGATCCACACACCAGCACTTCCCCCGCTGGCCATCACGTGCAGGATGACACTGTGGGCATAAAAGATATATAGAATATTCCAGTTACATATAACAGCTTCTTCAACTACAGGTTCAAATATTAAAGGTGCTGGAATAAATATTTGTATATTATCAATGGATCAAAATGGCCATGTGTAGTGAAAAGGGTGCCGCTCATAACGATAAACCCACAGACACTTATCACCTCACTCTGCAGTTCCCCTCACCTTTACGGAGCTTTATAGTATTTTTTTAAACCAGTATTTTGGTTTAAAAAATACTGCTCGCAACTTTACTGTTTTGGTTTACTCTACTTCAGCAGCAGCAGGTATCTGTTTTCAACAAAAAAAGTTCTAAAAACCCACTGTACATTACCTGCCCAGCACCGAATGGCACACTGACAACGTTAGCGACTAGCTGGTGAATATAGTGCAGCATTTAGCAACCGGAGAGCCAGATATTTCCCTCAGCAGTCGGTGGAGAGAAAAAACAGCTAAAAGGAGAGCGAATTTTGGACTTACATTTGCCGGGTGGACACGAACACGACTCCCGAAGAATGCTAATGTTGCTATGTATCTGCTGTATGTGTAAATAAGCAAAAGTTTGCCAATAAGGGGATCATTTGTCAGTGTTGTGTTTACAGCTTGTAGTGCTGCCCCCAAGAATCAGTTAATGCGGGTTTATATAAAACTGAGCACTAGGTTAGAGGATACAGACCAGCTTGATTATCTTGAAAGAGCAGTCAAAGCTCTGTTGGCAGGGCCGTACTTCTCTGAGATGACATCAGACCTGGCTTTTAAAGATGTTTTCATTGTTTTGCAGCACTTGGCTTTTTCCTGCATACATAGTCAAATGACTGGAGTTTGTCAGGTATAATACTATTTTAGCACCGGACCGCATTAAAAGAATGTTGTCTACTGACCCGAAAGCAGAATCATACATTAAACGCTACAAACACAGTGAACCCACCCACACCCAGCTGGCACTTAAATTTGCCTTAAAGAAACTGTGAGAAGTGTTTCAAGTAATTTCAATAATTTGATTAAAAACCTCGGAGATTCCTTCTGTAAACGTTTAACAATTTATTGTGTGATTTTGCACTTTTTCTGTAGTGATTTACCGTTTCACAAAGCCTCCAAGACCAGTTACCAATCTCAGAGCAACCCTGCCATGAAATGATCCCCAGTTGTCCCTCGTGACCTGTGCTTCACTTCCCAATAGGTTTTTATCACAGTGCAGTTTTAGTTAAACAGTAAACAGATGCCTGTGAATCTGAGCAGACAAAGATACTTTAACCATGTTACACAATCAACATAACTCAGACTTGATGACTAGTGCCTTAGCAGAGCTTTCCTTTTATCACTGACTCTGCGTCTGCTGCTTTGATTGCGTACACAACTCAGAGCAGTCTTATCTGTGTTTTTATGTTCTCTGATTCTCTCACTCTTATCTGCATAGTTGCCCAATCTTGCAAAGGCAAAATAACAAAAGAGCAACTGCATCCAAAAGCTAATTGCATCCATCACAGCAATAAAGCGATTATTGTCCAACAGTTGAGGGGAAACCACTTTACACACGCAGTTCAACTGTTGAATTCAGAAAGTAAATCACTTTTCATGTGAGCTTAGAAAAATAAGGTCTTGGCATTACCATGACAGTCTGCTTGGAGACACTTTTGTGTTGGTCTTGAACTAGTCATTTGTGTTTTGGCCCACAGATTGCTGATGTGGTTTGAAAGGAACTGTTTGAAGTATAAAGATAGGCTTCTTTTTTTTTTTTTTTTATTGGCTTAATAATAGAGATTCACAGCTCACCAGTACACATGGCCAAATAGTGGTCTGCTCAGTAATTCAATCAAGCTCATTATGAGTGTGTGCTTGAAATCACGGACCTGTTTAGCGTGGAAATCTCCGTTCTTGTCACAGTTGGGTATGGGGATTGTGAAGAGATCATCGTGTGTGCGGGTATTTGATGCCAGTCTGTCCAGCGCTCTCTGTAGCTCAGCACGACATGGAGCCTGTAGGAGAAATCGTTTTTTGGTTTGATGTTTATTCACATCAGCAGAGCTCCAGGCGTAGATGTATGTAGACATTTGCAGTGGCGTAAGAAAACGGCCGTGTTAAAGAAGAATGCCAAATGATTACGTCTCATCTTCAAAAATGTCTAAGAAAATCATGAGAAAGTTTAGTTAAAATCTAAAAATCAACCACCATAAGTTAATATATCATTTCATTTAGTCATAAAAAGTAATGAATAATAAATCTGTAATGTCTAAAAAATATGACAGTAATAATAATGTGATAGTAGAAAATAAATACCAGGCAAACTGGTTTTTGGATTTATACTTTTCACTTTTGTCCTCTCTTGGGCTAAAAGATTATTACTCACAAATTACATCTAACCTGCTGAGCACACTGCCTTCAGTGCCCGTGGGAACTCGTGGCAGTTGTTGCACAGAAGAGTTTTGTTAGTATTTGATTATATAAACTGTTGGAAAAAATCCCAACTTTAATTTTGACGACGATGATTCATGATCATGATTGATTTATTGAAATCAAAGTCAAAGTGCAGCTATGGGGTGATAGTTAAACTCAACATCACACGGGTTTTAATTTGACACTAAGAAATGTCAACATCCTTACATTGTGCATGTAGATACATATATCTGCCAATAGTGCCGCGAGTCGGCTGCGTTCAATTCACAAGCTCACAAACTAATGATTGCATCTGAATGCATCATTTTGTCTGCACGGCCAAACCAACTGCATTCCCACGAAGACTTTAAAAACATAAATATATAAGGATAAGGTAAACCGTACGTTTCTGTGTTACATGAATGTACTAAAATGTGGTAAAACCAGCCTGTTACTGATTAATAGGGATGTTATGATCCTGCTCTTGCCAATGTTAAATCAGCAAATTGCATGTTGATGTCAATGTGCACCTGTACTTTATTTCGCAAGACTGCAATTAAAGGTTACGGTCTGTAAATAACTAATTTGTACGATTTATAACCTGACTGTTACGCTTGTGGCTTTGGAACTATAAAGCCTTAATGTAAAACACCTGCTGGGGCTGAGGCATGTGCTGCAGAGGGGATTGCCTGGGTTTGTTGTTTGCTGTGAAACCGATAAGATGTCAGAAGATCGTTTCTCTCACCAGCGCCGCCTTGGTCTCCTCCCTGGCCGCGTTGCTTCTCTGATTTGTGGATTTCGGAGGGTGCCGGGCCAGGGTCTTCTGTATGCAGCGCTTATCCTGTGGACTGCATCGGATATTGCTGTTGTTCGGGTGCTCGGGGGTGATCTCATCCTGCCTGTCCATCGCTGAAGGACAAGGAATCATGCATAAGTTCCTTCAGTTCAGCAAGAAAGGTGAACAATGCACTGTCAACAGTATCACAGAAGCAGTTCGTCAAAAACATTTGTAAGGCTATTGTCGCATGATTGTCAGTGCAGCATAATAATGTCACATTTAATGATATGAGCATAATTTAGGGCAACATCCATTATTTTAATGATTTGCTTGGGTGTCAGATATAGAGCAGCAGCTGTTTAGCAGCGTACTCCTCCTTGTCCTTCTACATAACATCCCATACAGCTGAACGTGGTGAGATGTAGGCTAAAAATTAGGCCAGGTTAACCTCAAGGACACAGAGCCGTGTTCCCGCTCTGGGGGTAATCTGTACCTCGGCTCTCGCCCGGGTACTTTTGAACTACTGCGCCACAGCCATGCCACGACCTCTGAGGCTTTTTAAATGATGCCACGCCTGTTCTGCCACCCTCTGTACATTGTGGTCTGAGCCACATTCACCTTTGCATCCCTGTAATCCTGCAGTTCTGTGGCCCTGCAGGCAGCCAGCTGCTTCCTCAGGAAATGCCCCCCTCCCTCTTAATTCTCCACCCCTCCACAACAACCTCAGTCTGTGCCAGATGGAGGTTGTTAGAGGGTATTTGCACTGTCACAAGTGGGCACAACTGTGTGTGTGTGTGTGTGTGTGTGTGTGTGTGTGTGTGTGTGTGTGTGTGCACTGGTTGGTGACTGGGGGGTACCAGATGGACAAAACGAGCGATAAAGGTTGTGTGTGTCTTTCTTTGTGCACATGCATGTTGCCTTTCACCCATGGCTTGTAAGACTTGGCAGCGTTTTATGCTTTCTGCTCATAACCCATGGCATTTTACAGATTGGCACTGGAATCAAAGCACTTTAAACTTCGGTTTTATCATTTTGAAGCTTTTCTCGCTCTGACCATTGAGCCAAATCTGAGCTCTGGTTAATATCTAAGGTCACTGCCTGGCATCCAGTTAATTGCGGTTGGCAAAGAGACAATGAAGGTGGGTCGGTAGCCTCCTTAATCTTGTGCAATCTTTTCTCAGGTCTACAATGCATGAAAGCATACATACACACATCCAAACCAGTACTTTTTTTGCAGTACTAGTTCTCGAGTTAGTCCTGGCCCTTGCAGTATTCAGGATGTTGATCCTGGGCCATTTTCTGGCGATGACTGATTTTTTTACAACTCGGCGACAGGAGTTGGAAGGTGACCATGTTTCTCTAAACTTCATAGACAGTCATCTTGCTTGGCTTGGCTTGTCTGGGAGGAAGTGTCTCTTGGCTGTTTGTATTTTTAGTCTTGTTGCTGTTCAGCCTTGCTCATCAGCACTTTCTTCCACAAGAGCCAGTGTTTCAGCTGTTTCCTTCGTTCCAAGTCGTTCTTTCTCCTCTTTTGCCAGTTCACGCTTTTTCCGACTCCACGCTCTTTCGTAGGGCGAGCCAAAGTGATTTAGAAGTGGGTCAGGGGTGGCATGTCCTGTTTGCTACCACTGCTGTTTTCCATGAAGGAAGTTGCCACTTCTCTGTGTGGTTTCATTTGATGTTGATCAGCAGCTCTTGGCTTTTGAAATGTAATTCCTACAGTGCATTATCAGCCCTGGAGCTGATACATTGCAGTGCATTGCCAGTCACAGGTGCACAGCAAAGATAAAGAAAGGTCTTGAATAAACATATAATCATACTCAGAGTCAGGAACCTGTCTTTTTGGTCTTTTGGTACATTGTAATGAGCCAAAACTAAGCCAACAAGATCCAGTAAGGACATAAACAAAGACCACTAGCTGTCCATTAATCAGCAGGTTAAATTCATCATCAAATTCATTCGTGGAATCTTTGTCTTATTGTATTAGCCTAGTGTGAGGACAATACAGCGTATAATTACTGTGATACAGCGCTGATCAGCTGAGCATACAGTAGGGTGAACACAAAGCTCCATTTTGTTAGCTGACAAACTCCACGTCTGTTTCACAATAAACTGCATTGCTTGCTCAGTCTAGTTCTTCGTTAAATATTTGTTGTCACATATCAGCCGCCGCACTTGAAAATGCATTCATCACACTGGCCACCAGATGTGGGAGCATCGTCTGATTGGCAGGCTCTCTCCTTCTGATGAACACATTTTCTGCCTCGGGTAACACCACATCATTTGACCTACATTATGACAAGTTCATGCTACGTCTTCTGACTATTTGTCTTCTCTTTGCAATCCATAGAACACTGACATAAGGAACTAAAGGGGTCATCAGATTTCAAATTTCAATGTTAGTGGCTTTAAGGCTGAACTTGTAAACCTCAAAGACAAATATCCTCCTCAAATAAATATTTAGTTATGCTCAGCGAGATTGGCAGAGTACTTTCCTGTGGTTTATACTTCCACTAGCTTAGATCGTAGATCTTAGCCAAAAGACAGTCCACTGTGTGAGACATTTGTACAAAAACCTCAGATGTACCCTTTTAAAAATGACTTAATTTGTGCTCTATTTAATACAGATATGCTGAGGATAGTTACAAGGCGCTCATGAAGTGAGGTAGATAGATTAGCCTTTACATTCGAGTTTGAAAACACTAAGAGGAGCTGCTGAGCAACTTCCTTACAGGGTACAAAGCCTGACTGCTGTATCAGCCAATATTAAGTTATCACAGATATATCTGTATGGGTATATGTTATAGCCGATAAGTAACAAGAAATTGCAGAACATATGTAAGAGCACTTACAGTTTCATTTTTCAACTGTAAAATGTCCCAGTACATATTTTGGCCACAATAAAAAAAAAAAAAAAGCTAACTTAAAGGCTCCCTATAAAGAGCAACTTAAAAGCAGCTGCAGTGGTGTAGAAGTGTACTTCAGGGCGTGTCAGTACACAGTGACATCACTGTTGATGTCACTGTGTACTGATGTTGTGTGGTTACAGGTGCAACTAGTGTGGTTATAGGTCTACCGTAGCACATTTCTGACCAAACACACTGAAAACTTTTAACCAAAGAGAGGAGGTAAAACATTGCTTTTCAGCCTGGTGTTAAATTACTCTTTAAAGCGTTTATTTATGTCATATGTTTATGTAAAACCCAGGGATCAACTCCATTGAGGCTCCACTGAGGCCTTTGCCTCTGCCAAGGTTATTCCTGTTCTGTCATCTTATTCATTTATGTTTTCCAAACATTGGGATTAGCCTGATTTAAAAAAAGTCGGTCCATAAAACTTGCCTAGAGTGGATTAAAATGTGAATTTCACAGTTTTCAAAGTACAAATTCAATTGGGCCAGATTTTAAAACCAGGAAATGTAGATGGACCAGACATTTTCAGCAGCCTTTTTTTTTTTGTTTGTTTTTGGTAATGACAAATTTTAAAGCAGGCGTCTGGAGATTATAGTAAAATAAACAAATACTTGCCAGTCCAGGCAGGGTTAAACTGACGGTTTTCATTGTCAAATTTACGTTTCAGGATTGACAGAGGCATATTTTCAGTAGAGCACTTCCCTGCTTGTGACTGTCAACAGCCAGCTGTTTTGAAAAGCTGCTAAGCGTGGTCGGAACTCACATGAGAAAACGCTGATTTGTGAAAGATATGACTGGCAGTGTCGCTACATCCGTAAACATCCTGCCCGATCAGCATTGCACATGTGGAACTCTCAACAGAGATGAGAAGGAAGCGAGATGGCTCACTCGTTAGCTACTTCCATACACTGTATATGTAGTTTACTTATTTTGTCATATATCAGATTTATGGGTGCTGGGCCACTCGGAGGTTGCTTCTGGGCCAGATGTGGCCCGTGGGCCACCAGTTGAATAGGCCTGGAATAGATTATACTTTATCGGCAGTGACTAATCTCCTGAAAAATGGATACTCTTTGGGGACGCTACTCCTCCAAAATGTTTTGTAACACTTTGATAAAGTGTTTTTTTCAAGAGTTTCTGGCAGCGAGCTCAAAAGTCAACTAGGCTTACTACCAAAAAACTGTTCTTTTTTAGTCAACACTGGATGCTGCCAGAGAATCAGACCACTGAAGAAGATTTCTTTGAATCAGTTAATCATCAGAGTTGATGTCTAGCGCAGTTGTAAGAACACTGTTTAAGACTACCGGCTGTATATATATGCTGTAAGAAGGCCAATTAAAATTTTGGAACTCTTTATAGTGTCATTTGTCAAAGGAAAGATACTAGAAAGTTACTACATCAAGACTGAATCACAAAGGGAACCTTTGTGAAAAGGAAACCTGCTGCTGCCTGATACATCTCTGGCCACTTCCCATTCAGCTGATGTCAAAGCAGACATCCAGAAGTGCAACATGTTTGTGAGTTTGACTCCAAAGAGAGCACAGCAGCAGCAGTTTACTGTCCTCTTTGATTTAGTGTTTATTTAGCGTTAAAGGATCAGAAAATAATTAGGAGTAACAAATCTGAGAATAATTAAAAATGCACATGCCTACTTTGCAGTTGCACAAGAAACTGAAACCAACCATAAAATCACCATCACTCTTAGCCACGGCAGCGTTCTAGCAGTTTATTAATATTCACTGAAGAAAACACTTTGGTTGCCTTGGCTTAATGCTTTGAAAAATTGTGTAATATTTCAGCCTAAGGCTTGAAACTCTGTTATTGTCTCTAATAAGCCAGATATAAAACACACACACACACACACACACACACACACACACACACAGGTGTGGATCAGAGACAGAAAAATATGAAAGATAGAGCAAAAACTCTTCCAGATGGATCATCATCAGGATAAACATTATCCTTCATCCTGATAAAAATCTTTCAGGTCAAAACATTGCACTTTGTGATGAAAATAAAACATGTGTTGGGAACTTAAGCGCAGCATGAGGGGTTTTTCCCACATTCACTGCCTCCTCTGAGATTCATACTTTCTTCTGTTTTCAGGAAGCAATCCTGTTTTTCATCTAGATAAAAAAAAAAACATGTTCAAAGACATCTGAATTTGTGTCACTTATCCAACAATATAAACTGAACTGAGGTATTATAGTCACCTTTAACCTCAAGGACAACTCCACAGGCTGGACTCCATCACTGCTTGGATGTAGACTCATTTGCTTGCAGATCTGTGAGTAAATTCTGTCAGTGAGCTGGGGTAATCTTAGCCCTCCATCACTTGTGGATGCACTGATACTACTACTACATGTGACGAATAGATCTATGAATAGAGGGAAACCTGCAGCTGCAGTGAATTAGGTCAAACTGTTTTGAGTTACATCATTAACTTAATTTTGAGTGAATTGTTCTTGTTTTAATATATTTACAGAAGCAGGGTCTTGAGTGGAAGTGCAAGGAGGGGAAAGTTAATACTGCAGCATTTCTACCAGCCAGTGAAGGGGCCTACTAGCTGGAATGGTATTATTATTATTAAGAGTAATGACCACTGCTCTGAAAATACACTTATTAATACAAATCACCATTTATCGAGATATTGAGATGCAGATTGCGGCAATGTTTTTATTACTCAATTAATAGGTTCACGTGTGAAATCTCAGCCCTTGAGAATTCACTGTCCTCCTCAGATTAGACCTGTTTCATGGCCAGGACAATGCTGGATTGTTTATGTATCTCTCAGCTCCGACACCAGAAGGGGGTCCCTGTCCCACGGAGGACAGCAATTAGCTAATCACATTTACTCCTGCATAAGAGCCCCAGCTGTACAAATGTGCTGCACAACCACCCCCCCCCTCAAAAAAAAAAAGCAAATACACAACATTGAGGGACATCTGCTGAGAGAGGTTTGGGAAAGTCCTCATATAGCACCCTGAAAAATACATCCACATCTTTAACCAGTTCACAACTCCCAAAACGTGCTGAGGAGTCCTCGCTTGTAGGAGAAAGGAAAATCTAGGTTAGCATGCTGCTTTCATAAAGTCCTGTGTGCGTCACAGTAAATTGGGCATAGTTGGACAGAGTCTGGCTCCACTGACGGCTTCATTCATGCAGCTCCTTTGGTGCCTGTAGGTGTAAGACTTTTCATATCTGACATCTGTATCAGTTTGAAAATAATATCCGTTTCACTGTCAGAGGGAAGCATTTGAATACGACACCAGGGCAGACTCGGCAGCAATGTAGGGACAGATGCCAACACACGCATGATGATTTATTCTAAGTATTAAGATAGAGAGGGTTTCTAAGAATGGGATATTAAGATGCACTAAAGCTGTCTTAGACCTTGACATGAGATGCAGTATAGTGCTTGTTGTTGCTATGGAAATTTGGTTCAAGAATAGCCTTAAGGTTGATACATTTTTGAGAGAAATACACTGTTTTGAGCCAAAGAAAATGGACTGATAGCTCACAACGGTTGCCAACCCGATTTAATGCATTACTTGGACTTGGACTTGCACTACTTTTTTCATTGGCGGTTAGCAGTTAGCCTTAAAAATGAAGTCACAATCGTGAGGCAGCACAAATCTTTGTGATGCAAGTGTTATCTTGTAGTATCTAGATGCAGAGCTGTAACTATTAGCCTGAACACCCTAAATTCCCTTCAGTGGGCATGTTGAGAGCTGCCTCTATCCCAGGGTCCTTTTCATTATGAATTCTCTTGGTTTTTAAAAACCCTCTTCTATTTTTATCTAGCATGTTCACTGTTGCTAGGAGTGGGGCAGTGTCAGACATGTATTCAGAAGATGCACCCCCTTGTTTAATAATGCATAAGTTCGGTGAATGCTCCACAAAGGAAATCTCCTGCTTGTGACTGGAGTTGCTCTTTGCCTCTCCCCCGTGCCTTTCTGATTGTCTCTCTGCTGCCATGGTTTACATTGAACATTCTTATACAGCAGATCTGAGCTGCTGCCCAGAAGAATTGATTTACAGTGAGATTTATTGGGCATAGCTTCCCTGCTTTGTTATGACAGACTCCAGGGGTGAGAGAGTGTGGAGGCAAACAGAACTCAGTGCTCAGATTACAGAACACCGAAAACAAAACTTATGAACTTTCCAAAATGTTCCATCTACTGCCGCCCCGCCCCGGAGAAAGGACCCAAGACTCCCCCTAGTGCACTGTAACCCAGTTCCGGGCCAGCTGATCGGACAACACAGCATCAAAGAGCAGAAATAGGGAGAACAGCTTTCCTCGTCTGATTCTGATTCCATTTAGTCATACTATGTGCCGGCCTAACCTATGCTGGCCCTGCACAGAGAGCAGAAGGCTCTCATTTCAGCTCTGGCAGCTAGAGTGCCGATGAGCTCATCCTCATGAAGGAGCTGGACGCGGTTGGCGATGCGCTCAAAGGCTTGTTAGGGCTGGGGGGAGGGAGGGGGTTGTGCACCCAGGGCCAGGGGAAACAGATGCTGCAATGAAGATGAGCGTCCTGGGAGTTTTATATTGGCTAAGTTGATCCAAATCTTTGGTGTTCTTGTGCTTGCAGATAGCCTACTGCCATTACCAGTAACTGTCTGGGAGCCTGGGCTCAGTGGAAGCAACGCCGGGCCAGTTAGCTGATAATCTTGGACAAATGAAAGAACCACCTAGTCTGCGACATATTATAACAATTGTCTCATATGGCATAATGGAAATCAACACCACTCCCTTTGAGGAGAGCAGAGGAAGACAAACAGTGGAGACTGTTTCTTCAGTAGAAAGACGTCAACGTCAAAGCAGTGAACTGGAACTGGATATGCAGATAAGACATCCAGTATTAGACATCCCACTGTGTGAAAGTGGAAACAGACTTTCTTCTTTGCAAAAGGAATGCAACAACAAAGAGGAGAATGAGAAGCGGGCCCAGAAGAGTGTGATAAAGATATCGACAGTAGAAGAAGAGTTAGACATCTGCAGCAGCAGGAGGAGGAGGAATGGGGGCGTCCATGAAAGAGCACCCAGTGAATTACTGATTGCAGAGAGCTCTAATAGCCCCAGACTGGCCACACTCCATTACAGTCATTTCATACAGCAGCTTTTATTACCTCCTCCCATTACAAACACACACACATATTCACTTCCACACACACACACACACACGCAGACTCTCACATTCCCAGTACCACCACAATGCATTTCACTGCCTGCACTACACGACTACCTGCAGGATCTCAGTTTAACATTGGCGTGATGAGGTAATTGCACACCCAAGGGTTGCTGGGAAAGTGAATTTTTCGTGTCACTATCTGCACGAACCAAAATGCATGATTCCCTCACTAAAACAGGTAACCGACTTGCATGCCGCACAGTCATAGAGAGTGCAGACACATGCAGCCGACACATACAGTACATGCACACACGCCCACCCCAGCTATCGCCACAGCGCTCTCCTCTCTGAAGCCTGCTCTGCGTCTTACAGCAGGGCCCCTTTCACAGCAAACGGCCGCAAGACAGCAGAGGGACTGTGTGCGCTCTCCCATCAGGCCATGCGTGAGGAGCTGGTGTGTGTGCATGCTCTGGTTCGGGGCTTAGCCGAGATTAGGGTAAACAAGCAGCACATTGTCACCCCCACCCCCCCCACCCCAACTCTGACCCTGCCCAGCTCAGGTAAGGCCCAGTGAGCGGAGATAGAAAATATTCTGGTCTGCTTGGCCGTGGGTCCACAGAGCTGGGATGTAGAGACGCCAGTGCAGGTTTGGGAGACCTGGTCAGATGTGGCTATCGGTTGTTACATGCTTCATACTTTGAGAGCATCTTGACATAGACATTTGCAGAGATATGCGTGCGTTTGGTGCTGTGAGCCTAACTGTAACTGACAATAACTAAAAGGAAGAAGTGCCCAGTGTAAAGAAGTGTATTCGTCATCGGTTCACACACAGACTCTGACCCCTTCGCGCTCACCTGAGTTCTCCTCCACCTCTCTCTCATCGGTGCACACCCCCTGACCGTGCATCAGCGAGTGCAGCGGCCTCTCCACACCATGCGGCGGGTAGCAGCGGAGGCCCGTGCCACATCGGGGCGAGTAGACGCCACAGTGAGCCCCTTTAGGCAGGGCGCAGGTGGGGCAGCAGCCGCAGCCGGGCTCCCGCACCGTCTCCTCGCAACCTTCTGGCAGATGGCAGCTGGCCAGCCTCTCCTCGGAGCACACTGGGCAGCGGATGGCCTGGTCCGATAAGCACAGCGTCACCAGCGACAGGGTGCCAAACGCCCAAAGGCCCCAGCAGGAGGAAGCTACTGCCACACCACCTCCACGCACCATGGCAGCCCCGGCACCTGCACGCAATCCTTTGCCCTCGTGTATGAGCCCCTTTGCTTCCCCTCTCCTCTCTTGAGTGTTGTGCGGCTTTTGATCACTTTCTACTTCAACAGCAGATTTTATACCAACAAGGGAGGTTTGAGAGGAAAGCTTTGTCCAGGATGGTCTTTGATATTTTCAGCTGGTTAGTGTTTCAATTGCAGGGACACAATGCCTCTGCTGTATTGCCTCTCCGTTCCTCTGATTCAATTTCACAGCGCAGAAATTGGAGCCTGCTTGTGATCTGCTCGGCTGGCGAATGTAGTGGTGATAAGAACTAGTTTTTGTTGTGTTGGAATGAACAGTTGCAGGAAGGATATCCACCACTGTGTTTAGGTGAGTCTTGCTCTCTCTTGAAGTTTGAGTCCAGAGGCTCGCCCGCCCTCTAATGAAGCACCAAAAAAATCTGGTCTACAAGTGTCCAAATGCAAAGCAGATCATCAAAAGACAGTGTTTTAAGTAACAGCTGCAGTTTCCTCCTCTTGCTGGTGTGCAGTGCAAAGGACTCGCTCCTGAGAATGGCTAAACACAGTGGCTCTCCTTGGACTTTATACTGGTCCATGGACACGCCTCTTTCTACAGTGAGAGAGGAGCTGAAAGGCACAGGGAGAAAAGCCAGGCTAAAGCTCTCTCCCTCTGTCTCTCTCTCTCTAGCTCTCTCTTACTCAGGCACACAAGCTTATATACACTCTCCCTCACTTGTCCTCTCTCAATCCTGAGTGCACAGAGAGAAAAAACAGCTGAATCTCCCTCTCACTTGTTCACGCACAGAATACACTCCGTTTGCTCTCCCCCACCCTCCTATTCTTCTTCTTCTCATTATTCTTCTTATTTCAGGTGACACGCGATATATTGATTTGCGCTGATGAAACATTTGGATCCATAAAAAGCAAAAAAAAAACAAAAAAAAAACCCACATCAGTGCTGTTCCACTTTAATCAACCTCAAATGCCCAACACACACAGACATATATATGCATCTGGCGTCGAAACAAAACAACCCCATGCCTGCGCCCTCAACGGGGTCTCAGTGTGTGTTTATGTGTGTGTTTGCATACGTGTGCATCCAGTGGTCAGTCCGGTCTGTGCCGTTGCCCCCCCCCCCTGCTAGCATGTCGGCCCCCAGATCTCTCTTTCCCATTTTCTCTCTCTTGCTACTAACTACTGGAGTGGGCAGCTATAAAAGGCAAATGGACAGTCTAACCCCCCTCCTTGCTGCCGCCCTGCCCCCACCAGTCCTAAAAAAGCCTCCCACCAGTGGGATCGCAGGATAAGTTTTAACAACGCCGCACGCTGGGATAGTTTATTATACATGTGTGTGTTTCTGATCACGAGCGTGTGTAAATCATCGTGTTACTTTGTTGTTGTTTGCCCGTGTGTGCACATATGCCCTACACTCAGCCTTTAAGGTTTTGAATCATGGCTTTTATTGGTCGATGTCTTCTTTTTGTTTCCTGTGTGCCTTTGCCTCCATTTTGCCATGGAAACCCAGCATGTATTGTAATGCCTTTGTGAGTGTGCTTTCTTTCAGCTTTTTTTTCTTCCGGCTGGTAGCTGGTTGCCATAGGCGGGCCAGGGGCAGCAGGCAAGCCTTACAAGGCTGTGCACCACTCAGGTGTGTTGTTAGTTACCCAGATTCCTCATCCGTCCCTGCTTGGTAAATGATCCGACATTAGTCAAGATAGCAGTGGCCTTGCCGTGATTCAGCCACTTTCTGCATTGCAAGTCAAACATTTGAAAGAAAAACTACATCTGGTCAATTTCAAGTAAATAGCTTTAATGAGATGACTGACTGTAATAACAATGTACTAAAGCAGCTGGTAGTTAGTTTCATTATGTGTCATTTATGAGGTGTTTGACTGTGTGTGTGTGTGTGTTTCATGTTCTTATATCCCGGTGGGAACTTTAACCTGAATACACACTAACCCATGGGGACTGCTTTTTGAGGGTTAAGACTTGGTTTTAGGGCACAGGTTACAATTAGGTTAAGGTGGGGGTAAGGGTTAAGGTTAAGTATTTAGTTGTGATGGTTATAGGGTAAGGGGCTAGGGAAAGCATTATGTCAATGACGTGTGTGTGTGTGTGTGTGTGTGTGTGTGTGTGTGTGTGTGTGTGTGTGTGTGTGTGTGTGTGTGTGTTTGGGGGGGTGCCATGCAGGACGGTTACTCAGAGGTTAGATAAATAAATTACTAAAAATGTGTTCAAAGCGCTACAGTACAAGTGCTTAGGGTTTTTTTTTTTATTTTGTACAGACTTATTTTTATTGATTGGGGAGAGAATGGTTGGACTGAAAAGTAGCTTTCTAGTTTGGCCACAAGATGGAGTAATAGCTCCTTAAATGGAAACAAGTCAGCGTGGACCGCCTTAACTGATATCAAACCCCTAATCAGTTCTTTGTTTCACTCATAAACGTATAGTGTTAAAGACTCTAGACTCTACAGACTTTAGACTCTACATGTTTAGGTGTAGAAACGGAATGGTTATATTATGATCATGAAAATGCTAAGGCGTAATCTAACTTGGTGTTGCTACTCTGCTGTATGAACCTGTTTTGGTCTTTGTTGCTCCACCTTGTTCAAAATAAGTTCCTGTTCCTTTAAGGGATCTCTCCAAGTGACGTTGCGTATATTCCATATTCAGAGAAAGTCCAGTGGTGGAGTGTGGAATCTCCTACTGCGAGAGAGGTTCTCCTCCGGGTGCTGAGCAAAAAGCAGGTAAGACCATTTTGTCATTAATCAAACTTACTGTTATCTTCCATCAAAAAATAACACCCCAGAAGTACCTTGGAATTAATTGTATCGTGTAGACATGGGCTTCTCAATTTCATTTTGACCGTATGAGAAAGTTTGTTATTGCTTTATTTTCCTCACTGAATGTGATGTAAGAGTAGTTACAGCTCTCTAAATGATGAAAACTTTTCTAAGTAACTATATAGTTTTTGTTTTTTTATTACAGTTACATTTGTAATATACATTTTTAAAGTATTCTTACTTTGGGAATTTTTATTAAGTCAATGAAAACTGATACAGGGCTTCAAAAGCAGCTTTTTAAAAGTGCACCGCTGGATATTTTATTCCTAATTCATTTTAAAACCGTGGCTACAAGTGTTGGAGCCTGAGTGGCTGTTAGCGTGGAAATCGCTTTTACACTTGCTCCTATGTACAGACCCGACAGGAAGTACATGTGCAGTGAACATCATCTCTTTCTCATAAGGCTAAATGTAGTGACAGGTCGAGCAATCAACCGTGGGCTTTTACCCCCACTTCTTTTTATGCTGTCCAACCAACAGGAACAGTGAGATGCAAGTGTTGCTTCTATTTCTTGCTTTGCTTCGTAGAAATAGTAAGAGAGGTTTTTAATAGTGTCAAGGGCATTAAAAAAGTGTCAGTACCTCAAACAAAATGTCACATCATCAATGTATGCAACAAACCCGCCATTTGTATAGTTAAAAAAATGTTCTCTCTCTTTATTCTTCCGTAAACACACAGACCTAGTTCTGAAAGTACCATATGAAGGAATCTGGCTTGACCTGGTTAGACTTACTCGGATTCCAAACTATCTCTCATTAACCAAATCTTGTAATTGCTCTCCACAGAACAATTTTTTTTCATCATGAACACAGACAAACATCCTCAATTTACCGCCCCAGATGGAAACGGGATGGGTGAGTGTCTGATTCCTTGTCTTTAGTGTGAACGTGTGCGTGATCGGGCTGCACACATTTCTCCACAGCTGCCACCATCCAGCCTACTCGCACCGCCTGAGCACACATGACTGTAGCGTAGTGAAAGCTGAAGGTGTATCTGTGGAGGGGTTTGTGCAGGCTGCAGTTGAAAGCAGACCGTAAGTTGTCTATGTCCCTGCAACAGCAAGATGAAGAAGTGTTCCCGCACATTTATTGTTCATGAAGGGATTTTAATATTCTATTATTCAAACAGAGAACCGTAGTTTACTGGTTTGAAGTTCTCTTAATGAAACAAAAAGTATCACAAAGTATTTACACATGCACAACGTGTCACCTTTTTAGACGTTTGCAGTGATGTTGCAGATGTGAAGCCACAGGAGGAGGAAGAAGAGAGGGAGGATAAGTCATTCTGTGAGAATGGAATGCAGTGTGCTGAAGGTGTGACGGATCCACGTACGTGTACACACAGACACTTGACATCTTTCCATTACGCTTTGCAATTTAGCCATCAAGCTCACACCGTCTAGCATTGTACAGTTACTTTTTTTTTTCACGGACATTACAAAAAAAAAGTTGAAAAAAGATTGAAAAAAGTGTGAGGGACATTGCTACAAAACCTGAAATTTAATACAACAAAATACTGCTTGCTGATGTCAAGTCTAGCAAAGGAACTAAAATGATTTTTTTTCTTTTTAGCATTCTTATTTTTAGCGTGCTTACTGTGCATTTCTGTGTTTATCTTAAGGGTTTTAATGGTTTCATATACAATTTTCTCAACCCATAGGAACGAGGAGGAGAGTTTTATTCTTTGACTTCCGTTAAACATGAAAATATAATTTTTTAAATAGACTAGATGCAATGTTTTTTATCCAACAGCAATTAAATATTATCAACTAGAGAGAGATTACATATCATGGAAAAGTGCCTGAAGTAAGAGCCATTTGTATGTCATCCAACTGATTAGACAGGAAAGGCATCGTGAAGGTCTTAGGTGCTCTAGTTCTCCTGGGGTATAGTTAAAAGGCCTTCTTTGTGTCTCCTGCACTGGCACTCATCATTATGTTTTATTCAGTGCAAAGTTATTACCAAATAATTCTCACAATTTGAATGAATCTGCTTTCAACACTGTTTGGAAGGAGGTAGAGCAGTAACCCGAGTGCCACATCAACCCCAGTCTGGTTTTGTTCCTCACTGCAGTGTAAAGTGATATGTTAACATTTTCAGATATTATATTATAATGCATTTCCACATATAAACTCCGCGGGGTATCCTTACACCAAGCAGGAACATTTTGCACATTTCGAAACTGTGGCCACCTTGTTTCGCACATGATATTTTCAGTGTGGAAATGTTTTTACTCAGCCTTGTGGCCTTAGTCCATCATCATAAAAAGAGCATGGTGTTACAGACAGCACTCCTATTTATTTATGACTGCCACACATCTGCCCCACTGGGTGCATTTCCTAAAGCCCTACTCTGCGTCTGATGCGCAGCCTGCGGTTCACTGCTCTGAGACCCTGGACTCTATATGGGGCCTCGCAGAGAACTGTATGTGCAAAGTTTCCATAGCACCTCTGAGCGCTTTCCACAATGCAAGGCGCTGCTCTTCAGCTCATCACCAGTCACCGCCAAGACCACAGTGTGGTTTCTGGATGGAACTGAGTATGCTGGGGGTTGGTTGATGCTTACCAAGAGGCTAGGTAAGAGGTCCTGCAAACCAGGCCTCGGGTCTCTGCGTGTCAGCAGTTGTGATGTTGAGAAATTTGCATACAGTTGATTCTGTATGGTGTGGAAGTTTGACCTACAGTAAGAAAGGACTTGTGGTCAAAATTGTCAAGAAAATACAACAGGAAAAACTTGCATTTCATAGAAATGAACTAGAATTGGTGCTCCGCTGGCTGATGGAGGAAATGAGGTAGGACCTTTTGGTGCAGATTAACGTTGGATTTGGGACATTTTTCAGCACCTGACACAGGCAAAAAACAATCAATCTGAAATCTCTTTTTAAAAGCAGATGAGGAATTGGCTCTGTCTGTGTGAGGCGCCTGCTGCATCTCTCTCCTGCCCTGGTTCTAGTTTCTGTGTATTCAGAGGAAATGCCTTCCCCTTATCTTGAGTACACATCTTCTGACTCTCTTTGTGACACTATACGTCGGCCCAAATTAAGCTAGCCACACTTTGGAGATGTGGTAGTACTAATATCAAAATCTCAACTATAAATACCAATGTAGAAGTGAAGTTGTGACAGCAGACAGGAGGGTCTTGTCTCTGTAAATCGGTGCTTTTTATTACATGTTTCTGTCACTTCAAGTGCATTTACATCAACTGTCACTCCAAATATATTCTTTGCTTCTCCCTTGCTTCCTCCTTGCTTAGGTGCGATAAAGACAGAGGCAGAGGAGATGGAAGACAACGAGCACTTCCCCAATGCTGAAGAAGAAAGAGAGATTGTACCAAAAGAGGAAGCAGAGGGGGCCAGTGAGGACGGGATGGAGGAAGGATTTGATGAGGAGAGGACAGAGGAGGACGATGATGAGGAGAGGGACGGAGAGGGGGATGAAGAGGGCGATACCCTGAACGAGCCACAGGACCTGTCACTGGTGGACTACTCGCGTTACGACAGCGCGGCCCTGCCAGACACCCACGCACCAGCAGCAGCTGGTGCAGAAGGGACCTACATGCCTGGAGCCGTGGCCCCCCGCATCCAGGCGACAGGCAAACTCAACTGTGACATCTGTGGCCTGTCCTGCGTCAGCATCAACGTACTGTTGGTGCACAAGCGCAGCCACACGGGTAAGCACAGGAACACAGCCCCAACACCTGACCTCAAACATAACAGTTGCGCAGTTATCACTCTGTTGATAGCACTGGGAGATAGGGCCCTGCATTGACTAGGTCAAGATGTTTGATTTAGTAACTACGATTAAGAAAGCGGCGTACATGACGCACATGTCCTAACCAGTGCTACAGCAACAGCAAGAGGTTGTGAAATATCCTCTATTGTTTTTCAAATATGAAGCACATGCTACATGATTTGATTGAAGTAACAGATAGGTAAACACATCATAGCCTACAGCTGTTATTTTGCCCTGAATTATGCAGTTCCTGTAATAACTCACTCATGTACAGTTTATGATTCTTGAAGGTCCAAAGTATTCAAATCAAGCGCTTGGAGCAGAGTAACAGTATGGAAAATAATGTTCGTACTCGTATACATGAAGCACACATTTTGTGTCATGGTCAGCGTAATGTATATCCACATGTAGTAATATTTGTCAATATTTGAATTAAGGTCACGAGTTCTGCATTTAAATGTAGCGAGGGACCTTTGACACATGATGATGGCTCTCTCTGTCTCTCTCAGTCCTTCCATCACTCTTCAGTGCGATTGACAAAGCAGAGTTTAAGAAATTAAGATATTGAGGTTACCATACTCCCTATTATGAGCATGATGCATGATTTCATGCTATCTCATTGCACTTTTCCTACAGAGCAGGTCTAGTACCATACTCTTTATAATATAGACACCACAAATCCCACCATGAGCAAGCACTTGGCGACAGTGGCAAGGAAAACCTTCCTTTAAGAGGCAGAAACCTCGGGCAGAACCAGACTCAATGGTGGGCGGCCATCCGCTGCTGCCATGTTAGGTTTTGAGAGAGAAAGAGAGAGAGGGGGAGGTTTTGGGAAAGGGGGGTGGGGGTGGGAGAGACTACTGATGAGTAGTGTTGAATAGTAGAACAATCCCGCCTTGAGATGGAACTGTGAGGCTGCGTTTTTGACACGGCAAGTCAAGTGCTCGCTATGCTTGGCATTTGTGTGATTTGAGTCGTGATAAAACTGTTTCTAGGTTTCTGACAATCAAAGTGGATGTTGCCTTGTTCCCTTTTCAAAGATGGTGAATGATTGTGTTTTTTGCAATTCACTGTAACACTAGGAGCAAGAAAAGAGTTGACAACTAAAGTAAATAATAAAAAACAAGTAAGCTGCAGTCGAACAAATCAGCCCAACACAGTGAATCTGTAACAGCATCATTTACAATGATCAAACTTTCATGTGAAATCAAAAAATGTTGCATGATCAATAAGTTAAAAAAGCAATTGTGGTGTTAAAATGTGAAATGTGCTGGATTGTTTTTCATGGTGTGTGTTTTTTTTTTTTTTTTTCATTCAGGTGAGAGGCCATTCCATTGCACTCAGTGCGGGGCCTCCTTCACCCAGAAGGGAAACCTGCTTCGCCACATCAAACTGCACTCCGGGGAGAAGCCTTTCAAATGCCCCATGTGCAGCTACGCCTGCCGTCGACGTGACGCTCTGAGCGGGCACCTGCGCACCCATTCTGGTACCAGCCAGCCACACACTCGCTCATTCACTCACACGTGAAGCTGATATGCACTGATACTGTATGCACCTGTGTACAGTACGATGTTGGTTGGTTTCTCACTCCTTCATGTTGGTTTCTCACTCCTTTTGAATCTGAACACATGAGGTCTGCTGAGCCTGCATGGCTTTTCCAGTAACACCCCGCCACTGCCACTCTTATACAATTACACACAATTACATATGACATCTTACTCATTTACCTCTGGAAACTTTCATTCACTTTCAGGTCACGTGTTTTACCTGCAGACACGCTGCACATTCTCTAATATGCACATCATCAGTTTTGTATGAAACCACTTAAGGAAATAATGCTTGCTGTACCATTTTGATGTTGTTGATGTTTCATGTGTGTTGGTGATTAACTGAAACTCCTGCTCACAGTAGAGAAGCCCTTCAAGTGCAACCACTGCAGTCGCAGCTACAAGCAGCGCAGCTCCCTCGAAGAGCACAGGGAGAGGTGCCATGTGTACATTCAGAGCAAAGGTCCCGCTGACAGAGGTAAGCAGATAGTGCACACTCAGCTTCGTCTCAGCACCCCTTTCTGACACTCGCTTCATCAACAACATCTTTGAAACTCCAGCATGTCTTCACAGGACACACTTCACACGTGCACATACGACTGTTAATGTAATCAGACCACTGCACAGTCTCCATAAACACATTTGTACATATGCAGCAGGTGCACAATTAAAGCTGTTATCACCAACAGATCCTGTTTGTACAGCCTCATTAAATTAATGAGTTTATGGCTGTTTGCCCATCATTACAGCTAAGTAGGTTATAGCTGCTGTGGTGTGGTGGCTCAGCGGTATGAAGACCGCCTCTCATGTCTGTAGCGGCAAAGGGGAAGCCAAATATGTAGGCCAAATGTTTCAGCCCAGCCACTCAACACACGCACACACATAAACACACCCTTTATGTCTATAACCTCCCCCCAAAAAATGCCTTTACATACTGACAGGACAGTTGCACGGTTGCAACACACACAGACAATGCTCTGCTTCTGTGGTCACCAAATGTCGTAAGTTTATGCCTGATAGTGCCGTAGTGGTGAGGAAGTACATCCTCATCCTGTGGTCTCCTCTCCTGCACTGATGAAGTAAAAAAGCACCAGGAAGTGAGGTCAAAGGAGCTTCTGATCTCAAATTAATATCTCGTTCCTCCCAGTGTGACTCCGCTTTGAGCAGCTGGTGTGTTTTGCAAGCCTTTTTTTTTTTTTTTTTTTTACTTCACTTTATAACCTCAAAAGCTTTGACAGGTGGACAGTTGCAGCTTGGTGCACTCCCTTTACTCATGATAGTGCTTGATCGAGAAGGAGAGGTCTTCATTTCCTTGTTGCACTTACTCTCTCACTCTCCTGCTGTCAGCAGTGGAGGACGGCCAGACATCCAGGACTCAGATGGGCACTGAGCGTGCTCTGCTGCTCGACAGGCTCGCCAGCAATGTAGCCAAACGGAAGAGCTCAATGCCACAGAAGTTCACTGGTAAGACAGACACGTAGGGGTTCAGTAGAGGCACTGACCTCAAGCAGATGAAAGACAGTTGTGTTTTAATTTTAAAGCAGCTTATAGCTTTATTTTAGATTTTAAAAATAGAGTATACATTTATCTACTTGATTGCTACTTGATATTTTTATATGTTAATCCCCACCTGTTTAATGGCTTGTTTATTGTAAAGCTAAAGAGCTTGTGCAGCTATAATATGCTGCTGTCTTTTCGAAATGTTTACATCATTTGTGCTTTTTGCTGTGCATTTATGCTTTACAACACAGAATTCATGTTTTGTAGATTATTTCAAGTTGTCTGTCTAAGCTACTTGTTTGCCTGTCTGTTTGTCTTTGCTGGCCTCCATCTCTTGCCAAACAGGAATTGAGGGCAGAGCACCTGCCTCATACCTGCACACACCAGAGAGTGGTCTCCACTGTCCTAAATTCTCTGTGAGAATTGTGTCATAGGTGGGTATTGGTAACCATGCATGGTTAAATAAATGGAGACATGTAAAAATTAGAAACATGCACTTGAAACTTCTCCGTTTGATTACTCACACTGTATGTTTTGATTCAAACCCAGATAATTTGCCTGATGAATGATCAAAAGATATCAGTTTCAGTAAATGGCTGACTTTATGGGCGTACACACACACACAGCGACTTTCAATAGTCGGCTCTCACCTTTCTGGTTAAGCCTAACTAACATTGGGTTGTAGTTTCACAATCAAGCCTCAAGCTGCTCGCAAAACGAGGCGGTATTGGCAAAAAAAAAACCCTCCTACATCTCTCTATCAGGTTGACAAATGAAGTGAGATCTTTCAATATGACAACCACAGGGGGAAAAGAGAAGTAATGTCTGCAACCGCAGAGAGAGAGAGAGAGAACAGGCGGGAGACGTGAAACGTGAGCAGGTGCTTCTCTGTCTGTAGTTCTGTGGTGCAGCTGCACTAGAGGCCTTCGTCTGCGTCATCTGCTTCCTCTCAGCCCTCTGTCCTCCCATGCCTCCTAGCTCAACTGCTTTCTCAGGATGCTCTGATGCTTTAAAGCTTCTTTTGTCCTGTGAACCTGGCACGTTCTAATTCACTGTGTAGGTTTTCCTTTGTGTTGCCCTGGGGTGCACATTTTTCTCATTGTCTCCCCCCCTTAGAGTCCTGTAAAGATCTCTATTAGATCTTTTTCCATCTGTAAGCTGTAACTGCTTTCACTGCTGCATGCTGCCTGTGGCTCTTTGTCCGGCCATGCTGTTGGATGAAGTTTGTGAAACCTCCTCCTGCAGAGTCTTGAGTGCTCTTTCTTCTCATGTTGCTGGTCTAGGCGACAGTGGTGTCTGCCTGGACCTGAGTTTTAACAGGGAGCTGGTCCACCGAACTGACATCAAGGACCCTCCGCCAGGCTCCCCAGGGCCCGACGCCCACCATCAGCAAAAACCCATCCTCTCAGGGCCAGACAGCGACCCAGCTCCCTCCCATAGGCCCTACCCCATCCAGTTAGGCCGCAACAACATGAGCCCCATGGGCCTCACCAACGGCCACAAGATGGGCATGCCACTCCTGGGCCTCCCTCACGCTGCCCAGCCACCCCTCGGCATGGACTCATTCCACACTGACAGCTCCCAGATGTCCCAGCCCGTCATGTACAGCTTAGGGCACCTGCTGGGGGGGCTGAACCACCAGAACGGCATCCCTCATCCACACGCCCAGCCCATCCCCTTGTCGCCGCTGGAGGCTTTACGGGTGGTGCGGGGCGATGGGGAGGCTGCAGCGCTGCCCGGGGCGGTGTACCCCTGTGGCCACTGCAGGGTGATCTTCCTGGACTATGTCATGTTCACCATCCACATGGGGTGCCACGGCTTCCGCGACCCGCTCGAGTGCAACGTCTGCGGCCACCGCAGTCGGGACCGTTATGAGTTCTCTTCCCACATAGCTCGCGGCGAGCACCGCCTAGAACTGAAGTAGCTTTCATTCATGCAGACGTTAATGCTTACACACACACATATGCTGAGACATACATACATATGCTGTATGAGCACACACACACAGATTTACTCATATAAGTAGCTGGTAGTATCAGAAATGAAAGCATGAAATAGCAGCTATCTCTCTCTGTGTCTGTCTGTCTATCTTTGTGTGTGTGTGTGTGTGTGTGTGTGTGTGTGTGTGTGTGTGTGTGTGTGTGTGTGTGTGTGAGAGAGAGAGATTGAAAGAGACGTTATAGGAGTGTGACGGGTGTCAGAGTGTTCTTAGTCATACTGTACTCATCTGAAAAGATGGCCTGTAAAGTTTTTATGCGGGAGTAATTCTACTTCCTTTTCATATATACATTTGTACTTAATGATCCCTGCTGTAGCCGCTGTTTATATCATATAGCCATATGCCATATATACATTCAAATGTTCAACAAAGTAGCAAAAATGAACGCATTGTGTATCTGCTGTCGTTTTTTTACTTCCATCTGTGTAAAGGTGTAAAAATAAAAGAGACCACTTTTTTCCTTCATCACACATAGACCTGCCCCTTGTTGAGAGAAGTTTAGCTTCTCTGAAAAACACTTGCCAATTCAAGACTGCAGAAGAAAAAAAAATCCTATTATCTAGAAGGTCACATGTCTCCTTTTAGGCTGTGGTTTTGAGTGCAGTTCACTGCTTCAAAGGACATCACTTCGCGCTGCACCACGTGTTGGTTTCTCACTCCTGAATATTATACTCATTTAGCACTAGTTAGAAATGGCTCACAGTTTTGCAGAGCGATATATAGAGTTGTATATAAAGGGCTTAGAAAGTACAAATAAGTATATATAAAAAGGACAGAGGTAATGGGGATATAAATGAAAGTCGAAGTAGGTCTAAATTAAATGTAAGTTGCTGTTGAGATTTCTCAGAAAGCATGTTAAATCTAAAATTTGGTATGGGATTGTCTCCTAATTTCATCACAGGATTTATACATCACTGTTTCTTCCCCGGATGCTGAGGAAATGAATGTCAGTGGATCTTCACACCAGCATCCATCTGCTGGGGAAAGCGGGGTACTACATGTCAGTTTCATGTGTTTGGCTTACGCAGTATCGCTTACAGAGCAGTGGGTCTCAAAGTGGTTTCTAGGACCCATTTGGGGCCCTTAAAAATGGTGCAGGAGGTCCCAAACTAAATGAAGAATAGCTTAATGTCATTATTATTTCTTTAGCTAGAAGAAAGCTCAATGAGAGAATGTGCAAAAATGATTTGAATCAATAGTTTCACTCTCCCCACCTAACTCTCACCCCACCCACAGAATTTATAGTAATAAATTGTCTGCCAGTAAAACTCCACATATGGGAATTTATCTGGGTGAGGACAAAATGTGGGTTAAAACTGAGGGTTTGTGGGAATTTTGATATGACAAATTTTAGGAACCTCCACTGACAACCAAATCTCCTGAGAGTATCGGGGAAGTTTTGGTGAACACACAAAATGGGTTCTGACTAGCCACGAAGTTATTGTGTCAGTGTATCGGGCTGTGCGAACGTGGATGTACTTCACCCAAATGTCAGCGCAGGGACTTGGTCACGCCTTGCTGCCTGCAGACCAGAACAGGGTGTTAGCTTCATCCAGCTGCCACCACACTATCTGTCCCCTCCATCAGCGCCAGTTCCCTTTTCTCTCTTTGGGTTTGAAGAGAAGTGACACTAATGAGGCAAACTGTCATCACAGCTTCATGTCCGTATGTCGGATTAAAAAGCCCAGTCATCCATTTCAGAAGTACAACCAGGGCATTTATCTTTTTCCAATTATAAGAGGTATTCAGGGTATTTTCTTTCTGAGTAGTTTGTTTAGTAAGATTGTCTGCAGAGGTTTAAGGCTAAAATTGAAGTCAGGCTTGTTTGTGCTAATGTAGGAGGGTAAAAAAAAAAAAAAACAGCTTAAGGACACATAAAGAATATCACCTCTGCTCATAAATGAACCATGTAGGGAAATGGGAATGGGACTAGCATCTAGAAAGCCATGCTTCTGCCCAAACTGTGTGTGTGTGTGTGTGTGTGTGTGTCTGAAGTCCCATTTCCACCATAACACCGGCCTGCCAGTCGAGACAGGAGTCATAAAGCAACAATGACGCAAGTACAGTCGAAATGTGAGCCTTCTGGTGACATCTGCTGACTGAACTATAGAGTCAACTTGACAGTCAAAAATCAGTCGCACTGTGGATGTTTTTCATTTCAGGTCAGGACATTGGATGGTGAAATAGCTTGTAATTGTTGCCCCGTTATACTGCGGAAATCCTGAAGATGGCGCTGTTGAAACAATTTTTACAGAGAAACAGAGCGCAGCCAGCGGTTTTGACTGAGAGATCCACATGTTTTACTGATCTAATTATAAAACTGTTCAACAGATGAGCGACCTTCAGGTACAACATTCTCACATTGATAAGAATTAATAAATGAAAGCTAGAGCCTGAGAACGTGCGGTGAAAAGGGGATTCGTGTAAAAAAAAAAATAATTAACAATAACTTGCTACCTTGCTGTATTCCGACCCAGAGGAGCAGGTCTGAGCATGCGCACTGCATCGGTTCTATGGGGACGGGGAGGACATCACGGAAAAAACGTAGCAGCAGCACCACAAACCCCACGCCGAGATTTCGTCTCTCCGCTCCGCTGCTAAAAAACTGCGCGACGAAAGCGGCCATCGACTATGCCCGGTGCGGCGTTAAAGTGCGGGACGACCACTTGACAGGCCTGGGCGAGGTCTTAGCGGTTGTCGGGAGGGGAAGTACATTATTTCATATGGGAGAAGCATGCGGGAAATGGTCGGAGGTTGCTGCGTGTGTTCAGACGAGCGAGGCTGGGCTGAGAATCCGCTGGTTTACTGTGATGGACACGGCTGCAGCGTCGCCGTTCACCAAGGTAACATTAGCCGCTGTTAGCGTGTAATTACCGGGCAGCTGTGGCGGCTGAGCCGGCGGCCGGAGGCAGCCAGAGGTGCTGGTAGGTCGGTAGGTTTCTAGGTAGGACTTGTCGCTGTCTACGTGCGTGTTTGTGTGTGTTGATGTGTGTGTGGGAGGGGTAGGTAGGCGTGCTGTTTGTTGTTTCCTCAGCACACATGATTAAACACACAGGGCCAAGCGGAGTGACACCGAGCCCGGATGGCGCCGTGATGGCATTAAGGTCCGTGTGTGTGACGTGACTGTGTGGCCCGGTTGGATTCACGACATACTGCAAGAAGCGTGTTTTTTGCGACAAAAACAGCCCCGGCGAGGCCCGCCGGTTTTGGACACTACGTTACCTTATGTCCACTTGCTTTGTTGCTTTAATCAGACTAGCAAGGGCAGCAGTTAATTTATAGGATCATATTTCTGAGCAAAAATTAGCCCCGTCACGGAGTGTTGGATCAACTCTGGGAGGCTGGTGTAGTTTTATAACCAGGCTGACTTCCCTCTGCTCTCATCTGCAGGTTAAGCTTTTGAAGTGGAGATGATTTTTGTTCCAAAGTGCTATAACATGTAATAAAGAATGATTATTAGTTAGAAGCTGCCACAGCAGACTTGAGTTAAGAGCTGCCTTCATAGGGTCAGTTTCATTCCTATTCAATCTTAAATTAAAGTTCCAAGTGGATTAAAAATGTCTTCTTTCTTTTTTCTTTTTTTTCAAGGATTATCTGACCAAGATGACAGCAGAACTTAACATTACTGACAGGACAACACAATATAAGAGATATGTGTAATATACAGCAGAAAATGGTGAAGCTAAAAATGTAAAAGAAGAATTTGGCAGTATATATGTAATATATGTTATAGTCATGTATGTGTTGGAAAATTGCAGAGGACCGTGTATCAATTAACCTGTTCTCTGTGTGTGTGTGTGTGTGTGTGTGTGTGTCAGCATGCTATGGCATTGTCCAGGTGCCCACCGGTCCGTGGTTCTGTCGGAAGTGTGAGTCACAGGAGAGGGCGGCGCGCGTGGTGAGTATGCCAACACACAACGTGACACAACACATCCGTCCATTCCTGCATCATCCGCTCCAACCAATGGCACACTCACAACAAGCTCTGCTCTGCTCTGTCCTGCCCTGCCCCAGAGGTGTGAGCTGTGTCCCCACAAAGATGGTGCCCTCAAGAGGACAGACAGCGGAGGTAAATCTCCATCCTCTGTCCATCTCACTCCCCTGCTGTTTCCCCGAGTTACACAGCGAATGTACGAAACAGCAGGGCCGCCTCCTTGCCTGAAATAGAATACAAGCACTTCATTCATAAGGGACCTTATCATGCCATTGATCCACTGCCAATCTCTCCGTCAGGCTGGGCCCACGTTGTGTGTGCACTCTACATCCCTGAGGTGCAGTTTGCCAACGTCCTCACCATGGAGCCCATCATCCTGCAGTACGTCCCGCATGAGCGATACATCAAGGTACTGACACACACACTGCTGACTGGATAAAACCTGTAACACATTGTGAAGTGAACAATTGTTAGTGTACAGCATTCATCAGAATGCGGTGCTCCGTCGAGAGACTTAAATTAAGGACACACAGTATGGTTTCTTTTCAGTATTTCTGTATGGCCAGAGAGTGGTACGGGCATGGCTGTGCTGATCTGAAAACCATCATTTTTTTTCCTCCCGCAGTGGCTGAAACACATGTAAAAATGTCCTTTAATGATAAGGCAACTAAGGCCAGGTATCAAACATCAGTACTGTCCAAGCAAATTATGTCTGTAGCACAAATGTCTCATATCAAAAAGTTGCACCAAATGCTTGGTCAGATTCATTCTTGTACAGTTGTTTGTGTTTAGACAACTTGGAAATCCTATGCATTAAAATTTAGAAGCTTTTTTTCTGTAGAAAATATGGTTAGAAGTAAGGTATTGTAAAAAGTATAGTTTTGGTATCTGTATTCAAACTCAGGTATTATAGTGGCACCTGTAATGAAAACGTATGAGGAGTCCAGCCCCGTTGGTGTCACATAACTAATTCTAGAGCAATCACAATAAACCTTTGTAGCAGTAAATTCTTCACTTAAAGTTAAACTGTAACTTTAACCGGACTTTGTTTTAGACCACGCTTTTTCCATCAGTGACAGCAATCCCACAGAGAGAAATCAATCAGAAAAGAAAAAAGACATGAAGCAATTTCTCCACCAACAGCAGTAGCTTCAACAGACCATGATGCAATGCAGCTTTAAGACATGTGGGAAACAGCACAACTCGTTTCTCCCTTAACAGGAAAAACAGTTTTGCTCCACGTACCCATCGCTCTCTCCACCTACACGTTCCGTACATACTCAGAGCTGATTGTGGCAAGGTCACGCCTGCTCTCTGGAGGTTGCTGAAAGTCATTCTGGGAAATGTGGGAGATTTCCAGCTTTAGTAGAAATAGATGAGGCGGGTCAAGGGAACAACAAAGAAGTACATTTACCACAGTTCATCACAAAATACACATTGCAATGTACTGAATTGTGCTGAAGCGATTCGTTTAAATGAGTTAAATTAGTTTTTGATTAAGAACTGAATCTCTTTGAGTTATAGACTGTTGGTCAGACAGTAATAACAATTTGAAGATGTCACCTTGGGCTCTGGGATAACTTTATGGACTTTTAAAAAAAATTTTTTTTACATTTTATAGATACAACGACAAATTGATTAATACAAATAATAAATGTGATAGATAATGAAAATAATCATTAATTACGTGGTACAAAGCATCAAGAGTTGATAATATCCAACAGGGAAGTATCTTTACGTCTGTTCTTCGTGTTATCTCCATGTTTAATAAATGAACACTGGTTAATGACATGTTTACATATGAAATGCTGCATACTGACTGATGAAGTACAAAGATAATGGGACCTCACACAGAGCCCTAACATGCAGAGTGAGACCACCTATAGAAAACAGACTGAACATATCCTTCGTCGTACACGCAGTCATGCTTAGGCATTCAGAAAAGCTTTTTTTAGTACCTTTTTTCTTGTCTGTGTAGTCTTTGGTAGTAGGCAGCTTGTGTATAGCAGAAGTAGTGAGCGGTGTGTCAAGCATGCATCAGAGTCGGCCTTTTAAAGCAATGCAAATTACAAAGAAATCAATATTTGACACATGGACTCATTAGACTGAGCAGCCAGTCGCTGACACGCTGTGTGTATGTAATGTGTGTGTGTCCGTGCCTTCATATAAATGTGCACATGTGAGTGTTTGAGTGCCTGGTTTCATATTACTGCGTCAGCTACAGTAAATTGCATGCAGCTTTCCCCTGTCAGAGCCATTCATCTAGATTTTGCTGCCTGCATTCCTAGACAGCGTTACAATGGACAGTGAAAATTTGAGAAGCCACTCTTCCTTTTACACGCTCGGTGTAGTTATGTCTCTGGCCTTTCATTACATAGCCGACATCCTCTGAGGGGAACAGAGAGCAGGGTAGGATGTGGGGAGCAGAGGAAGACAGAGGAAAGGGGAGAGAAAAGGCGAAACAGAGAGGGCTGAAGCGAAAAGGTAAAGAGCCCGCTGTTCCTTTGTCCCGCACCTGTTGCTAGGCCTCTTCTGCCCCCCACCAGTCAGTCCCGCTCACTGGGGAAAAGCTGCGGAAGAAGTACAAAAGCTCTGTGTGTGCGTACATGCATTTGTCTGCTTGTGTGTGCTCACATGTGTACATGTATTTTGTGGACGTGAGCACATTTACATGTCAGTGAAGACTGATGCTGCTTTAACACAGGACACAAGAATTCCAGCCTTGAGCTCTAAAATCAATTATTTCCAGTTGTTATGATGATTTTATTTTTTTGGCTTTTTTTTATCATGAAACCATTCTACACCTATTTTATAAAAAAGTAGAAGGAAATGACAAGGAATGTGGATGACAGGGAAGGGAAATACATTTTAGATTATAGTTGCATCAAGATACACAACTAGCCACAAGCTCCCAAACATCTGGTCAACAGTTTTTCTGTACAAAGCAGCAAGCACGGAGCAAACTGTGTTCTGTTTGAAAGCCCCATCTGTTGTCTTGACAAGCAAAACTTCCTAACCATTTACAGTATAGCTGCAGCTGGACTCAAATTAAGGAGCATTTTGTCTTTCCCGCACTGCAATCACAATGGTTCACTTTAATGGCCAAATAAGTTTGCCCTGCTAACACTAGTGCAACAGATGGAACAAGGCCTCACAAGACTTCAAAACCTTCCACAGCTTTCCACATGAATCTGCATTCTTTGAAACAGCAAGGACTTTGTGTGAACTTACAGGGCAACATAGCACCTGTTAATAATAATAACTGATATGTCTGTGTTCCTTCATCTCTTATTCTCTCCATCTTTGCTGCTTCACCAGACCTGTTATATCTGTGAGGACCATGGGAGGGAGAGCAAGGCTGCCTGTGGAGCCTGCATGACCTGCAACAGACAGGGCTGCAGACAAGCTTTCCATGTCACCTGGTAATTGTTAAGCTCTGTGTGTGTGTGTGTGTGTGTGTGTGTGTGTGTGTGTGTGTGTGTGTGTGTGTGTGTGTGTGTGTGTTTTCAACTCTTGTCCCTATTGGGCTCAAAATATACAGCTTTCAGTATCATAAAACCACAATACACTACAGATATGGAAATACAATAAAATACACATACACCAGTACACCTTGGTAGTTTAGAGTACGATTAGCTAAAAATGGGTACAGCTCTGGTTTGCTTTACAGTTCCCATTCACCATGCTCCTAGTTACTCTGTTACTGTCTTGTTTTTGGATATATCTGGAAAGAGGCTCTGGGGCTAGACTGTTGATACATTTGAAAACTAATTTGAGAAAACAAAAATGAGTAAAGCTCTCAAAGCTAAGTAGATTGTATCTTTTTAGTATGTGACCGTGATGCCACGAGACAGGCTTTTTGTCTATTATTTTCAGTGCCTGATTGTATAAGGATGTGAGGTTTCTGATTGTAGATGGTGATGCTTGAGCCCAGGCGGACATACAATATGAAATACGAGAGAAAGTCATAGAGTGCATAAATAACTGGGCTGCCGGAGTGGGTATGCTGTGCCTGATGAATTTGAAACAATTAAGGTTGATCTTCACTGTTTTTGAAATCTTCTTTACATGTTTATCGAATTTGAGTTGTGGATCTAAGATTATTCCTAAGAACTTGAATCATTGACCTCCTCTCTTTCTTCATTCCATATCTGGATTTTAAAATGTTCAAGTGAGCCCTGTTTTCTAATGGAGAAACATTTTTTGTTTTTTAAATTCAATACAAGATGATTATGTTGCTGCCACTGATGGATCCAAGTATGCAGTTGGGATCTCCGCTGCCTTTCTAGGTGACATAGCTGGTACATATATGACCGCGTCATCTGCATAAAGCTGGTAGCCGGCCTCTGGGCAACTTGCAGGCAGGTCAGACAACAGACTGAAAAGCAGCGGACCAAGGATTGAACCTTGGGGAATGCCCATTCTGTTGTTTAAAGGGTAAAGATGACTTTTCTTGGTCAACTTTCACACACTGCTCGCTAGTTTGAAGATATGACTCCAACCAATCAACTGCTTGTTTAGAAAAATTGAATGTAGACAACTTAGACAGGAGAATGCCATGGCTGATAGTGTCAAAGAAACACTGCCCCCACAACATTACCCCCATCCAAGGAATGCTTTACATTTTCAATGAAATAACAATTTGTAGTTTCTGTGGAATATTTTGGTCTAAAACCAGATTGTTGCGGATGAAGGAGTTGATTGGTCTCTAGATGGTCAACTAGCTGTGCTGCCACAGCCTTCTCAAGTACCTTTGACAGGACAGAAAGAATAGAAATAGGGCAATAGTTGCATATCAGATCACGATCCCCTGCTTTGAAGGCTGTTGTAATAACTGCCTTTTTCCAGTTTTTTGGGAATTTGCTGGTCGTAATTTATAAATTGATGAGATGAGTCACAGGCCTTATCAATATAGAGCTGTATTTCTTAATGAAACAAGTATCCAAATTATAAATGTCTTTTGCCTTAGAATTTGATAATTTTTAATGACTTTTGCAATTTTTGCTTTATTGACCTCTTAAAATAATCTGGTGATTCTATAGCTACTGTATTATTAGTTAATTTTGTCAATTTTTTCTTCTACTGATTGTATAAAGTCTGTGTTAAATTCATGGTGGCATTACTTAATTTTGTGTAAGCTGCAACTGATTCCTATCACAATGCCTGGAAGATTATATGGCTCAGATTTTTGTGTGCAGAGACCTGACATTTGATCATCCTGTCATGATCAATGACAAAAGCTCTCAGGTGACTCGGGCGACATCCAGGTGTCGTTGTCAGGGTCTGTGTGTGTGTGTGTGTGTGTGTGTGTGTGTGTGTGTGTGTGTGTGTGTGTGTGTGTGTGTGTGCTCTCCTGTTTCCTGTCTGACCCTGTGACACCCTGTATTCAGTGCTCAGATGGCAGGTCTGCTGTGTGAGGAGGAAGGCCCAGAAGCTGACAACGTGAAATATTGCGGCTACTGCAAGCATCACTACAACAAAATGGTAAGATGGACAACAGTATAGACTGCAAACCAATACTCTTGCACAAAACACCGCAAAAATAAGGAAATTGAAGAGTCACAAATGTCTTAAACACCACATGATGGAAGTGGTAGCAACTACAAACATCAGAGATAAATGTCTCCCTTAAATGCGCTGTGAAGCGTTAAGACTGCCCGTTAATAGTAAACATAACTGCTAAACTTAACTATAAACATCAAACAAATTAATTTATTTGTGCCTTTGAATCGAAGTAGCCTGATAATCAAATTGAATTGGCATCTTGTTTTCACTTTATTATTCAGTCTGGCATTGTGTTTATGTTAGCTGATTTCTGTTTGGGGTAATTCTGCTCAAATCAATCACTTGTGACTTACATGTCCGGCCAGTCATTTTCATTCGACACAGAAGCTGCGGTAGGACCATTCAACTTAAGTGTGTCGTGTCACTTGAAGCAGTTGTTGTTATTTCTGTAATTTGATGACTAAAAACCGCCTGTGTAGCTACGCTGATTTCTACCATGCTCGTCAACATTTTTCTGGCTCTGGCACAGGAAGGTGACGTCCCCATTCTCAATCCCACCCTACAAAGCGCTGATTGGCTCAGTTGTCGGTTGAGGAAACAGCAGTCAGTGAGCATAACACCAGGCCTGTTTAATCACTGAGATGTAGGCAGTGATCCAGAAGTCGCTAAGGGCTGTCTTCGTCTAGCACCAACACAAGAAGCTCAACTGCTCCTATCTGTATTTGCTGTTAACCTAAAGCCACACAATGATTTGATTTGATTTGACTGATGAATTGATTGTGATTGCACCTTTAAGTATTATTTGAAAAGGTTTTATTTGGTCTTGAGACGATCTTCACTTTCTCCTTTGGTTTTTACAGCAGAAGAAGTTGCGCTCCAGTGAAAATACAAGTAGCTCCTTCAGTCATTCCAGGGGGCGCTCCAGCTCTCCATCACAAGACAAATACCACCACCACAGACAGAGGAAGGTAAGCACTGGTCCTGATGTTTGTAGCTGTAAGGGCTAGGTAAAATGCTAAGTACCAAAGGTTGGCATCGCATATCTGGTCAGATTTGTAGAAAGTTTCCGATTTAAATGAAAATTTTGCCAATTTTCAACAATTCTACAGAGGCAAAGTTCTTCTGTTTGCTTGTGTTCAAACAACATTTAACATTTGAGAACTTATTGAGGCTTATTGTGTTAAAAGAGTTTCAAAGTAAGGTATTTAAAATAGAGTTTTGGTATTGGTACCAAAATGGCATCATATTGGCACAAGTATAAAAACATTTCAAACGGTAGTAGCCATAGTAATTGAGTGAGTGAGTGCGTGCATGCCTGTTTGTGTCTGTGTGTAAGAGTGGTTAGTGTATGTCTGGTAGGTCCTGGTTCAACTCTTAACATACCTGAGCCCTGTGTATTCCTGTCTGTTCAGAGTCATAAGGACAAGATTCGGCAAAAAGAGCGCCACAAGAAGTCCTCTGACAGCCTGGGCTCTTCAGTGACGACCAGCACTATAGAAAAGGTACGAAACGCCAACCAACTGGATGCTGGACACTGTGCGATGGACGTTTTAATTTTAAGAAATCTTGATGCCACAATACCTTTGTCAGTAATATATAAAGAACATTTTGACAAGTAATGCCAGGTTTAATTTCATGTATAGTAAAGAACTGTCATTTTGGTCATCTTAACAAAAAAAAACCCGGAATGAATAAAACTAATCTCGTTATGACCTGTGTGTTTTGGTACAGATATCTTCCAGTCACCACAGCAGCAAGGACAGTGAGGGAAAGTCCAAGAAGCTGGGCTCACACAGTCATGGTCATCGCAGTAAGAAGACAGGAAGCACTGGCAAGAGCTGCTCCTCCTCCTCCTGCTCCTCCAGTCCATTCAACACAGGTACCACGTGAAGACTGAAACAGGAGCCAGAGTGAAATGTTGAGAAGGTGACGTAACGACTGTTGATAGCAGTGAGTTTATTTGATTTTGACTAAAGCTTTGTGTTTCTCTTGGAGGTGGCTCCCTGTCTTCCGCTCAGGATTTCCATCAGTTCTCGTCGTCCTCCCGCCTGGAGCGTGACCACGACCGAGGTGGTGACGACCACAGCGTCGAGGAGCGTAAGGAGCGTCACAGGAGGCCGGCAGTCCAGGAGGACGAGGACGAAGAGGACGATGGAAAGGAGGAGGACAAAGAGGAGGAGGAGGAAGAGGAGGAGGAGGAGGAGGACAGTAAATATCACAAGCCACCAGCTTTGACTCCTGCTGATGGCCCACTGGCAGGGTCACAGGGTCATGACAGGTCGGAGGGCAACACGAGCCCTTTTGAGAACAAGGTCACTATTTCCACCTTTGGGTCCATCATGCGCATCACTTCCTCGTCAGGGCTGGGCAGCAGCAGCAAGATCCGGAAGATCTCTTCCTCGGGGGACTACAAACCCTCCAAGTCTCTCTCTAAACTGTCTCAACTGAGCACGCCGCCTATTCTGGAAGAGGCGGACCTGGAGGACAAAGCCACGCCTCCACCTCTGCCCAGAGAGAGAAGGCACCGCGGCAACAAGAAGAGCAGCCACGGCCCAGGACGACCACGGGGCAGCAAGAACCGAGAGCGGAGAGAAGAGGAGCACCACCACCACCATCACCACACAGCGCCTCCTCCTCCTCCAGCCTTAACCTCCTCGCTCTACCTGAGCCCATCCTCCATCCCCACCCCACCTTCCCCTCCACGCTTCCCCCCACCGCCATCTCTTCCTCTTCTTTCTCCTCCTCCTCTGCCTGCAGTTTTTCCACAGGCCGTGGCAACTCGCTGCTCGGCTCCGGTGAGTCTAAGTGAGTGGGTGTGTGTGGTAGCCCTCTAGCTTCCTGTGTGAGAGCGCGAGCGAGCAAAAAATTGGCACCACTATCTGTTTGCACTTTGGTGTGTTCATCTGCAACTTGACTCTAAAGTGTTGAAATGTTTCCATTGCACATGTGCCATGTCAGCACCACAGTAGCAGCTTATCTGTATATCAGGACCTGACAGTGTAGTAGAACAAGCCACTGGAAGTAAAAGCCAAGCAGGACCAATAAAGATATTGTTACACGGCAGTGTTTTTCATACACTTGGTTTTAAAATTCAGAATGTTTTGTAAATCTGTCTCACAGTATTTATTTAATCTGTACGAGGCAGAGATATTGTCCTAGATAGTGGTTTTTGTGTGCGCTGCACATGTCTCTGAGTGGTAGATTTCCTGCCCTACTTACAGACTGATTCTCTCGTGCACACGAATGCTCCGGCGCCTTGTGTTGTTGTCTTTTGGGGTCTTACAATTTCTGAGATGAAAATAATAACAAATATCTTTTATCTAACTTCTGCTCTCTTAGGTATCTACTCCAGTCTCAAGGACCCTCTCTCCCTGGGTGGAGGGGTGTGTAGCACTTCCTTGTCCCTGGGAGGGGGTATGTGTAGCACCCCTCTCTCCTCAGGACTCCTTCCATCCCACGTCTCCTCACTCTCCCTTCCGTCAGTCAACGCTGTCTCAAACACACAGGTACTTCAGAAAGAGAGGAAATTTAGGCCGTTTAGATCAGTCAGCGTGCTGTGTCTGTTATTTATCCCTGTGTCTGGAACAATTTCCAAATAGACCCTGACTGTTTTAATTGTACTGTAACTGCTATTATTAGCTATTGCATGTAGCTTACTGTTGACTTCCTGTCAAAAAAAAAACAACAAAAACAACAACATGATTATAGAGCTGAAACTATTTTGACAGTCAATAAATCGTTTCAGTTATTTTGCAAGCAAAAATCCCAAACATTTGCTGGTTCCAGCTGATCAAATGTGAGGATTTGCTGCTTTTCTTTGTCATATATGACAGTAAACTGAATATCTTTGGGGTTTGGACTGTTGGTTGGATAAGTTAAGCAATATGAAGACGTCTCCTTGGGCTCTGATAAATTATAATGGCCATTTTTCACATTTTTCTGACTTTTTCTTAAATTTCTGACAATTTTTTTTTCTACAAACAAAACGATTAATAAGTAAATCGAGAAAATAATGAGCAGATTAGTCATTAATGAAAATAATTGTCAGTTGCAGAACTACCTGATTACATCTACTCCTAAAATCATTAGTCAATTAATTAATTGACGACAATTTTTAAAATTTATCACATTTTTCTATGAAGCAAAAGTGCTTTTTTTATCATTGAAATTTGAATATTTAATACTTAAAACTGTTGGTCGGAACAAAACAACAGTGTGTTTGCATCACCTTGCCCTCTGGGAACTTGCAATGGGCATTTCTGACTATTTTCTTACTTTTTATAGATTAAATGATTAATTGAAAAATGTATCGGCAGACTAATTGATAATAAAATGACTATAATAGTAGTTGCTGCCATAATTATATCATTAAATGATTTTGTTAGCGAAATGCACTCCTTTGAAATAAATCTAAGAATTTCAATGAGTAATATTGAATAATATTAAATCATGTTTCACGCTCAGGTTATTTTTGGCCAGATGTGGGTTATATTACCAGTAGACGGGTGTTTATGTTTGCATGAGGAGAAGGCTTTTTTTTTTTTTTTTTTTTACCAACATCCTTTCCAGATTGTCCAGATGATTTCTTTATCAGCCAGATGTTAATGTTCACTGTCTCATAGGTCCACCCAGGGTCCAGCACCTCCTATAGTCTGACCTCCATTCAGCCTTTCACCAGCTGTCTCTCCACCGCCCCGCCACTGCCGCCACTACTGAGCCAAGCCCAGACCTCACTGCCAGGTGAGTTCAGAGGTCAATATGATTCATTCGCATTTCATTAGAAACTGAAGCTAGTTTTAGACAAACTTTCACAAGAAAGCCTCTTCCTTTCTCAGAATCTGACATACATTAAATCTCTTCATATTGTACCGCCTACAAGTGAAAAAGTTCACGACTCTTTGTTCCCGTTCTCAGAGTCCGACCTCGATGACTGTCGCTTCCCGTGTCAGGGGAACTCACCGAGAGAGAGTCTTTCTTCACAGTATGTCTCATTTCATCTGTATTGGTATTTTTACACTCCTCCATGGCTGCTGAAAATGAGCTTGCAAGTAGAAAAACACAGTTTTAGTCATGAGGCGGTCTTGCTATCTACTCATCTGTAATCCATCACATGAAACATCATTTGGATAAATATTTCCCTGTACTATAGCTGTAGTCAGACCAGTTTCTATTTCTGTAACCAGAATCAGGAAACAACAGGAAAATAGTTCATTACTAAAGTGACTACGTGAATTAGAAAAAAAATACTAACCACAGCCACAGGGTCTTGTTGGTAGTTTCCTAGCTGGGCTTCTTTATGACTTCTTGTTGGTTTTCTCCTCTTCCACACCCAGGTCTCCTATGAGCTGTCTTCCTCTTCTGTTTGACCAGAGAGACGGGTTGGGCGCAGGAGTCAGAGCTCGTCCTGAGAACGTCCCTCCAGCCAGCTCTCACATCGAGCTCCTGCTGGAGAAACACGGCAACGGGGAGATGGGAGTCAACAGTAAGTGAGCCTGGGAAAAGACGTGTTTTCCCACGTGGTCGAACTGCTCGCAACTAGCGGCCACACTGAGGCCATAACCTTGGCTTAGGGGTCGCAAATAGCTTCATTTTAAGGGCTCACAAGCCAGAATGGTTATAAACCACTGCAATACACTGTAAACAAATACCATTTGTAATCTGCACATGATTCTGTTTACCTGCACTCTCGCTGTAAGACAACGATCTGGTTCTATTTAGAGATAATGAATGTACCTGTGGACGCTGTTAGGGACAGAAAATAGCACAGCGACAGATAGCACGCTGCCACAATATTAAAAGCAGCTCTAGCAGCTTTGCTTCTCATGTTCCTTCTCTACATCTCATTTCTGTTGCGCTCTCTCCTGAACCAGATTGCTCACTGCCTCTTACTCTGACTCACTTTTTCTCTGGGGACATCATCAGCTGACACTTGCTTTCTAATCTTTTCTTTGCTCCCTTTTCTTTCTCCAACCAGTGCTGTCACATTTTTTCCATTTTGTTTTCTTATTCTGTCTACCATTTCTTTGTACCATTGTTGCCTCTCCCAAAATCAGACTTAGACCCTTCTTTCTTCCCCAGCCCTCAAAATATCTCTAATTATGTATATTTTTACCTCACGTCCTCAGTGAAAGGAAAAGCCCTGCAGTCTCCACTTTAAATATATTTCTCTGTGCCCCAGGGAGAGTTCACTTTAGACTAATGAGTGTTAACTGCTGTAACTCTGCAGAAATGAGAGAGAGAAGAGTGTGTTTGTTCTGATGGCACTGCTGTAAAGTAACATTAGCTATATTAAAAAAAAAGTCTACGGGAATCAGTCGTTCATGGCAGCACTTTCTAATGGATATGCATTGAATCTGCCAACCTTTAAAGCCCTTATATACCCGTGGTCCATGCATATTTGTCTTGGTTCGACCCGAATCCCGAATAGGACTGTGTGGGTGTGTGCACACTGGGCTTGATTGTCATCTCCCTCATTCTCCTCTTATCTTTTTTGAACCTATTAGGATGAGACAACTTAGGACTATTCCCTACATAATAAACACAAAGATGCAAAGCATTGCACTGTGGGAAAGTAAAGAAAAAAGTACTTTTTGTGTTCCATTCATTTAAATGCATACATTTTACGCATAGACTGTAGCATAAAGACGGACGACGCGTCTCCACTTCCTCCCACTTTACAAAAATGAAGCCAAAATATCTCAGATACGGGAGCTGCCGTCTCGCGCTGGTGACGTCATTTGGACGCGGTAGTGATCGGAGTTGGAGCCGCGAGTCTCGAGGTCCCGCCCATACACCCGGCCGACTCAATCACGAGCCGGCCTCAGCTGTCAATCATGACGTGAAACCCCCGTTTTTATAACATCAAATAACTAATTAAAACCAAACTTATCAGAAAAACAATCACATCTTTGGGGAAAATGTATTTGACGTGTACTGTTTTTTAGATTTTTTTAGTTTGGCCCATCTGCTAACATGGAGGGGGCGGGGTTTATGACCTATACTGCAGCCAGCCACAAGGGGGTGGCCGAGATGTTTTGGCTTCACTTTCTTTGGGGAGCTGTCATGTCGTCCATCCTTATATACAGTCTGTGATTTTACACTTAGAACTCAGACACTCAAATAAAATGGCTTAAAGCAGATACATAGCGCACAAGGTAGCAAATGTGGAGTGATTTAGGTCACAGCTGTAGTTTGGTGACTAATATAGCTCTGCCCAACCCAAGCAGGGGCCTAATCAGTCTGAATAATTGAAAACACCTGTGGGGGTGCACGGGACCTTTAAAATGGACTAAAATAAAGCTTAGAGCAGGTCACTGTGTCTACTTTTGGGATAGATATTTCTTTATGCACTAGATTGTTTAACCATAACTAATTTATCCTGACACATACAGTAAACGGATGGGAGGATTATACGTAAGTTCTGGGTTCTCTGTCAATTGACTTTAACAACATACAGTTGTTAGGACAGATACTGACATCGTTTTAGAACTGTTAGTAATCGTTTTAGAGAAAGACTATTTCCAGTGTGTGAATTGTGAAGGAAGTCCAGTCGCTGCGTTGATTAAACTCATTCTCTGCTTAAACTGATTGGCATATCTCAGTTCATTATGAAATTTAAAAAAAAACGTTTCTCACCTAGTTGGCTAAATCTTAATATTAAAATGTTTCACACACTATTTAATAATAATTTCCAAATGTTCCCTTTATTTTTTCATATTTATATTAATTACCGGCTAATTACTTTGACCTCCTGGAAGAGGCTTCATATTTAGTGGATATGTCATAATGTGCTAGTGTGACTAAATAAATATTCCAGTCATCACATATGTTTAAAATCTGCTATGCTATAAATTTCATATAGTAAGTATAAACCCTTGACAAAATCCTGCTCCTTCTTGGTGGCCGGCATCTATTAATTTGGAATTATTTTTGAAAACTGTGACAGCTCAAACTTATGAGCACAGCATCTCACATTGCTACATTTAGTATAAAGTGACCTTCACTGCCTTCCCAACTCATTTGGACACGTCCTCTCTGCATCATATCGCACCCCAAAATACAGTCAAATAATGGAAGCAGACCTCCACTGAAATGCTGTTTCTGTATGATAACACATCTATCCTCCTTACCTCTTCCAGTTGTGGAGATGCTCCAGTCGCTCCACTCCCTGCAGCAGGAGAACCAGCGCCTCCAGGACCAGATCCTCAGCCTGACGGCCAAGAAGGAGCGGCTGCAGCTGCTCAACACGGAGCTGGCCGTGCCTTTCCCTCCACACGTTCTTTCCGCCCATGGCTCCATGCACACCTCCGCCCAGATCAACTTCCTGTCATCCACCCAAGGTCAGATTCTTCATCTCCTCTACCCACTTTCATATCAAAACCTTAAGGACACACTAACAATGGTGCCTTGCTCCCTATCTACTTTTCATCTGCGTTTCTCTTTCCTCCTTCCTCCCCTAACAACAGTCCACACACAAGTAGCATTTTTAAACATTTATTGTCCGGCTAATTGTGATTCCTTACAGTAAACTCATTAGACCATAGACAAGATGATTGATAGCCTCTGTCTCACGTCAACTGTATTGTTAGTTACATCTTTCTTTCCACTGACAAAACAACTTGCTGTAAACTCAAACTGGTTGCTACTGCTTGTTCTGTCTGCTCTGGAAATCAGCACCAATCTTCTGGTTTTGTTAAGTAAAGCAATATCCCTCAGTGCCATGAATCAGTGCAGCAGATTTCCCATTAAAATCATGCCTGGCAGCACCAAAACAAAGCAGTGTAGAGGCTGCAGGTCTTTTTGGCAATGGCCATGTAGACAGAAAATATACAAACAGAAGATGTAATGATTTATTGATGTGAATATGCTATATGTAAGGCATTTTAACATCAATAATAAAAAAAAACATGGTGGTTAGTGTAAACCTTTGATTTTTGTAGTTTTCATCCTGTGTTTGTGCCTCTCTGTTCCTTAGACCCCCTGAGCACCAATAAGAGCCCCCTGTCCAAAAGCTGCTTCCTGAATGACACCTCCTTTGTTACCTCATCTGAGGTGAGAACCTGTAGACCCTTTCTTACCTTGAACACCCAAAACCAAACCTGGGTCAAACCATTTCTGCCTTTTAAACCTCTTTGCAACAAGAAAGGTGTGGGTTTAACCTTCAATAAAATGATGATAATGATAATTGATGTTGTCTGGTACCGTCACATTTATACACATTTACACTGACTGTGCTTTTTGTGGCAATTTTTATTTCACTGTAAACTGAAATACAAAGGCATTAAATGCAAAAGCAAGCTGAGCGCTAAATAGCTAAAAGGATTTTTCATGTCTTTGTTCCAGGAGCTCCACTCTGGTAGTCCGTCCCGCAGTAGCTCCTCCCTCTCGTTCCAGAGTACCCCTCCTCCTCAGCAGAGCCCCGCCTCCTTCGGCCAGCCCCTGCTGAACGGCCTGAGTCGAGGTTTGAGCGATGGTTTGGGGACCATCAGCCAGGCTTGCAGCTCCTCTTTGCCTGTGGTGGGCGGGCTGATGGCGTCCCTCGCAGGAAGTCCCCAGCTGAATTTGAACGGTGTGCTGGGCAGTCTGAACGGCGTGATCCAGTCTCCTGTGCAGAACGCCCCCCAGCCCACACTCCCCGCTCTGCGCCCTCAGCCTCCACCACTCAACCCCCAGGCACTGGCACAGGGCTTTCAGCTTCCCAAGAGCGTGAGCCCGTACGTACCCAGCCTGTCTTTAGATCAGTAGAAGAAGAAGTCCACTTTAAAATGAATTGTTGTTGTGTTTAAGATTGTCGACATCATGTCAGGCAGGTATTACTTGAACCAGGGATAAGCCCATGTGTGTTTGGACTGATCAGCCAGAGTGTTGGTGCATTGCCTGGTGTGTAATATGACCGTGTGTTGTTGCTCGTGTTCCAGGTCTTCTCTCCTGTCGGAGCAGCAGAAGCAGCTTCTTCTGGAGCAGCAGCAACAGCAGCAACTCCAGCAGTTCCTCACCTCACAGAACTTCACTCCTGTAATGACGCTCTTTCTAGCACTTTGTCTTATGCTCGTCTGCATTTTCACAATGTTCATTTTCTCATAGCATCTCCCAAGATTTCTCTCCTTTGATACATAGGTGATTTGGAGTATTCTTTCTGGAGTGTGACCAAAATCATCTTATTTACATCTGTGGCCATAGTTGATTTACATACTACTCAGGAAGACAAAACAGTTCAGCACACTCTCAGGTGCTCATTGGCAGAAACTGTAAATATCCATCCAAATTATTTAAATTTTAGAGGGCAGTTCTGTTTTTCTCCTCTATATTTGCTGTTACATTTGTGAAAGTTGTGTCATATGACTAGTAGTGATATCACTTTTAAGAAGTAATCTCTTTGCTTATAGACTCATGTCCACTGCAAAATATCTCCATCTTAGCCAGTTTTGTAGTTAGTTATTGGCAAGTCCTCCCAGGTTTATTTTGATAGGCCTTAATCGCAGTGGACATTTTAGTCATCAGTAATAAAATCTTTTATTAAAGGATTCATTCAACATTTTGTGAAATATGCCTATTTGCTGTCGTCACCGTGAGGTTGCCAAGCAAGCAATGGAGAGGTGAGGAAATTACTGCGCCAAGCCAAGAAATAGTCCCGCAGGAAACCCCCAAATGTTGAACTATTCCTTTAAAGCAAATATATTGTGCCTGTTTCCAATTCAGCCCAACTTGTTTTAAGAATTTACCAGTAATTTGTCTAATACTACAGTAGTGATCTGCCTCATTTTGCCTCATTAGTGTCCCATGAGTGGTAGACAACAGTCATTTACAGTTAATGATGTGACACCTAACTATACACGAGAGTAAGATATGTATTATTGTCAATTAATAGTAATTACACTTAATTGTTTTAAAGATGAATATGGGGATAACAATACGCAGTAGCTTGTGACTAACTTATGAGTTTGTCACAAGCTTATGAGTCACTGTGTGACTCCTTTTCAACAACAGGAAACCAGCCACCATGAATTCCTATTTGACTTGCAAACTGGTAAAAGTCTGGTGGAGTTTGGAACCAATCAGACACCGTGGACATCACCAGCACCAGTGAATTGGAAATTTCCAATTTCCCCCCATGCAAGTGTTGAAATGGGTGAGACGGGTACATGGATGCTGCGCCTGTTCAGCTGCTTTCAGAGCAGCAGAAGCTTTGGACTAGTCATTGTAGGTTTCTCACAAACATGTAACATGTTGAGGAGAAGAAAGACTTTTTTTTTTTCCAATCTAACCGTCAATTTAACCTCCAATTTTGAAAACAGAAACTTGTATGATGTCACATAACTACATATTGAGCTCAGAGCTCAGTCTCCCACGTGTCTTACTAATAATTCCAAGTGGGAGGGCATTTACACGAGCTTAAACGCTTACTCAAATGTAAAACCTTTCCCAGTTCCCATGTGTCCTGAACGTCCCATAAGCCCGCTGTCTTCTCCCCCTCCACCAGGAGCAGCAGGTGGTGGTGTGCCAGATGCTGCAGCAGCAGAGACAGAGGGAGCTGCAGCGCCTCACGCTGACAGGAGCACTCGCCTCCACCCCAAACTCACCCATGATCGCCCAGTCACCCAACCTGCTGTCCTCGGCCACAGCCTCGCCCCTGCAGGGCGGCCAGGGAGGCAGCCTCTTTGGCCTGCAGGACAACGCACTTCACAAGCCCGGGGTGAGCAGTGCTGCAGGATTTCTCGTGAAGATTGTACATGTTGTCAGTTTTAGAAATTTAAGACACGTCGTGTAATTGTGTTTTCAGGCTGCAGGAGAAAAGGGCGACAAGAATGGGTGACGTTTCTGGATTACGCGGGAGCAGCTCAGATGAAGATATAGGGCATCACAGCCCACTTGAAAGAACTGAGGTCAACATACATGACTTTAGAACGTCATTCCTTCTCTGTCATCGTTATCTTACACCCTCTTTTATGAATGTATAACAGGATGGACTTAAACGTCACGGTGAAGTTTTTCGTGTTTTGAAATTCTTTATATCAGAGGTTCTTCTCGTAGGTTTTTGTGTAGGCAGCTTTCAGAGAGCATGAATACAGTGGTCTCTTCTTAAATTGCACTAATTTGTTAGCTAGACCAATGGGGCTGCTTATGAAGGCAGAACCAGAGTTCCTGCTCATCCCTGCAGGTGCTGTGTAGGCTTTTGGGTTGAAGTGTGAACTCAAGGTCAGAGTGTCTCTTCTCTGACTTCTCAAGCACTGGCCGTTTATGATTTCCCTCCATGGCTTGAACCGGAGCTTTTCTATTCAGTCAGTAAGAATCACAGACTTCTGCCACTTCTTGCAACCTCAACTGTCTTCCTTGATATTTTGTCTTCCCTTTGTGTTCACCCCACCCAAATTTCATTCAGATCTTCTATATGTCGCAGCCTCTCACATGCACTTACTATGTAAAGGATAAATATACTGTCGTTTTCAATGTGTGGTTAGTGGCATTTCAACATTAAGCTGGTTATTACCTCAGATCTTTCTGCCATCTATTTTCCATTGTTGAAATGTTGTGCTGACTCATTCTCACCACAATAACCTTCACTGGATATAAATGCCCACCAAAGATCTTGGTGTTAACTCTAAGGTATTAACTCATGTAAATGTAAAAATGGCACAGAACCCACGTGTCCAAAATGGCGCTATCGTCCATTAGAGACTGGCATCAACGTGAACGTTGAGCACCAGATTTTATTCAGAACCACCGTGAGAGTTTCTAAAGACTTTTATATCCTTCCAGTTGCTATCGAGATTAAGCAGACGAAACCAAACATTTGGAAATTGTAAGAAAGAAACCGTTTTTCCTAAACAAGTGTGCACTTTGCATGTTAGTAGCTAACAGAGCAAATTAGCCATCAACACAGTACCTTATAAAGGATGTTTGGTACTTTGTAGGCCGCTAGGGACTGACAAGTTTTTCATGTATGTGAGTATTTTGCACTCCTCCTCCTCCTCCTCTTCCTCCTCCTCCTCAAGTGTCAGTTTTTTATGTTGCTTTCATACATAGATATTATTTTCATGTTCACCAACTAGTTGTTCTTTTAGCAATACTGGATAGATAATGCCTTAATGATGCTAGATTTACAGAGAAAACCATGAGCCCAAAGGCTCGCTCTCTTGTCGTCTTTCTTTGATAGTGTTTTTTTATCTGGGGTACATGGAGGGGTACATTAGTGAAGTCAAAGCACTCTTCCTAAACCCATTTATACTTTTGATAGCTAACTGACGATTTCAAAAGTTGAACTGTGTGAATAACCGTATAGTGGTAACTGAAGTGTCAAATCATTTTGTATTGTAATTTTTTGTGTTCAGATGCAATGTTCTTTAGTTGTTTGTGCTTCAGAGAACTGAGAAACAAGGACTAGATTGAGAATCTTACAGTAAAGCCTGCACAGTGGTGTCATAGGAGACGGCTGGGGACGGCCAAGATGTAAACTATTATTAAAGTGCTGTCGCAGCAGTGTATGATACATAGTGTAGCCGTTATCAGCTGAGCAGACGGTGAATTGCCAATGCCACTCACAAAGCAAGTGATTATTTTATTATGTTTTCTCCTGTGTTCTTAAACAATATTGTCGTAGGCCTTTTTCAAATATTTTCTCACTTCTGTTTGCAATCTTGAACATGATCTCCCATACATGTGATATCTCGAGTGCTAGATTGTTTTGTTAGCAGCTAATGTAGACGTCAGAAAGGAACTCACTAGCCGGTGATAAATACTGTAGCAATGACAGAAGGAGAATGTTGATCATGTTACAAAAAGACATGAGCCAACGCGTTGACATGACTCCAGGTGGGAGGTCTGCAATTTACCAAGTATGTCCTTATTATGTAGGTCCTGACACAACCATGTCCAAGAGATTGAGTGAAGAGCGGTGTGAAGGGTTTCTGAAGCGGTTTCTTTCTCATGTTGCACTGGGGCGCTTTGGGCCCAATTGTAAATCGTTTTTGAGTACCTTTTCAGTTTTGTTGGAATACGAGTCGTATACTTTAATATGTTTGTGTAAAGACACATTCATTCTTTTAAGCTTTGAAGTTTGGGTAACCGAGATAATCCATGTTCTGAATGTCGTACTGTGTATCTTTTATGTATTACAACATTTAAGCACCTGGCTCTGAATGAGGTTTGATGGAGAGCGAGTTACCTATTGGGATATGAATTGCATGAAATGCAGTGACGTCTCTCAAATGTGTTGCTAAATACCAAGTAATAACTATGCATAATTTTAAATGCATTGTTCCCTGAAAAAAAATTAATTAAATGAAATGAGCACTGAATTTTAAAAAGGACAAGCATGTTGTCATTGTACAGTGTATTTGTTTGAGAGAATTGATCAAAACGAATTTGACAATATTCAGATTAAAAGCCCTGTAAAGTATTTTGATATTTTTGTGTGTAAAATTAAAAGAACGGATTAAGAACTTTTTTTGTCAATAAATGTATTTTACTGAGTTGTTGTACATTTTGTGTTGGGTACTGAATGACTTATCTGTCAGTAGTCTCTGTACATGAAGAGAGAGAAAAGTGGGAATGAATTCGTAACTCTTCATAGACAAGTGACTGACACAGCTAGCTTTGTCCTGGCCAGGTCAAATGAAATAGATTAAACTTCACCCAGTAACTAATATTAGTAGCAAATATTCTATATTGCAGCAATTGAATTATGGGATTTCTGTTGGCCTGTGCTGTGCTTGGTGCAACACTGGAACTAGTGTTTGCGTACCTGAATGTAGGATTTAAAACCTTGTTTAAAAATAAAGAGAAAATAATTGTATTAAAATCTCTCTTAAGGTCACATATACTGTATGTCTAAGCAACATGTAAAAAAACAAAAATGGTTCCCATATATCCCAATATTGTTTCCATCATCATATTACAATATTTTCCCGAATTCGGTATTAAGAGTGTATCCAAGAGTGTTTGTTTACATACAGTTTTGTACATCATCACAATACTGAGATTGTTTTCTAACCAGCTGTGGTGTATCAGGTTGAAAGCAGGTCCAACAGGCCCTCTACCAAAACCTGTTTCAGCGTTGAAGGTGACTTTCATTTGTTTTGTGCAGAGAACAGAGGCCCCTGTGCAATAACACAAAAAGCTTTCCAGCTCGCGTTGGTCTGCATTCCTGATGTCTCTGCAGGTGGTTCACTGCTGTCTGCTCTTTCTGTGACAGAACCACAGACTCTGTCTGCAGCTTTTCAGTCGCCTTCTTGTTTGGTGCTTTTTGACTCATACACATACAGCACATTAGCTTTCTGAGGTAGATTTAACCGCACACCTGTAACTCCACCTCTGGAGTCTCCTCTTCCTCAGTGACACCCCTCTGGGGTCCAGTCCAGCACAGGGGACTAACTGTTCACGGGTGAAACGACAGCATCCTGCAGATCACCGTACTGCTTTCCTCTGGAGAGACCTCTTCATCTAAGAACTCCTTTAAGTTTACTCACTAATTACAGAACCATGCATGCCTACTGAGCAGGAGTACTTGATCAGCATACTTAACGCCCAGTTCAAAGCAGCTGAGTGGAAATAGACATATGGCTCAGAGGGAATGGTGGTCCTAAAAAAATTCTCGCCGTGGCCTTTAGGGGGCGCCATAAAAATCCCTTTGGCTGGTGTTAACCTTTTTAGTACAACTTTCAAGTAAGGTACCCTTTAAATGATGTATTAACCATTAATAAAGCCATTAGTCAGAACTTATAAAGTACAAAGGGTGCCCTATTAGGTAGTTTGTCTTGCCTATTTTTTTTCCCCAAAACGAATTATACCTTTAATTGGAATGAATTAATCACGGAGCGCCTGAGGAGGAAGAGGAGGAGAGGTGCGGTACAATGTATGAAGGAGCATGCGGGTTACTGTTTATTCTGTTAGCTGGTCATTTTCCTCTTACATTTACTGAGTATTACAGTGCTGAGTCATGACAAGAAACCTACAATGTACCGATATTGTCTTTTTTCCCCCTGTTCTATGCAAACACAAAACCTGACACACCCTCCTTTCACCTTCGGCACCGATGTGTTTTGCTAATAAGCATGCAGGTACGGCTTCAAGGCCTGGTCACTCAGTGATCCGCAAATTCATAACATACAGCCATATAGTCTGTCAGAAAGTAGGCCCACCTGTCTACTCTGCCCCTGTCTATGGTCAGCTGGTGTTTTAAAATGCATTTTATAAATAAATTGTTAAATATTTTGTATCAGTGAATCAGTAGCCTACTGGTTCTATGGAAGCGCATAGGGGCCTATATTCAAATGAAATTGTAATTCCACAACAGCATTATAATTGTCCACATATGTATGTTATTTGAGTAAAAATGAAAATGCAATAATCCAATTTTCATTTTCACATACTTATATGGGCGTTCTGTGACCATATTAAAATGAAAATGGAAAAGCTGTTTGACAATTAATTTTCAAAGTCGTAACCCGCTGTACAGTGGACAATATTCAAATGTTAATTCAAATATGAAAATGAAATATTAACAATGTAACCTGATTTTCCATTTATGCAAGCAATATTTAAGTCAAAATGAAAATGCAATTTTCTAACAATTTGAAAATAAAAACTATATTTGACATTTCATTTTCAAAGACTTAACCCGCTGTACAGTGGACAATATTCAAATGCAATAAGCGAAACAGCGCCCCCAGTCTTTGCATTTACATTTACATGTCACCATGCTCTTTTCGGGTCAACATGAAAATGAAAAGTGTCAGCGCTCTCATCAAGGCGGGTCTGCCCCATATTGCTAGTTTCACCAAAATCAGTGAATACAGTTATAAAGTTGTGTTTTTGTACAGTGATCCAGCAGTCAGTACGGTCCGGCCGCCTTCTCGCCTCTCTGCCACAAGCGGACTGCGCACGTGAGCAAAGCAGCAGATGTTCAAGCAAGTGACGTCCTAACTGAAGACCCGCCTTGATGAGAGCGCTGACAGATTACATTTTCATGTTGACCTGAAAAAGAGCGTGGTTCCGCCGAGAAGGTGATTGGCTGAAATCTACCTTCCCTCCAGGACCCTGAGGCGAGCAGGAAAGATTGTGGCTGACCCGTCCCACCTTGGACTCAAACTGTGTCAGACACTCCCCTCATCAACAAGGCCTGGGACCTCCACTGACACCGACTCCCATACCGACACACCATACTATGTTTATTGTTAGGCACCAAAACATGAAAGCAAATTCCTTGTATGTGTAAACCTACTTGGCAATAAAACTGATACAGATTTAGAATATTGCTTGCATAAATGGAAAATGAGGTTACATTGTTTATATTTCATTTTCAAATTTGAATTAACATTTGAATATTGTCCACTGTACAGCGGGTTACGACTTTGAAAATTAAATGTCAAACAGCTTTTCCATTTTCATTTTAATACGGTCACAGAACGGCCATATAAGTATGTGAAAATGAAAATTGGATTATTTCATTTTCATTAAAAGTTTGACTCAAATAACACACAGATCTGGAAAATTATAATGCTGTTGTGGAATTACATTTTCATTTTCACATTGGAATATAGTCCCCTATACGCTTCCATAGTACTCGGATATTTAAAAAGAAATGTCTTCTCACAATATGTCCCTGATGTTGTCTGTAGCTATCACCCAGGGCTCTGTGTCCCATGAGATGGTTCATTTTGTCCGGCTGCCCTACAGAGCGAAGGTGTCTGCTGGGAGACGCTACGCCTGGTGTGCTTGTGGACACAGTGAGAAACAGGTGAGTGTCTACGGCGTGTTGGGGTTCAACTTTGAGAGGCACCCGAGCTAAAAGCAGGATGCCAGTTAGTCACAGCTCATTTACTGCCGTCTATGTCCAGTTTACATTCCCAGCAGTTGGAAAGCTGCCTTCTGAGAGGCAGTTTGCTGGTGGAGACTTTGAATTTCCTCCTGTGACTAACAGTAAAGAACATGCACAAACTGACAGCTGAGCTAGAGATCCCCAATAACGTAAAGGAGAGGGTCAGACTGGATTCACTTCAAACATAAAAAAATAAATACAAATATTAAACTTTCATTTGCATCTTTGAACTCTGACAGCTACTGATACCAAATTGGATTTGAGTGACCTTTTGACTCCATTACCCAGAAATCTTGTAGGTTAACATAACACACAAGATCAATCCTGACAGACAACAGGGTTGTTGGCTTTTTGCATGACAGATTGTTCACTTGTCATACACAGGTGTAACCAGTCACGTTAACCATGGCGCTGTTTTATTTACTTGTCTCAGTATGCAATAATAGCGAGCCAGCATGCACAGTATTAGGGCCCTGAAACTGACACACCTAAATAGAATGCAGCCATAATTAATGTTACTGACCTGTGCTTTTCTTGCTATCAACATGTCTGCTGTGAAAAAAGGACTATATCGGCAGTAGATTTGATCAAAATCCATAAAGTTACTGTCATTACTGTACCATTAAGTGTGTAACTACTGTAAATGGACCATTTACATGTATTGATACGGGCCCTATCAGTAAGTAAGCTGCAACATTATTGAATCATTGCTAATCCTGTATTGCTCATGTGCTGAAACAACGAGTGAGCACTGACCGCCTGAACACAAACACCTGGTACTGTAGATGCAGGCAGGTGTGTTATCTAGACAAACTTCACACATTTGGCTTTTTAAATGAAACTTCCGATGCCAGAGATTAATATATGCAAACATGGGAATGTACCATATGTCAGTGGGGATGGGACGCACCTCGCAGCTGCATTTATTGATCTGTAGGCTGGAAAGACGGGCGTGTTTTGAAAATGTCCTGCCCAGTTTGCTTTTAAATATGGGAATTTTAATATAGTTTTCCATCACTTAGGATTAGTGTTAGTTAACATCACAATAGCATAAAATGATTTAATTTTAAATTCAAACATGGTGTTATTAAGACCATTTTCTATATAATGTTTTCAGCATGTGTCTGAACCATTCTTGTACTAATGTGAATGCACAGACCGAAGCATAAGTAAGAAACAACTTGTGTGTTATGAATATTTACATCATCAAGCTATATTAAATCTCTCAGTTGTTTTTTCTGACATTAAAGAGTGGTATAGAGACAGTAAGAAATAATAAAGATCCGTTTTTATACAATCTAACCCAGTTCAAATAATGCATTTCCTGTTGTCTGCTTGGGGATATAAAATCACATCAGAATAATCCAAAGAGTAATCATGAAATATGCTAAACTGACTCTAGAATACTGAACATCAGTCTGGCATTAGGTATAAAAAAATAAAAAGGTTAATGTGAAGTGAAGGTGATTGTACAGTCTGTGTCCTCACACCTTTCTCTCTCTCTCTCTCTCGCAGCCTTTCTGCGATGGAGCTCACAGGACAAAAAGCTCCGAGCATCTCTCCTCTACGCTTCACCCCTGACAAAGACGGGACGCTCATGCTGTGTGCCTGTAAGCAAACCAAAAACACACCGTACTGTGACAGCTCGCACTTTCAGCTCATCTTCCGGGATTTAGTGGAGTCGGTGAAAGGCATCTTTAAATGAACAGCATTCAAAATGTCTGCACTGGGAGGGCCAAGGAGCAGTAACTGTAATAGAAATTTAACAGAAAACAAATACTTACCGGTATCTTTATCTCGTCTCAACAGAAGTACAGTAGCTGTTGTGATTAACATTACAGTATGTCATTTAATAGTGTATCTGGGTTAAACTCATTACATTTTGACATTTACGGCCTTTGTTGGGAAAATGTGATGTCCTGCATCAAATGCTTGGAAAAACAAATGTATTGCATCAGAGATGGACATAGTAAGAATAGAAAATGACTTGTGCCAAAGCAGAGCAGTGACAGTTGACCATTATTTTGTGATTTTTATTTATTGATTTAAAAATATGTTTCTCTACATGATGACCTAAAAACTGTGGTTTCTCTAAAATGTGTTTAATTGCTGCATTTATTCACCTGTATCGTATTTAAGTCACATTTTGTCACATTTCTGGACACTGCAAAAAAAAAAAAAAACGCACAGCATAACTGCACTACAGGTCCCCAGATTCCCAGAAAACAATACCGAGGACGTGACATCTGTGTCCTCAGTAGTATCTACAGCCTGGTCTTGAAGGCCCGTGCTTAACTAACCTACAGTTATTTATTCATTTTGTGGACACTGGACATCACACTTCTCAATTCAGATCAGTTCAGTTCAATCTGCGGCTGACCTATATCCGCCTCCTGATTGGTTCAGCTTCTAACGCGTGAATCTACAGGAAGTGATTTCTATAATCACCTTGGTCAGCTGTTAGGCTGCCCAATCTCAGAGTGTTTGTTTTATTTTTTACATTTCTCTGTTTGACTGACCGTATCTGTTTTCTGCAGCTGTGACGTCATTGCGACTCTGTCACTCCCTGAGTCACGTTCACGGTTGTTTGTCCTGCGCGCGACTTGAGCAGCAGCTAGCTGAGTTTGAAATTTAGCTGTCATTGGAAACATGAACACGTTGGTGACCAAATTAGACCACAAATGGATTAGTTTAGCCTTGAGACAACCCTGGATAACGGCTATGGCAACTTCCAAGGTAAATTAAGTCCTTATATTATCGTTAGCCCCTGCCTTTTGTAAATATGATACAGTTAGGCAGACGCTTGGATTTTGATGCGCGTCTATTCGTGGTGTTACGGTACGGCTGCTAGGAGCGGCCAAAAAGGTCGAAGAACCCGTTTTTCCGCAATAATTTATGAAATTTGATATAACAAGTTAAAAAAAGATTATATTGCACATTACATGAAATCCAGTTAAAATTTGAAGTTATTGTACTGTACTGTTTTTTTATTTAAAAGAGGGAACTCTTATATTTGGAAAAATATCAATTATTGGTCTTTGACCTGTATTAAGAAACCTTTTCTTCATATAGGTGACATGAAAATTTCAATGGATTCCTGTTCAGGATGACCCTGGCTATGACCATATAAATGTGCATATGGTTTTACTGTACAATTGTGGAGAAGAGATGTCCTCATATTAGATTTAAAAAAAATTAAAAATCCTTAATTTCCAATGGATTCCCGATCAGGATGGCCCTGGCTATGTCCATGTCAAATATCATGTGATTTTACTGTACAGTTTTTGAGAAATTCAAAGGGAAAGTCAGTTCAGATTACATTATAACATAATCATCATTCCCTCATATTTGAAGTGTCATAAAAATATTTCTCATAGGTGACAACACATAATATCGATTATTAAACTCTGACCATTACTCATAAAGAGTACTTTAATAATTAAGTATATTTTAGAGTTATGGCGTATTTACTTTTGCTTTGTAGCTACAGTGGAGTATTTGGATCTTACAGTATTTAGTTCTTTATTTGTGCATATAATAAAATAAAACAAATGCACAGGTGGGATGAAACCCCCCCTGAGGGCTTGTAAAAGGAACCCACCTAACATTGAAATTAAAGACCACAAATTTACAAACATACATAAATATTTTTATAATATCAATAAAAAAAAAAAGTATTACTACTTATCTTTAAAAAAACAAAAACCTGAGTACTCTTACGTACCTCTGTCCACAGGTCCAGCTCTCCACAGTTCCTCCAGAACCGGTCATCCCCTCTAAGAAGCCTTTCAGAGTGGAGCTGGTTGGTGGAAAGCGTTACTCATGGTGCACCTGTGGACACAGCAAGAAACAGGTAAAACCACCTTTGACGTCATCTTGTAACAATCTTGTCTGAAGTACACATCCTGTACATTTCCTGACCACATCTTTATCTTTCAGCCTTTCTGCGACGGCGCCCACAAAACCAAAGCCCAGGGCCTGTCCCCGCTACGCTTTGTCCCTGAGAAAGACACCACAGTTTGGTTGTGTGGTTGCAAGTACACAAACAACCCACCTTACTGTGATGGCACGCACAAGCAGGACTTCATCGTATCTGCCCCGCTACATGAACAAACCGACTCCTGAAAAGGAAGTCGGAGATGTCTTTGAACTGAGCATTAATGTCGCTGTTGCGTTCACATTTTTGTACATCAGCACGCTCGATGGAAGCAGCACATGTGAACTGATAGACCGTGACGAGTGTTTGAATCTAGTCTCTTGTCAGTACTCCTCTCAGTGCTTGGCAGAGAAGGGAGTGGCAGTGGAAAGGTTAACACCACAACCCTCAAATTCATTTGTCCTTTCTGTCCTTTATATGGGACGATATGATGATATACTGTGAAATAACAGAGGTTTGAGTACTGATGGAGATTTTACGATACTGTTTATACTGAGAAAGCTAAAATAGCTCTAGTTTTATTAGGCAATTGTGGGCAATGTTACAAATAAATAAACAGTACTGGAAGTCGATAGAAAAGGATGTTAAAGATGGGATGTAATAGTATTATGGCTAAGAGTTTGAAGCTCTAGAGAATGGATTTACAGGAGAAAACTGTGTCTGTGTAGAAGTTTTACACTGAAGTATGTGCATGAAGTGATGTGATCATTTCATCCCATAGAGTCAGTGGGAAGGTATGATAATGCAGAGTCTCCATAAAGTAGCCATCTGTCAGGGCCAGAGAGTAAGCCTCTTCGTCATCTAATAAATGCAACATTGTCTTCCCTTTGAACGTTTGGGTGTTGTATGTATATGATTTTGATCATTTAAATAAGCTCAGTATATACACTGAGCTGCCAGTTAGGCCAGCCTGTCTACAATAATGCTATTAAATAATCGATTAAAAACAGTTATAAAACTCAAAAAACTGATGTCTCTGCTAGATCAGGAACAGAGTACACATTGGTAATGCCCTGTAATATTTTACACAAACCTTCCTCTAATGGACGGAGCCTTAATAGTGAGAATGTGATATACTGTATGTAGTAATGGTTGCAGGTATTTTGGTGAAAAACATTTTGTGACTTTATCATGTCAACCAGGGCAGGCCCTGGCTTTTATGGACCCCTAGGTAGGATCTAGAGAGAATAAGCTCCATCTGTATGTTTCATCCACCGGGCGGCTTTTTACATGAGCTACTGACACTTTGCTGTACATGTACACACAGTCACTTAAACGCAGAGCTTGTTAGAAAGGCGTTCAAATGAAAGACAGGATCTTTATGTGTTTAACAACTGATTTTTCACTCTATGCCTTTCATCGCCAACGCTGTCAGTTTCACATTCATCAGGAAACAGAAAATCTGATCACATCATATATATATATCACAATATCACAATATATATATATGTATATCAGCGATTCCCAACCTGGCATTTGGACCCATAACGGGTCGCAGCGTAATTAACAAAAATCATTAATGCTACTCAAAATACTGTTTACTTTTTCCTCAAATCTTTGCTTTTTTTCTTGTGAAATACCAGAGCGTACAGAGAACGTAATCTCTGAGTAGATATTGCCTGGCCATCAAGGGTCACAAGACATAACAAAAGGACATATGGCATCAGAAGCACACATGTGGTCTCACGGAGAGCATTGTCTTACACGTTGGTCCAATATCTTCCATAGGTGTGAAACCGGGTTGAGATCTGGTGACTTGTAAAGGCCGTAGCATTTTATTCACATCATTTTCACCCTCACCAAAGCATTCAGTGAGCCCTGGTGCACGGAAGCATCTGCATTTGATGTTTCTCCACTCTTTTATTCAGGTTTTTTCCTTTCATTGGTCCCGCCTGTATCATGGTAATGAGCGTGTCTGGTCTCTTTACTCTCGTTATTTATGTTTGGTTTTAGTTTATTACTGCTCTGGTTATTTAACTGATTAAAAGGTTGAGTTTGATCTGTAACAGAACTGCCTGCCTCTGTTCATTTTGATTTAACACAGAATGCTGAAATGATTTAAATGTTGAGCAAAGCTTGTTTTTTTACTCGCCATTTTTGCTATGTGCACATAGCATGTGCAACAACATGCTTCACAACCTATTATTACTATACCCACAACAGGGAATCATAAGCAGGACACTCAGGTCAGAAAAACTTAGTAAGTAAACATTTTATTGACCTAAAACATGCACATATGGCTGATAAAAAAAAGTATCATTGTTTGTTGAAAAGAAACAAAAGGAATGTTGAAATGTATGGAACTACAACATACATGGCCAAATATTCAAATCCCTTTTGAGTTCTTCGACTGCCACGAGAGAAAGAATACGGTCTGCTGACAAACGTTTGCTTGCGAGCATGGTAGTGCTTGGAAATGTGTAAATATAAATGCTTCTCCTGTTGGAAAATACATGTTGGTTTGGATTGTGTAATCTGACCTTAAAAAGTGCATCAACAGTTATATGTAATGTACCTGTATTACCTGATGAGCGGTTGCTTATACTGGACACTTATACAGCAGTTATTAACATGACTGTTCAAAGGCAAGGATTAGCTTTTTTTTTTTTTTTTTTTTTAATACATCCAACTCCCACAGTGACGTACACTGCAATGCCTTTCAGCCTTTTGTCTCAAGTTTTATGGAGCCAAATCAATGCTGATGGAGCTATGGAAATTAAACAGACCCACTGCATATACAATACAAAACGATTACAATATCTTGTATAAAAGATATACATATGTATGCACACATGCTCACATTTGATACATACTGTACAGTTTGTATGTGTGCACTGTTCTAGTCTAACACACATAAACACGCACACACACATACATACATACATACATACAAGTGTCTATTTGGCTGCACTTCTCAGTCTTTCCTGCTGAAACAACAACATAAGTTTGCCTCCCATTTGTCCAGAGGTGAGGCTCAAGCTCGTCTTTTTGCTCTGTAGAAGGAAAGAAGGGAGCAATTCCAACACTGTCCTCCCCGCTGCCCTGTATACATGTTAGGTCGTGGGAGGCAAACCGCTTTTGTCGCCTCCCCTCGCCTCCTCTTTGCCGGCCCCAGAGCTCGTGCCGTTGACAGTCACCTTCCGAGCGTTGGCGCCCTGTTTGGAGGCCAGAGTGTGTCGCTGAGTGTTGTTGGGCACAGTGGTACCGTTGGAGCTTTGGATGGCGGGAGAGGGGTTGTGGGACGCAGGGCTGGACTGCGAGGAGGCTCGGGGTGGCTGGGCTGCAGCAGGACTGTGGACTTTGTCGCTCTGGGAGTCGCTCTCCGACGTCGGACTGGTGTTGACGCCGTCGGAGTGGCCCTGGGCGGCAGACTGGGACGGCCTCCTGCGCTTCCGGGTGGGTTTGACCAGATACTGCAAGGGGATAGGTCCAGTCTGCACAGAGGTACACATATCGTTAGGACTGTGGATAGGAGCTCAGGTTTTATAATTTATCAATATGTGGAAAAATTTACAGGCAGGACTAGAACTGCACAATTAATTGAAATATTATCCAAATGGCAGAAGCTGCCATTTTTTGATGAAGGTAAAATGTGTTACAAAACAGCTTTATAATGAAGTACTGTAGTGCTGCAGCGATGCCCTGGCCTACAAATCTTGTTCTCCAGATGGAAGAAAACATGCTTGTTTGACAGACCCCAAGAAATGTCACAGCATCATGATTTTATCAAGTTTTTGCAGTGAAAATGAAAATTGTGATGCAAAAATTATCATTCCCACTAATCGTGAATCACATCGCCCTCGTAATATCTGTTCAAATAATCGCAACAAGATTGCTTTTTTAACCATACTGCGCAGCCCTAGGCAGGACTTTATGTCTGTACAGGTTAAATGATAAGACTGGTGAAAAACGTTCTTATTGTCCACTAAGACCAGAACCATCGATGAGTAGATAGTGTTTTCTGTGTAGTCAAAGCCTCCATTGTTGTCCAAAAACTATTAAAAACACATCAGTGAGCCACACTGTTGCACTGGGTGACATGTTCCTTCATTACCATGAACATGGGCACTGTAGTTTATTTCCCACATACACCGTCCTGCTGCTGTGAAAACTCTGGCACACCAAATGTGTATCCAACGCAGAAAATAGTCCCCAAGAAATGTGCTATTTACTCCAGTTTGAGTAACGTTTGCTAAAAACCACAGTGCCCGGCTGTTTCAGAAAATTACTGAGCCTTTTTATTTAAATGAAACTATGTATTTGTGACCAGTTTTTAAAAGAATCACATCTTTGGTAGGAATGAAAGGGCCTGGGCCACAGAGAGGGCAGGATGGAAAGGTTGGAGAGTATTTTGATTTTGGTCTTTTCATTGGATTCGTTGACAATAACAAAAACAGAATATAGCCAGCCTCATCCATATATTACAGTCGTTTCTGTTACCAAAGCATAATTGACAGAGAGGGAGTGTGACGTTAGCAGGAACTGCTCATTTCATGTCCCTTTTTATAACATCAATCTCAGTTAAATCATCTCACAAAGAGGGTTATCATCTGTCCACCCAGGATATTCCTATCTAGCTACGAGCGCGTCAACATAAAAAGGGAGTTTATAGCAAAATGTAAACGTGAAAATGTAAAACTCCAGAGCAACATACTCATTAAGACCTCACTACTAACAACTAAAAGCATTCACAAGCTACGCTGAGAGAAAAACAACCTCACAAGACATACTACACTCAAACATCAACATGGTGACAAGTTGCAGCTTTCTACAAAACCTTTAATGCACCAAACATTATCATTGGCGTTGTTTTGCTAACAACTACAACACCACGCATCTGTCCAGCCATCTGTTCACAGGAACAGATTACATGAACAGTTCCCATTGGCTGCCTGTTACGTAATCAATCTAAAAACATACAGCATGCGCAAGAAAACCGTCAGCAGTAATGTCGAGTATTGTAACAGTGTTTGAAAGACCGGGAACTCTGCGAAGAAGGGGAAGAGCAAAGTGCTTCTGCTTGTCCTACTGATACACTGCAAACAGCTGGTCAGATGCCTATGACTCACAGCATTGTTACTTTTCCCATTTCAAGCCAACCTGAAGACTGATTGCTCATCCCATTTGAATGGAACAAAAATGAAATCGTGCCAACTACAGGAAACACAAGAGCGATCATCACAAATCAGGTTTGGTAAATATTTGTAATCCACAGTAAAAAGAAAAAAAAAAAAAAAAAGGTACGAAAGCAGTCACTCACTCGTCTCCACTCGTAGAAGTAGGCGATATCCATTAGTGTGTAGTAGTCCTTCAAGGGCTCATCTCCGTACAACACCTCCACCTGTAACACACAGTCAAAGAAAAACACTTAACACAATGTGTCCAGCAGAAAACAGCCACCTGCCAGATCTTCGCTCTTTAAAAAGTTTATATATCTTCCTTTGGAAGTTTAGATCTATTCTACTGCCATTTGTCTTGATGGGTTTAAATACATATCCCAACTCAACCAGGTGCTGCATTTCAGTAGCCCATGAGCATGGATTTTTCCAAGGCTGACACAGGTATTTTTGGACTGAAGCTGAATTTTAAAAAGCCTCTATATAAACATCTTTACATTTTGATACTAATATAAAGCCTCCATTGAAATCATAGCTTTCCATCATCATCAACATGGAGCACACCCACAGGCTGCTATCCCAGCTTTACTTGAATACTGACCCAGTACTGGGAAACGTACTGCTACTGCAGAAGTCCCACCCTGCTCCCAGGCAAGCTTTTGTTCCAGTGACCTCAATTACTTTTGCATAAAAGTTGAGTTATGTGGAGTTTTTTTTATACATTTATTAGATATAAACAGCTGAAGAGAGGCAGGAAAGGGGGGAGAGAGGGAATGACATGCAGCAAAGGGCCCCGGGGCCGCTGCAGTAAGGACTCAGCCTTAGTACATGGTGCGTGCGCTCCAGCAGGGCGCCAACTTTTGTGTTTCTACCTCAAGATTACTGGCACTGCTGTACTTTGAGTACCATCATTTGAACAAAGATGACGCTTATTTTGTCAGCATTCGATAACATCACTTCCTGAGAGGTTTTGATCAAGGAGCTTTATTAAAAAGGGAAGGCGAGGAAAAGGCCACAACAGAAAGCTGCACTGGGAGACAACCTGGCCAGGTGGACAGGCGCACAAATAAATACCATCTTTAAAATGATTTTTACTATTGTCAGGGTACCCTTGTACCTTATGATGCATTCATGTCATGTGGGAATTACCGTAATAACCAGTTTCCCACCTGTCTTGACAACAAGTCGTAAACATGCAAATCTTTCCCTTTGCTAACTTCCATCCCACTTGAAGTGAATGCAGCATTACAATGTTGTTGGCCCATTAAAATGTTCCAGTTGTGTACAGTTTATAATAAATCATATGTTGTAAGAAATGAAAACCAGGGTTAGATGATACCCTCATAGTGTAATCTTGCTCATTGCTGATTGGCTGGTAGGGACTGGGTCCTGCTAGGGCTACATCATAGCCGCTGTTTGACGTACCTGCTATGTTGCTGCTATGACATATTTGACCTTCTATTTGACCATCTGGTGTCTAATGACACACTCACACACATAGCAGAGACCATAATTATGAGCAAGCAAGAATTTTGGCCAGCCATGAAATCTCCCACTTGCTAAAATCTTCAAAAGTGTCAAAAAAACAGTGACAAGATGGCTGACACTATCGCTGGCAGTAATGCCTGTTCTTTTCCTGCTATGACCCATCAAAATATCTACTGTGAAAAAGTTTTTCTACCTTGACATAGCAAACAGTTGCCTATTTACACATCCAACAGATACGGAGCAACATTAGCATTCATTTGGGGTCGCGTTTGTGGCCACCTGATGAATGTAAGTCCAACATTCACTCTCCCTTTAACTCTCCTCTCCTCTTCCTGAGAAACATATCTGGCTCTTTAGCAGCTAAATGCTCCACTACGTTCACCGTCTAGTAACTCACTTTGCCTTCCGGTGGATGCTGGGCAGGTGGTGTACAGTGAGTTAATCAGAGCCTTTTCACTAAAAAAAAAAAAGAGCTGCCTGCTACGGCTGAAAACAAGGCTGACGAGAGCAGTAAAAGTGAACCAAAAACAATGCGCTGAAAGACACTAAAATGCTCTGAAGAGTTTGCTGATGATTCTCTGTGGGTTCCTCACTACGAGGGATCCCTTTCACGTTAAACAAAGTCATTTGACCCAGTGTTCATATTAAAAATTCATGCAGCTTTAATGATTTGCAGTTTTTGGAGCAATGCTCCTCAGTTTGGGCACGGACGATTTGGTCTCTTTGTAGCTCTGGTAATCATCATGTTGCACTGACAGCTCACATATCAAAGTGCTGATTGCCAGGGCTCTTTTAAAACTGACAAATGCATGATAAAGTCCTTTTAAACAAGGTATTTATATTACTGGGTCGAAACCCTGAAGTTTGCTACACAAACAATACAGCGAGAGTGCATGGGTGCAACGTGTCTAATTACCCGATAGCTGTTGGGAATATCCATCTTGCTTCGGAGGAACTTTGCTAAGTGCATGACGGACATGGCTGCTGGGCACTGCAGGAAGCGTTTACCATTGGACTGAGAACAAAGAAAAGAGGGACGCAGATCCCGGGTGAAGACCAGAAAACCACATTAAAAACGTGAAGCGTGTAGACTTCAACTGTTGCTTTACTCAACTTTGCCTTTTATCTAAAAATCAGGCTTTACCTTGTCTCCTTCCATCTCTGAATGCTGCCTCTCATTATTTCTGCAGGGAGATATTAAATACAACGAAAAGGTGTTAAACGATAATTAACAATTCCTTCCACGCACACAGAAAACCAGATTCAGAGAGAAACATACTGCCAGTGTGAGCGGAAGCCTTTTTGAGTGTTCACACAGGTCTTGTTCCCTCTTATTGCTTTCACTACTTATTTCTGTTTAATGTGAGTCTTCCGTGCATATTTAGGTAATTCTACTCTATTGTTTGCTTTGAGCATGATCAGATAATTACATTTAATTGTCTTTACAACTGTCTCAGCAGCAACTTTCCAGTAAACAGACCCAGCATGAAGAATTCTCACTGCTGTTTGCTCTTTTTGTAAAAAAACGAGAAATGACTGACTCACTTGCTCCTCTCGTAGAACTGTATGGACAGGCTGATGATTTCATCCTCTGCTATGTTAAACGTCTCCACCACTTCCCCTGGTTCCAGCACACGATTCTCTGCGTAGAAGTCCCGCCTCCGTTTCATCTCATCTGAGTTCAGAAATATAAGTGTCCATTGGCAACGAACTGCATCGTTAAATGGGAAATTATGACAAAGGCTGAGACTAAGCTTGCTTCGAGACAGTTTGTTGCGCCACAGCCTCCGTCTCACCTTTGAATAGCCCTGGAACAAGCTTATAAACAATATCTTGTAGGGTTTTGTCCGCTCTGGAAAAGAAAAAGAAAGTTTTCACATTGATAAGCACGATCCTCACTGCATTCAGAAGTGTTTTACAAAATACCTAATATAAACCATTATAGCTTACCTGATGCTGAGCTGTGGGCATGTCTTGTGAACCTGGACGTCACAGCGAGGGCAGAACTTATTTGTCTCCAGGAAGGCGACGATGCAAGTTTTACAAACTGTACAGAGAGAAACGACATGGACAAGATGCTACGACACTGCTCTGGATCACCATCAGCGTTAATGTGCAGTTCATGGAGTGGACTCGGCATCATGAACACTTGCAATTCAATGTAATACACTACAAAACAATACCACTAATAAGACGGTGTAGTCCCTCATTCGTCCAGGAGTGTTCTATTGTAGAAAAGGTTTCAGTCGTAGTCATCTGGACATCGTTTTCAGAATCAAGACGTTTCGGCTCCCATCCTTAAGCCCTGCCCTCAGGAAGGAGTCTTCCTGAGTATCTGCTAGATATCTGCTGAAGACTCCTTCCTGAGGGCAGGGCTTAAGTTACACAGAGTAGCTTAAATTTCTGAGTTCTCGGACCATTTTCACAATTGAGAATGACTCCCGGATGGGAGCCGAAACGTCAACAGTGTCCAGATGACTACGACTGAAACCTTTTCTACAATAAATACCACTAATACTACATTTTTCTTCAGTCAGTCTCTCAACAGTCCGATGGATACATCACCAGGCTCCACAGTTACCATAGAGGTGAATCAACACCTCATACACAGTGTCAACAAAAATGGAAATGTTGTTTCACATGCATTACATTATTGTGCACACAGAAGCAGACTTCCTATCGGCCTTCAAAATGAACATTAAGGTGGGGTCACGCTATATGACTAAACTGCTAATTTTGCACTGTCTTAGTATTTTTGTGCACTTGTGCAGGTCTGTGGAGTCTCGTGTGGCACCGCGGTCCTGGAGGGAGCGTTGTTTTCGTTTCTCTGTGTACTGGCTGCATGTGGTTGAAATGACAATAAAAGACAGCCTGCAGTCTACATCATGCTCCCCTCCTTACGACCACAACCTGAGCAGGACCTCTGCTTAACACGCAAACAAGTGTTAAGGGCTACGCTTCTGTCATACAGCGGCTACTGAAAACACTGTGCATGCATGCAAGGCAACGCTTTCATGTGAGGAACTTACAGGAGTGCAGGCACTCTACTATGGTTGTAGCATCAATTAAGTAACCAGCGCACAGTGGACATGTGAGGTGTTGATTCAGATCTGTGATTTTAATCCGGTTGGGCTGCATTTTATCCATCTGGACAGATCTGCAGAGGAAACAAACAACAACATGAGAGGTTCTTGTTACACCATAGGGCACAGGAGCCTCTGGAAATGTGCACAATGCTTGTTGAGACTATCAGTTCTTCATATTGTCAATGAGTGGCTGCCACAGTGCTCCCTCGGACCTCGTCTGCAGCTCGTCCTTGGGACAGCAGCTTGTGAAAGCACAAGGAAGAGCCGACAAAAACAACTGGAAAGACATGCAGCGATAAGGAACGTGCGTGGAGAGTGGCAGCCGTGCAGTGCAGCTCAATGCAGGCTTGTGTGGTGGTACACAGCAGCCGACTACTGAATCGCCCCTGTGTGGCCTCTTCTTGTGCATCAGCTCTGCTCCTCGACCGGCGGACCAACAAAGAGCGTTTGCATTTCTCCGGAGCTCCGCCGTCCGACCGACCGGGCACCACAACCAAACACATCCAAAGAAAACACCAACACTGAGTGGTTTGAGAGAGGGGGGGGGGGGCGGTAGGTGGGGGTGCAGAGCCGCAGAAAATCACACTGGTACACAAAGCAGCCATCTTAAATTCACTGACAGGGCTGTATCAGGAGGCGAACAAGAGAGACTCAAAATGTGACACCGTGCACTTTGTGTGCGCCTCAGCAGACAGCGGGGCGACGTGCGCGATAAAGAGCGATCGCCGACGCTTCGTTCCTACCTGATTAGACATAAAAGTTTCCTTCTCCTCCCAACGAGGATCCAGGTAAATTATTTGGACTTGGACAGAATTTGCAGCAGCGCCAGAAAATGGCTTTTTTCAGCACCGTCAGAGGACTGCCCATTTTGGATCACGTGATATTATTTTGTCGCCTCGTTCTTTCTCGGGGCACTCGGGGTGTCCTCTGCAGGCCCCCGCTGACTTTCTACACGTTTGTCCTGCACGGGCCCGCCATCACATGGGCTCTTTATTTCACCTTTGTTCATTCATTTATTTCAATAAGTTGCTCAGGAGAGGGTTCCTGCCACGCCCCGCCCCGGCGTGTCTGACTGACTGTTAGTTATTTAGTCCGCATTACCGGGAGGCCCTGCAGGCCTCACGTCCCGGGGCCCGAGCCGAGGGTTGACCCACAAAGACGTGTGGAACTTCATTGGAAATGTCTTCTCTTGTTCCGTTTTCATTTTAATCTTTTTTTTTTTTTAGATAAAAAAAAATGTAATAAATGATACTTGTGTTTTATATGAATAATAAAAATAATAGATAAAACAATAACTCAAAGGATAGTAATACATGAGACAAAGAATGCTAAAATGATTTGCATGGGCAGGAAATAGATGTAGCCTGTACCTGTGGGAAATGTTGAATGTCTGATCAAACACATGGCGGTTTGTTTTCAGTGTAGACTGGGCCTGATTGAAAAGCCCTGATTTATTTATTATTATTTTTTTATTTCTATCACGAATCAAATTAGTGTTTAACCATTTAAATCTAAGATTAGAAATCTCCTTTTCCGGGTGACCTTGCTAACAATAAAAGCAGCACAAATCTCCAGACAGATAGGAGAGCAAAAGTAAATATTATATATACTATAATTTACTATTTCCTTTTATATACTATATATAAAAGCAAAACAGAAAAGAAGGACAAAGACACTTTTTATTCCACTACATTTATTTGACAACATTAGTTACTAGTTACTTTGCAGGTTCAGATAATTAATACTAAATACAAATCAACTAATAAATAATGATGTGTTGTGGATTAAGCTGCCCCTTTTGCTGGCAGTAAAATGCAGGAATTTTACTTGTAACAGTATTTTTACACTGCAGTATTGCAATTTTTACTTAAGTTAAAGATCTGAGTTTTTACTGTAAACTAAGAGTCAGCAGTTCCCTTAGGTACCAGGCAGAGATCATCGAATCTTCTTTTTCCAAACCATGCGAGAGCCCTGGGAACAGCTTCATACTATCAATGCAAACTATACTGACTTCCATATGTGTGAGCGATGTAAACATACTGTACATGAGGAATTCTTCTCGTAAAGACGCAGTCACAACGCTACTGATGGGGTGGAAACAGGACAAATACAGTGCACAGGGGGTAATGGTGATTGCATGCTAGAACATAGAAATTGTGTTGTTACAGAATAGTTCTTTGAGAATTAGGAAATGTAAGAAAAAATCTTTTCATTAAGGGGAAGGAAAAAGTCATGCTAAAGGGAATTTTATTCCTTTGATCTTGGACGGTGCAATCTTGAACTCGAGGTCTCCAGAAAAAAAAACCCAACTAAAAACGATTCTAACTTTATTATTACAACTGAGTGCATCTTGTAGTGTAGTTGTGCATTTATTAATGTTTTTAAAGGTGTACTCCAGTAATTTAATATTTCACTTCCATAAAGCTGGGAGGACTCACAAGAGACAGATTTTAAAAAGAAATGGTCAAATTTAAAGCAGCAGAGGCCGAAAAATCCTGACTTTCGGTCCCTAAAAATGGGTCAGACTCCAAAAACACTTGATCCTACACTTCCCATGATGCAACTCAGTGACATCTGTTTGTTAGACCCGCCCTGCCTCTTAAACACCTTTATCTTTCAAACTCCATGCCCCCTGTTTGTTACGCAGGTTTTCTTTTATACATTTGTCATCTCCAAGCCCAAGCTGAGATAATCCTGATGATGACATCATCATTATTATTATTTTGTCAGACTTGACACAGCTCTTCACAGAGGACATTACACAACTGTAGTACTGACCATGATGCGTAAAATGAGCTCTATGTATAAAATCAGTGGCGTGCCCCTTTAAAGTTGGTATTTTAATTGAATTTCTAATTCCATCATATCTGTTACACATCTAGAGTGGTGGAACCATTAGCAGTAAACACACAGTTAATGAAGAATAGAAGACAATTTATTTTCCAGTGTTTCCTCTTTGAAGAATCGAGTTATACTCTCATTTAGAATCATGTGAGAAAGTTTGTAACAAACAATGTTGTTTTTTTTTCTAAGAAATAGTGTAACTGAGTCAAATCACCTGGTTGAGTTTTAGCCTGAAAAGATCATCATATCGAACCATTTGAAGTTGGTGTAATTCTGCAAAATATTGTTACTGTTAATGCAATGCATGAGTGAAGGTGCCCTATGGCCTCTATACAGTGTTGTCAGACCAGAATCTGCGGGTTGCCTTGGGGAGTGACATTATGTGTGGGTCCTGTATCTTTCTGCAGCCTTCTGTGTTTCGGGTATTTTGCCTGAATGAGGGCATATCTGATTGAAATTACAATAATGTCACACTTTTATTTGTATGCAAAACTGTGACTTTAAGCTTTTTTTGTGACCCATCAGATTCTGTGACCTGATGAGGAATTTCAGCTAACCGTTTTAACCACGGTAACATCATTTAGTGGTGGTAAAGCTAACAGCTTAGATGTATGACCCTATCTAAGTACTACAGATATGCTCAAATTGTGATATCTGTGATAGCAGGAGCAGGGGCTCAGTACTGCATAGATGTGTCTTTAAAGCACTCACCTGTCAAGCTTTGGTCAACCCATTAGTCTTTTTTCATACTTGAATCTCTTGTGACACAGAATCTGACTGACAGGTGACAGATTTGGGTGCAACAGCTGTTACAACCAGGGCCATACCTACCACAGAGGACACTGAGGTCACGGCTGCTGTAATTTGGGCATTACATTTTACAAAATAAAATGTTCAGACAGATTTAAATGTTTTTAGATTCTGTATATTTAAAGACCGCATTCACTCACTAGCAATGTATTCCTGGCATTGTGTAGGCCTACGAGGCTTTCAAACAGCATTTACACCTTCACGTTGGAAATTGATTCAGAGGAAATATAACTGAACAGCGAGTGGATAAATAGAATATGAAAAATCTAACTACTTAAGACATTTAACAGAGGGGTGCGCTGGGCGGACTCCTCAGTCCTGTCTGCAACCCATCCACCCTCCTTGTTCTGTGGGTAATCCAGGTCCTGGTCCAAGGGCAAGGTGTGGGAACCCCTGTAGTTCTGCCGACGGCCTGCTGGACGCGCTGTTGACTGCGAAGTGCCACACAGACGCCATCTTGAGGAGACCCCGACCGCAGCGCTCGTTGGTGGTGATTGACAACAATCTCAGGCGCATCAGGATGGGATTACTCACTAACAAGTAAAACAGCATCCCATCAGTTTTGGGTTGCAGACGTTACAGGGAAAGGAGAGGGGCTGTCCGGCGAGTGTTCACCGCTCCAAGTAAGGGGGTTTTTTTGTAAAGAGAGAGGCTGCTCTGTAGCCTGATGGCCGGCTAGCTGCTCTCTGGACTCCACCGCGGCCTGCTCGGGAGGAGGAAGGGTGGTGACGGCGCAAAATGCTCTACCGCTGACTCCCAACAAGACAGTTATCCTACCCAGAGACTCGCTGCGAGTTGGACGACGAGCACGATGCACTTATAGATTTTTTTAAGCGTTCTTAACTTTCCGATTTTTCGTTGTGTGTAGAGGCTCTGAACAACAGTGAGTGCCGTCTTGCGTACCCTGAATTCCCAGCCTGAGACATGTCATCCAACTGCACCAGCGCAGCGCCTATCAGCGCTAGCAAAACCAAGACGAAAAAGAAGCATTTTATAGGACAGAAAGTGAAATTATTCCGTGCAAGTGAGCCCATTCTCAGCGTTTTAATGTGGGGTGTCAACCATACGGTAAGTACATCTTAAATGTCTCGTTGTCGCTAGTGAGCGGTTTGTTTATGCTGCTGTTTTGATTTAGCTAGCCTACTAGCTTGTTAGCCAGCTGCCCTCATCTGTCAAGCCAGCTTTGATGCTTTCAGTCGGCCATGTAAATGTGCCTATTTCATGGATATTCGCCAAGTATTTAGTAGTGTGCTTTGTCAGAAATCTTCTGGCTGACTCTATACCGAGCTGGTCATTTTCATACAGCTTGTCGCTGACTGCTGCTGCCTTGATAGCTAGCCGCGGTTTGCTGTGCCTGAAGCGTGCGTTTTGTAGGGGATTTAAAGTGTATCCGTTGAACTCTCTGCAGCTGGAATGATTGTCAAAATAGCATGGCGGGTTGTGCATTTTCACTCAAAGCACACAGCGTTAACAGTCTGCCATCATAAATCATGGTGAAGTGTTCCGGAGCCAAGTCGTGAGCTGCTGCTGCTGCTGCTGCTGCTGCTGTGCAGGCATGGAGTGGGAGGGGTGTGACAGGCAGCCGGAGCAGCAGGTTACACAGATTTTCAGCCCCACAGCTGCAGACAGCAGCCTGCCTGCCTGCCTGCCTATTGTTTAAATAAACCTGCTCTGAGCTTGTAATTGCAGCTCCAGCTCTCGGTGCCTGCATCCAGTTGTTGCAGTTTATTCCATCACATCATTTCCCTATAAATAGAGCAGAAAAATATATCACATTCACTTTTGGCCGAGGCTGCTTATGGCTATGAAAAGTGAAGGGCAGATTCGACACCAGTGATGGATAGAGTGGGTTTGCACCAGCCAGTTTGGTCTTACCTAATGTGCAATACACTTAGCAACTGTTTTATCAGACACCCACTCTTACACAGTTTGAGTGAGCCTCGGCTGTGAAAGAGAACTGTGTCCAGGGTTGAAACTTTTTGATTTGCTCTGAATGGAAGAGCACCTGTGATCTGCATTGCGAGTTCACACACAGTCAGGTGTAATTTGTTTTCAGGTTCCGTCATATCAGTTAAAGTACAGTACTGTCTGATCAGCACTGTTGTGATCAAATGACGGTATTTGGGTGGTAAACGGACTCTTCTTCAAAATATGAATTTTGTCAATAATTGGTAGTAACTGCCAAAACTGCTGATAGTGACAACAGCCACAGCACATTTGACACTGACAGTGGAAATGCGTTTGTGTGTTTTTGGATCAAACCATGCTGTTTTCCTGAAGAACTGCAAACACTAGCTAGCCTGTTTAAAAGAAATGACACAGCGAATAAAATGCATACAACCAAGGCATTAAGGAAGCAGCTAATGAGATGGTTATCACTGCAGCATCTCCAGTATTCAGCGGGTGAACTTTGGCAGTGGGTGTGTGGGTGCAGCACACAGGCCTGGTGATTTGAGGTGTGGGTGTGAAGCCGATTCAAGACATCAAACAGACTTCTCATCAAAGTCCTCTTCTTCCAGTCAGAAGTTGGATGCATTTTTAATAGTGCCCTAGCTGTGATGCTGGGGGACTTCACTTCCACGCAGTGTCAGTTGGTGTTTAGATGATGTACTACACCACCTGTTTGATGCTGTTAATCCCTCAGATTTTTTTAAATGTCATGTCAGTAAATAATTGGCCACTCGGGTCTATCCGCACTGCAATTTAAGGGAGTGTTTGCATTTTACTGCACTGCTCTTTCAGTGAGCCCATTCAGCATTATTAAATGACACCTATACAATAACAGATTTATAAAGGACACTATATATATATATATATATATATATATATATATATATATATATATATATATATATAAACAGTGTCCTTTAAAAACACAATAACTGCATGTTTTCATACCTCAGTTTTTGATACTTTTCATTTTACTGCATACATCTGAGTTCATGTAGGTAACAGGCTACCACAGGCACTAACTAGGAAGCTGCCTGACTTGACTGTTTCCTTTTTAAAAACTTCATTTAAATATTATGCTCCTAACGTGCAAACTCTAACAGTGATTTTTTTTTTTATTGTGTTTGGCTAATAAATAAGATTGTTTTATTGTTATTTATGTTATGAATCTGGAAGTAATAGCTTGGAATCAGATGGCCATTAAAATCAGGTTGGCTGTTTATGAACTCATTGGTGTGTGTGTTTACTAAATATTGTTCCACACAGCTGTTGCACTGGTATGATAGCGTCATATTTTCATTGCATTAGCATTAATACATCATCAGGAGTTGGAGTTGACTTTCAAAACGATAAAACCCTATATTAAATTACCAAACGGCACTGCCAGGACTGTGTACTTCCCCTTTGCTGCCCTTTTTAGTTTATCTTCATAGTTCATTAAAGGCTGTTTGACTCAACTTTCTCCTTGGAGTCGTGGTATCTCTTCAATCTTTCCCCCCATTTTCCTTTGTATGGCAGTTTACGTGATAATCTATAAGGAGGTTTTTCTGAAGTCCCTCAGTGTGAGCTTTTGCTTTCTGGATGTGTTTCAGCAGATAAGATCAGAGTCGGGTGGCTTAGCAGCAGTAGCTAGAAAAACTGTCAGCCTGTCCTTTGGTCCCAGAGTTAATGACTGGTGACTTGGTAAACCTCGCAGAGATTTGTCAGAATGTGTTTGGGTCACATGAAACTGACAATACACATTGTTTTTACGTACTGAGGTGTGTTACAGGTATTCACTGTTGTTCTCTATTAATTAGCATGTGCAGTACGTGAGGGCAAAATGAGATGTTTATACATAGTTTTCTCAATCTTCTCCTTATGATATGATGTTTAAAGCATATCTTGACTGTTTGACTGGAACTGCACAACAGTAGAGTACTTTGCGTAGGAGTCTGTTTTAAATAAAAAAAAAACTGTGCCCTTGTCGAAATTGCAAAAGTCAATATTGCTGCTTTAAATTCATATATTCCTAAATAATTATACAGTGTGTTGGTGTGTGTATATCAGCTATTTCCTCCCTCTTGTCTGATCTCTCTCTCTCTCTTCCTCACCTCTCTCCTTCAGGTTAACGAGTTAAGTAACGTGCCTGTACCAGTAATGCTGATGCCAGATGACTTTAAAGCCTACAGTAAGATCAAAGTGGACAACCACCTATTTAACAAGTAGGTATAGCACATCTTATGTAGCAGTGTGCTAAAGGCACAATCCGTAATCCACGTGTAAACAAAAGGGTCAACCCACCACCAGAGTTCGAAACACCTGCTGTCACTCCAAAATGACTTTTGATGTTTTTATAAAATGATGACTTTCCTTCTTTGCTCAAACACTCCGGTTGTATATGTGAATATATCTGTAATTTATATGGTCAAAATTACAGCTAGTGCCTTTAACAGCTCTTTGCACTCATCAAATTCCATTACAGTGCAAAAGCAGACTTTCTCTGAAAGGCCTAATATGTGCTGTATTCAGAAGGAATGTCAGTATCCATAATGTCTCAATGGAGATATTACTGCAGGGTCAGGTTGCATTCACACACAGACTGTTGTCAAAGCTCCGGTGAATACTTAAAGGTCCAGTGTGTAACATTTAGGAGGAGCTATTGGCAGAAATGGAATATAATATTTACAAGTATGTTTTCAGTAGTGTATAATCACCTGAAAATAAGAATCATTGGAATTTTGTTACCTTAGAATGAGCCGTTTTTATCTACAGAGGGAGCGGGTCCCCTTTCACGGAGGTCGCCATGTTGCACTGCCATGTTTCTACAGTAGCCCAGAACAGACAAACCAAACACTGGCTCTAGATAGGGCTGTTCGCGTTTTTCGAGTTTCGCTGCCACCGTAGTTTCTCCTGCACGTTTGGAAGGGGAGGGTGATGCGAGCGGTATTCAAATGATTGCAAACTGCAATTTCACCATTAGATGCCCCTAAATCCTCCACACTGGACCTTTTTAACTGAGCAGCAATACAGATCATTCTCATGGTAAAGTAGCAGTGTAGGACTGAAGAGGACTTTTCTTTAAGCTTGTAAGGCTGAGAATAGCATGTGATCATCTCCAACAATCAGAGAAATGTGCCCCTTTGGTCGTGTATACAGGATTGGACAAAATAATGTGAACACTGTATAAACTGTACTTTACTCTGAAGTAGCTAGATCACCAAAGCAGACTCTCATATTAGGTTGGATGACATTTAGTAGTGTTTGTCGGTCATCCCCCAATATAGTCTGTGTGTCAATCACAAACCTGTTGGTTAGTTCCAACTTGGGACTCTTGTTCCCTTTTGTTGATGTGTTGCATCGGTGCTTGTTGTCATGATTTAGAAGACTGTTCTCTTTGACACATTCAATAATCTTGTAGCTTCTTTGAGTGATGCACCTGCAGTTTAGGCGCAGGTGGTTTGGTCTTTTTGTCTCTCATTTACAGTGCCCAAAAGTCTCATGTTGCTTTAAGAGCTTGCATATCAAAGTGCTAATTGCCAGCCGCAAACCAACCAACAATAACAGCAACCCAAATCCATTCTCACTACAAAATACAATAAGAGCTGAAATGTGAGATGCAAAGACATTTAATTTGCATTCAAAATTACTATTACAGAGTAAAAGCAAGCAGTATAGCCACACTGACTTTGTTGATTTTGGATGCAATTCAGATTTCTTTGCATTTCATTTTAGCTCTTTGTCATATTTTGTGGTGATAAAAAGTTTTAGGTTGCCGGTATTGTTCTCTAGTTTGCGATCATACATCTCTTTGCATTTCTTTTCTAAATGAATTGACCTCTATATGCTGACTGGCTTTGGTAGCGAATGAAAATGATGTCAGTGCCTTAGCTCACGTGTCATGAAACTTGTTTTGTTTGCAATGCTAAATTTAAATGGGGTGTTGATTTAAAAAGCCTGATGTTAGGGTTAGCTTTGCTGTTTGATGCACTTAAACATGTTCTCATCCAGCAAACAGGCAGCTCCTAAAGTTATGTTCGCAAGTACAACAAATGCATTTAGAAAAGCTGTAAATGTCAACTCTGAATTGTATTATTGTCTGTGCAGGATCCACACAACAGCAGAAATAAATCCAACAATCAGCAAGCAAACATTTTGTAAACAAACTTCAACATCAGCCAGTCTTCTTCCTCATTTTCAGTAATGAGCCTCTGAGCTCCTGCTTGTTGTACTGACTACGTGTGACTCTGTCTCTTTCTTGTCAGAGAAAACCTGCCTAGTCGCTTTAAGTTCAAAGAGTACTGTCCCATGGTGTTCCGAAACCTGAGGGAGAGGTTCTGCATCGATGACCAGGACTACCAGGTGAGTCACTTGTGGTTAGAAGATACAAACAAACTTTGACGAATGAAATGAAAATTATTTTAAGGTGAAATTTCTACTTTGAAGTAAGAATGTGCCGGGATAACTTTTTTTTTTTTTTTTTTTTTTTGGCAGAACTCTCTGACGAGGAGCGCCCCACTCAACAGCGACTCCCAGGGTCGCTTCGGCAACCGCTTCCTGTCCAGCTATGACCACCGCTTTGTAATCAAAACCGTGTCCAGTGAGGACATCGCTGAGATGCACAACATCCTAAAGAAATATCACCAGGTAGAAGCCCCTCATATCACCACACGGCACATACAGAGACAGACACAGCTGGCAGAATCAAATGCCTGAGTATTTTTAACTCAGTGCTTCGATATCTGTAATGTGGTTAAATGTTGGCTGTGAGTATCGGTGCTTTCATACGGTATTTAATCTAAACATTCACCTTTTATTTAGACCGAGTATAGGAGAGAAATTTAGGAGCATCAGTCAGTGGAAATAACTTAAAATCTGCTTCCTTCATTTTAATCTTAAGTCAGGCATGTAAGTAAATTATGCAGTACTGCAGAAATGATATGACTGTAGAGCAGGGCTGTGTCCAGTTTTAATCAATTTTCGTACTGTATATTTGATTCCTCACTCCCACACTTCCCATTACTCTCTGCTCTCCTCCCCTGATTGTCTCCAGTTTATAGTGGAGTGTCATGGCAACACGCTGCTCCCTCAGTTCCTGGGCATGTACAGGCTAACAGTGGACGGGGTGGAGACGTACATGGTGGTGACCCGGAATGTATTCAGCCATCGTCTCACTGTACACCGCAAATATGACCTGAAGGTAGGATATGTTGGTTTACTACTAAAACAACACCAACATGTATTGACTGCATACCAATCTTTTTTAGGATAAATCCCACACACAGACAACTGAAGATTACAAGCACAAACTTCAATCACACGTGAGAATTTGTGCAACAACATCCGTCTCTCTCATTACACCTTCAACCACTCATTGAATGAACCTCCGTGTCAAAGATAATAGAAGTGAAAACGTATATGCATTATGGATTTATTTGAAACAATGATTTATTTGGACTCTCCTCCAAGGCAAAAAAAGAATAAAAAATGGAATAAAGAAATATTGAAAAAAAGAACACAACGTAATATTAATAAAAAAAAAGAAATAAAAAAAATTAATGACAAAAAGAGAAAATTAAATTAGGTTAAATTTAAAGGGGCAATATGTAAGAATTGAGACTACTCACCACGTGTCGTATTCATACTCCAAATAAATAGAGGGCAGCATATCGCATATCAGGTCATAATTGCTGCTAGCTGCCGTTGGCTAGTTAGCTCAGTTAGCCGTGCAGCTAACTTAGTGGTGCTATTAGCTGACTGAGCACCAGAATCGTAGCCGGGCGAGCGGGCAACAGAACCGGGATCAGCAGCCTCCCACTGAACACGGCCAGACCGGGACCGTACACAGCCTCGGAGACCGATGGAAGCCAGTTTGACGACAGGGAATTTAGCATGTAGGTGATTTACAGCGACCAGGACTCCAGGGATGACGAACACACGGCGCGTTCAGGCGGGGTCAGGAGAGGCATCGAGCAGAGAGGGAGGTGGCAGCAACAGCATGTAGACACAGAATATTTTTCACATCTAACGCGGTGGATTAAGGATTTATTTCGACCAAACCAGAGTTGGTTGTTGGAACAGTTTAAAGACTAATGAAGACGGTTTTGGTGCGTTTTATTTTGCTTCTGTGGAGTTTGAATGAAGTGTGTTTTACGAGTTAACAAGGCAGTTAAGCTGGTCTTAGTTCGGTGAAAGAGAGAAAAATCTTACATATTGCCCCTTTAAGAAATTATAAGAATTTTAAGAAAAAACAAACTGGGGGCAACCAGTTTCTAATAAATTTTACTGCTGAAACGAGTAGTCGATTAATCAGTAGTTGAAAGCAATGTATAACAATTTTGATAATCGATGAATTTCATTTTATATCATTGTACATTTAATTTATATTTTATGGGCTATGGACCATGGTAGTAGTTTAGAAACGCTGTTAGGAAAAATGGGCATTATGTGTTGTCAGTTTTTAACAATAAACCGGCTATGATTGTGAAATAGTCTCATTCAGTTAAAGGGGAACTCCACCGATTTCACACATCAAAGTCTGTTTACATGTCTTGGGAAGTACTACTGCATATGTACAGGTTTTGACAAGAAAGAAGACTGTGTAATAAAAAAGACTCTGGTTCTGCTGCATCAATTAGGATATACTGTAGGTCGGATCTAATATCTATCAACAGATATCTGCATATGAATGCAGAACCAAGACAAGATTTTGGTATCGGAAGCATTCTGGTTTCCATTTGTGGTCCATTTGTAGTGTGAGTAGTATTGACCAATCACATTTGAGCGAGCTTTGGTTGCATGCAGGTAGACAGTCCGTGTGGAGAGCAAAAGAAGCTGAACGCATCGGCCGAAATGCTATCTCGGAAACCCTGAAACATTGGCTGTTGCCCCCCAGAGGCTAAAGTGTCATCAAACGATAGCCGATGGGTTCCGAGATTGGGTCGGATGTTGCTATTGAAATTCTTACGTGTGATTTTAGTTTTATAGTATTCACTTGTCTGTTTGTGCGATTGTTTGACCCTGAGAAAGATCTCTGTGCGGTTGATCTGCGTTGTTTTGCCTACCAGTGCATCAGGAGCACCTGCTTTGTGTTCCACTACTGTTAGATCCAAGTAAAACTTCCTCCATTTTTTTTCATTTAATGATAATAAAAAACACATAAATGATTCAAATCACGTACATGTAGTATATTCTGTATGTACTACTTTAGTATCTGGGTAGTAGCAGGGAGTGAATGTTGACATACATTTCTAGTACGACTCATCAACTGTAAATCGTCTGTTTAGTGTTTAAGATGTTTTATGTCAGACGGAAGTAACGGGCATGTCAATGAATGTAAATAGAGAAAAGTTCATACTAACCTGGTAAAATTAGCAGGAGATTACAAATCCAGCTCATCAATAAAGAATTCTAGGTTTGTGCTGAATATTACAGTGCACAGATTCCCTAAAAGCAGTTGTGAACACAATGTGCTGACTGCTTCTTTACTCTCCCCTAAAAAAAAATCCTTGAGAGCATAAGCCTCTTCTCCTGCCAAGTATTCTCTGGAGAAAACATCACCCTTTCCAATACTGACAGTTTAAAAAGACGAAGAAGAGTTAAAGTGGGTAATATGCTAACATTGCCTCTGATGTATCTTGAGCTGCTTTCAATTAATTCTATTTTTATTCTTATTTTCCCTCATTTTTAGGGTTCTACAGTCTCAAGGGAAGCCAGCGACAAGGAAAAGGTACGTTTTATTTCTGTGCAGTGACGGCTGCTGCCGCGATGGGACAAAAATAAACGCCCTTAGCTCACCCCAGAGGCAAACTTGACTAAATTAAGTAGTTAAGTAAGTAAGCAGATGTATTCTAGTAGTACCTTTTGCACTGGCCTCATGCATGCCTCATCATTTACTCTGAGTTATTGGAATGGGACTCTCTCTGTCCAGTGAGACCAGCAGTCATTGAAAAGGACCATTGATTTTGACGTTATATATACGTATCAGTAGTATTTGTACCTTTCCTTTATTCGTGCCCCTAAATCCTACAGTTGATGATGCAGGTGTGGCCCTGTGAATCCTTATTACCAAACAAAACAGATTCAGAATTTTGGAAAACTTAAGTATGACGTTAAACCCAGCAAACTAACAATTATGCTACTGTTTGATAACCTCTCTTCAGGCTAAAGAACTCCCCACTTTTAAAGACAACGACTTCCTAAATGAAGGCCAGAAACTACAGATAGGAGATGACAACAAGAAATACTTTTTGGAGAAGCTAAAACGGGACGTAGAGGTAAGAAACACATCCAGGTTTTCATCTAGTCTGCTGCTCCTGACTGTCCCTCATTGTACACACAAAATAAGTGCTGTGATAGTGCTTTTCAAATCAGGACCCCACAATAAAATAATCTGTATGAGCACCTCAGAATCGGTTGTACATGTTAAAAGTCACCATCTTTGAATTGCTTTAACACAACTTTAACTTTAAGAAATTTTAATCTTGTTATTTTTGATCTATTATTTGATTAGTTTAGGTTGGGTATCAAAATGTGAATTGTGTCAGTTGCATCAAGTATTGAAAAACCGTTGAATACCAAAAGATGGGATTGGTATTCTTCTTTTCTTGTTCTTTGATGAGACAGTTTCTCATTTAAATTATAATCTTACACTAACTAGACCTCTTATAGGCTATTTGACTAGGGCAAAGTTCTTCTGTTAAAGCAAAAGTTGTTTTTAAAAAACCTTTTCTATTCCTCCAAGTAAAGTATAAAAAAAAACTATGGTTTTGGTATTCCTACCAAAACTCAGGTATTGTAAGGGTACAAGTATGAAAGCATTTTGTACAAATGACAGTGTGGTTCTTTGTCTTTCAGTGAACTCACATTGAGGTTAAATTCCAAAACACAGTTATTTCAATTTTTCTGTTTCGTGTTTCATTCACTCTCCGTTGAGCTCTGTTTTTAGTCTCCAGCGACTCCTGAGGGAAACATCTGACTAGCTGCTAAATGCTCCACTATGTTGGCTAACTTTGTATGCTGTTTGGTAATGGGCAGGGAATATACACTGGGTTTTTTCACTACTGCTGGAACCAATGTTGATGAAAGTCTCGCACAAACCAATAAAGTTGCGGGCCACAAAACCAAAACAATGAGCTGAAAGAAACTTAAACGCTCCGGAGCGGGTGGGTGGTCATTTTCTGTGGGTTTGTGACTACGAGGATGCCTTTTCCCATTACACGTTGCCATTTGATCCATTGCTAGTATAAAAATATGATTGAGATGAGATGTACCTGTATTGATCCCCCGTAGGGGAAATTCTATTTTTTATTAGTGCAGGTTTAAAATGTTATTTTGAATACATATACCATATTGTTTGGCATTTCAATTATGAAAAAAGGTCCTTAAGATTGTTGTGATTTTAATTTCGATCAACCTGAGAAACCCAAATGTGCAGATGTGACAACGAGGCATTACATTGAGTGTTTTCTGTGTGTATTGTGTTTGTGTGTCAGTTCCTGGCCACCCTAAAGATCATGGACTACAGTCTCCTGGTGGGCATCCATGACGTGGAGCGGGCAGAGCAGGAGGAGATGGACGTGGAGGGCGTGGGAGAGGAGGAGGAGTACGAGAACGACGGGATGGGCGGAGGTGTGCTCACGGGCTCCTTCGGCACGCCTCCCGACAGCCCTGGAAACCCTCTCAACTGTGGAGGATTCTTCGGCCCTGGAGAGTTTGACCCCTCTGTGGACGTTTACGCAATCAAGAGCCACGACAGTAAGGGTTGTGACATCCATGTGGCTTAGCTGTAGCTTTAAATTGAGCTTTGGCAGCTCATTAGATGACAGCCTGTCAAATTCCAGGCATGCAGAATAACTATCTTTATCAGCCAGGTTAAGAGCACTCAAAATTAAGGAGTGGCACGGCCAAAGCTGCAGTCCTCATACATTAGTAGTAGAAATGTGTGCCGCACAAAGCTGCACCACAGAAATGCAGCCACGGCAACTTTTATCATTTATTTTCAGGTGAAAGTAAAACCTTGTGATGTGTTGTTCTTGTGCTAGGTGCTGTGAAGAAGGAGGTATACTTCATGGCTATCATCGACATCCTCACGCACTATGACGCTAAGAAAAAAGCTGCACATGCTGCCAAAACTGTGAAACACGGGGTGAGTGGCACGACTACGTCACGATCCATCAGCCTACGGCTACACATAAAAAGGGCAGACGATTAAGAAGCCCCAATATGAGTAAATAAGACATTATGAAACAAATGAGCATATGAATTCAGTTATTCAGTTCAATAATATGAAATGTTTTTTCATCATTCTTTACTTTATTTCTTCCTATTATTTATTTCATAATGTCTTCTTTATTTGCTTAATATTGAACACTTTGGGGTTCCATAGCAATATAGTCTTTTTTTATTTTTCTGAAACAATTACTGTAGTCGATTGTCAGAAAATGAATCGTTGCAAAGTTTTAGAATTTATTAAATCATCATTTATCAAACAAAAATGCTTAACGTTCTCTGTTTCTAGCCTGTCAAACAGGTGATAGAGGTGAAGATTTGCTGATTTTCTCTGTTTTATAACATCGTGCATTGAATATCTTTGAGTTTTAGACTGCTGGTTTGACCAAACAAGAAAGGAAACTGATCTGCATTTTTCACTATTATCTGATTTTTTTTTTTTTGGGCATAACGAATAAATGTTTAATTGTAAAAGCAATCACCACAGTAATCATTAATGAAAACAATAGTTAGTTGCAGGCCTAAATGTAACCCAGCAAATGGGATCTTCAAGCTGTGCGTCAGGTCCTAGGGCCCCTGGAAGTGCGTTTACTCCATGTAGCACAAAAAATAATGGAAATGAAAAGTATTGACGTTCTTATATCATGTATGTGTGTTGCTCCATCTATCTCACTTTCTGCCTTTTTTTTTTTTTTTTTGGTTCGTTTGTTTCTCAGGCGGGGGCCGAGATCTCGACGGTGAACCCAGAGCAGTACTCCAAACGATTCTACGAGTTCATGTCCAACATCTTATCATAGACTCATCTCCCATCTCCCGGTCCAGCCAGTCACTTCCTGTCATAGATCTGTCAAATGCCACGCACTTATTTCTCTTCTCCCTCACCTCAGTGTAGGTCCATCTCCCCCCTGCCTCTCTACCCCCTTAAAAACAAAACAAAAAAACCCCAAAAAAACTACCAGTATCCTCCCACAGCCAGGACCAGTCTGGCAGGAAGGATGCACCGAGCCTGTTACAATGTCCCCCCACACACACACACACACACCACCTCCCTGCCTCCCTCACCCACTGCGAGGGAAAACTCGTGAGACCCCTCACTGAATTCGGAACGAGATCCTGATAATCTCCCTGTTCTTTTAAAATTTTTCTGCCTCCCAGTCCTCCTCAGCCACCTTGTTACTCCTCACGCCAGCACGGAAACTGTCTCACTAATGCCTTGAACGAGTGTGTCAGCTTCAGCAGTTAACAGTCCGTTAGTACAGTCTCTTCGGTTTCTGTTCATGTCGTTGTTCTTATGATTTCTATTAGACACAAACACACATACACAGATGTAAGCAACTCGCACAGATGCTGAATGGTCAGATTGCATGACAAACTCTTCGACAGTCGCCATCAGGCTTCTCTCTCAGTAACAACAAAAAAATAAAAAAGTACTGCTGACAAATTGACAAAACGACACGGGGATAAACACATTAATATATAATGGTGTATTAAGTAAATGAATGCAATATCAAAAATGCATGGCTGATGTGTACATGAGACTCCACCAGTAAGTTGAAACATCAAACCACTGAACTTAGCATCTGAGTGTTACGACTAAAACGACAAAAGAGGAAAAAAAAAATTGGTGTTTGAATGTTACGTTGCCATATTGTTTTTGAATATTTTTGAAATTTTAACTGTCAGCTTGGTGGAGGTTGGTATAAGAAAAAGAAATTCACATAAAAAGAGGAATTCTGCAGCAAATACTTGTTTTATTACCATAAGGATCATTTTTATATCTTGTTTACATTAATGTAGCAATTTTGTGTTTGTATACAGTATTGTTTTGTTACCAACAGACATTAGAAAAAATGGTTACTTGAAAATGATTCATTGCATATTAAAGGGAGTTTTATCTTGTTTGGCTATGCTTATTTCTTCAGTGACTGTCCCTCAGTCTTGAGTTTGTGCTATCATGTGGAGCACGACAAGGCTAATATAATTTGCTGCTAATGAATATCTTTTTTTTAATATACTTTTTGGATCTGGAAACAACATGAGCGCACTTACAATATGATAGTGAACAAATAGTTGTCATGGGCAACTCAGACCTGTATCTACATTTAGTCATGCAGTTATTTAAGTTTAATGTGAAGTTTATTTCACCTTGCTTGTACATTTTGGGAAGATCTGTTTTAAAAATGATCCTTTGCCTCAGCTTGGTGTGTTTGAATGCTGCAGGATAAATTGAGTGTGAAAGCTCATTCTTGAACTCAGAAACAGTGGTATAACACATTTTCAAGTTAACTCCATTCACCAAATAAGACTGTGAGATAGAGTTGAAAACTCCAGAAAAAGCTAGTAAGTGGTAAGTTGTTTTTTTTTGTTAAAACATCATAAAATGTCAAATTAAGCAATAATGTTTCACAAAACAGAATTATAAGGTTGTTTTGGCAGGTTACATTAAAGGGGCACTCAGTGATTTAGTATTGCACTTCCACAACACCTGGAGACTCACAAAGGCTTTTTAAGAGATTATTTTTTTTAAAGATCAAAATTGAAGCAGCAGAGGCCAAAATAGTTATTGTAGACCCTAGAATGGGTCACTTCCCACTTCCCATAATGCACCTTTGACAGCCTATTTTTGTTAGCCCCTTCCTGCCTAGTAAACAAAATCTACCCCCCGCCCATTTGTAAAGGAGGCTTTAAAGGAATGTTAAAAGTGTGTATTTTCCAAGCCCAAGCTGACATAACCATAATGACATCATCAGGGTTATTATTTTATAGACTTAGAAAAGTCCTCCACAGCCACTGAAGACATTATACAACTGATTTTACAGGCTGAATAGTACTACCAATGTCTAGTAGACTAAACTGTGTAAAATCAGTGACACGGTGAATATTACCAATTCTAAATATGCGTGGCTGAATCATACCCCTAGATCTAATATTCAAGTTTTGTTTTACAGACAATATCAAGATGCAGTGATCTTTTTCAAAAAGTATGTGGTTTAAGTTGCTAATCCTGACTGGGCACGACAGGGGGAATTTGAAATCACTGGCCCATGCCCAAGAAGAAAAAAAAAATACCCCTGCATTGTCTGTGAGGGTTTGGTGTTTGGAACTGACATTACGACTGGCCCCTTCAGGAGTTTCCCCTCACAAAATGTCAGATCATAGCGCACATAGTTTGGAGACTATGTACGCTGTGATTATGAGAAGTGTTTGGGAATGTCTCTACAGTGTGTCATTAATCTGGTGCTACTTAGAGTCTGACACACAAGCTGGAAAACTGAGTTAATAGTTTATGTAATCTCGCTGCTCCTCGTCCCATCTGTTTAAGATAACGGTGCACAGTCTAGGCTGTCATATAAAGTATAAATAACTGTTAAAGTATTTTCAGGTCGGCCCACCCTGCTGGTGTCACCTACCATTCATTTCTATTTCAGTTGCCAAGTATGGCATCTTGGTTTGGTGCAGAACCTGTGAATTAAGTTCACACAATATGCAACAAAGACATCTGAAAAGTAGTAGCAATGCAGTTCAAGTTGTCAAGTTGTTTAAACCTGTGTTCATTTATTGAACAATATCCATAAGAAAAAAAACATTACAAGCATCGTTTATTATTTGTATACAAAACATCTGTGTTGGTGAAGTGTGGGGAGAAACAGCAGCTCTAGTCCATCCTGGCCTTCAGGGTTCTTGTGGTGATCTTGTCTTTCTCACTGCCAGAGAAAAGAGAAGGCTGTCAATCACTGCAAACCTGTCATTCCGCCTAACCCTAACCTGTGCATACCATACTTGTTATCACTGTACTTACATGACATGTACGACAACTCCCATGCCAGACACTGCATCTCTATCAACTGCATTCAGCATCGCCTGGGAGATGGTCTCAAACAGGTCCTCTGGTTCCTGCACGATCAAACACATTTCTCAAATAAACAGTCATGGATTTTTAACTGAAGAATACCTGTGACCTAGGTAGACCTCACATACTGTACAAGAGGAGGTGTGTCGCAGACAACTAGCCTCTATGGCACAAATGGCTGAACAGACAATAGATATCCCAGATAAAGTGGCAGATTTTTGTTCCTCCAAAGGTGAACGCTGTGTTGAAACTGTCAGTTGTTGGCTGAGTAAACAAACCGTTCTGATCTTGTAAATCAAAAATGGTTCCTCATCATGTAGGATCCTGCAAACGTCATATATTTACAAAATTGGGGGAATACTCATTGCACATAAATAAACTGGTAGTAACTGTCGTTTAGCATCCACTAACCAACCTACAGGTGTAAGAGTGACTTCAAACTTCACACAGTACTTACCATATCTGGCTCCCACAAAGATTCACACATGCCGTACATCTGCTCTGAGCAGGTGCCGCTCACAACAAAGTCCTCTGTCACCATGGGGCAGCCAATCAAATCTAAGGAGCAGATGAATGGCTCTAAGGTTTTGGGATCCAGTCCAGCGATCACAGGCTCGATGTAGTATGGCCCAAACCTAATGAGAGGATCACATATTAACCAGGTCGTCTTTTACCTTCTATGTAAGTATTTATGCCTGCAGTGTGTTGTCTGTGTGCAGCTTTTAAGTTGGACACGGGTCTTGTTCACACTAAAATGGGTCTAAATTAAGTTCAGTGCACTCACCTCCTTTCATACAACAGGTTGGACACCATGCTCATGAAGGTCTTGGGCTTGATCTGGCGACCCTCCTTCAGCTCGTACAGGTTCAGTCTGAATTTAAGCCTCTGGGCTCTACACACAAGGCAAAGACATCCAGACAGTTACCACCAGTGTTGTTCATCCTGAGACATTTTACATTTGATGATACTTTAAAAAAAAATTAAAAATGAAAAATTCACAGAGGATGCAAATGTCCTAGCTGTGACTAACAGCATTACTAATCCTAATACTAACTGCAGTTTCCCCCAAATAGTTAATAACAGTAATAAATAGTTAATACAACTACAACATTGTGTCGGTCTCAGGGATAAGTATTGTGGTACTGAACTTAAAGACTCAGGACTCTCTCTAGAGTAGTGTTTGTTGGTACCAAGGCATAAGATCTGAAAGTTGTCAAAGGCATTTATGGAGCTTCAAAGAAAACCTGCCATCATGCCCTGGTGGTGAAAGAACTGCTTTGCCACTTTGAGAGAGAGAAAGACATGGAGGTTAAACACACTCACACTGTCTGAACATCAGTGGCCAGTCCAGCCAGCCCGATGTACAGCCTCTCCCCCATGGGGAAGATCTTCTGGAAATCTGTGGTGACCATCTGAGCCTGAATGCCAAATCTCCGGTCTGCTGCTATCGCCACACAGTTCTTCCCCCGCATGGCCATGACGGCCCCTCCATTATAGGACATAATAGACTGGATGAGGAAGGAGAAGAGAGAGGTAAGTTAGTCAGAGCTGAAATGGTTAATAGACAGAAAATTGATCAGCAACAATTCTGATGAATCAATTAATTGTTAAAGCAATTAAAGCAAAAACAAGCTATTTAAATATGTCAATTTTGGCTCTATAAAAAATTTTGATAAGCATTTTTCACTTTTACTGATATTTTATTGTCCAAACAATAAATTGGTTGATTGAGAAAATAATAGGCAGAGTACACAATAATAAAAATCATTGCAAGTTGAAGCATTACTATGAAGCATAAAGAGGAATAACAATACAAGAATCAAAAGGCAGAAATAAGAACCTCAACCACTGGACTGGGCTACTTGTAAGAATACAGTAAATATGTCTGTAACATATAAATAACATACAATATATTTTCTCCTCAAAATAAAACATCATGACTGAAATATATCTATTACATCTTACATTTAAAAGCATGTGTCAATTTAATTTATCAGGGTTATTTCTAACCCACAGGTGTAAACATGGATCAGTAATTTCTAATAATTAAAACTCAAACTAACAAAAGAAATAACAGTAAAATAAAAGGTGTAGTTCTAGGACATAAACAGTGAAATGTCTGACATATCACGCGTGATATATTTCTAAATGCAATGATATTTAGGTGAAAAACATCGTCAGAGAACTGTTAAAATTGTAGCTGTTAGTTTGCTGCTGACAGTAGCCTTATATTATCCTATTGCTAACTAGGCTATATAATGTTGAACCCCCAGCTAACCGAGCTAACAATGTCTTATCAAACGTTAGCTGATGTTGACACAAACGGAACTACAACCGGTTAAGATTACCTCAGTTATAAAAGCAAAATGCCAATAAAGTGAATTCAGAAAAAGGATAGTAACCTAACGTTACTGTACAAAATACTCCGTTAGCTCATGTGCAGCTAGGTAAGCTATAGCTAAGTATTTCTACCGGCTATTGCCGGCTACCATTAGAATGTATTCTTCTGTATCATTAGCTGAAACATTACTTAAAATATTAAGTTATCTAAGGAAACTATGACTTGTAAAACCTAGTGTTAAATTCGTTAGAGAATATTAACGCTAGCTAACTTTAGTGAGCACGGTAGAGATGTCTATGGGCTAAGTTACCAACATTAGCTTAGCCAAGCTCTTGTAACTGTTAGATTTATTACCTAAATTTAAACCATTTTACCCAAAAAACCATACGCATATAATCTGATGATGTAAGATGTTCATACCATCGTGGCGGTGTTGCGGATTCCTAACTGCTAGAACTTGCAAACTCCACTTCTTCTTAGCTATTATGAATGACTGCTAGTTTCCCACAGTGACTACACGATTTAGAAACATAAAGAGCAGACTAGCCTGAATCTCCTACATCATCACTTGCGCAACGGTAATTGGCTGGATAAACGTCACTCGGTGAAAAACGCTGCTGTCATTGGAGGACATGGCTACGCATGTATAGTTTGTTTGAGGCGTGTTAAAGTGAAATTAAAACCGGGAGGTTTCTTTCGAATTTTGAAGGTGCTTCTAAAAATGTATGGTCACCGTCAAGTTCAGGTTTTAGGGTGACCCTCACTGGGTTAGGCATGCAACCAATAGTTGTTTTATCGGTTTATGTCTCAATAGTTTCTCTACTAACTGAATAATAGTGAATGAGAATGGGAAAAAGATTATACTAAGGCCTCCTGTTCTATCCTCAAATTGTTTGACCAACCTGCTACAGAACTCAACAAAACCTATTCAATTAGTACAAATAGCTAAGCTAGCTAAGACGGGCAACCACCTATTCATATTTGTTCTAAATGTAATCACCAAACTTGATGAACAACTTAAACAATGAAAATTCTGACGAGTAAATGTCAATTGACAAATAAATTGCCTAAATTCATTAGCACCACACAGCTGAATGAGGTTTTGAGTAATATAAATCCAACTTCTGAGAATTTTGACAACACTAAATTAAATGCCCACTGTACATCCTGGTAAAATAGCTCTTGTGCTCAAAATAAAAAGGTGAGCTCTGTCATCAGTTTTGGCACAGACAACAAAACAGAGACCATTTATTGTGTGTGACCTGTAACTGTTCCATTGATAAAGGGGGTGTTGATGTGAATATTTGGTCAAGTTTATGCTTGAAAGTGTGTTTTATGTAGCAGTATCTGAATGACAGAATATACCCAGTGACAACTCAGGTTTGTTTTAAAAAATAAAAAACAAATAATGGAGAAATATGTTTTTATTTCAGTTGCTATTCGCAGGTGTACACTGAGTAACAGATATATATTACAAAAACGAGATAAAAGCAGGTCCTACTATACATACTGTACAAAGTTCAGATCCCATGAACCTTAAAAGGGGTATTGGCTTTCAATAAAGTAATTAGAACAGATCAGCCATGCTAGGCCTTTTGCATTTGTCTGCAATATAAATTATGTTACCATCGTGGAAACTGCTTTTCAAAATAAAAGCCATGGGTAGACATGGAGCCACGTGGTTTCCTGTCTGAACTCATGACAGACTACCGCCACACCATCCATCCTCACTGCATTAATACATACATACCTGCCTCAATACACTAAAGAGACAGATGAAGGAGTGGATGACATGCTCTGTCCAAACCTTTTCAATCAGTTCAGTTCAGTTTATCTGTATGATAAATGTGTTGTGTCTTCATCTCTTCATGAAGTTGTCCAGGGCGGCTGGCGTCCTCTGAATGGAGTGGATGTTCCTCTTCACTCTGTCCTCTAAGGAAGAGCTGGCAGCACTCTCCAGCTTCATGTTACTGCAAGAGGGAAAGGTGCGTGTTACTGGAGCTAAGAATTAAGCATGTAAGAAAAGTTAAAAACGAAGAGACATCAGGAGGACATTATTTGTGCATTTGTAAAAACAGAACAGGAGACATTAGGGCTGGGCGATATGGCTTATAAATAATATCTCAATATTTTAATATATGATATATATCTTGATATACACATTTTCTCTAAAATAACATACCGTAAATTCTCAAATAGAGCAAACATATGATATTGTTGAATAAGATGCATTGCTGTAGATTAAACTACCCAACAGTATATAAAGTAATTAAAATTAGCTCAACCTTAAACATCTACAGCAGTAAAATGCAACGCACACATTAATGGAGCAGTAATATTAATCCATTTATAATAGTAAAACACTGACAGGGACCATTTTACTGCGCAATGACTAGGCTAAGTAGTCTTGTGATTTTTTTTCTGCCACAGCTCATAATAAAGTTAGCTGCTAACTAGCTAGTTAGCTAGCTGTTCACAGTCTGGACCAACTTCTGTGAAGAGTACAAGAACAAGCCGTAGTAACGTTACATAAAACAGAGACCTTTAATTTCTTTTCTGCGGCAGCAAACACAACACACAGCCTTTCACTAACTATTATACTGCAACCTGAGCTTATCTACACTTTTTATGGCTGACTAAAGTAACGTGGCGACCAGCGGAAACACTGAAAACTCGAATATGACGATATGGTCATCTTCTATATCGCACATTAATTAATATTCAAATATATCGAATATATTCGAGATATCGCCCAGCCCTAGGAGACATGTTTCCATAAACGTCACACCCTCTGATAATATGTGTGTCCATGTTGCTCAGAAACTTACTGAATGAAGCCAGCATGGCGGTCATGCTTGGCATTTTGTTCCCGCTGCTTTTCCTGCTCGTCTTGCCTCTTGTATCTCTTCACGTTGTTCTCCCTGTCCTCCTCCCTCTGCTTGGCCTGGTCCATCATCTCCCGCCTCTTGCGCTCCAGCTCTTCTGCAGAGAGCTTCCTACATCAGACAGAAAGAAAAAAAAAAAAAAAACACGGAGAAATTACTGGAATCCATTTAGTGTGGGTGGTGATTAAGACAATGCTCTGAAAAACTGATTACTATTTAAAAAATAATAATAATCCTGATAACCTTAACCTAACTATCATAGTATGAGTAAGCATAATAAAATTACGTCATTACATTTTTGCTGTATCCTGTTTTTGACATGTATACAGCTTTATCAAAACTATGGTTCTGTACCAGTATTTTGAAACACAACCCAACTGTTTGATGGCAAATATTCTGACATTTTGAATCGACTTGCACAAACAGCTGTGAAAAGAATTACTCAAAGCAGTTTTTGTGCACAATATGTAAAAAAAGATAGAGACAAGGATATTACCATGGCAGCAACATGACAGAGAGGGTTTAAGATTGAATACTGGAGCAACATTGTAATCTAATGAGGAATGGGTGACTATAGTCATTATCAGCACAAAATTGAAAAAAGAATCTTATACTTCTATAAGTATGCAAGTAATTAATCTTAATCAAAATAGTGTCAAAATTAGAATGCCAGTATTTGGACTATAGCCAGCATTTACAAGTGCAGTGTGTACACTTTCTGAGCCCTGTCAACTCTTACTTGGACACGGGATGCCTCTGTCTGTGGTAACGCTCTCTCTGTGGGCTGGAAGCTCTGGGCTCAACCTTCCTGTCGCCTCTGTGTGAGGAAGAAGAAGAGTAGGAGTGGCTTTCCCTGTTGTTCCTGTGAGGCGATCGGGAGCGGCTCCTCTCACGGTGCCCCGAGTGATTGGAGGAAGCTGAGGACTGGTGATGTCTGCCAGCAGGGAGCTGAGAGGGAAGACTTAACGGTTAGAACTGATGGAGGGTTCTGGTCCAGTGAGAGATTAATAACTGAAACTGTAGAATAGATCACATTTATGTGTGATCAAAATAGCAGCAGCATAATGAAATACTGCTTTGCTGCTTACTGACCAGTAGGCCATAGCCTGGAAGATGATGGGAACGAGATTTGGTGTCTGCTGAAGATTCATCTCGTGAATGTGACCTAAAAATAGATCAAAGATGACAATTAAAACAGTTTACTTAATTGAACTAACTGATTGAATATCCTCTGTGTGCAGTAATAGTGTGAATCCCATTATAGAAAACATGGTATTATTGCATTATACTTCATGCGCTTTGCTGGTTGCGCACACAAAAATCACTTATATATAGTGTGTTCCAATTATTTCTTAAACAATGTCCTTTCATACCTGTGTTTTTTCTCGTCTTCCTCGTCTGAGCTTGAACTTGAACTCCTTTTCTTATGCTTTTTCTCCTTTCTTCTCTCTTTGTCTCCTTTCTTCTCCTTTTTATCCTTCTTCCTCTTCTTTTTCTTTTCTTTCTTGTCGAGATTCAGGCGCAGCTGTGAGAGAACAAACCGATGTTTTACCATAAATATAAATACTTGACGATCTCCCCTCCTGATTCCACTTTTACCACTTTTCTGACACAACTGCAGTTGTCTTGTGTTCATAAAGTTAGTGGAAACGTCACCGAAAGACACTAAGAAGGGCGATACATGTAAATGTCAGACATGAGTGAGTTTATTTAAAATCTAGTCAAAAGTCAAAACAACATCGTTAGAGGTTGTCAAAATGAATCCATTACAAACGAATACATCAAAACAGTTACACAGTAATTTTACCATTTCTTTAATTTTCTTCATCTTCACTGGATTAGTCAAGACTTCTCTCTTCTTTTCTTCCTCACGTTTCCTTCAGGAAACAAACCAAACATAAATTAAACGATCTGCAACTGTTAGCATATTTTCAGAACAATTTACAAGAGAGTAGGGACTTGAACCTGATTTCAAACAGGGGGTCTTCCCTGATCTTGGCAGCAAGGTCGAGGCTGGAGGCAGGAGTGGCGGGGTTGAAGATGGACCCGGGCAGGAGGCCAGTCTCAGTAGATGGACCACTCTCGGGCTCCTCGTATTGGTCGGTGATCTGCTTATCAATAGGACGTCCCAGCAGATACTCATCTCTGGACACCTGACCAGCAGGGCCCTGGTACATCCAGTCCAGGCGATCATCCTTCTTTCTGTCATCATAAAAAGAGATACAACATGACTTAGACACTACTTTTTTGTCTTAACCCCCCCCACCCCCCCAAAAAAAACCAAACAACTTTCAAGATAATATCAGAGCACTAACTTGATGGCACCACGTTCCTCTGCATATCTTGTCATTTCTTCTCGGGTTCGTTCCTCTTTCAGTTCTTTCTGGAGCTCCTCAATCTTCTTGCGTTCAGCCTCATGTTTCTGCTCAGCTTTCCAAACACGCTCAATGTTTTTCATAGTCTGGGGATGCCAGCTCTTTTTCAAGTTCTGGCAGAAGAACAAGGTTGAAGACATAGCTTTAGTGTACAAATTTGACTTGAAAGGGTTTAGCAGTATTACCCTGCCAACCAAAAGTATTCACGTAGACAGATTGAGTATAAAAATCTGACGGCAAACATACAATTAATAATTATCTACTAGGAATCCATTACATCTTCAGGTATATTCGGCATGGAATGGATTTATTCTGAACTTTTACAGCTTTTACAGTTGACTCACATCTAACTTAATGCTCAGTCAGTTTACGTTAAGCTAACGCAAGTTGTGTCAGCTAATAAAATATAAGAATAAAATATATATTGTCGAAATTGAACTGTGGCTCGTAACAATTCCCAGTAGGTATTATCTTATGCTGTAACAGCTGTATAGACACCATTAAGCAAGCGAACATCTTTTAAACACACATTTTCTGAATGGAGCTAATAGACGCTAAACATCAGAGAAATCGCCTATTGTGGATGAGATAGCTCATACTTACCAGATCGCCGCCCCCCATCTTGAAAAATTCGTCGTTTGAGTCCAACAAAAATGGAAATAGACAAATTTGTCCTTAAAACTAAAAAAGGTGGAACAACAAACGCTCAATGCTAGCTAGAAAATGGAGCCACTGAGGCTTATGTGTGATGTACTTTATGTATTTCCTGTTTTGTAAAATTCACTTTCCGGTTCTAGCTCATGGTGCATTCACGTGCCCATCGTAAGGTCCTGACATTACAGTGCTGTTGTGAATAAACAATAAATGATATGACTCAACATGACTTTCAAGTGGATTTGGTCGCAGTTAATAAAAATTAACGTTGCGTCAATGTACGTGCGTTTGTGGTTGTTATTAGTTGCACAAACTGTATCACATAATTAAACACATCATGTTTACCATCAGTTTGTTGAGACAGATGCTTTCTGCATGGGGCATCATCCATTTGATTTCGATTTAGCACCTAAAGTCAGCATCCTGACCGTGAACGCAACAAGCCTAATCAGTGTTTCCCAACATTTTTGGCTTCTGACCTCTTAAAACGAAGCAATTCGTAACATATTATGGCTTTAATGTGGACATAAGTTATTAATGATTTAACCACAAAGTGGTGTGTACAACATCTGAAGTCTCTGTCCAGAAGAGTGCAGTCCTAGGAACAGCTAAGATGCTGTGCAGAACCCTCAAACTCCCAGGCCTCTGGTAGCGGACCCGAACTAGAGGATGACACATACCACCCCACAGGGTGAGAGGGGGAATTTTTAAGGGGGGGAGAGGGGGAATTTTTAAATATATATATATAATAATTTTTCTTTAATTATCTTATGACCCCTCAGATTTATCTTGCGACCCCTTGGGCAGTCCCATGCATGGGAACCAGTGGTTTAACAACTGCATTAAAAGAACAACTAAGCCGAATCATAACTGCAAACGTAAGAATCACATTTAATTGTGCAGAAAAGTCGATTACGTACTGAAATCCTCCACGGTGGAATATCTGATGTGTGATACAAACATTTACAGGCTCTAAAAACATCCAACTAACTTCTGCTGCTACTACTACAACTAGCAGTAGTACTACTACTAATAATAATTTTTTCTGCTGTCGTATTTGAGTGAAAATTAAACTGCATAGAATAATTACTAATTAGCACATCTGTCATTGGTAAATAAAGGTTCAACATGGACACAGAATATAGTTGTTTTATTTAATAAAGGACAATAATAGATTAAATACAAGTTATTACACCATTATACTTAACTTATTAAATGTTTTCGAACTTAGTTTATTACAGTCAACTAAAACATTCACTACAGCAACCAATTAAAAAAAGTTGTTCATCTTGTTCTACTGACCAACATGAAAGAAAACTATCTATAATAACATCAACACAAAATAACAATAATAGTCAATACACAATAATTGACTAATGTTTAAGCACTGTATTCCATTTCTTATCTTCTATACATAAATACAGCAATCGTGAGCCTCCAATAATGCAAGCTCCCTAAATTTCAGCCTAATGTCTGTGATGGTTTACATACATCCTAATAGTGTTTCAAACTGTAAAGCTGCTCACACTGCTTGCTACAGAACTATTGATCACATAATATCGATTATCTATTCAAAACAAGTAACCTAAACAATTTCCGCTGCTTGTATTATTCAACTGCATTTTATTACATCTACTTGACTGCTAACACAGTCTGTTCTCTGCATGCTAATTCAGAGTCAACTGGTTGTCATGTTTCAAAAAAGGCATTTTGCTACATGATTTGTCAGCATCAGTGAACATATAGAAACTGCAGACACACCAACAGATGTTAATAAAAATGTGTTGAGAGAGAAGCCCGTCGCACATTCTTTGTTGATGATTGGGACTATAGCTTGATCAGACATGCAAATGGTTATCGAGCTGATGATATTTGGAAGAACTGTATGAGCCCACTTAATGAGGTACACCTGGAAGGTATCGGTGGGACAACCTTCTGCTCCCACAACCGCTTAAACCTTTTGAGGCGTGAATTTAAGGTTAGTTCTTTTGAGATTTTCTGTTGCTCCTTTATGATACGAAAAGCAGTATCAATACATTTTTTTGGGGCCATTTGAGGCAGCAGAACAAGCTGTAAATATGGCATTTTGACATATTAGCACTGTATAAAGACGTTATGGCGAACTTTGCAAACAGTTGCCTAATTACACGTCCAGCAGACACAGTGCAAAATTGCCATTCATTCGGAGTTGTGTTTCTGGCCACCTGACGGATATAATATTCACTCTCCTTTTAGCTTGGTTTGGTCTTCACCAATTCCTTAGGCAAAATATCTGACTCTTTAGCTGCTAAATGCTCCACTGTGTTCACCAAATGTATCTATTTATCTTATCTATTCATTTATCTTATCTAATTTTGTCTTTTCTGACATTTGGTGCTGGGAAATCAGCCTACAGTGGGTTTATCAGTTTTTGCTAAAAACAGCTGCCTGCTGCTGATAATGAGGTTGATGAGAGCGGTGAGACTGAACCAAAACAGGAAAGTTGCAGGCCAGAAAACCAAAACTCAAATACACTCAGTTCATCACTACGAGCGACTAATGTGATCTGTTGTTAATGTAAAAATATTGATTAGTGCAGCTTTAAATCTGGAGAGGCCACTGGAGTAAACTGGTTTCATCCAGTACCAGCAGTCTGTAGTGTTGACTGGGTGGATCTGTGGAGTCGTGTTTATTCCAAATATGATCACTGTCATCAGCATTTAGCAACAGAAACCTGGTTTCATTTGACCCGGCAGCATTTTCTCTCCACGTCCAGCTTTGGTGGCCATGACGCTCAGCTTCATCCTCTTACCTGCCATGTCAGGACTGGAGGGCGTCACTGTCCTCAGCGGGTCTGACCACTTTTCAATTTTCAGTTTCAATTCATTGTGATTTGTGAGTTTACCTTTTTCACATCATTATCACTTAATGGTTCTTTGCGTCGTTGTGTTCCATCTGGTAATCTGAACCAGTGGCCACGTTATCCTACTGTATGATCTTTCTCATTAAGTGTTTTACCATCAAAACTACTTTGGCGACAGAAACACCATCTTTGGCAAATATTAGCCTTTGTAGTGCATGGAATTCCCATTTTTTATATTATATTATATTATGTTATATTATATTATATTATACTTTATTGTATTATTACATCAGCATCACAGCATTATTGTCTGTTGTACTTTCATTTAGTTTAAGTACCATTTTAATTACTTACATACCAACATACACACACACACACACACACACACACACACACACACACACACACACACACACACACACACACACACAGTTTTGTGGCATGAACTGTCAACCATTCAAATGGCTACTGACCTTTTTAAATGGAGAAAATGTTGTATTATATTCCAGTGGCTTATCACAACTTGCACAGTAGGCTACACACATACGGTGACAGTCTGAAACAAAAACAAAATATCCCTCTCTCCTTTCTCTGTTCAAAAGCATGCTGCCTTTGAAATTGGTAAATTAAACTGTGTTGGAGACAAACCTTTCTCCAACTCTTCCAGTAACACATTTGATTCATTTCATTGTAAACAAGTTAATAAGCCAGCTTCAGTTGATCTCATCCCAGTCTCTTGGTCTACTGGTAGTTGAGGCTCTAGCAGCAATGGAAGTCCAGCAACAAGCTGCAGCTTCAGCTTAGCTACCTTTCACTTTAAGTAATCAGAGGAAAGTTTTATCCACTGAATCAGTAAAGTTCCTGTTTTCTTCTGTGTGCTATAACATTTAGATTATCACTGAGTTAGCCCAGTTGATACATTTACAGGACCACAGACAAACGCTTTCTGTTCCATCCAACTTTCATCAGTAAAAGTTTGTCCAAACCTTTTTTTCTATTCTCTATCCTATCGTAAAACTATGACACCTCTATGACAGAGAGGGGAACCTTAAACTGCTAAATTCTTCTGAAAGTGATGAAATTAGCCGGACTGCCCTGTCACACTGGAGACTGAGGGGTCTGTCTCACATTTCAGCTTCAGCGGAGGCTCTGTGGTGTCAGACGCAGACACATTTGAGGATGACTGAGGAAGTGTAGGTGCATCAAAGCCCTTCTCCATCCTCCCGTCACCATTTACCCTCTCCTCCCCATGTCCTGGCGGGGACTCGTGTGTGCGCATGTGCTTGGCCAGGTGGTCATTGCGCATAAACACTCTCGGGCATAATGCGCAGCTGAACTTCTTGGCACCGGTGTGCGTCTGCAGGTGGCGCTGCAGTTCATCAGAGCGTGTGAATCTCTTGCCGCAGAAGAGCCAGTTGCAGACAAACGGCCGGTCCCCGCTGTGCCATCTTAGGTGAGCCTTGAGATGGGAGGTCTTGGCGTAGGCTTTGCCGCAGCCAGGGATGTGGCAGTTGTGCATGTGCTTCCTCCTGCTGTCTTCAGTGCTCTGGCCCAGCTGTTCAGCATGGACGCAGTTAGGGCAGCGACACACAGCCTGGCCCGCGCCTCTGGAAGAGGAGCGGCGCTGGGGCTTGGGGCGGGCTGAGACAGCGTTCTCCTGTGGTTCCTCCAGGGAGAACGGTTCTTGTTGCAGCATTTCAGGGGCCAGCGGCTCCATCTTGAAGCCATCCTGGGGGAAGAGGTGAGATGAGTGCGAGGCTGGAGCGTGCTGAGCTGGAGACAGGGTGCACAGCTGCGGGTCAGAGCCGTAGGGCCCTAAAGAGGGCTGCAACCCCATGGAGCTCCCTGGACTCACTGAAGGCAAGCCGACACCCTGCCCCGTCTGCAGGTCTATCCAGCTCCCTGGTGGGACGTCCCTGTGGAGGTCCCACCAGGAGGGGATATTCATGTCTTCTGAGCTGCCACTAGGTGATGCTGTCCGTAACCAAGGCTCGTAAGGATGGGCCATGTGAGCAGCTGGTGCAGGTGGAAGACTGTTGATGAGGTCAGCCGCTCAAAGTGTTGTTCACTATCTTTTGGGTAACGCTGAGAAGATTACCACATGGTGGGATGGGGATGCATTGAAAAAACCTGCAGAAAGAAAGAACAGAGAAACTGTTATCTCTTCAAATCTGGTATCAAATCAGCCTTTCTCACTCAGTTTCATTTTCTCAATGACTTCACCGAACCACATGCAATGCCTTTGAAGTCTTGAGGTCATTTTTTCCTGGCTTTGAAATTGCTCAGCTTCTGCTGATCTAACGTTTCTGAACTTCAAAAGTGCAGACACTCAGGCCTAAATCCTCCTGTCTACAACATTTAAATAACCAACCCTGAGCACACCTCCTTCAGCGCCATGGATACTGCAGTTCTCACGCTGCGTGGCCGTGGAGACAGAAGAGAGGGGGAGACAGACGTGTCCAGGCAGAAGCCTGCCACATGCATCCGCTGCCAGGTACTTCCCATTGAGGACAGTCAAAGACAAGCGCAAAGAAAACAACATCATCTGCCCTGTGCAGAGGCAGCGGCGGGGGAGGGACGACAGTGAAGAGGAGTGTTGACAGGAGAGCAGTTTGGTAAAGGAAGAAGTTCCAGGGAGGTATGGCTGGAGGCCAAAGTCTATTTGTACATCGCTGAGGTTTGTGGAGATGAAACCTGGGAGACAGGAGAACCTGTTTTTTTTTATAAATCACACATGATTTACAACAACAGCCCTCCAGGCAAGTTACAAAAGGAGGCCTGTAAAGCGCCCCGCCCCTTACACACTGGCGGCAGAAAGCATCAACAGTTGCAGACTGACGGCATTCAGGAGCCTGAGATTGAGAGTCCAACAATAACATGAGAACAGTTACTCTATGTATATAATTATGGGCACACGCTCTGAAACAGCATCCTGTCCCTAACACACTCCATGTATGTACACTTGTGCACACCTCAACAGTGTCAGGTAGCAGGAGGAGGGGCTCTGATTTCCAAAGGTGACACAAAGCTTGTTAAAGTTGTGGAAATTTATGACAAGAAGCTACCAGCCTACAAACATGTCCTAGCCCCAAACAATCTTGTTGACTTCCACCACACCCCCATCCTGGAACATCTACAATTATCTTTACAGCAGGAAACAGTAAAGTATTCTGAAGCTTTAGAGGTTGGTATCTTAGTCTTGAGATCACTTGTTGTGATACCATATCTGACATAGCAAACTGCACAAGGTCACCCAGAAATAAGAGGTCAGGCTCCAGTGGAAGACCTACATCCTGTCTGATATGTAGATCCATTAGAGGCAGGCAGAGAGTGCACGTGGTTCAGCACACAGGTGGTGTCGCTCTGACTGACAGTGAAGGATCCCCTCAGTAGATCTCTCAATTTGTTGAGTCAACATGGCCAAACCAAGAGGATTACACGTCCTTCTCAAAGGTTCAGTCGGAGATCCTTTCTAGTCGCAATGAAATTGTAAAGCAATTAGTTTGGAATTCCCTAATGAAAGGTCTGGTGTTAAAGGTCAAGCTGATTTATTTCATGTCGGCCTGGAGCCAGTGCTACTCTGTAATTTTTTGGGAATGCGACTCAGACCCACGGCTGAATGGTCCCCCCCAACGCCGCTCTTACTGACATAACCGTAAACAAACGAAGACAGCAGCATCCTCCTCCGTTCGCCAAAGTGCTGGGAGCGCTACAAGCTCCTAAGGGAAACAGCTGGCAAAGAGGGGCCCCCAGGGGGACGGCAGCCTGGGAGGAGGATGATGGTACAGAGCAATGATAGAGCTCTGGTCATAAAACCTGCCCGACCAAGACCCAGCACAGCCCCTGGTTTACAAGTCTGCCATCGGGAAGAGGCACAGAGAGCGAACCAACTTCTCTCTTAGTGATTTTTAAAATGAAAACACTACAGTTTCAACACTTTTTTTGCTGTCACAGTTTTGTTGTTATTTGTCACCCAGTGTTTCTGATTTGAAAACCTAAAGATTAGGCTTTTCCAACATAAGATGCTCCTTTTTCAGACTGCTAACTTGCTAATCTGCTAGTTTACAATTATTGCATTAATACATTTTGAAGCCCATTTTCCAGATTCATTTACAGGCCCAGTTTAATCTTAATTCTATCCACCACAAATCTCCCATCCTATCTCATCCCAGACGTAGAATAACACAGTTTAAACAGTAACAAAGACTGTCTGTGGACACTCCAAACAAACCAGTTTGGGTCAAATGGCATCTACAAGTAGTTTGTTTTAACCTGCTTGGAGGAAAAGATGGGTGCAGTTCTCTGAAGAGTGTAGCGCAACGAGCTTCAAACACTTTTCTGTTAAAATCAGTAAAAACAGTTGTGACGTTTGCTTAGTGCCCATGTGTGGGGAAAATGCCTGACATCACCACAAAAAACTTTAAACTTGCTAAAACAAACAAAGAACTGCTGTAATGACCAAAGTCCGACGCCAAACCTGTGAAAAATCTGGTGAGTGCAATAATAAGGAGGAATGAAATGTAATATATAAAATGCTATGAGCGGATTGTAAACTAAAATGTAATTTGCTCATCTGAGTGAAGGATTAAGTTAGTGACATACAGAGCTCGAGATGGAAGGCTAATCTCTGCTAATCGGTTCCTCCGCGCTTTAACTGTATGATTAAGTCCAGAGATAGTTTAGATATGGATGACAGCTTCACATCCTCAGTGATTTAGGAGCGTCTGTGTGACACTGATTTATACACAATTGCGTAAAATACATTCTCTGCTGCATCTTTTACGACAATATATACAACAGTTCTCGTGACAGTAGATTTTAACATTTTTGTACCCTCCCATCTCTTCTGAGTGGACACAGTGCCACCAGCAAATTGTTTCACATTTGATTTACAAAGTTTTCAGAGCTCCACTTATCAGCCACTGTACATTAAGTGCGAGCGGATTTTATATCAAGCTCGATACTCCTGATTTTCTAATAAAAGTCTCAAAAACAGTTTTGTTCCTCCCAAAGCTGACAGATACTGTCGTGCAATAGGAATTTCTTTGATTATAATTTCATGTGCTTGTTTATGTTGTTTCAGTATTTATTTTTATTGGACACAGAGATTAAATATGAACCACACAGGATTTTATTTAAAATGAGATGTACAAAATGTGACACGTGTTCTCCTGGTTTCCATAGAAATAAAAATTTGACTTACTATCGTCATTGTCAAGATACGTATATACAGCGGTGGAAAGTTACTAAGAACATTTACTCAGGTGCTGTACCTAAGTACAATTTTGTGGTACTTGTATTTTACTCGAGTATTTTCATTTTAATGCTACTTTATATAGTATATATAATATAGTACCTTTTATTTAACAATTATAGTTACTTTTCAGATTCAAATTTGACATACAAAACATATGATCAGTTTATTGTTTTGGATTAAACTACGCAGCAGTACATGAAGTAGTTAAAATTAGCTTCACCTCGAGTATTCTGCATATTGGTATTTTGTTATTTTTGATACTTTAAGGACATTTTGTTGCTACTACGTCTATGCTTTTACTTAAGTGGAATGAATGACATATTTTTCTGTGTGGTATTGCTACTTTTACTGAAGTAAATGATTTGAATACGTCTTCCACCACTGCATATATATCTTATACAGACTTGCATTTGAAATATTGATAAATTACCACAGTTAAGCTATGGCATTTTTTAATAAAACCCTTCCTATACAATCATAATTAATAAAAACTCCTGTGCAAACATTCTTATATTAATACATATTATCAAATCCCATCATGTACACCTTTTAATAATTTCTGAATCTTAATTCAAAATATTCTTCCTCTCTTTACTGTAGACTACATATTTGTATTGTTCCAGGAAATCTGTCATTATTCTGCAGTTTGAATCAGTTTCACAGGGTCCCTGTGGAATGTTCCAGCAGGGAACATGAAAATATTATAGCAGCCTACTTTAAATAACCTAAAGGATTTTTAGCAGGAAAAAGGAGCAGCAATAATGATATTAGACCAGAATTTAAAATAAACAGCAGCGATGGGTGGCACCACATTTTCCCCACAGCATTCATTTGATTCCTTTTTCATAAGAATTATACAGGTGTGACTCTCCATAATTTCGTAAGAGCTTGCTCTTACATCGCATAGAAACTGACCCTCCACACCTTCAGGTCAGCATGTTGAATTTCTGCTGCAGAAAACTGTCAGTTAAACATAATCCACACTTTGATGTTCTTATACCTGAAAACCTGTACTTTACATTCTTACATTTCATATATATATTCATGTTTTATCCAGGCGGCCAATGTTGAACTTTCTTAATCATATGAATGCTTTAACTAGGCTACATTCTCCAATATATAGTACAGTAACAGTAACAGGACAAGAATTTAAACCTAACTTGTAAAAAATAAATTACAATTCAGCTCTTATGGTCTCTGGGAGATTTCTATATTTTTAATTTCTGTCTCTAAGTCAGAAGAGTTTTAGTGCTGTGTGTTGTTCTAAATGTTCTGCTTATTGAGACTTTATCTTTGTGTGTTTTTTCTTTTGTCTGCTTTCAATATGGAATAACTTTTCTTTCTCGTACATGGACTTATAGCTCCCTGTAGAGGACTTGAAGCCTGTAGGACGTGCCTACAGTTTAATAAATTATTAACATAGTCATTTCTGGTAATGTTAATGAAGATCCAGATAATATAAACAGATACGGTAACGCTCTAAAATTCCTAGGAGTTACCTGTCTGTCCTTGGAGCTGCTGCTGCTGTTGTTATTTTCTGTTTGGAATAAATGCACCTTGATTGGAGAAACTTTGTCTCAGCTCAGCTCTGCTGCTTCTTTCCTTCGTCGAAAAAAGTGCACCGAAAAATAATATCCTCATCATATTTCATCTGATTGTCTCCATCGCAGACGGTCCAGGTGAGGCGATGTCGGCGCTTTGGCTCACAGGTAAGCAGCATTCTCAGGAGTGACAAACTTTATGATAGGCTGTGCGTCTTGAGTTCCTCCAGGCTCCGCCCTCTGCTGGTGTGTAGTCTCCCCCTTTGAAGATGCGCCCTCCTCGGCAGGAGGTGAGGAAACGGCTCGCTTTGGAGAAACACGGGGATCAATGGGTCTGTCTGTCAGAGCTGCCAAAACCCCAATTGTTTATGGTCTGGCGACCTGCGGGGCTTCCAATTTTAGCCTACTATTATATGTTTGTTTAAAAAAAAAAAAAAAAAAAAAGGCTAAATGAGATTATAAATCATTTATTCCAAGTTTCATTCCGCACTTTTATCCCTCCAACTACAGTGCAGGCAGATGTGTGATTCTGTATTAAGTCTAATATTTCTATATAAAGTCTGATATCAACATCAGCTGGTGGAGAGTAACTTTACTATAGTTAGCACAGTTTGGAGGTACTTTACACTGACAGGGGCCATTCTGCATTATGAGTGTTACTTTTGATAATGCTTCTGTACTTTTACTGAAGTAAAGTTTTAATGCAGAATTGTACTTATAATGGAATGTTTTTATAGTGTTAGTAAATGAACTGATTCTTCGTCCACCACTGTCAACAATACGACAACAATAAGATCCAAGGACTAAAATCTTAAACAGTGGGGTCTTTAAACAGTAGCACCCTCTCTGAGATCACAACGTGCTGAAGTACCTCAGCTCTGTATCAAACTGAAATTTGACCTCTCAAGGGCAGTCTTTAATTTTATCAGGATGTACATCTTGATAAATATAAAGATAAAGTTAAAAGAAAGTAATTATTCCAACTTTTCAGCATTTAAGTTATGGACCTGAAACAGCAGGTTGATGAAGTCAACTTGCTAGCTTTTCCCAGTTAAGTCACAATTTTTTTGGTCAAATTATAACATTTGTTTTTTCTTATTCCTTTACATGAGGAGATGATATTTGGTCTATGAAATTAATGAAACACTCATAACCATTTTACTGCATTTCTACAGCACCTTTCTTTCAAAACTACACACTGTTTAATACCTGACATAAATAGAAGACAAACTTTGTCTTTGTCACCCTTTGTCATAGTTATGGTGATGTACCAAATCATGATCAACTTTTACACACCGTACAGCCTCGGTGCAGGAACCTGGTCAGTGTAGTGACTGCATCCTGTGAATCAGATAGTTGAGACCTGGAAATCCCTTGATTGCTGACACTCCTGAGAGGTGGTTTGGCCTGGGCCAAAACACAGGCACAATAAACAAATCTGGAGATCTTACTTTGCAAAAAAACAGACACCAGTTCTGCTTATGAGACGATCTGAGCCATTTACAGAAACAGTATGTGTCTCTCACATTAGTATGAACTGTGCTTGATATGACTGAACTGCTACAAAAGGCTTATAGCACATGCCAAATGCTAAATTTCTCCCAGCTTGCAACTCTTGTAACATGTCAGAGTTTAATGGACTGTAGTGGCTTTGAATGTGCATCACACATTTAATAGTTTTTAACATCATCCTCCTTTGAGGCCTTTTTTTATTTTGTCTCCTCGCTGAGTTAATTCCTTTCCTGTCACAGCATGTTGGTGGAGCAGCTTCAAATCAACTGACAAACACAGACCACAGACAGGCCGGCGGGAAGTGACTTCCTACCCCCTCTGCTCCTCTTTCTCTGAAGCAGCACTTTACAAATGCTGAGTTTGAACTGATTGCATGACGGTCATATAATGGAACCACAGGGCGATCAGCAGATACGAACAAAGTCTCGATTCAGCACGCGCCTTGACAGATTTATACACACCTTCAAGCCATAAAGACTGATCACGCTAAGCAGGAAATGTCGTTTCCATGAGCACATTACTTGACCAGCAACGGCACCAGACCTCTGCTTAGATTTGAGCCCTCTGAAATAACTGCAAGGACATTCACGTGTAGAAAATTTAAACATACTTTGACAAATTTGTTGCCGACACGTGTAAAACTTAGTCAAAATTGAAATTAGTATAATGTCTCAGTTTCTCATATCTTTCAGTATAAAGTAGAGGAGATCAGGCCACTGAATTGAAGACCACACACCACGTCTAAATGTTGTTTACCGACGACTTTAAATAGTCAAGCATATTTCCTCATGAATACAATGCAGCACAATCAGAAAGAGACTGCTTAATAACATTTAATTACAGTGCAATTTCACGTAGGGGCTTACAAATTCTCCTAATGATTTAAATGTGTTTAGATAGCTTGTTTGACAGTTTTTATGTCTGTCACTGCTTACATATTTTTTGTATAAGAGTTTATGCTGTGTGTATATGAAAATGTTTGTGGTTCTTTAAACACTCTTGCAAGGAGGCTTTTCCCGAAGTACTGACATTTACTCTTGTCATCAGTCCAGTAAAATGAATGTCATTGCGGGGAAGTAACATCCATTTATGTGACTGCAGCAACTTTGACCTTTATGTGCTAACGCTGTTGTTGTCTTCAGACCACACCCATCCACCGATACAGGTTACTTCTCACTAATCATACTAGAAAGCACACACATTGTACTAATGTCAACAGTGTACTGCTCAGGCACTCAGTATAAAGGTGTAAATGCTCTATGCAGTTTTGTACTATGAGGAAATGATACAGGGCGTATGCTTGAGGATGTCAATCAAATTGCAATTTTGGAACACGCTGCCATTTTCAGTTTTTGAAAACTTCATAAATGCTGGTGGAAATATTTTGCAAAGGATTCATTTATTACTTTATTTTTGGGTTTTGTAAGCTGCTTCTGCTAGAGTCGTTGCTTCACTTCTTCTTGCTGCAAGCAACTCCTTCATTTTAACTGACTGTGGGACAATACTGCGGTGGCCGACAGGGGCAAACGCACTGCAGCTTAAGAGAACACATGCACATTAAGAAAACACCTTCATTCATTTGACAACACATGCGCAACATTTAGAAAACACGCTGCAAATACACACGACACAACCACATACAAATACACATAACACAACCAAATACACAACTTTGCACATGTGCAGTCTGATCTGCAGTGTACACTCACCTCGTGGGAGCACACAGATTCAAAGAAAAAGTTTGTAAAGAATTACTGAAAATAATCTTGGAAAGCAACTGTTAATCAAAGCTAACCAGGTAATCAGTAATGACAGACGGACTGTCTAATGTGTGTATTCCTGGTCTAATAATGCCTATATGATTATCATGCAGGCTACAGGTCGTCTGTCAACACTGGTGGTAGGATAGTAAAGGTTAATATCTGTCACAATCACTAAATCTCCTCACAAATCATTACAATTACTGATAAAATTCCACTTTTTCACTCTGCAAGATCTTGCGAGGCGCATGCAGCGCTCACTTTGAGCGCAGAGTAGAGCAGTAGCAGAAGTCAGAAACCCACGACATAAACATGAACGGATGATACACGGACCCGACTTCAATAACTTCATGAGTCACAAACCGTGGCAACAAACTTGACAACAAGCCGTGTTCAGCACTCTTTAGTGTCCTCTGGAGACACTTCCGTTGTCGTTTTGTGGATTTGTTGTGTGTTTCTGCAGCACATTTCTGTATTTGCAGCGTGTTTTATAAATGTTGCGCATGTGTGTCAAATTAATGAAGATGTTGTCTTTATTTACTTGTGTTTTGTCTATTTGCACGTGTTTTCTTAAGTTGCAGTGCGTTTGCCCTTGGCGGGCACCGTCCAATAGTGTCTATCAACACCAGATTAAAAAAATGCATATACAGTATTTCATTCATTCACATTTATTTTGTAACTTTTCAAGTGTGAATTTGTATGTGTGCGTGCAATTGAGACAGCATTATAGGACCAGAATGGTTAAAAGCTCGACCCATCTGAAAAAATGATTTAATGACAACTGAACTATCTTTTTTTTTGTCAAACTGCTGTTTCCAAAAGAAACTGTTCAACATTTTGGGAATTGCACTCATTCCTTTTTCTGCTGAGAGTTAGATAAGACTGATACCACTCTCATGTCCGTACGCTAAATATGAAGCTACAGACAGCAACCAGTTAGCTTAGCTTAGCATGGCGACTGGAACAGGTGGAAACAGCTAGCCTGATTCTGACCAAAGCAAAAAATGTATAAATGACAATTTGTGATTTTACTGGGGTTAGTAGGAAGTCACTGCGACCAGCCAAGAAACAGTTCAGCACAATTTATTAAGCTTTGGTTTTTGTACAGATTAAATAAACAAGGCATAATGTGTTAATTAGTGAGCTTTGGATGTGCTAGGTGGATTTTGATACTGTTGGACAGAGCCAGGCTAGCTGTTTCCCCCGTTTCCAGTCTTTTTGTAAAGCTAAGATAACTATTGGCTATTGGTGGTAGCTTCATAGTTAACATACAGACATGAGAGCGGTATCAATCTTTCGGCAAGAAAGCAAATAAGCAAATGTAAATGTAAAACTATTCCTTTAATGGCTATAAATGACTAGCCATTAAAGGGATAGTTTGCCTATGCCCTACACACCCTAAACATACTGCATCATTGCTCGTTAGTATCTATTGTATTTTTAATTACAGTAATTAGTCAGGAACACGCTTTTGTTTCGGTTCCCCGGAAGGTCAAAATTGTTTACCATACAACAGGCTGAATTCTCGAGCTCACAGTTTGTAAGTGATTGTATTTCTGTGTGTACAACTTGGGGTTTTCCTTAAAAGACATGTGTTTAGTATACAAGATTCCCACCATATAAAGTTGGTTCTGATTCTGATTCACTGGCCTCTGGCTGGTTTGACTTGCCTCTAGTCCCACGGGAACCACACCGGTGTCCCAGACAAATCCTCCTGCCAACACGCCAGCCTCCAGAGAGCTAGGCCGGCTAAAGCCTCACTTCCCCTCCAGAGGCAGAAAAAAATCCACACAAAGTAAACAGTAAGCACCTAGTAGTCAACTTCCTTATCCTTGTTAATTATTCAAAATCCCGGAGGAGAGACCAGCCCACAGTTGTCTTCTGAGTCACTTTTTTTTTTCTCATACAGGCACTCACTCACCACAATGACCCCCCTCTCCTCCTGCCTCCCCTTTCAACTTCAAACCCAGTCATTTCTGCAAGCTGCGCTTTGATTGTACCAAACACCTGTATTTTTCGAGGAGAGACTTCCTTGTGAGCTCCCGCCTCCCATCTTTGATTGTTAAACAGCAGTGGCGCCGTCATTACTGTCTGTGAGACTGATGCCGCCCCGCTTTCCCTCCCATCTCCCACTTCTGCCTTTTAACCGGAACTTTAATTGCTCCGAGAAAATTTGGTTTGCTTTATTTTATCTAATTTTCAAAAACCCTTTTTTTTGTGTGTGTCAAGGGTTGTAAAACTTGAAATGTGCCTTGCTGGATTTATCGGATGAACTGGCGATGATGACAGATTTCCTAACAGCTATAAACAGAGCGCTCAACCCAAAAATGTCCTCAGATTTGTTAAAGGATGTGGGAACTCTTTTCAAATTTAGAGCATAAAGTTGGTAGTAGCCAGATGGACACAGACACCTAACATTTATTTCCTTGCTCACCAGTAATCCTCCAGGAAGACAGACAGACACACACACACATTTGCAGCAGTAATACCATGCTTTATTAGACGGCCTCTCCTGCCATCCTGTCTCCCCCTCAGATTAATATCCTCTGGGCTTCTCACCAGCTGTTTCCGTCCCTTAACACCCCTCATCTTCCTCCCGCCGGCCCTCCGCTTTACATGGCAGGGCTTACAAACAGGGCCACAATGCCTGTGTGGCTCTAGGAAAGGTCTTCAGCTTAGCACTGTGTGTGTGTGTGTGTGTGTGTGTGTATGTGTGTGGATATGTGAGTTCGCCAAAGAGCTGAATGACGGATCTCTTGTCCACGCAACTGAAAATATATCACAGTCCCGAGACACAGTGTGATAAGTTGATGAAATCTTTGAACTCGTGTGATTTACACCATCATATTTGCAGCCACTCGAGGAAGGACAGACGCAGACATCATTTTATACACTATCTAGATTCGTTTTCTGACGTTTTTTGCTAATGGTATAGCCATTTCGCCACACTGGAACTGATGTTAAAAGTATGATTGAATCTGTGTTCTAATAATTTTTCATCACTTCATCATTCAACACAACTGTTTGTTGTTAACGTGATTTGATGTATTTACAATGTCTGTTTTTCATCTGATTAGTTTCACTCTGTGCTTGTGTGACAGTGTGTGTGTGTGTGCGTGCGTGCGCACTGTTTATGTGTGTGAGGTCTCGCTTGGGTGTGTCTGCCTTTGGCTCAGGTGGCGGTGTTTACTTTTCATGGTGTTTTTACTGTTTGTGTGTAAGGGCAGACAGGATGTGTGATGCATGTCAGCGCGCTCCAGGAGATGAAAGGCCGGAGAGGGTGTGGAAGTAGCCGAGTGCCGTTCAGGTAACAGGTTGTCTTCGCAGAAATCTCTCAAGAATTCAGTCCTGTTGCCTTCAGCATTCCCAGTGAGTCACGAGTGAACACCATTCACCACCAAGCTGCTTCAAAAAAGAACTCAACACCTACAAATCTGGCCATAACTGAACACTGATACGGTCCAGGTGCTCATTCTCAAAACACAACCATTAGTAGAACATTCGGAGCAGCTAGGTTGCCGCTGCTTTTTCCCTATGCGCTCAGGTGTGCGTGTGAACTGTTATTAGTCTAGTGCCATAAAACTGATTGCATCACCAAAACTTGACAGACGCAACATGAGTCAGTTTTAAGAATGGGGCCTACTGACATGCATATTGATGAGCAGTAGTTATTGACACGACAACAGTCTGGTTTGGATGTTGGGAATGACTAAGAATGTTGTCAGTCACTGCAATGCAGTTGGGCAGGTTTACGTTATTAGAGTTAGAACTTACAGCAACCAGATCCATGACAATCTATTGTTTGCACAGGTGAAGTTATTAGTTTGACTCCATGTTGTCAATTTGCTGTTTAGTCAATGGAACTGTTGTGAACAGAGAGCTGTCAGTTTAAACAGTTTGTTGACCCAAATTACCAGAGGTCTGGGACCAGGAAAGACTGAAAAATGGCAATTAAAAGAATCAAATGCGTCTTTCCAGAAACTGTGTCCACAGACTGGAACTTCTTTCTACTGAAGAAATAGTCTTTGTGAAAACTGTTATCATCCAGAGTAACAGGGGCACTGCTTATGGAAAGACATGATTAAAAAAAAATGTTTTTTTCAAAGCTGTTACTGTAGTACCACAAATAAAATCCCATTTGCCTTCACTATATTGGGGTGGTGACAGAAATCTCAGAGACAGATATCGCAAAACCTGGATAAATTAAACCAAAAGTATCTCCATTGCTAGAGGTAAGCTAGAAAATATGTTTTCTTATTTTTGGGGGATTCTATCCTTTAAAATCAATGTTGGATGAAGTGGAGTTTAGGTTTGATCACTGCAAAGAACAGGTGGAAAGTGATTGGAAGTGTGGGTGTCTGGAAATTCTGAGCCCATAGACAGGAAGTGTGAGCAACATTATTCAATGAAACACCAGCGATGGGAAACACCCACTCGATAAACCCACTGATACACAGGAATTCGCCCAGCTTTAATTACACTGATTAGCTGACGTGATCCAGAGTACTGGCATGGTTTTCACAGAGCCAAAAACTGTGAGACCTCAGAAAAGTTTCCTGGCTGCAAACTAGTAGACCTGCCAAATAGTTGGGTGAAAGTTTCATTAATTGCTCAAATGTAGTAAAGTTTGATTGTATTGAATGTGTCAATTTTAAGCAGTAAATATCTGGTCATTTTGCAGAATTGTTCTTGGTTCAGTCAACAAACTGATGAAGTGAAATGTGTAGATACAGTACACGGTTTTCTTTGGACAGTGATGAAGTGCATTCCAGCTTTATGGTTTCTTTCAGTTTGTGTTAGGTGTCAAACAACTGTACCAAAATCAGACCCATGATCAGTGGTGATCAGAGGTGGTATGTAAGTACATTTACTTAGGTACTGTACTTTACAATTTTGAGGTACTTTACTTGAGTATTTCTATTTAATGCCACTTTATACTTCTACTCTACACTACATTTCATAGGAAAGTATTGTAGTTTTAACTCTACACTCTTATTACCACCGGCCTCATTTATTTGCTATAGTTACATTTTTCAGCTTATAAAATATGATGCATTGTAATAGATTAAACTACACCACAGTATAAAAAGTAGTCATATGTACATGTAAATTGAACTCCTGAATGCTGCTTACTTGTTAATGCATCAGTAATAATAAGAATCCAATAATATAGTATATAGGAACCAGTTCAAGTTTAAGTTTAAGTTTGGTTGGTGCTTATCCTACTCCAGACACTGACACTTTGTCTTTTTAGTTTGCTTTTTAATTAATCAGGAAGACTCCAATGAATTGTTTACTGCTACTTTTGCTGCTTTGCTACTTTAAAATAAAGGATTACTAATACTAATTATAAGGTACAAACAAAGATATAACTGAATTAAGTGAGTATAGAAAGAATGTATAAAATGCTATTGAGTAACGTAGATGAAAAATAAGGTAAAAAAAATACAAAAAATGTATGTACCTTAAATACTCTCAAATACAGTAGTGTGCAAAAGTGTTTGCCCCCTTCCTGATTTCTTATTTTTTTGCATGTTTGTCACATATAAATGTTTCAGATCATCAAACTAATTTAAGAAGAACAAAATGAAAACTTTGGAGTGGCCTAATCCTATTGCGATGCTGTGGCATGACCTTAAAAAGGCAGTTCATGCTCAAAAACCCTCCAATGTGGCTGAATTACAACAATTCTGCAAAGATGAGTGGGCTAAAATTCCTACACAGCACTGTAAAAGACTCATTGCAAGTTATCGCAAATACTTGATTGCAGTTGTTGCTGCTAAGGGTGGCCCAACCAGTTATTAGGTTTAGAGGGCAATCACTTTTTCACACAGGGCCATGTAGGTTTGGATTGTGTTTTCCCTTAATAATAACAACCTTCATTTAAAAACTGCATTTTGTGTTTACTTGTGTTATCTTTGACTAACATTTAAATTTGTTTGATGATCTGAAACATTTAAGTGTGACAAACATGCAAAAAAATATCAGGAAGGGGGCAAACACTTTTTCACACCACTGTAGATACGTACATACACATGCCAACATATCATCAAATATACAGGGATCCATGTATACACCTAAACACTTACCCCTGACCTGTTACTTAATGGAAAAGAGAATAAGTTCAAGAGCCAATCCAGATATTTAGTATTATACTTTCTGTTAGGGGTCTCCGAAAAGAGAAATTTTAAAAAGAATGGTCAAAATCAAAGCAGCAGAGGCCGAGATATTCAGACTTTCAGTCTCTAGTATGGGTCAAGCTCCTAAAACACTGGATCCAACATTGGGGGAGGGGGGGGTCGATGTCCCCCCTGGAGCCCCATGTTCGAAAAAAATGCAGCAAAAGTGCCTTCTTGGATGCCCCTCTGGTAGATCAAATATGATAAATTGCCCTCTACGGTGGCCCAATGTGCAAGAAAAGATGATGATGAAGCGCCCCCTAGAGTGCCCTTCCAGTGGAGAAAACGTGATGAAGCGGCCCCTAGAGTGCCCTTCCAGTGGAGAAAACGTGATGAAGCGCCCCCTAGAGTGCCCTTCCAGTGGAGAAAACGTGATGAAGCGCCCTCTAGAGTGCCCTTCCAGTGGAGAAAATGTGATGAAGCGCCCCTAGAGTGCCCTTCCAGTAGAGAAACGTGATGAAGCGCCCTCAGAGAGTGCCCTTCCAGTGGAGAAAACGTGATGAAGCGCCCTCTAGAGTGCCCTTCCAGGGAAAACGTGATGAAGCGCCCTCTAGAGTTCCCTTCCAGTGGAGAAAACGTGATGAAGCGCCCTCTAGAGTGCCCTTCCAGTGGAGAAAACGTGATGAAGCGCCCTCTAGAGTTCCCTTCCAGTGGAGAAAACGTGATGAAGCGCCCTCTACAGTGCCCTTCCAGGGAGAAAACGTGATGAAGCGCCCTCTACAGTGCCCTTCCAGGGGAGAAAACGTGATGAAGCGCCCTCTACAGTGCCCTTCTAGGGCAGAAAACGTGATGAAGCGCCCTCTAGAGTTCCCTTCCAGTGGAGAAAACGTGATGAAGCGCCCTCTAGAGTTCCCTTCCAGTGGAGAAAACGTGATGAAGCGCCCTCTAGAGTTCCCTTCCAGTGGAGAAAACGTGATGAAGCGCCCTCTAGAGTGCCCTTCCAGTGGAGAAAACGTGATGAAGCGGCCTCTAGAGTGCCCTTCTAGGGGAGAAAACGTGATGAAGCGCCCTCTAGAGTGCCCTTCTAGGGGAGAAAACGTGATGAAGCGCCCTCTAGAGTGCCCTTCCAGGGGAGAAAACGTGATGAAGCGCCCTCTACAGTGCCCTTCCAGGGGAGAAAACGTGATGAAGCGCCCTCTACAGTGCCCTTCTAGGGCAGAAAACGTGATGAAGCGCCCTCTAGAGTTCCCTTCCAGTGGAGAAAACGTGATGAAGCGCCCTCTAGAGTTCCCTTCCAGTGGAGAAAACGTGATGAAGCGCCCTCTAGAGTTCCCTTCCAGTGGAGAAAACGTGATGAAGCGCCCTCTAGAGTGCCCTTCCAGTGGAGAAAACGTGATGAAGCGGCCTCTAGAGTGCCCTTCTAGGGGAGAAAACGTGATGAAGCGCCCTCTAGAGTGCCCTTCCAGTGGAGAAAACGTGATGAAGCGCCCTCTAGAGTGCCCTTCCAGGGGAGAAAACGTGATGAAGCGCCCTCTAGAGTGCCCTTCCAGTGGAGAAAACGTGATGAAGCGCCCTCTAGAGTTCCCTTCCAGTGGAGAAAACGTGATGAAGCGGCCTCTAGAGTGCCCTTCTAGGGGAGAAAACGTGATGAAGCGCCCTCTAGAGTGCCCTTCTAGGGGAGAAAACGTGATGAAGCGGCCTCTAGAGTGCCCTTCTAGGGGAGAAAACGTGCAGCCACTGCATGCAGCTGGTGCCCATTAATTTTTTTCACCCCTGCCCCTCAGACAGCCAGTCCGCCACTGCATACAATCATATTGTTTTTTTCTAGCTTTGGAAAGTTCCCTCCTGAGCTACAAAAGACATACAACTGTTTTACAGGCTGAGTCGTACTCTGTATGACTAGTAAACTGAACTTCATGTGTAAAATCGGTGGAGTGCCCCTTCAACTCTGGCAATTAGCAGTGTTTCTTATGAAAATGTTAACTTGTTTACTTTAGTGAATGCAAGGTAAGACGTTTGTCCAGCTCATCATTTTGAGTCACACAGACATGAACTCATGAGTTTAAGTGAAGCTGATAATCAGCAACTATGGTGAAACAAATACTTTGCATCTAATTACAGTTTTATACACTCTTTATTTTTTATATACAATGAATGTGGTGAAAGGCTGAAATGAAGCGAAAGCACAAAGGCTTTATTTATTGTTAACGTCTCAGTAGTAACACTGGATTATAAAAACTTGCAGGATTTATCATGGAGGGTTTCCCATGAACTCGAGTGTGATTTAGCATTATAACCAGTATTGGCTGAGGCTTTGCAGCCCTGACAAACAGGCGAAGGGGAGGCAGACTCGTGATGAAGAGCTACATCATTATTCAGGCCTGCTGTGCAGCTTTCCACAGGTGTGGACTGGACTCCTGTGTGAGACGGTGAGCTGTGCTTGTGGCCAGACGAGACGAGACCTTTAAGTACATACCTTTGGATTTCTCGGTCACGTGACTCGGTATCTACAACAGCCTTCTCCCAGCCGGCTGGTCGCTCTCGTCATTGAAAAAAAAAAAAACCAAGGTAAACATTTTCTACAGCAGCATTCGCAGAGTAGCTTTAGTTTACAGACTGTTAGCGCTGAAGTTAACCCTTTTACTCAAGCCCCCGAAAAAGGCGGAATGACACGAAGCGACAGGCGCGTCGCTGCTCCGGAAAGAGACGGGGAGTGACAGTGTGCTCAGCCAGGCCTTATCTCTGTAATCAACCCTGATCACAAGCCGAGCTCCGGCGCAGGCTGCTTCTGCGATCACGGCACTTTTGGCGACATTATTTTCGGATTGAAAGCGATTCATGGTTGCAAATGCGAGGCGAGAGCGATAATGGAGCAACGTGGCGGTCGGATTTGTGAAGATTATAGTCAATAAAGTGCTCTGCACAAGACTGCCTCCTAATCCCTGTGTGAAAGGGATGGGCAGTGCACCGGCTGAATCTGACTTTCTGCAAAATCACTGGGTGGGGGAAGGAGGCTCTTCCTCTTGACTCCACAGACATGCACATTATGGTCAAAAGGGTGTAGGCTCACTTGTGTTGGATGTCAAACACATTGTCAGACTCTTATGATTAGTTTGAAATCAGATTGTTTACATGAGGTAGTTAGTTGGTTGAAAGAGCGCTTATTTTACACCTCATCACTTTTAACGCCCCCGAGCCAGCCAGACTCCTGACTGTTTCCCATCCACTTGACGAGTTTTTTTTTTTTGTTTGTTGTTGCTGTTTCTTTGTTGCAGGATGGCAGAGGCTCCCATGTCATGTGATTGTTTTGTTTCGTTGCCCCCTGGCTCTCGCGATGACCATGTGATTTTTGGGAAGAACTCAGACCGTCCCCGGGATGAGGTGCAGGAGGTGGCCCTTCACCCTGCAGCATCTCACCCTCCAGGCTCCACGCTGGAGGTAAAGTAGCCCCGGACTACAGTCCCACACCGCCACTGCTGCTGATACAGCTGACTGACAACAGGCATCATGCATCACTAAAAGACACAAGTTGACTGATACACACTGCATACTTCCACGGGCTGGTGCGCTGCAGAAAATGAATTAGAAATAAAAAGATTAAGCATCATATATTTTCTCATAGTCATAATGCATTACTATTCACAATGACCCTGTTTGAGAAAGTACTCTGAAACTGAATGGTAAGATATTTACATGAAACATTCTTTCCTGTTAATGTTTAAGGGGAAGGAAGTGACAGTTTTAACCCACTGATTAAATCCTTTCTCCTTTTCACCTCCTTCGTGTTACACTGCCAGTGGAAGAAATACTGACTGATACAGTATCAGGAAAATGTTCTAACCAGATGTGTTCATTGGATTCTGGTTTTTACTTATGCAACAGCTTTTGGCTTTGCTGTTGAGTAAAACAAAACAAAAAAAAGACAAGCCCCCGACTTTCATCTTGAAATTCAGTGGCACTAACCAGATCAGAGTTACTGTCCTTTGTGGTATCCAGTCATGCAGTTTTGCTTTTATTTGTCCAAGTTTTGACAGATCTGTGTCTTGAGATTTCTGTCTCCACCAAAATACAGTGGAGGTGAATGATATAATCTTCGTAGTGCTCACAGCGTTGAAAAATGTGTCTTTTCAGAAACTCACTGACACAGTCCACACTGTAAACAGGGTTCATTAGAACTATTTTCTACACAAGAAATAGTCCCTATGAAAACTGCTGACAGCTTGTTCTATAGATGAAAGTCATAAAATACATTTTTTTCCCTCAACACCAAAGCTAAGTGTTAAACTTACAAACTGTTTCCACAAATACAAAGTGTGTAGTATTCTAAAAAGATTGTAATTTTGCCCTTTGAGTCTCTCTCCTTTTTGGCTTTGAACTGACTGGCTTTGAGTGTTCAGCTTTATATATCCTGCCAATTAATGCAATTTTTGCAATGCAATGCAACATGACTTTAATACAAAAACCAGCATTCTTTTTTTTTCTCAGTCCATCTCTCTCTGTGTCTCCCTCACACTTTTTTTTGCCTGCAGTGCACGTACATCCAGATCCCTCAGGTGGAGCAGACTCACGCCGTCATCCTCAGCAAGCCCGCCTGGATGTGGGGGGCCGAAATGGGAGCCAATGACCAGGGAGTCTGTATTGGGAACGAGGCTGTCTGGACCCGAGAGCCTGTCACCCCCGGAGAGGCTCTGCTGGGCATGGACCTTGTCCGGTGAGCACCAAAAACCTTTTGATACTGTATTGCTAAAAAAAACTATACTGGATAATCAACAGCTTATCCACTTTTAGCAATAAAGACAAAATAATCTTCAGAGCTGATGGGAGCAACTGTTCACTACAGCCCTATTACATACGGTTTGGATTTTGTATATTCAGTAGAAGTATTAACTTAATCCTCTCAGACTTTGATCAGAAGGGTGTGTAGATTGTCATAAGCATGTTATGACAGGTGTAGTAAATACTGTTGAAGCATATCACTTGCAGCATTTCCTCCAAAACATATGGCAAGGGAGCGTGTAAACATCGGCAACAAACTCAGCTGGTCTTCATTGTTAGCTAAAAAGACAATAAATAAATAAATAGATAAAAGTAGATAATACATGAAAGTTAAAGAGTTGTTATCATTAATAAATAACTTATAACCTAATATGTATAACTACATAACTGATGCCTTGTAAAGAGGAAATGCAGACTTTACACTTTGAAGTAATCCAGCATGACTTTTGATCATCAGACTGGGGTTGGAGCGTGGTGACAGTGCCTGGGCAGCCCTGACAGTGATCACCGGCCTCCTGGAGCAGCATGGCCAGGGGGGACAGTGCAGGGAGGATCCTGAGCCCTTCAGCTACCACAACACCTTCCTTCTGGTGGACCGCAGCGAGGCCTGGGTCCTAGAGACTGCTGGAAGGCTGTGGGCGGCGCAGAGGGTTACAGGTAAAGATGGAGGGTCAAAAAGTTTGTGGGTGCAGAATGAAGGGTATATGCATAGTCTAGACAATAAATTTGGCTCAATGGGTGCTGAACTGTTAATGTCTGCATGTACTGCTAAGAGCAGAACTGAGCTATATGTATTCACAAAGCCTGTTGCTCAATACACGACTTGTTAACTCCTCAGATTTTTTTCCTGCTCACTTTGATCAACCTTCTGAATGAAGCATTAACAACTTGCACCATTTGTGTGTGTGTGTGTGTGTGTGTGTGTGTGTGTACCCCTTGAACGTGTGCCTCCTAGCAATTTGTGGAGGAAAAACTTCTGCGAGTTTGAGGTTAATTATAGATAATGAGGTCTAATCCAAGCAATAACTAGCTAGACTGTGTGTTGTTTGATATTTGTACTGTGTATGCAGCATCATCTCTTGCTGTCAAGTCAAGTGTATTCATAAAGCCCAAAATCACACTATTGTCTTAAAGGCCTATAAAATCTCTACAGCGTATGACACCCTTTATCCTTTTCCTATCCTCTTTTAGGATAAGGAAAAACACACAAAAAAAACTTGGGAGAAACCTCAAGATAGCAACTAAGGAAGGATCCCTCTTCCAGGACAGACATAATATGCAATAGGTGCCACATACTGCATGCAGAGTAGACAAAAGCTTCAAAAAAACTTACAATATATAAAAATGGAATGACAATATACAACCGAAACCTATAAAGTACTAAGAATACAAAATAAAAGTATAATGCACAACCTAGAGCTGGGACACTGACTGAGACAGCTCAATGATTCGACCAAATGCCTCTTTTGCATTTGCAAAAATCAGCACTTTAGGTCAGTATGGTATGATTTTTGTTCAATTCAGTGGGGCTTTATTCGCATGGGAAACAGACGAATACATGAACAGAAGAAATGTGCTATTGAAATATATACAGATAAGTAAGATAAGATAATAATAATAATAATCATAATAAAAATTGTAGACTTGTGGTTAAAAAATACAAAGGCAAATAAGTGAAAACTATATAAACACTGCAATTTTTCCCTCCAATGAAAATGTGTGTGCGCACGCACGCATGTGTGTGTGTGTGTGTGTGTGTGTAGGTCATTCACTGTCCCTCAGGTTGTGGCATGTTGATATATATTGGGCAGCAAGATATCTCCTTCTTCTAGGAGTACTTTTAATTTTGAGAGCTCATTTAGCTCTTTGAAATCTGAGAGTTGAACTTGTTAAAGTAAATGTTCCTCATTTCAATGAATGTTTGACATTATAGGAGGAAGTGCATCTCTGTCTCAGCCTCACCTGTCGATCAGTGACCACATATTCTGTTTTCTTTTGGTTGCCAGGATTTTTTTTTGTGTCTTAACTTTTTCGATTGCCAGTTTCTACAGGACTAAGGCTAAACCAGACTAACGTTATGCATTGGGTGCTCGGCTGCTTAATCAGCCTTAAAGAGCAAATCAACATTATATCCCACAGGAGTGTTGAAAGTCCATACGAAACGTTTAAATACTCACATACCTCATATTTGCTCTTTAGTGTGGGAAGCTAAATGACAAGGTAAATAAAGCCCATTCAGATCTCTTTGTTCATTCTTCAACATGAGACCGCAGCTTATATAGATGTGTCATATAATTCAGGGAATCCTGAAATTGTGGTGAAGAGACGCTCATTCATCAGGGTTGGATCATGCAGTCAAGTGGAGATAAACCTTGCAAGCTGCTCTGCTCAGTGTGTATGCAAATACAAGCATGCATTACATAAACAGCACGTTTCTGGAAAATTTCAAATATTTTGCACTCATAGCCGGAAGACTTGCATCTGCTCTTAAAAGGCAAAACTTTGGTTTTGACAACGCGTCTTCACATGCTGACAGCCACTTTGTCTTCTCAGAGGGCGTAAAGAACATCTCCAACCAGCTGACCATCGGTGCTGAGGTCTCCACAGAGCACCCTGAGCTACGGAGCGTGGCCCAGGCTCAGGGCTGGTGGGATGGTGAAGGAGAGTTCAACTTCTCTCGGGTGTTCAGCCCCGAGAACCCGCCTGCCAGGATGGAGCTGGCCAAACAGCGCTACAAGGGAGGCACAGAGCTACTCCAGCAACATGACGGTGAGGGTGGTCCTCTCCTACATTTCCCAGAATGCCTTAGGACATCACCCTGAGAACACTGTAACACTCACCTACTCTGTTGCTCCTCTGCATTGTCTCTGGTCTCAGGCTCAGTGACTGCAGAGGTGATGATGTCCATTCTGAGGGACAAGCCCAGTGGCATCTGCATGGACTCTGGAGGTTTCTGCACCACAGGCAGCATGGTGTCTGTCCTGCCCAGAGACACCAGTCTGCCCTGCATTCACTTCTTCACCGCCACCCCAGACCCCTCCAGGTATGTCACTAACTAAACTGAGAATCTCTCTACATTATAAATCAAACAACAAAAGGTTAAAAATACATGAGTAACGCTTTCGTTTACGCCTCCTAGAAAGAAGCATGTAGGCTGGTACTAATAAAGGGAAAATACAGAGTGGCTAGCGTAACCACTGCACTGCAGGTCAGCTGAACATTTAAAATAAAAATTCTACAGACAAACTTCTACAATCCAACATACACAAGTAAAGTTTCCAATGATAAATTATTAATGAATAAATATATACTTGGGCAGGTCTTTCAGGGAGATTCTTCTGGGAAGTTAATAACAAACTCAACACAACTAAAATATCTGTTTCAGAACTTTTCTTTTCTGTTATTATGTAAGAACGATATAATTAGTACTAAATTACATAGTTCTTTCTAGGAAACTTTCTAGAAATGATTAGGAAATAACAGCCCTGTAAAATAAAACATTACCTATATTTTAAATGTTGCAAAATTAGTTTCATGGTGCCTCAGTGACTGTTTAGACCACTGCAGCAGAGATCCCAATATTTTTTCTCTCCTCATCTTTGCTTTTCCTGTATTCTGTCTCCACTTTGGGTAGATATCTGAGTCTGCGTTTCTCTCTTTCCTGTTCATCTCCCTGTCAACCCACCCCACCCGTACCCTGGTAGGTCTGTATTCAAGCCTTTTATCTTCTCGGACTGTTCCACCCCAGTGCTGAGGGTGGTCTCCCCACAGTTCGGCCCAGACGACCCTGTCAGGAAGCAGCCTCGCTTTCAGAGCCAGGTGGACCGCAGACATGACCTGTACAAGGCCCACCAAGTGGCGCTCAACACCATGGAGACCAACCCGGTGGGCACTGATGGACGACCTAAGTCAATGACAGTCCTGTACAGATCCTGGCAGAGCTGGAAGTTCACATTCATTTCATATATACATCCAGCCTGGGACCCAGGCGAATCTGCGAGCTCATGTTTTATTTGCTCTGACAGATGCGTCTGGTCCCCCTCCCGTTCAGACAGATTTCCAGCCGACCTGGCCCGGGTCGGGCCAATCACAACCGTTTATCTAATAAATGAGAGCAGCACATCTGGGTACTTCGCCCTTGCGTCATGCCCCCGCCCCTTTTTGGGTGAAAGCAGCCCCTCTAAGCAGCCCATTTTCGCTCTCATTTTTGCCTTAAATATTACTGAAATCACAATTCGGAACATGAAGCTGGACACTTCTCATCAAACTGTGAAGTGTGAAGGTGAATTCGGCATGTATATAATCCACCAACTAAATCGTATTTCTAAGAAAACCCATTGTTTTGTTCAGCAGGGCTGCCTAACGGTACACCAGACTTCCATTGTGATTTTGAGGTTTATTTCTGCCGTGCTTATTACCAATAACACCACGTAAAATTCAATTTGGGACAGTATAGAAAAACAGTTGCTTGTTTCGGTAAAGTCTGCATGAAACCTGGTTAACGTTAACAATTAGGTTTGAAGTCAATTCGATAGCGATTCATTAACACCCCCATTAGCTAGCTAACGTTAAGTTGCTGCAGTTGCACTGTGGGGTTTGGGAACAGGCAGGTGAAACCATTTTACTTGGTACCTTTGTATCAACAAACCAGGCAAAAAAACAGTGCTAGCGAGCTAGCTGTTAGCTAACTTAACTCTTTTGTTACAGGCTAACTTTAGGGTTTTGTTGATAAGAAAGATGTGTTTGCAGTACTTCCAACAGGATTTGGTAAGAGTTTAATTTACCAACTGGCCCCTCTGGTCACATTTCATTACTCTTATTGGTTGTAGTCTGTCCAATTGCGTCCAGACATAATTTCGTCTACGCCCATTGATAACGGCCCTTGGAAATCGAAAATGAACTGAGAGGTTCCAGACTAATTCGCATTTCCGAATTGGTTTGACGATGTCAGGCTAATATACATCCTAAGCATAATCACTTTTATTGAGGGTTGAACTTGGTCAGTTGTCGCTGATAAATTACAGGTGAGTCGCACAGCACAGGATTGACACTCCCAGTGCAGAGCAAAACACAACAGGACCTCACAGTTCGTGCAGACAAGACACATGGCGTGAGTGTAGACTAAACATAAACACACTACAGTACACAATCAAAGCCAAAGAGCAGGGTTTCAATCGTTATTACACTGTACAACCAAACACCAACATGAGAATGCTGGGAGGCCTTAGTACTTCAAAACAAAGGGACATTTTCCACTGAAGCCGTTTAGCTGACTACCCTGTCTGAGATGACTTGTGTTTTTTTGTTGAATCAGTGTCAGATATTCTAAGCACATATTATACTTATTATATCATAATTGAGGTAGAATAAGGTGTTCGGTTGATGTAGTTTTGTGTATGTATTGCATGATTTCCTGTTTGTACAAAGCAGTTAGGTGCATTGATTTTTTTTGTAAACTTACTGCGACAACAGTATACTCTGGGAATTATATATAGTGCATATTGCATGTTATCAGTATGAAGTATGGAATTGGGATACGACTATTTCCTGCTGTTTTTGTGAGCAGCTAGAGTGTATAGAAACCCAGATTAGCCTGTAGAGGAAATGGAGGTGTGATAGCAGGTGTGCTACTGCTGTCATTAAGTCTGCACCTCCCGCCACAGACGTCTGGTTGAATTAGACTCAGGACTTTCCAAAGGCCAAAAGTTGGATCTGGATTCTTGTAAATGTACTTGATATTACATATAGGGGCTTGACCTTTTTTAGGAGTTTAGGATTAAGTCAAACGACTGCACTGCTTAAGCAGGTTTAAACATACGATATGCAAGTACTGTTTGACCCAGGTGTTGCTGTTTTTTTGACATCTCTCTCTGTCTTTTTCTCTCTGCGTCAGGACGAGGGTTTAGCTGTCTATGAGGTTCTGAGGGACCTGGAGTCGCAGTGTCTGAGCGAGATTACAGCCATGCTGAGTGGAGAGATACCAGGAGAAGAACTGGGGGACTTGTTTTTTGATTGCGTGGACACAGAGATTAAGTTCTACCAGTGAGGAGGTGGGAAGCTTCAGGAGCTGTGTATGGTGTTGTATCGTGCATGAATGTGTTCCTGTTGTTAAGGGAAAACTTTAAACTGCGACTTGGGAGCCGAGAAACTGAGGAGATGATTAGATATAATATAGTGTTGAATATGCATGACTATGATAATACAATGACTTCCAGTAGCACTACAGGTTATAGAATATATTGTCAGTATAGGGTCAGGTCATAAACCAGTATAAAATGGTGTAAAAAGCACCTTAAGAAGGTCAGAAAGTCACTTTAACTTGGTAAATAGACGGTCTCTGCATAACTTAAGAACAAAGTACATAATAGAACGTCTGATTCAAGCCACATTTGATGATGATTGGTCGTGGAGAGTCTGCATTTGTCTGGGAAAAAGGAACAGACCGTGCAGGTACAGAGGATTTAAATATCTTGCCTGCTGAGTGTGAGACCAGTCAGAGCCATCACGAGTTTCACTGCTGAAATCTGGACAGACCTTTTCCATGATCCTGCAGTTTGAGCCGGTTAAAGGCAGAAATCTGAAGAAAAAAAAAAAAAGACAATTGTAATCTGCAAAATTTGTTGTTAAATATGATTTTAACAATCATCTAGTGTGTTTTTTCGGCATAAGCCAGCAATTTTTCGGCAACGCTCCTGAAGAGTAAAGCATGAAAAAACAAACACAAGATAGTGTCAGCCTTTCTACAGTTAAGCAGTAAGATCAAAAGGTCAAAGCCTTTCTTTATTGTCATCTACACAACAATTACAGTGACGCAGTCATCGGCAGTGAAATTCTTCATTCTCAGGCTCCCTCCAACAATGCTCAAACAATATGTATAAAAAGAAAATCACACAAGTAAAAGAGAATCTAAGACAAAATACGGTTAAAATATAAGAATATATTATATATAAAATAAAATATAATGCAATAAAATATTAATACTTTGTTAGGCAGGTGTACAGTAATGATAAAATGAATAAACTATAATGTAGACAGGTTATGGATAGATAAGAACAGGCAGTGCACTCATGAATATATGTACTGTGATGGTTACGCAGCTTGTAATCAGGTAGTAAATATAATGTATATGATTCTAAGTTTCTGATGTCTCTTAGTATGTTTCTGCCGTCACTCATTCTTCGCATGCAGATATAGAAATATGCCTGTGTGGAAGTGTGATTGCGACTGTGTTACCAGCAAAGCTAAAAAAGCCTTAACGTGTGCTGTGTCTAACTGTCCTCTGTTACAGCGCCCTCGGGTGGACATCCCTAGCACTCACAGGGTGGCAGGACAAGGCCCTGGGACTGATACAAACTCTGTGTTTCTCGTCTGTTTGGCCTCCGCCTCACTCACACGGCACGCATCCCTGACACCATTCCATCATTAACACAGACTAAATGCCTAAACTGTAAATTGCGATCGGATCATATTAATCATCTGTATCACCCAGGGAGCAATGACTGCACCTCATTAGTGAGTATAATGATGTAGACTACACAGGCGCCTATGTAGAGCTGTGTGACGTTGCACAATTACTGTGAGTATGGCATTTGTTTAACATTTTGTTTGTTGTTGCAAATGAATGGGTTGTCATTTGATGGCTACCTGTAGGGAAAGATCCAATAAAGAATGTGCATAGTGTGTCCTGAGTGTGTTGTGAGCTTTCTGGCCACCCTAGTGTTGTGGCTGTAGGTATTGGTAATGTCAGAGTGCGTTTACCAAGACGGCCTCCACAGTGTGTAAATCTTAAAGCGCCAGCTTGCTGTTTCAGTGTGTAAATAGAGCTTTTACAAAATGATGACATAAGCCAGTCCAGTGAGGATCAGGGGCTGTGTGCCAGTAAAGTAAACCAGAAATCATGACCCGGTTACTCAAGATAATCCACAGATTTGTTGTGAGCAGTTTCATGTGGGAACTTTTCTTTCAACCAATAGTTCCTACATGAAACCGCTCACAACAAGGTCTGTGGATTATCTTGAGTAACCGGGTCATGATTTCTGGAAAGAGACTGTTGACTTTTTCAAATGTATTTTCTGGCGTTTTGAGCACCACAAGCCGAGTGCCATATTAAAAAAAGGGCAGACAAATCTACAGCCGATATCTCCAAAACTCGGCAACTCACACCAAAACAATCTAGATAGATAAATAGCACTGCAGGTGTATTTTAGATTTTGGGGTGAACTGTCCCTTTTAGGTGGTTGGCCAACCGCCAATAAAACCCAAAGCAGAAGACGAAGCATTAGATTGTTCACACTCCAGCCAGGAGGTGGCGGTAATTTAAATCCCTTCTAACTGAGTGGGGGAGGTAGACAACCAAACAGCTCGGTGGTGGCGTGAACCGCCTGCCAGTGAAAACTTGGTTACGAATATTACAAATGCTAACTGCGCGACAGTTTGTTGTTAGGACTTGCCAAGCCTAATTTCAGCATTTTCCCCGGGTCCCCCTTTAAAAAAAAAGTGGAGTCGTCCAACGGAAAAGGTAAGGTTAGGTTGCTATCCAACGCTGTGTTGAATATTGCTAGTAGGTTAACCAAAAACTGCACTTTAGCTTTCACTATAACGTTAGCTGATGTATCTGAACACCAGGCCGAGGGGGGTGTGCAAATGCGTCGCTATTAGCTGGAAATAATCGAAATACACTTGTCCATGATACTACATTGTGAGTGTGATATTGTCGTACTAGCTAAAGCTAGCTTAGATATTATTTTCTATTTTGCACCCGACATACTAGCAAGCCGCTAACCCAGTGAAGCTAATATTGTCAGCGAATATTGACATAGGCTAGCTAGGTCAGAATATACTGAATCACTAACCATCGTTAGCCATCACTAACCTTTCCATAAAAGCTTTAGTGCAAACTCGGTCACCATAAGGTGTTCACTATATTTAAACACTGTACAGCAGGTGATTTTACTGAAGAAGTGATCTCTGGTTGAAGGCAATCAGTGTTTCTGTAATCTGGAGTGAAAATCTGCACGACTTTAGTCCATGACAGCACACGGTTTGAGACTCCTGCTATCGATATAGTGTTTCTAACATAACTTTACTTTTGTCCCTTTCAACATATTTTAGGAGACGTTTTCCTTTTTGTTCTGGTCTAAGAATCGCACAAAGGTTTATATTTGCTTAAATGTGTTATATAGATATTTCTGACACCTTCATGTGGAAGAGTGACCGGAGGTTTTCAGTCTAACCAGTGCCTAGAGCAGGCTAAGGTGTGCACAACCCTGTGATCACCTACTAATTTATAGTAGGATTGAATTGTATACTGTGGGTTCTCCATGGTGCCTGTTTTTGACAGCCCTGCTTCTCATGGAGTACCACAGCAATACTGATTTTCTTTTATATCCTTTTAATTAAGACAAACTTATACTCAAGATGAATGCATGAAGTCTTTGTGATGCTTTTAGACCTATAAGAGACCAATTACTATTATTTATTAATAAGTCCATGTGAGGTAAGCGATCGTTTCTTGTCGATGATCCAGGTTTGTCTTATCAATCTGTCTTAAGTCTTTACCTCATGATTTTACAGCTCATTTTCTTTTTTTATTGACATCCACTCAGCTGCTGGAGTTGCTGTGAAATTATGTACTCAAACAGGTCTGAGTACAGTCACAGGCGGCAGTACAGTGACAGAAGTTCGAGGCAGTGGGACGATTACGATGACAGACGGGAAGAAAGGCGTGAACCTCACAGAGATATACAGCGCAATTCCTATCATAAATATGGTGGGGATGGACACAGTAGCACACAGAAGACAATCAGAGGTAGAGAGTACAGTGACTCACCTAATAGGCTGTACAGTAAAGACTCATTGAACAGAGACTGGAGCAGAAAGAGCCCAGTGAGGAGACGCATGTCTTCACCTGATTGGGGTGCTTCTGAAAAGAAAAGGCGAATGGTTACAGAGGATGATGAAGCTGATTACCGATACAGGCGTGAGCCTGACGATAAAACAAACAGGCAGTCACCAGACAGTTTTTCACATGCATACGTAACCAAGGACTTTACGCATACACTACCACAAGAAGAGGATTTCAAATACAGGAAAACACCTCAAGACTCCAGACACAGATACCGGCATGAGGAGTTAACCTACAGGCAGCAACATGATGATTTAACTTGCAGACGATCATTTGGATATTCCAAAGACAGAGACGGCCATGAAAGGAGCCGGGACTGTTCAAAAGAGAGGACACGATCACAAGATCGCTCTACGAAGGTTAGTCACAATAAACATTGTGTGTTAGAGTCAGTTCAAGGATTGTGACAGTTTGATTTTAATGTAGTTTTAATAAAATCTTCCTCCATGTCAAACAGAGTTATGCCAAACCCAGAGAGAGGAATGACAGCCCTTCCACAGATCATGAGGATCATCGTCAAAATAGAACACGGTTTCCATTGAATGGATCTAGTAGACAGGTAGGTTTATTTGACATGTGGCAATTAGGGACTACCTTTATCATCAGTGAGAGGTGCGGATCCGCTTGGGGTACAAAAATTAAAAAAGGTTGTTTTGCATTTTTTTTACCTCAAAAGTGTTGTGTTGTTCATTCTGGAGGTGAATACAGTGTGCCTACATTCTGACCTAAACTTACTGCCACGCCAGATCCATACTGACACTCCTCTCTCCATGGATACAGTATTATACAAAATATATAGGACACCATACAAGTTGCTTTAGGCGACCATCAACTGAAAGCAGTGATGCAGTTTATAGTTTCTTAATGGACAGCTGTTCAGCTGTCTAACATATCTACATTGCTTTACTAATTTCATTGTAGATTGAATGTGTGCATGTATGCACTGTAAGATGTATTATGTAAGGGGGAAAAAAACGACATACTATTAAAACAAATATTGGATCAAACTCTATCGGCAGGTATCAGACTTTCAGCAGACTTTTGGGATCGAGGCCCAAAGAAATTGGATTAAGACTTTCTAAAATGGCTAGTTAAACAATAGTCTCACAATCCACCTTAAAGGTTCCCTGTGGAGTTTCAGACCTCGAGTTGTGCTACGGAGCTGTTTTACTGTGAGAGAGTCCCTGTTTTGTTTATCTCGCACGAGTGTACACAGGGTTGACACAATACACTTTCCTGCCAATTGTTTCACACCATTCCACTGATCAACAGATGGCACTAACACGCCAACATATGCAGTAATGCGCCAGCAAAAGCAGGGAAGAAGACTGCTAGCAAGTAAACATGGATCTAAACAATGCTGAATTTAAAATACTTTAATAATCGTCTTTGCTAATGTTTTATGAGGAAGAAAATGCATTCAACACTTTTATTACAACTCAAGGATACACACAATGCGTTTTGAGTAATACTGAATGTAAACATATTTTTTGTTTGTGTGCAAGAAAACTCCACAGGGCACCTTAAAGCTGAATACTTATGTTTTTGAGTTCCCACCATTGATGCCTCCAGTGTAGGAATTGATTTATAGTTTAGTCCAGGATTGTGATAAAAACACTATTAGATTTTTGTAGTATCACTGCAACATAGGACAGGATGGATATGTCTTACATTATCAGGTCATGATTTGTGTTCATAATATACCCAAAATAATCATTGTTTACATTCTTTTATACACTTTGTGAAGCTGACCAATCACAGTAATTCTGGTTTCTCCCTAGCCACCAACATCACACCATTTGAACCTACCGTGGAGCTACAAATGTAGCCTTGGCAACACCCTGACACAGAAGTAAAAATCCAGCCTGTGTCATTTTTTTTTTTTTAATTTCGTCCAATTACTGAAAGGCTAAGAACTAGCTTCCCCACATAACCTTGAAAGGGAACCAATCATCCTAGCCAATAAAAACACTACATTCTTCTAAAAGAAACTTGTTTTAATCAAATAAAATAAGAGAGGGCCCCAATTCACTCAGGCAGAAAGGGCTGTTGATTTTTTTTTTTTTTTTTTTTAAGATCATAGAATACAATTTCTAGGGGGACTTATGTGTTTGATGGCCACAAATTTCTCACAGGCTACTTTGTTTGACAAATGCAGATGATGGTTCCTTAAACTGTGGTTCCTTGTGTTTCCCATCAGTCTTTTGAGAGCGATGTCACCAACCAATGTGCTGCTGTTCCTGAGCAGAAGAAGTCAACCAAGGGTTTCCAGCGTTTCCTCGATGTGCTCAACAAGGGTGTGAATGTCGCCGTGCTCACCAAGATAGTGACTCAGACCTCTACAGAAGTGGATAATCGACCGCATTCTCCGGCTTCTTTCATGAGCACTGCAGATCGTCTGTGGTCTCCCAGTTGTGCTGGGAGGCAACAGGAAAGCCACCAAAATACCAGCCACTGGAGTGAGAGCGAGGGCTCCCAGAGACTGGCTTCTCCACAGCCTCGTCGCGGGTCCTTCAGTCCAAAGGGGCGCTCTCTGTCTGATGAAAAGTCTCTGCAAAGGAGAACTGATGGAGAACAAAGCTACTTCAGCTCTAACAGTAGATCCGGGTCTCCCTCAGTGGTGGAAAAGATAACATTGACACCTGAAGATGAGCACAAGCACAGGCAAATGCAGGATGTTTTGCAGGCTATTGGCATGAATTTAGGATTCGAGGAACTGGGCCAAATGTCACATCGGATCCAGGAGCGGTTATATGGAAAGAAGGATAGTGACCGTGGCCGCCATCGTATAGGAAGCAGGGAAAGGGACACAGGGCGAGCGCTTTCACCAAGACCACGAAGTAGATCATCATCAAGCAGGTCTAGTTTTAGCCCATCAACTCGGGAATATTACAAGAAAAAAGACTCATATAGTGCTCAGCGGGATGTAACAGAGGTACACAAAGTACAGGCACATCAAGCCGTAGAATATGGCCAGAATAGCGGCAGTAGCACTTTACAGGAAAGTAAGAAATTCGAGACTAACTCCCAGGAAAGCACTGCTACATGTCAAGCATTTTCTCAAAATTCCACATATACTTCATCAGAACCGTCTTCTACACCTGTGATGCCAGTGTACTCTCCAGTAAACTGCTTACCGCTGCCATACCCGGCTCTGCCTCCTAACTTGCCCCATGTTAGACCCGGGCTTTTCTGGCCTCGCCTGCCTCCCTTCCTCCCTTACCCCTGTGTCCCACCTTTGAACATCTTCCCAGCAGTACTCGCTCAAACAAGTCACCTTCTCCCACAACACATTAGTAATCCTCGGCCACACTTTCTTAACCTGCCAGATATTAACCCACTTCAGCCTCTGAACACCACACAAAAATCAAAAACACTGTCAAGGCCCCGCTGTTTGCAGGTCATTGAAACCAAACAACCTGGATGAAGACAGTTGCATATGGTGAAAATCTGACCGTAAAGCTGACTGATATTGTTGAAAATTTTTTGCCTCTGGAGAATAGTAAAATATATTCATAAAGTAAGCAGTTGAGCGTTCAAGGAGTCACATTTTAACCACAAAACACATATTTGAACATCACTTCAGACAAAATCAACATTTGCAAGCGACCTGTCCAGTAGCAACAAAAAGCAAGGCCAGAACCGATGAAAACCGCACAGACAATGAACAGTTGTTGACCACAAGTTAATTGACAAACCTATGGGTGCTGTTGGAGCGCTGTCCATTGCTCAGTCTGTTCTTATACCTATAATACAATGTCATGCTAAAGAAAAACACTGAAACAGTGTGCAGAAAGTGTTAATTGATTTCTGAAAACTTTGTTTCTTAATTTTGTTATTCAAGATTTGTTTAACACCGTGATGTGATATGTTATAATTTTTGTCAAAAGTATATTTGTCCACAGAGGTCTTTTGTAGGATACAGGCCTTTATCCTAATGAAATAGCACCATAGTCCACGGTTCAGTCTTCTGAGGGTTTTGGCTGACCTACGACTACAAAAGGTGCTCTACATTTAAGCTTCTCTTCTCTTTTTGTGTACACATGCAGAAAATTATTGTGTAAATATTTGAATTGCGTAATATTAAACACAATGATTCTAAGTAAATGGCGAAGAGCTGTTTAATTCTACCAATTGTTCTTGACTATGTTTAAAAAAGGAAAAAAAAAAAGAACATTTCAAGAAACAAAAATTGGATGGGACTGCAATGTACAAAAGTCGAAATGTCACACGACAGTACCTTCGGTTGTTATGGACCCGTACGTAGTACAGAAGACTACAACATCAGAATATGACAAATCAGAATGTTGAAAAACACCACAGTGTGATTTGGAAAATGGTTAGCAGTTGGTGTCTTATTTCATATAGGCTATCCATTTCTGTGCCAAGCAGGTTAATCACACAATGCATATATTCTCTGCATATACAGTATATTTTGTCTAGATAGATACAGTTCTTGGAAAAGTAGGCCTGGGATTGTTTCACTGCATCATCTAACATCTGTGCAGATGAAGTGCCCTTGAGTAAGACAGAGTCCCTGCTAACTACCAGTGTGTGTATGTATACTGTGTTTGCTCCTGTACCCTTATTACCTAACTAATGATTTGTCATTGATTAGTCAAGTATTCAATTACTGACATAGATAATATGTATTTTTACTTGACAAATGACTAAAATGATCGCTTGTCAAATTTGGAATTGATCATTTTCACTTCAGCTCTATGTCATACCTTCAGATAAGCTCTGAGAGGTGAATGCAGAGCTCCTGAAAAATTAATCGAGAGCCATTCCGAAACTTAAGATTAATAGCATGATGCCTGTAAAGGTCTACCAACCATTTAAAGAATTCACATGGTACTACAGTGGACCAGGAGAAGGTCAATCGATACTTGTACCACTTCAAAAGCTAGAAACTGAAGAACTGACTGGTGAAGATGTGATCATGGTAGATGCAAATTCTTGTACTGTTTCAGAGACAATTAATAAAGAACAACTCTATTGACCTATAAGGTTTTGTTAAATTTAAAAAAAAAAAATCATATCGCCACTTTTGTTTGCAGGCAATTGCATAAACATCTTGACGTCAGCGTGCCACCGACTATCAAGCAGAGCCTGATTTTACACCCCAGTGACATCACACAGGTTCAAGTGCTCAGCCTCCAGTTGCTTTTATTAGGAGAGAATAGTGTTCACACACACTGACTAAACTGTCCACGTGCAAAGGAGGAAGACATCATTATGTATCATGTACATCATTAGATTTTTGTCAAAGGTGAGTGGAACATTAGAAGAAGTCAAAGCCTTTAATCATGTCCTACATAACACATTTAGCAGAATTATTCCTGGGTGTTGGTACTCCGCCCAGAAGGTGGCGCTGTTAATATACATTTTTCACCACCACCGAGGCACTGGGAGCAGTCTTGGCCCCTCTTGTTAAGCTATTTTTTTTTTTAACATTAATGGTTGTCTTTGCTTACTGCTGGAGTTTAATAAAGCTCAGTTTCGGCATTTCACTATCCAAGTACTTCGTTTTCGAAGTAACAGCCTTAAAATAACATTTGTTCCGCGATGCGACAGAGGAAGGGTTGTGAGCAGCTATAACGTTAGTAGGTAAACAGTCTATTTACTGCCAGGCTAAGCTATCTAAAACAGGATTTAGCTGTCATGTTAGTCAGTTTAGCTGTCTGTTCGGCCCTTCATTTGCCAAATCACTTATATTACACCATGTTACAGCGCCTCAGAGGTTGTGTTTTCAAACATTAGGCTTTGTCTCAACAGTAGTCAATATTTAAGCAAATTAGTTAATGTCTTTGGTAACGCTACTGAAATATTAGTGTTAACTGTGTGTCCAAATTGCAGTTTACATTTTCTATTAAGTAAGGAGGTAACGTTAGTTACTATACTCTTTGTAAAGTAACAGTCTGCATACAGGTCTGTGCTAATCAGCCCGCAGTCATTTCTCCACATTGTTTCTATTTTACAGAACGTGTAGTGACTTTATAAACTGCAAGAGAAACTGGCTGAAGGATGAATCCACTTGACTGGGGAGATGCTATTCGAACACAGCAGAGACATTTGGACCCAAATCACCAGAGTGGTGTTAATAACAGCATGGAGAATGCCTCAAAAACTAAAAATGACTGGGACACTTACTGCCAATACTCAAGATACACTGTTGATGAACCACAGGGCAGCATGGGAGTGAATGTGGAATGGAAGGGACTCAGTCCTCTCTCGCATAACTTTTACATCAAGGAGTCAGAGGTCGAGGACCCAGATGGAGAACCACTTCAAATGGACGAGGAGGATCCAGAACTCACAAGAAAGCGGAAAGAGCTTAAAGAGATAGAAGAGCAGATAATACGTAAGAAAGTTGCTATTGCTCTGAAAAAAATTGAACCATTTGTGAAGGAGATTCCTCCTGGCTTTTCCTGTAATGATAAATCAGCCACATGCAAAGGTGCAACTCTTAAAGACAGGGTGAACGTTATTTTTCAGCAACGACATCCTGTCAGCTTTCGGTCAAAGGTGAGTAATAGATAGATTAGATAATCAATCAGCTGTTTTAGACCATTCATTTACCTTGAGAATACAGTGCTTTTCAGCTTGGAGAACTTCCAACTGATTTTCAGGTATTATACTGTGTTGCGTCCTCTTTTGCTGCTCAGGTCAGGTCTCCCAAAGAGAGAATGAACTCCTCCAGCCCGAGCAAAGACGGTTTGCTGCAGGAAGACCATCCGCTGAAGCTCAGAGTGAAGGCACTAATGAAGCAGAGATGTAGTGATCCTTGTGTTTTTCCAACAAACGGGGAGGTTTGTAATATTTTATTGCCCCCTCCTTTATAGAAAATGGACACATTTGTCATCAAATTTAAACCCATTTAAAAGAACATAATTTCATGTTGGTTCAAGTTAATACAGAAATAGGCAGACACTGACATACATACCAAAATCTGTCACAGTGTAAGATCTACAATACAGATTTTTTCCAAGTAAAACCCAAGCAAAATGGTGGGATTTGACAGACATGGTTGAACTTTTTACTGTTTTATTTATACTTATAATACTGTGATAATTATTGCAATATTGGTTGTTTTCAAAATACAAGCGATACAAGATAGATTTCTGATTATTTTACAACACAGGGTTGTATAATGAAATTTTACATGAAAATGTGCTTACCTCAGTAACTCCATCATTGCGGTTTTGTATAGAGCTGGACAGATAAATCAGCTGGCCTAAATATTGACCGATATTAGCTTATTGCAGATATATTGGTATCAGCGTTCATGTCAGCCAGTAAGCAACAAGAAATTTCAGCACAGAAATGCCATGAGCCCTTTTCAGTCATGCACTTCAGTCATGATGACAATTTAACATATTGGTCTTATGTCTGAATAAGCACCATGGTCACAATTATGTAAAAGTCACAATGACAATCTTCGGACCTAATAACATTTTCGTATCCCTTTCAACACGGCACAAGTCTGAACTGAATTTCGTCAGATCACTGTAAAGGGTGCAGCAGCACAAGGTGCAGAGAGAGAGAGAGAAATAAAATGTGCATTTTGTTCCGCCTTCTGAGATCACTGTAATAAATGTATTATCTCAATCGTCATCTCTTTTGCACAAAGAGGATAAAATCAGTTTAATGTGAAAAAAACGCTCGTACAACAACAGTAATAGTCTGACCAACAGTCTCTCCCTATATTTTCATTTTTTATTCATACCAACTTCTTGGCCAAATCAATGAATATCCAGTAAAACGCTTTACATACAGCATGTGAGCAAATAGGAATTGACTTACTTACTTTACGTCCTGTCATTCATTGCTTGAGCACTGCCAGGCAGCTGAATTCGCTCTCTAATAACTTAAATGTGAAAATGTATCAGTGGCTTGACTGTGAGAAGCAGGGGCGAGCGTCCCTCGTGCTCCCAGTTGTCATTAGTTAAGGCTTCGACAGCAAAATACGTTTTCAGATGCATCAGTGATGCAGCCTCTCTCTGAAAAAAAATGAATATCAGCTGATATATTATTAATAGATTTTTTAAACTTAAATATCGTCATCCTCAAAAAATCCAGCATCTGTCAGATAAGCTCTGGAAAAACACGAAGAGAAGAACATTTGAGCTACATCATAAAATTTTGATAAGCAGAATTTAAAAAAAATAAGAGATCTGATGTCATAATGTAATCTAATACTGTAGTCAAGATTTCTTTACATACAGTTCCTTCTAAAAGTTCATAAGCCGTTGTATAAATTTAAAAAAGTGATTGGGTTGTTGATTTTTAAATGGTGCTACCATACAAAAGGTTATTCTTTTTTCAGTCTAAAATCTTCGTTTGGTTAGAAACTCGTGAAGGAAGTGAATAAACACAGGCTTTAGGACTTGATGCTCTTTTCTGACAGTAATTTTGTCTTTTGTTACTCCAGGTAGAGAAAGTAAGTGTGAAAAAAACGTGTGTAGTCTGGTTTTGACAATAAGCAATGTTTCTGTATATCTGACCTTTCCCATCAGCTCCCTGATGTCCCACCGCCTCCTCCAGGCCAAAGCGTTACTTCACCAGCCAAGGAGGACAACAGCGTCAACCAGGGTTTCCAACGCTTCCTCAGCGTGCTCAACAAAGGAGTGGACATGGACTTGCTCAGTAGGATTGTCAATGATGACAGTGAGGATCTTCCTTCAAGTGAGGAGCTCCTGAACATTCAGGCCCCTGCCGTGGAGAACAAGTCAGATCCGCCCTTCAGGAGCCGGCGATCGAACAGTGGAGCCTCACTGCCGAGCCGCAGTCGGACCAACAGTGGAGAGAGGAAGACTGACCCGCCCAGTCAAGAGAGAAGCCTCAATGAGAGACTCTTCCTACCTGATGTTGACAAGAAGAAGAATGACAGAGGAGGCCGCTGTTCGGGCTCTAGTAGTCAATCCAAGTCTCCCTCGGCAGTAAAGAAGAAGAACGAAGAAGAAGAAGAAAAACCAAAGGTGGATGAGCAGCGTGAACAGCTCCAGAACATTCTTAAAACTTTGGGGTTGAGCCTGGAAGTGGAAGAGATGAGCAAATTAGCAGACCGGACTCAGGAGAGGTTGTATGGGAAGAAGCATGAAGGCATGAGGGCTGACAGCAGAGAGGAGCAGGAGAGTCGGCAGAAGGGAACCAACAGACAATACAGGAACTCCTCCTCCTCTTCTTCTTCCTCCTCCTCCTCCTCCTCCTCCTCCTCCTCCTCTTCAAGGTCGACCTCTAGAAGTGTTAGTCCCAGTCCCTCTCGCCATCAGCGCTCCCACAGCAGAGACTCGAAACAAAGGCAAACGTCTGAGCGCAGCAGCTCGAGAGACAGAAGCAGAGATGGACTGACATGCCAAGACAGCAAAGAAGCACAGAGGCACGGGGACGGAGACGAAGACGGAAAAGACTCCAAAGAAACCTCCACTTATCACCATCCATATCTACAAAACCAAACGTATCCCCATCCTGCTGCTTTTTCTGCATTTCCAGATTACAGTTTGTCCCAGTACTCTCAGTACAATGCCTACCACAGCGGCACTTACAACACTGCTTCAAATTCTTACTGGACATATACTCAGGGTGCGACTCCTCCCTCCCTTTATCCCAGCGGGTATCCTTCTCCACAGAACACCTACCATCACTTTCCTGGCTCTGTAGTGGAACCTAACATGGTTTACCCTCATGACAATCCTCCTGACATTAACTTATTTGTGAATCCAGACCTGTCTATAAGCGAAGGCCAAATTGGATCGGCTTCTGGCCTTCGCTGCCTGCAGGTCATCAGCACTAAGCAGCCAACCACTCAGAGCAGTCTAAAGCAACTCACAAATGGCCGCAGGAGGAGGGGGAAGTTGGAAACGTACATAAAGACACGTCGTTTACGGTGGAAAAAGAAAAAAGAGATAAAGAGACAACAAAAAATGGCAGAGAAACAGACTGCAGATTCTGTGAAGAAGTTGGAGGCTCCACAGGGCAATGAAGGTGACTCCAAAGCTGAGCAGTCAGAAGAGGAAAAGCAGCAGCCAACAGAGGAGGAAATAAAGGCAAACCTGAGGAAAAAGGTTGGTGGAGTGTTGGTTTAACCAGCTTCCTTATCCATGTCATTTTAGGAGGTTAAGTTTTTGATACATTTCATTTGTGTCACATGTCTCAGAGTAGGCACTCTTATCTGACCAGAAATTCTCAGTGGCGCAAATTTTGTCCTACTTTAACGACCAGGAGTAAAAGCATTTTAGCAGCTTCCTTAACTTAGGAAATCACTCCTATCTCGGCCAGTATTTAGGAGAGCTCCAGAGGTGTCCTAACCTGTTAGGAGTTGCCAGGAGATGACATTCAGGTGGACATACGCACGCACATTCTGTGGGAAATGTTCATTCATTATGAGCTTATTAAAAGATACTGTTTAAGCAAAAATGTGGGATGCAAAAGAGATTGCATGCTCTCTTCACAAAAACGGAAGAGAGCCCCACAGCGACAGGGAAAATGTCAACTGTGCAACAGTGATGATTTGGGTTTGTCACAGCCAACAATTTCAGTCATTTCTGCAATATTAAATCAGGCGTCTCAGTTAAAGCACAGATTCATTCATTTCCCCAAAACACAGCGTCAAGATATGGAAAAACAAGCTGCATCCATTCAAATCATGGGTTTATTCATTTAATCATTCATTTTGTTTAAGGGGACTAGACTGTTTTAAGAGATATGTCCACATTGTTACAGTGTATTTCTCAACTGTAACATTACAGAAATAGCTAATTTTCCCCACCCGTAAGGATAGGCTACATAACTTAACAGGAAGTGGCGAGTTGGACTGTGGAAAAGATGATAAATGTTTTTAAGGGAGATGTGTCCACAGTTCAAAACCACTGCTGTGTGTGCAATATGCACAATACTAATATAGGCACTGTAAATCGGATGGATAGGGCTTGCAGATTTAGTCTACAAGTTAAAATTTTATACAGGTATATATTTATTGTTTAATTCATGCGAGTGGCTTGCCAGTATTACTTGCAACCTCATGCAAATGGCTTTTTGGTAAATATGATTTTAAGAGTTAAGCTATTTATTAATTTTAGTTGTAAGTGTTGTAAAAAAGCGATGTCACAGTCCTTACTGAAAGTCAGGAAAGTCTGCTAAATACAGGCCCAGCAGTATTTAGGATTTCTCAACATTTTCAGACAGGATTTTTGAACATTTTTAGTATTTTCTGCACCTACATATATTTAAATGTTTTTATACATAATTGTATAAATTAATTATACATTGATTGTTTATCACCATTTGTGTTTTGAGGCATATGCGGACCCTGCTACAGATTAAGAATTTCACTATATTTTCTATTATTGAAATAACAGACTTAGAGGATTGGCCAGCCTAGGCATGAGCAGTATGTTTCAATTCAATTCCATAACAGAATTTTCATATATATATATATATATATATATATATATATATATATATATATATATATATATATATATATATATATATATATATATAAAACATGATGTGATCATAATCACAAGACAATTTCACTGACAGTCATAACATTGAATTTTTGCCCTGTCCAGCCCTATGCTCGGAGTGCTTTCCAGTTAAGGTTGTTTTTCTTGCCTATATAATCATAAATCACTCTATTCCAAGATTTTCTTTGTCTTGCTCAACCACTTAAATTTTTTCTAGCTTGAAGCATTTAACCAGAAGGTGAAGCAAAAAGTCACACAGCCAGCCAGCTCCCTAACCCCTCAGACTGGTTAAAGTAAGTAGACTAGCGTGTGAGAACACTGATGTATGACAATGTGTGTTTTCATTAAAGAATTGGAAACTTGATAAATGTTCCCGCTTGGGACTGTTTCTGTTTTGTAAGCACTCATCAAATGAAAAAAATGGTATAATAATTTATCAGTACCCATGTATAATAATACCCATTTAACATGTATTCTGTATAGTTATATTATGCTAAATGGATAGTGTTTTTAAACTCTTCATGAACTGTATGATGATTTAAATGGAAATGTGTAAGCGCTGAGTGCCTGTCGTTAGGTCTCGTGTGTTTATCAGTTTTTTTCTCCTTTTTCCCGTAGATCTGTGGAGTGTCATGACTGTCTTTAATTTGAACCTGCTGTGAGCCCCGACAGACCATGTGGACCTCATGTTTAACATTCATTATTTACACATGCAGTTCATAGTGTTACAGGACCATTTAGTATTTTAGTCATATTTCCAGGTTTGTACTGAATCTTCCTCAAACTCTAATAAATAAATGATATCTTCTTCTTCAAAAAAAAGTTTTTTGCCATTAATGGCGGGTTTGCGTTAAGCCAGGTTTTACTCATTTCAGCTCTACATTTTTGTAAATATAACTACTTTGTAACTCTGTTTCTATTTTTTCTCTTGGTACTGTAAACATTTGATTAAGCAAAATCTGTTTTGTAGGCTCCGTTTAATTTGTTGATGACTAACATATTTTTCAGTCAAAGGGTTAAGTCTGTAAAAATGGTCAGGTCTTGGCATTTTGTATTCACACACTAATGGCTGTTCCCATACTGAGTGAAGAAGTCTTTCAAAAAATAGAAAAGAGTATGCTTTTGACACAAACACTCACATCACCAGTGAGAGGATGAATCCTAATGACTTTCATTGATCCCCTGACTTTTGATCTAGTGCTATCAGCGAGTCAGAATTTCCACTTGTCTGACTCTTTAGTTCATAACAAGATACCTTAAAAGTGGAGCTTATGGATGTAACCTGAGCCACATTTGACAATGAAGAGCTGAACCAGAAAAGTCTTAGATGTTGTAAAATGGTCAGTGTACAGTAGATAGACCCTTTTGAGTCAGCACAGCCTTGCCTTTGGCACCACTACGTTTTTTGGGTTGTTTTTTTTTTTTTCCCTATTAGGGCTGTAGCTCAGATTTAGACACATAACATTATTATTTGGATGCCTCGTTAGCTGTTCAATTCCTCTGACAATCAATTGCTTCTTATTATATCAACTAACAAAACTCAAAGCGTCAGGAATACATTTCTGTTCAAGAAATACTGAATCCTGCTGAAGAAAAACTGTATGAAAACACTAGGATCAGCCTTAAAAATGTGTAGATTTTTAACTAGTTGATGGTAGCTATGGCCCTGTCCGCTGGTGGTAATAATAGCATAGTTTTCTCTCAATTTTTCATTCATTCCAATTTTCTTTCGTACCATAAATAAGCATTACATTATGTTTTTTAAACTGATATCTGTACCAAATACTCTAATAAATGGACTGGGTAATAAGGTAATGAATGCTGTCAGTAGTATACCATAAAATGAAATAATTACATACATATATGTGTCAATAATATTTATTCATACAGTAGACTAAGTATGACATAACACACTCAATGTATGAAGCACAAGAGGCTATCAATGCATTATAAGGTGGAGTTACGGTTAATTTTGCTTTTCCAAAATCATATGCCATTGGTGCTAATACCTCTACAGACAGCATTGATGCACCTCTAAAACAAACCAATAGAGTTTTGGCTTGCAACACAGTGTGCAGTTAAACTTTTAAAAATAACGTCCAAATGTTTTTGCGAAGTAAAATAGTGACTTTGAACAAAACCAGAACAAGAGCTTCCAAATAAATTACTCAAGTAGTCACACAGCAGTCTTTGCAACACCATAGCTCGGGTTGCAAAGACTAGCTCTAGTTGATACTGTTATAAATAGGAGAGTGGTTCATGTTTTAATCTAAAGTTCGTCTTTCTCCTCTCCTTGACAATAGCACGCTGCTCTCTGGCTGTTCATGTAGGGTCTGCAGCCCAGAGTCCACACTGTGTTGAACAAGGTGTCTGCTACCGTCTCACATGCTGAGGAGAGAAAATGACAGAAACAGAAACAGGAATGGCAGTCGGTACAGAGCAGTATGTACAAAAGAAGGTAATGTTCAACATTTTCCTGTAATCTGAGATTTACTCAGTTAATGTCATAGTACACTGAATTATCAGTACGTGACTTGAGCATTTTAATATTTTGTATTGAGATCTCAGGAACATTTTTTTAAAATATGAGCCTAATTTTTTGAGACATTTGGCTCTCTTCACAAGGGTTTTATACATTACATTAAACCCACATTCATAACTTTTAAAATGTGATGGAGAAGCAGGCTTCTGCCCAGACCAGCTGTGACCTTTTCCTATCCCACCTGCTTTTTTCAAGGAGGGAAATTTAAAAAATGACTAAGTATCACAACTAGTCATCGTGACATCGTTTTCAGCTGTCACATACTGGGTCAGTGTAAGTCAACTCAGGCCAAGCCCACAGTAGCAAGTATTGAATGCAAGTAAAGTGTGTTCCCAAACCAGTTCTAATTTTATTCCAGCTGTTGAATTATTAAAGATGAAGTTATGGCAGAATTATGCTGAAAAATGGGGATGGGCTCGGTAACCCTGCCCTAGATGAAATGAAGGTTAAAAGGTTACCGACCTTCAACTTTTGACACAAAGCCAAGGCTCTTCTTGAGGTCAGAACAGATGCTGTGGAGGCACCAGCGGAACTTGGAGTCGCAGCGGTACTTGTTGGAGCCGCAGGTGTCGTAACACATATCCAGCTGATTGCAACACTTGGTCATGGCAGGGATGCCCATGTCCATCTGGCACACAACAAAGGTGATTAATGTGTTTGTATGCAAGGGTGGGGGGTTCATAGGTGGTTAGTTTTGCTTCCATTATTCCGTCAAATGTAGACTTCTCCTGACATTTAGGGACTGTTCGAAAATTATTTGAAGGGGGGTCAGAAAAGGGTGAGGGTTATATGTTATTTACTTTTTGCTGAAGGGAGGGTAGTTTGATTGTTGTGGGAGAGCAGGGGCAGGGTCTTTATAGCCCCAGATTTCTATTTTATTTCATCTTTTTCTCGTGATATTTAGAAGAATTACTTTAAAATAGTTACGTCCAAAAAAATTAAGTTATTATTGGGGCTTTATTTTACACTTCAAATTTAGGCTGGTAAAACCATAATGTCAGTTTTGAGAAACATTAGACATGGATCTTACTATTTAGTAGGGATTAAACATTATCTTTCTAAGAAGCAGGCAATTATTTGACAAGCCAACAGTCGCCTTAACTTGACTATGCATCAAAACACACCTCCAGTAAAGTTAAATATATGCTATAGAGTTAACCTAAAATATAATACTATTTCAGCACAACCCAACCTGTTCTGCTAATCGGTGAAGCAAAAATATTAGTGCTCAGAACCTCCGTGCCCCTGTATGCTTCTTCAGTGTCAGTGGTAATAACTGTTCATTTAGTAGCACTTAGTTCAAAAATAGACGGCAGCTTGAATGTTCGATAAACAGGACACACCGTTTGTTATGTTTTCCATAATTTTGGCAATTGTTAATTACACTTCTTATGTGTAATTTGGGCTACGAAAAAATTATTGTTCCATTAACGTGTTCAGCTTGAAAGCAGGGCTAAGTTGAGATATTAGGGCGGAGGGTGTTGTAGGTTTTTTTTTTTTTTTTAGTTAAGGGGAGGGTCCTAAGCAAATATTAATAACTCTGGGGAGGGTCCTGCTTTTTAAAATGTCAAACATAAGTTTCGGCCCTCTTCCCCACACCAATCATTTTTGTACAGTCCTTTATGAGAAAAAAGAAAGAATCCCGCACACTATTTATTAACGTTTCGGCCCCTCTGGACCTTCGTCAAGAGTGTTTAGGAAGAGTCCTTTAGGAATGTAGATTCAGCTTTTTATATCAGTATCAATTTTCCAAGTTAGATAAATCTACATGAATTTGCCCTGAATAGACAGAAGACGCATACCCCATCTGGAACAGGAAGACCAAAGAAGTAAGAGCTACATCCATCAGGTTCTGGCATCTGGTAGCCAGGACGAGGAAGAGGAGCTTTACCTGAGAGGGGAAGCAAAGCAAAATATCTGGTGTAGGTCATGTTTCACAACAGGCCAGTGGAAATGTGTTGGACTCTGACAGCCATGTGGGTTTTAAAGTAGATCCGTGTTTGCACATAGATAAACAAAGGTTACTTATTTGGTTCATATCTATTCACATCATATTCATCACTGCATGAAACCTCTCCTATCATGCTGGGGTCACAGTCCATTTCCAGGCCCTCTTCCAGATGATAACAAAGGTAATAAGTATAAGAAGAAGTCCTATGTGTTAAGTATCAGAGCATTATTGTTATTGGGTTTAAATTGTTGCCTTGTTGTCCCATACAGGCAATTTCCAGACTATAACCATTTAAATTTATGATCTATATCTATAGATATTGAATATCTATAGATATTGAATATTCCAAAAAAGATTAAGTATTTTGTGTTTTCCCCAAGAACTTTATTGTTATCGGGGTGAAAACAGCATCAACTGGAGCACAGGACACCTAAACCCTCCCAAAAAACCTACACTTGTGGAACTCTTTTTGCATGTAATCAGTGTTAAGGGGAAACTGTAATACATTTCCTCCTTTCAGTTAAGATTCAATTCTAAAATGTTTTGGAGGAAAAAATTAACCAAAAAGATATATCAGTGGTGGAACATCAATATGGTAACTGACTTACCATATCGACAGCGGTATTGGCACACTCCATCACGTCCGCCCATGAACTCCAGCATCGAGTCAAAGTAGCCGCCGACTGACTCAAAGCCACCTCTGAGGGAGTTTAGTCCCCACTCGTTGTTCTCGTCCTCCTCCTGCGTGCCATCAGAGGCCTGGCCTTGTGGTGGTGGTGGTGGTGCTGTTGTAGCTGGGTCCTCAGCCTCTTGACTGACGGCGCTGTGGAGGAACAGGCCCAGCAGGAGCAAGAGGGCCGCAAGAAGGGCCCAACGGGTCATCCTGTAGCTCAGACAGCTCAGTATGAACAGAGTTAGAGTTCAGAGACTCAGGGGAAACACAAACACGCTCACAGAGGCAATACTGAAACTGTCTGTGTGACCTGAACTTTGAGCCAGACACAGGGACGGCCTCATATGTGGAGGAACAAAGTCCAGCTTCTATCTCGTCTTTTTGACATGTCTGAGCTTTTATCATTCTTGCTCATTGATGAGAGTGTGCTTGTTCACCGTTCAGCCAAGGTGATTCAATTACAATTTAATCCTATTAATTTAAGAGTTCATCTCTCTTGACAGTAACACCTAGTAGCAAACTGGATAGAGTGGATTTGCTTTAAGATTACAGAGCATCACCTCTGTGCCGTGCTGCCTGGTTTCTCAAGTCATTAAAGTCATGTGCAAATTGTACACGATACCTCCCACATCTGATAGCATTTGCTCCTGAAACCTCCAAACTAGGTCATAACAGCTATTTTTTTTTAAGGAATAACCACATAATATTAAGGTGTTTGGTCAGTGTGATAAAATGATTGGGTCACCACAATGAGAACTGAATCTAAATACTCCCTCAGTGTGTGTGTGTATGTGTGTGTGTGTGTGTGTAGGCGTTCAAAAGCATGTTTCTGACCTTTCTTTTCTTTTTCTTATCACAAAAGCGTGACCAAATTTGGATTCTCTGAGGCTAGCTGGCGTGCATGCTTGTGTCAGTGTGAAAGTTTCATTGATTGATTCATTCATTTTCATCATACAAGTGTATTTAGGTCAGAGGGGATAGAGCTTGTCTCGGGTGCTTATGGAACTTTTCTGCCCCATTATAATGTGACAAATCATGGGACAAAACAGAACATCCAGATACATTTATTTCATAATATAATAATAATAAACAATAAGAATAACAATAGAATCCCTTAACACAGGTGGAGAGTCAAAGACAGGTAAGAGAGTCAAGTAAAGGCTACAGAACCACAAGGCACAGATAAAATAACATTGAAAATACCCTTAAAAATAACAGTGGCTGAGATATGAGGCAATGTAGTTTCTTGGCATTTTTGTTTAATTATTACACTGAAAGGAATTAAATATGTAATTTAAAGTCATTGTTAAAGTGAGTAAAAGTTGGTTGAGTCGTTTACATTTGTGTACATGGATGTATTTACCAAGTTATATTATTGGCCTTTTTCACAGCAGACATTGCACATGACATTGACTTGTCATAGTGGGAAAAGCACAGGTATTACTAATAACATTACCTTACGATTGGTGGACGACCTGTTCTACCACTAAGAGCAAGTTGGGATCAGTTAGTTAACCCTGCCTCTCCTTGTGCCCCTGCTGATTGTGATGCTGATTGGGAAAAGTTTCTTTTGCACTTTGCTGGAAAGGTGGAGTTAATAAGATCTGATATCACCCCCAATCCTGCCTTTTTAGATGTGGATCACCTGCTCAGGGATTCTTTGAGCAATTTTTCTGCTATTACTCTGCCTGAACTCACAGACATCATGTCTCTTATGAGAGTATCCTCCAGCCCTCTGGACAAAAACCCAACTAGGTTTTTATTGGAATTTATGGATTGTATTGCGCCCCTTTTACAAATTATTTTTAACAGCTCACTGTCTACTGGCTGCATCCCAGATTACTTTAAAACTGCTTGTGTCCAGCCAGTCCTAAAAAAACCTGGGCTTGATCCCACCCTCCTGGATAACTATCGTCCAATCTCCAAACTGCCTTTTATTTAGAAGATTCTCGAAAAACTTGTATCTAAGCAGCTTCTTGCTGCTGTGGAAAACAATAATACCTTTGAAAAGTTCCAATCTGGCTTTCGTCAGCACCACAGCACTGAGACAGCCCTTCTCAAAGTCAAAAAATTGAGTGTTAGCATTAATAACTTCATGTCATCCTTTACCCATATCAACTATGGTGTGCCTCAAGGTTCAATTCTGGGACCAATACTGTACTCCTCCTACATGCTTCCCTTGGGTGAGGTCATCCGCAGACATGGTATTTCTTTTCATTGTTATGCGGATGACACTCAGCTGTACCTCCCAGTCAAGCCCACTGACCTGAGTACGCTGAGTTCTCTGCAGGACTGCCTGTCCGACATAAAAAATTGGATGACTATAAATTTTCTTAAGCTCAATGCAATAAAATCCTTGTTATTGGGCCCCAACACATCACTAAACAAATACTGCCATCTACTGGTAACCTGTCACAACATATCAAGCCGGTTGCAAGAAATTTTGGTGTCCTGTTTGATAGCAATTTATGTTTTGAGCAACATATCACTAAACTTGTCCAATCATGTTTTTATCACCTCAGAAACATTGCCAAAATACGATCTATTTTAAATCTTAGTGATGCAGAAACTGTTGTGCATGCTTTTATCTCCTCACGCCTTGGTTATTGTAACAGCCTGTTCAATTGTCTTAATCAAAAAACTTTGAAACGACTGCAGACTGTACAGAACTCAGCTGCTTGGCTGTTAACCAGGACCAAGAGGTACGACCACATCACACCTGCTTTAGCCTCTTTACATTGGCTCCCTGTTTGTTTTAGGATTGATTTTAAGATCTTGTTTATTATTTTTAAGGCTCTCCATGGCCTGGCTCCAGACTATATTTTAGACCTTGTAATCCCTTATGAACCTTCACGTAGTTTGAGATCTTCGGGCAGGGGTCTTCTGTCTGTTCCTGAGTCCAGGATGAAAACTAAGGGGGACAGAGCTTTTGCCATCAGTGCCCCGAGGCTCTGGAACAACTTGCACAAAGAAATGAGGTTGTCTGAGTCAGTGTCTTCTTTTAAGTCTCTTCTCAAAACACATTTTTATCAGAAAGCATATCCTGATTTTACCTGGACTGGCTGTTTATTTTATTGCTTTTGTGTATTTTATTTCTTTATAGTCATCATTCACTGTGGTATTTTGTTTATCTTGTTGTGAAGCACTTTGTACTTTGTTTTGATAAGTGCTCTATAAATAAAGTTGTATTATTTATTTTATTATTATCAGTCGGACACAAAATACAGTATATAATATAATCAGGCATACTGCTCATAATCCAGCAGCATAAACTGATTTCTACTGGCACACCACTCATGATCCAAAGGATCAAATTCTGATGGTGAAACGAGTCATTTTGCGGGGGTTGTGATGCTCAAAAAAATTTATCCACCATTTTATAGCCACTTCTTTGACAATATAAGTCTATGGAAAAAAGTCATTTTGGGCCCCTGAGCATCACGTGACGGACCACGGTCGGGCCACAAGCTCCCAGGAAGTGTGCTGTGCTTTGAAGCCAATTTGACACAGTGTGTCCGGAATCACTCACTACTCTCTATATAGTCCATTATATAGTGAGTTCGCCATTTTGTAGTGCTGTCCGAATATATAGTGAGAATTATTATACCCTATATAGTGGACTCAAAGCATCCCAGAATGCATTGTGAAAAGTAGTGTACAACCGATGGTCATTAACCAAGTGAAAGAAAGAAAAACGACAATGTTGATCTGGCACGTTTTAATTGTGCGACAGCAATGACGTAATTAACGGCACCTCGCGAAATGACTCGTTTCACTATCAGAATTTGATCCATTCGGCCCAATAACACTTGGAAAGGATTAAATCAATTGATCCCCATTCAAGTTAGTGGAGAGCTAAACCAGAAGTTAGCCTTTAACGTTAAGGGAAACGCTAGTGCGCTTGCACCTGTGGGGCCGCACAATACGGAAGCTATAGGAAGATCCGGGTAATTTTATGTTGGGAAGTTGAACTTTTTTGGCTTCATTCACCACTGAGCTGCTCTCATAGGAATGAACGAAACCCTGTCACCAACGTTGTATAGAGAGGCGAAATCCTTCCCCTTCCGGTGTCCCCCATGGGACCTTATTTTGGAAAAAAACATGTCTTCATTTAGTACCACTTCTGTTGGTCACTGCCTAAGTTACTTTCTTATTTGTTGCAAATAAACATGCAAGATTCTTCATCTGCAATACATTGAAATATTCTGTCATACCGATGGTTAAAAAGTGGGATGTGTCAGGAATAAACTTACGCCTTATAATACTGTGAAGTGATTCGCTTAGTTAAAAAATGATAGACAACTGGTTCAGGCGTATTGGTGAAATTAGTTTTTGACTGACAGTGGATTGTAAGCCTCTGATTGGCCAAATTAAAAAAATGATTGAAAGTAACCACGCCCTCTCAAAGTCTCAGTGTGCAGAGATACCGTACTCAGCTATTCTCATTGGAATGAATGGGCGCCATTTTGGGATTCCGTATCCAGTTCTGATAATACATCCATGGGTATCCGCCCCCGTCCATATTTGGTAGAGCCCACGGAGGTGACGTTGGCCTCAAACACGGAAGAAGAGGTAAACGATGGAGTGATGTATCTAGCTAACGGAGCCGTAAACCACAACTTACTGGACTCGAAACTCGAATATATTTTGGCACCTCATACCTAAACAGAAAAGCAGGTATAGATAGATAATATCCGGAGAACACTATTTATGTACATTATTTATGTGCTCGAGGCAGCGTTTGTTATCACGACCATCCCCCGCGTGCAGGTGGCTGTTTTAAGTTTGTTTTTTACGTTAATAGCTTAAGACTGATCGGTCACATCCTCCGCTGCTATGAGTGGCCTGCTATTCTTTCCACAGGGAGAAACAATGAACTAATGACGAGCAAAATAAAATGGCTTTTGCAAACCTGTTCACGAGACTATCTGTTGTTGAAGAAGATGTCAAGAGTCCTGGTAAACCAGCCTTTACACACAGGTATTTAACTATAGATAGCCATTAGCTTTGATGTGTTTGAAGGACCAGTTCTGTTTAAATGGCCTTCATCTACATACTCACTCTTTTTTTGTTTTTATAGGAACGAGACTGATAATGGTAAAAGAGGCAATGGCAGAAAGAGGAAAACCCAGGGTGAGCAGGCTGGCTCTTATAAAAAGGTGAGTTGAACTTGAACTATAATGTTAACGTTTTTACATCGTAAAGTTAACATCACATATTTAATCTTTGTGTCCTTGTTCTGGAACGTTGTTGAATATTTATCTCACATGTCACATTTGGTGAAAGATTTTTCTGGCTGCACCACGACATCAGATGGAAAGCTTTAGGTTTCTGCATCATTTAGATACACTCAGTTTCCAGTTTCTGTGGTACACATAGCTAATACTAATACAGTTTAATATAACCCTGCAATAAACCATACCCTTGTGAAGTTTGTAGTGTTCAGTTTTTTATTTGTTAAACTGAGTCTTTTCTAATGCACACCTGGTAGACAGATGCATAGGAAAATGAAATAATGCACAAGAGTTGATTTCCTGCACACTGACACTGCAGTTCATTAGAGACACAACACTTCGGTCATGGACATTTTTGTCAGGCATCAGATTCAAAATATGAAACAATCACATCTACATACTAAAGCCCAATCTAAAATACATGAGACAATTGCAACATCAATAATTGATAAAATGAGACAAACAACATATGTCAAGGTCCATCGAGTGAAATTGAAAAAAGAATAAAGATTAGATGGCCAATTTTAAATGGTGATTTTTATCAACAAGAGAAGTTCAAATGGGGCATAGGGGAAGCAGATCGGACAATAAGCATTCCAGGTGTCATGTCTAAATTGTAGATATCGTCATAACCTTTTAAGAAAAATAAATCCTATCATAAACTCAATGTTTCAGAAGTCTATTAATGAAGATGAAGAAAATAGAATCAATTACTATTAATATGATGTAAATAGTCTAATATTACACACAACTTAGAAACACCTCTTAGTATAACACAGTGCATTACAGTTCAACACCACCACAAATTACAGCCTTCAAATTACCATAAGGTTTAATCTGTACCTCTCTAAAAGAGTTTCAACAAAAACTGAACAATATAACTTTTATTGCAGGAATGTTGTATTAGACTCCATTCATTTGATCTAGGTCCACCTGCAACTCTGTGTAATGAAGTTCTATGGGGTTTGTGCTGCTTGTCTGCACAACATGAATTGTTATTTATGGACTTGCAAAGGTTATGATAAATCTTACAATATTACGTGACATCAACATTTCCTTGAAATTTAATGTCTATGTATTTTCTTTCCACAGAAGCGATGTTACCAAGCCCAGACAACCAGAACTTATAATGCTACATCCTTCAAAGACGATGACTCCGAGGCCATACACTGCCATATGCAGAACACTGATAGCGAACATGCAAGTGATGGCTTCACCAAAGAAGTGAAACATAACCACAGAAATAAAGCTGGCTACAATAACATGTGTCACAAAGGTCAGAATTGCAAAACTAAAAATAACCGTAATGTGAACAAGCAACAACAGCAGAAAAAGGAGACGGAGAGGCAGAAAAATCAGCATCAACAGAAGGATAGATGCAGACCTGCCAATAGAGGTGGGAGCCATCAGACTAGACCTACGAGAAACAGTGGATGGGGCAGTAAAAATAAAAATGATAAGCAGGTAAGCAAGAACCTTGGTTGGGCCAGTCAGGATAGATATTAACCACCATCAGCCTGTTATCTACTGCAGTCTGAATGAAAGGACACTTGCATGAAGAGGCATTCAAAACATTTTCTAAATTAAAAAAAGGATTTGTGTACTGACTGAGGGCAGTCCCCCATAGCAACATCAGAAATGAGACATTCCTAATTTACACAAATCAATCCACAAAATGTAAGTAAATAACTGCCCCTAACAAAAGCTCAGAATGCTCCTTAAGAAGTAATTCAGGGGGCAAAAGAAATACTTAAATGTATTAATCATGTATTAATGAAAACGTTAACGTGAATCTTCTTGTTATGCTCATCGTTCCTCTTAGGACTTCCAAGTGAAACGTACGAGGTTCATGACACAGGAGTTCAAGGACCAGAATGCTTTGTTGGTGGATGGGCGGTTACTTTGTCGACATTTCATTTGGGGAAGGTGCATCAAGGCAGGTTATGTTTATTTTGTGTATTAATATATATTTTTTAAAAGTGATATGACACCAAAATTGACAAGCCAAAGTGACTTGTAGGATAGAATTATGTATTATTATTCTGGCCTCAGCTTTTGTTGACCACTGTTATAATTCACTCTCTAGTGTCCTAACATTGCTTTCTTCCCTTTCCTGTATGCAGGGTGACGACTGCCAACTGGAACATATTCAGGGATACAACAATCTTGTCAAAGAAGTGTGCAAATTTTATGTCCAAGGACTCTGCACAAAAGGAGAGAGCTGCCCATACATGCACAATATCCTTTGGTTCAACAGCAATAATCTGTACATCTTTCTGTCATAAACTCATTGCAGTGATGAGTATTGTACTGCTAATTGTTAGAAACTGGAGGCTGTTGAATATCTAATATTTCCTTAAACTAAACTGCACAGTCCTTCCCCTGCAAGTTCTTCCATAGAAAAGGAAAATGTTCTCAAGGGGCAGATTGCAGGTTTTCACATGAGCCACTTAATGACGTCACTAACCAACTGTTGGATGAGGTGTGTATGTAAAAGTCCAGTCATGAAAATGTTCTCAAGATGTTTTATATGCATTGCTGTGTGCTGAAAAATGCATGTGCTTCTTCTCACTGCAGGCACTAAAACGGGAAAATGACCTCTATGAACTTGCAAAAAAAGCTGAACAAGAGTCATCAGGACAGCCAGCGAACACAGATGAGTCAGAAATTATAAACGCAAATACAACCCCTGATATACTTATACAACCTCTCAGGTAAGCACATACAAACTTAAACCTATCATTGTGATTCTGTCAATATATCTGTGTAATTCTTGCATAGGAATTTATCTTATAATGAATCATCCATACAAGTAGTGACATTTGGGATTAACCTGATGTTTAAATTTTTCAGGCCTAACTTTTACAAAAGCACAGACACAAATGCTGAGGAAGCCTTATGTCAAACTGAAGAACTGGCTGATATCATGGAGGGAGCTGTCCCATCACATGCATCAAATGCTGTCCAACCTCACGGCACCCCGTCAACTAACCTTAATCATGAGGAGCCAGTTTGTTATTCCGTTGAAGCAGTGCTTGGACCTCAACTATCCAAACCTTTCCCTAGTTTCTTCACAACTCCAGGAAGTCAAGAATCTGCCCCTCTCTCTTCCTCTGATTGCACACCAGGCTCTGCATACCAAAGCGAGGTTCCCTACTCTGTAGATGCTGTCCTCAGGTCTTGTAAATCAGTGGGAAATTCTACCGTTGGGCACACATGTACCCCTCCTACTGCACAAACTGTATCCTATACCCCCAAAAGTTACTTTGAAGAGAACACTGATCCTCTGCTAAACTCAGAAACCCAAAATGAGAAGGTCTTGTATTCGGTAAATACTAGAAATGAAAATAACAAATCCCAAACAACAAAAATGTTCAAGAGCCAGTTATCCCTCCAAATGCACACCGGCTGGATTTCAAAGACCTGCCCTAATCTTACTCTGTCCTCTGGGGATCACATAAAACAAGGTGGGAATATGCCAGAATCCCTTAAACCTGCTCAAAGAGGTTCTCATGAAGTCAAGTTGGGATTGTTGCATTCTCCTGTCACTGTGGCAGAGAAGTCTGCATCCTCCAAAAGCAAAGGAGATATGAAAGGAAGCACGCACCTGCCTACTGATATTTCATGCTCTATAAACTGTAAAAGTGATGGTGTTCTTCCTTTTGGACTCAGTAAGCGTAAGAGCATCTGTTCAAGGCCCCCTAGTCAGACATCTTCTAAACATCCTACACAGTTGAAGCCACATCTCTCTCTTCTGACATCTGACTCACAAACCTCAATAAAGCCTTTTTGTCCCTCTTCGGGTTTCACAGAATTTAAAGGTAGAGCTATTGTTCCTGTTGAACCTGCCACCAGCTCCATTAAGACAAGTGATTTTACAAACTCTGTCAGTCAACCCATTGAGATCCACCTGCACTCCAAAAAGACACAATCTGGCCACAAACTTGGCACAAAACAACATTATTCAACTGAAACCACAGCAGATTACAGCAGGAAAATGGCACATTGTGGTGATTTGGCAGTTGGATGTAAAAAGACAGTGAAAAGACCCTTTCATAGCCTTTTTGCAAGCCCCATCGCTGACACTCTGCAGCCTTTAGACGATTCTGTAACAAGTTCCTCTTGTCCTCAAGGTTTAATTCAATCTTCCTGTCCTGCTCCACAGTCTTCAGATTGCAGAAGTACTGATGTTAAAACTGTGCTTGAACCTGACAAAACCTCTGCCAGGTCCGTCCTCAGCCTTTTTGCTGCCCCTCTCAGTGCTGCTCCTCTCCCATGCATGCAGTCTCAACCAGATTATTCAAGGACTTCCTCTTGTTCTCAACAGTCAAACCAGTCAGTTGATAATACATCTCATTTATCAGACTCCAAACAAAGAGCTTCTAATTTAGAGACACCTCTCCCCCACCAGGCCCTAACTGATGTGAAAGAAATCTCTCATGTGCCAAGATCCCCTAATTTCTTTCCTAATCCTGAAATAGGAAATGAAGACAGTTCAACTGAGCATATAAATCAACCTACAAAGCAGCTGGTGAATCCCGTATGTAGCCTTGTGTCCAATTCTCTGAGTGAGAGGTCTACTAGTCCAACTCCTTGTGGTAACAGTCCATCTACAACCCATGCTTATCAGACGTTGCCTGACATCTCATCCCACAAAGGTAAGGACATGCTGCACACTTGAATACTAGTGTGAAATGCTGATTTTCACTACTGAAATATGTTATTAATCCTTTGTTTATTTTGTGGGATCTGCAGTAGCAGCCACTGCAAATTCAGTTCTGAAGACACTCTTTCTGTGCCTGAGCCCGTACCAACAGGATGGAGAGCACCAGGACAGTATTCAGATCATTGTCCCTTCAGGTGTTCATTCTGTTTATTCATTCCTGTTAAAGACATTTATATTCATATACATGTATAAAATTGTGTCATCCTGGTAGAATTGAACAATAATCTGTTATTGTTTTGATTGCATTTCAGAAAGTGAAAAGCAGGACAAAAGCAGCACAGGGTGTGTCTTTGTGAAGCAACAGCGAAAGGGTAAAAAAAAGGGTAGCCGAAAGAAGAAGCTCAAGGTAGGCATTTTACTGTAAGAAGGACAGGGCAACTTTTTATACCCATGAGACATACAATGGTTCCCAAAGTGCCTCACCAATTTTGAAACTTGTTGCCAAGGAATGATAATACATTTTCACTTCTACTTTGACCTTTGTCTTTTTATTTTGCTAATTCAATGGTCTGCCTCTGAAGAACGAGTGAGAGCCGCTGCTCAGCAACAGATTCTCATTCAGCAAGCTTACCCAGTTGGGCTGGCGGTGGCCGGTTGGAAAATTTTAACAAATCAATCAATCATGTTGACTTGTCACATGTAATCATATAAGGTACAATCATAGTGAAATGTTATTCCAGTTCCTTCAATTTGTGCATTAAAAGGAGTTTAAATAGAATAGGAATAGTAATAAATATATGTGTATGATGGGGGGCAGTCTTAGGCAGTGACCTCATTTAGGATCCTAGTGGTCCTTCCTCAGTGCTGGCCTGGTGTATCTGATACCTTCTTCCCGACCGCAGCAGGGAGAAAAGGGTGTTATCCAGGTGGTTGGGATCCTTAATGCCTAGCCTTATTCTTTCATTTCTTGGTGTAAATATCCTTTAGGCACTTAGAGCACCACCTACCAGGCAGTGATGTTACCCGTCAGGGCGCTCTCAGGAGTATAAATTCCTTAGCATTTGAAGGGTTACCTGGAATTTCCTCAAGTGTCTGAGGTGAAACAGTCTCTGTCTTGCCTTTCTCACCATTGAGTCAGTATGCAGCGCCCAGGTCAGGCCCTCGGTGATGTGGACACCAGGGTATTTGAAGCTGTCCACCTTCTCCACCGAGGACCCGTTGATATTAAGGGGGACGTAGTTCCTTCCCTGCTTCTTCCCAAAGTCCACTATCAGCTCCTTTAGTCTTGCTGACGTTCAGGAGTAGGTTGTTGTCCTGATACCAGTGGGTCAGGTGCTTCCTTCAGGTAGGCCTTTTCATTGTTATCTGTGATCAGGCCCACCACAGCTGTGTCATCCGCAAACTTGATGATATTGGAGTCGAAAATGGCTACACAGTCGTGTGTGTACAGGGAGTACAGCAGAGGGCTCAAAATGTAGCCCTGGGGTGCTCCAGTGTTATAGGATGAGGGTGGAAGAGGTGTGTCCACCGACCCTCACCACCTGGAGTCTGCTTGTCTGGAAGTCAAGAATCCACATGCACAGTGAGTTGTTTAATCCCAGCTTCTTGAGCTTTGTGATGAGTCTGGAGGAAACTGTGGTGTTAAACTCTGAACTGTAGTCAATGAACAGCAATCTCACATAGCTTCCTTTCTTGTCCAGGTGAGAGAGGGTGGTGTGGAAGATGTGTGCTATGGCGTCTTCCGTTGATCGGTTGGGATGGTAGGCAAACTGTAGTGGGTCCAGTGTGCTGGGTTGTGGGGAGCAGATGTAATCCTTGACCAGCCGTTCAAAGCACTTCATCACTACAGAGGTGAGTGTCACTGGGCGGTAGTCATTCAGGCAGGCTGGTCTTGTTTTCTTTGGCACAAGAATGATGGTGGACCTCTTTAAGCACATGGGTATGACAGACTGAGCCAGGGACAGGTTGAATATCATTGTGAACACTGGCGCTAGTTGGTCAGCAAATAGTTTGTGGACCAGTCCACTCATACCGTCTGGTCCTGCTTCTTTCTTGGTGTTCACACGCTTGAAAGCCCTCCTGATGTCATGCTCAGAAAGGGTAACAGGTGTGAAAGGTGCACCCACCCATCCATTAACCTCTGCTTCATTTGTTTTTGCTTGTTGGCTGCTGATGGCCTCAAAGCGAGCATAAAAGTTGTTTAGCTCACTTGATAGAGACGCATCAGCACTTGACAAGGAGGGGGGGTGGGCTAGTCATAGTTCTTAGACCTTGCCACATGCTTCTGGGATTGCCCTCCTGGAATTGTAGTTCCACTTTTTTCCTGTAGTCCCTTTTTGACTTCTTTACTGCTCTTCTTACATTGTAGGCTGCTGCTTTATAATTGTCCATGTTTCCAGACTGCAGCCCTAAGTTGTAGGCTGTAGTGCCTGTGTTCATGGCATCCTGGATGGTTCTGGTAATCCATGGTTTCTGGTTTTGGAATGTTTTAACTGTGGTTTTGGGTACAGTTGATTCTGTTGTTTTACAAATTAAATCCATCACAGACTCAGTAAATCCATTGACGTCATTGGTGATGTCAGTGGTGGTGGGCGGCCTCTGATTTGCCTGACCATTTCCTGACCTCATGCGTTGTAGTTTGTTTATATACTCTGACCTCAGCCAGATGGTCGCTCTTTCCGAATGCGGGTAGTGATTCCTCTCTGTAGCCGTTTTTGAATGGCATGTAGCAGTGATCCAGAGTGTTTATTCCTCTTGTGGCACTGTCACTATATTGATGGAAGTCAGGCTTAACCTTCTTAAGGTTAGCCTGATTGAAGTCTCCAGCAACAATGAGCGCAGCATCAGGATAACTGGTCTGTGAGCCAAGTTAGTATTTAGCTCAAAGCACCACTGTACTTAGACAGTGTCTTTTTTAGAGAGACCATATAGAGGTCTCTTTGAAAAAAAATCGATCAGACAGCTGCAGCCGATTCAGCATGCTACTCCTGGTGTCCTCACTAAGACCGAGAAATTGGATCACATCACTCCAGTTCTGAAGTATTTACACTGGCTTCCTGTCTGTCAAATAATTGCTTTTAAAATACTACTGTTGGTTTATAAAGCACTGAATGGTTTAGGGCCAAAGTACATTTGTGATCTTCTGCTATGTTATGAACCATCCAGACCCCTCAGGTCGTCTAGGACAGGTCTGCTTTCTGTCCCCAGAGTCAAAACTAAACATGGAAAAGCGGAGTTCAGTTTTTATGCACCACATATCTGGAACATCCTCCCAGAAAACTGCAGATCTGCTGCTCTCAATTCTTTTAATCAATCAGCCTCATATGCCAGTATAATTCAAACACAGACTTTGGATGCTGTTGAGGTTGATTTTTGGAATTTCCATCGGCTGGATGAGACTGTCAAGCTCCATAGTCCAAGTTGTGTTGTATCCTACCTTTCTGTGGTTAGTTTGTGGCCACTGATAACTTTCTGCCTCTTTCTCCTGTTTTCTTTTTATTGTTTGTAATCTCCTCAGACTCAAGATTCCCACAAAAAGTCCACTGAGAAAACAGTTGCACACTCAACAGAACACCAGCTCATGCTTCAAACTCATCAAATCTCCTTGGAGGCAACAGGTGGGTCGACTCTCAGCAGTCCAGGAATGACTGAATCTCAGGTGAGAAACTCTGGCACACACAATTTGCCATTCAAACCGGTGGTGCCGCTGATGCAGCATCACACCCGACCAAGACTGAAGCACACATCGGAGGAAGGAAAGTGGGTGAATGGGAACGTGGCAGCAACACCGCTCAAGGACCTTTTTAAGACTTTAGACACCACTGTTTTCCACTTTGGACATTAACTTTGGAATTACTCTTGTGTGAAAACACTGATAATCTTGATTAATCTTGCCTTGTGGTCAGCCATTGTACCCATATTATGAGGGTGCACATATTTAAATCTTGTTTTATATTTCAAACCTACAGACTTCTCTGTATTTGTCATTTTTTGTGCAGTTTCTGTGACTTCATTTCTGCACTGTCAACATTTTTTGAAATTAATTGAACATTAAAATGTTTTACATATATTTTACAAGTCTTTGTTCTTTGGTATAAAAAAATAATGTCCCAAAACACTGATCTATGTATCCTAGAAAATCTTCAGAAAATATTTTACACTGATGCTGCATAAATGAACTTGCTTTCTGAATTGTGTTCTAAATTTTGCAGTTGCACCACAAATTGATGGCGAATTGTTCAACTTGTTTTTGTTTTCAATGTGCATAAAAATTATTTTATTAGTTTAATTTGAAGATTTTCCCAGACATTACCGTTCGATTGAAAACAAATATTTCAGGCAACAACTAAAATATCTAGGTTTAAATCAGGATGTGTGCTGGTTTATAAAGTGCACTAAAAGGAAAAAAGAGCACTCACAATTTCAAAGATTGTCCTTTTGATGCCATCTATTGTACAGTACAGAAGTTACAACTTGGACAATGGCAAATGAGTACATTTCATCAACACTACACCACAAAATATGCATATATATTGGAACGTTAGTGATATACACTGATTATACATGATTACAATTTGTTGACATGAATATGTTGTAAGTAGTGAGTGGCCTCAACATGTGAGACAGGAGCGTGTATTGTACTGTATATGTAGGAATACACAAACAATTGCCTAGATCAGTACGGTGGAATAGCAATATACTCATTATTTTCACTTCATTTTTAAATACAATTATGGTTTTGCTGATTAATTTCAGTTCTTGTCTTGATGCACGCTTCTTTCTTGCTGTTTCTCAGATGTGCATACTTGAAATCCATCTCAAGTTCAGTTCTGAAAGGGAACCTGTAAAACAGTTATAGGTTCTATTCAGGTCACTTGAAAACAGAGCAAGTCAAATAGTTGACCATGCAGACTGAACAAAGAAAGTGATTGTTGTTGGTAAATGGCACACTGATTTTGAAGATACAAATACTGAATACAGACATAGACTGCCTTCTGCTGTAGGCACTGTACACACCTCAGCAACAGCCTGCCTTTTGCTGTCCACGTTCAGGACGGCACTCGCTCTCTCACTGTCAACTTGGAAGAAGTTTAGTCTGATGCTGATCGGTGATGATGTGTCATCCACACATTTCTGCAAGAAAAAAAGAATCATCTGCATATTCTTGAAGAAACATTAGGCAAAATTACTGCAAAATGAATAAACTTGTTAGGATTATTAATACTATCAGTATTTTGCTGATTTGTAGGTAACAATGTAGTTTTAAATTTCTAATAATGTGACAGAAAAGGAAATACACATCAGTTCCAGCAGATGTCCATACTTTTTTAACAAGCATTTAAGTTTGAATGGAAATCATCAGCAGTTTATTATTTTTGACCCAAATATTAACTTGACGACTTAGAAGAGATCCAAATTCAAATTTGAGTTTATGCATGCTCTCATTTTGAAGTGAAGCACACCTTTTAAACTATTTGCTATACGTGTATATTTTAGGAGAATTTCAATTGTGTGGGGAGGGAAAGCAGATGGGGAGCTTTAACCATAGATCCTAGGCAGGATAGTCAAATGGCTTTAACCTTAAATTGGTGGAGTGTGGATTGTGGATTGAAGTGTGTAGGTGGATGGATGGATGGATAGATGGATAGACAGACAGACAGACAAGTAGGTGAATATATTCCTCTGATCTCCATACTGGCATGTAGATGGAGCAGTTGAAGCAGGTGTCTTTATCCCTCAGCTCTAAGGTAGAAGTAAGATTCCTAGCTGTCTTATCAGTTGGACTGAAGAAAGCTCGATGTGTTTGTCTCATCGGATCCACGTCGAGCGTGTACGAGATGTTTAGTCCTGAGTTCATTGCCCCTGCAAAGGCATCCAATTAGCCAGAGACACAAACTGATGAGATGAGCAGCAACATCAACTGTTAAGGAATCAGATTTGGGACTTTATGAAAATGATTGGGGTGGGGAGGGGCAGCTGAATCTTATATTTCATTTTATAAAAAAAAAAAACCAAGGCCCTGCCCAGCATTATAAAGAGTAACTTAACACCAGGCTGAAAAGCAGTGTTTTGCTGCCCTCTTGTTGGAGGTTTAAAACCTGTTCCACCTGTACCAAGTGTACTTTGTGATGTCATGGATTACTGGAGTACACCTGTACATCACTGCAGCAAGGTGAGAAATTAAACCACTGGAGGTCAGCAGAAAAAAGATTTTCAGGGGGTGTTAATTACTAATTAATATTTTTTGCCCCTCCCCTTATCTTAGAACCCCCCAAATATCACAACATAATAGCAAACATAACAAAATTGGTGATTATTCCAACCACTCTGTATTTTTTTATAAAGAGCTGCCAAATAAATGGTTATTACAGCAACCAAATGAGTGAACAGCTTTGTGGCTATTGATGAATTTGAGCCCTCCAATATTTTTGCCACACCTCCAGATTACAAATAATAAAAATAAATGTGAATTAGATCAGATGATGCTGATATAGCATTATACAAACTGAATGAGACCAGATGTCTGACTGTCCTTCATAATGAAACCAACATGGCCAGGAGTGTTGGAGACTCTTGTTCCAGAGAGCCCCCTTTTCTCACCCCTAACCACTCCCACATAATATTCGTACAGTCCCTTATTGGGTCAGGTCCCTACCTTCTTTGCTCTTTGTTGTTTCTACCATTTCAAAGCAGGCTGTTAAGGTAACCAATGGTAAATTTTCATCTGTGCCCGGGCAGACAATTTTATCAGTGCTTATGTTCTCAGGTTGAAAAGACAGATGAGCCAAGACATTAAAGACTGGCCTGGACCTGAAAGACATTGATTAAATTGATTAGGAATTGATTATTAAGACACAGGGTGACGGTATACTAATGCATAAATTGAATAAAGGGGAAACAAGCCTCACAACATCAGCCCATGATTTCACTTTACTCACTGTGTTCTGGCAAATCCATGGATGAATTAGTTTGAGATGGACGCCATTTTCAGTTTGTTTTGTACATACACTACTTACCTACATTCATATAAATATTCATACCTCAAGACAACAGCCATGCCCTGTGATCCGACCACAATATCTGGGAGTCCGTCCTCTCCGAGGTCGATGTCCCCATCAATGGCCTGTCCAAAGAATCTCAGCTCAGGTTTTATTTTCTGTCCCATGATTCTCTGGAATAACAGAAGTTAAGACAACTGAAACAGTGCATGATTTGCACACATATTAGAAGGTACTTATTAGAGATGAGGTGGAGGCAAATGGTGCATGTTTTAAGCATTATTAAAAGCTGAACAATAGCCAATATTAAGTGCTAGTATTTAATATTTTTAGTTTTTGTGCAGGTTTCCTCTAGAGGTTTTTACAGATTATCACTCCTGATGATAGTCATATCCTCACCTCAGTCATATCAACAGGATGGCTTCCAAGGTTTAGTCTATAGCCATTTGACAAATTGGCAAATAAGGACATATGTCTAAGCCTGATGATGTTGATGCTCTACTGATTGATGTGGAAATGTATCCTTTTCACTCGCCTGCTGCATGGTGAACAGTCAGGAAATCTGCAGCTGTTTTCTCATCTAGAAGGATAGCAATCTTTATTTCTCTGAAAAATTTGATAGTGTGTCAGGGTTTTTTTTTTCTCTGTCTCACCTGGCTGAAATAGCTGCATATCCCTCTGTCTCTGTCACCAAGGTAGATGTACACAGCCCCCCTGTTATCATCCTCAAAGGGGGCTCCAACAGCGACGTCTCGGAGTCCATCTCCATTCAGATCTGCAAGACTGGATATGGTGGTGCCAAATCTCCCCATAGATGGTGCAGTCACATTCAGTTCACTTTTCAGTTGCATCTGTGGGAAATAAGAACATAGGTTAATCAAGTTAATTGATTAAGAAAATAAATGCATTCATTTTCTCTCACTAGCTTCACGAGAGCTTAGTGTGTCACACTGAATCTGAGCCTTTATCACAGCCCACCTCATCAGTCAGTGTAAAGACGTAGATCTGTCCTTTTCTCTTCTCCTGAGGCTGGTAAAACAGTGGAGCTCCTACCAGCAGGAAGTCAGTGTTGCCATCTGAGTTGACATCTACTGAGCACAGCTCGGCACCAAAGTAGGAACCAGTCTGAAATTGTGTGGGTTACAAATGAGGATTTACATAATTTAAATTGAAAAAAAGATACACTAACTTAACCATGACGAAAAACCCCCATGTATAGTATTTTATATCCAAGATAAAAGTGCTCTGTGCTAATCCCACTGCATTGGTCTTGACAAGCAGTATGTTCTCAGCAAGATTTCCTGTCTTCAGTCAGGGTTGTCCTCTGTCCCCCTTACTATTTCTTTTATCGCTGGAGCCACAATAAAGGAAGCCGCATACAGGATCATGAACCAGTCAACATCAACGACACATCCCATTTTATTATTGTTTTATGCGGATGATATTTTAATTTTTTTTTGTAATCTGCCAAGTTGAATTCCCCCTTTGTTAAGACTATTTGACAGGTTTTGAAGTATTTCAGCATATAATATTACCTGGTGTAAGTCAGCATTACTACCCCTACATGAATTGAGTGGTCACACCTCAGATAATATCCCAACAGTTTCAAATTTCAGGGATTAATCTGACAAATTCTGAGTGGTATTCCAGGTTCTTTTTCCTCTTCCCATGGCAAACATGGCTGAATCCAGGCTCTAGAGCTGCTTGGCATAAAATTGAAGAAAACTCAGTAGACCACATAATCGCAATGTCTACGGTTCGACTTCCAGCCTAGAGACATTTGTTTGGGGCCCTCTCCCTCAAACTTTGCAAATTTTGTTTTGTTATTTTCTTTTACTCTCTTACTAAAGCACATATTACTTGTGACAGTAATACACTCATCAACATTGGAAAAGTAAGTGCAGTGGACCTTGAGATGATCACTGCTCACGGCATCTCCCGTCCTGACAACCAGATCAGCCGGGCCAAATGTCACCACAAGTGGTGTGACCAAAACAGGAAGAGAGGAAAGAGATAAGGGTTAAGCTAACCCAGGTCGGACCTAAAGTTATTCCACTACCCAGTCTACTCCTGTCTAATGTATGGTCGCAGGAAAATAAAATGGATGAGACAAGACTCAGGCTAACTCAACAATGGGATATCAGAGACTGCTCATCTTTACTGAGACCTGGCTGCATCACAACATCCCAGATGAAGCTATCGCACTCGACGGGCGGATCTTGATGCGTGCTGACAGAACACAAGACTCCAGTAAAACGAGAAGAGGCGATCTCTGTGTTTACATCAATGATGCTTGGTGCTCAAACGCAGTTAAACTGGATGGACATTGTTCCCCAGATGTGGAATTTTTATTGTTAAGATGTCAACCATATTATCTGCCCAGAGAATTCACCAGTGTTTTTATTGCTGCTGTTTACATTCCTCCAGATGCAAATTTTAAAAAAAGCACTTCAGGAACTGTATGAGGTCCTCAGCAGTCACATGACAAAACAACCGGATGGTATTTTTATTGTAGCTGGTGATTTTAATCAAACAGACCTCAGAACTATTTTACCTAAAATCCACCAGCATGTCCACATCCCCACCAGGGGAACAAATACACTGGACCTTGTGTACACAAACATTTCTGGCAGCTACAAAGCTCTCCCTTGCCCCCATTTTGGTTAATCAGACCATATTTCCCTGCTTCTCCTGCCTACTTACACCCAGCTGATAAAAAGGGTCAAACCATCAGTAAAAACTGTTGTAGTAAGTGTGGACAGATGAAGCTACAGCAGCTCAGGACTGTTTTGAATGCAGACTGGCTCATGTTCAGAGATGCCGCCACCCAGGAGAACCACATCAATCTTGAGGAATATACATCATCAGGGACATCATACATCAGCAAATGTGTTGATGATGACAAAGACAATAAAATCATTCCCCAACCAGAAAGCCTGGATGAATGGAGAGGTGAGGGCTCTACTCAGAGCCAAAAAAGCTGTTTGAGGAGCAAAGCAAAGCTGAGACATCAGGAGAGACTGAAGAGAGACCTCAACCAAAGATATGTGACAGGCGATCAAAAACATCATAGGCTACAAAAGCAGGAGTGTGTGAGACCATGTTACCAGATGAGCTAAACATATTTTATGTTGTTTGTTGATTTCAGCTCAGCATTCAACACAATCTCCCCCATGAAACTGATTGGAAAACTTGGGCACTCTGGGCTTGAGTACCACACTCTGTAATTGGATATTGAACTTCCTTACAAACTGACCCCAGACAGTTCAGATTGGTGGTCACACCTCCTCCACTCTAGTGCTCAACACTGGAGCCCCCAGGGCTGTGTGCTCAGCCCTCTCCTGTTCGCTGTACACCCATGTATGCTTCCAGCATCTGTCCCAGTCCGTAAATGCTGACATTCTGCATGGAAGCTAAGGTTCTGCCGTCAGTTGTGTGGTGAGAACGAGATTTGGGGTCTAGCCAGCACTTGTGGAGCTCTTCAATGTATGGCTGGGAGGGTGGCACAGAAAAAGCAGCCTGCAGCGGGACCCACCTAAAGAATGCACTAGCTGGACCCACCTAAAGAATGCACTAGCTGGAGTGCCTGCCGTTGGTGCCTCGTCCAAGCCTAAGCGTGCCAGCGCCATACGGACCACTGGCTTAACAGTGGCTTGAGCAGCCTCCAAGCCTGGCCCGGACCCGCTTTCCGTTTGCTGGGAACAGGTGTCAGCGTCTAACAAAAACAGGAGGCCAGACGACCTGCTTGGGTGGAATCCTTTACTTCTCCCTGTCCAGGTCTGTGCTTGCACAACTGGCTACAAGAAGCCCTCGTAGACAGGGCATCCTCATTCCATCCTGGTGGGGTAGCGGGCTGGGTTGGAGCCCCCCTGCCTGGCTGAAGGTTAAGGAGCAGATCTTTAATGTCAGCAAACTCTGAGGCTAGTGTGTCGACTTTAGCTGCCAAACAATCTACTTTCTTGGCCTTTTTCCTAGGAGGGGCACCTTCCAGTGGGGAGCGACTATGCCTACTCCGCGCACTAGAAGCTACACCAGATGGAGCCAGCTGGCCTTCAAGCTGCAGTCCTTCCACCTCAGCTAGTCGGGCTAGCTTCAGTTCCAGCTGCATGAAACTGCAATTTATGCATTGACTGTCAGACAGCCCCTCCACCAGGTGTGTAACACTGAGGCATGTGTGGCATTCATCATGGCCATCGGTAGCTAGCAGTAGAGCCATGCAGGAGTGACAAACGTGTCAATAACATGGTGGGGCTTTACTTACTTTCACGTTTGTTAATTTAATTTACAAATAGGTTACTTGGGAGTGGAAGCACTCGTTAGTAACAGAGATCAGGGTGAAAACCACTCCCTCTCTTAATAACAAGACATTAGTGAACTAGTACTGCTAACTCAAAAATGGGGAGCGAATAATTTGCCTCTTTACCGTAAAGGCAACGAAGCACCTCTACAGCAATCACAACAAAGGAAGTTTTACCCACAAGTGAAGCCACTTACTGGGGAGCCGTCGCTCTTTTATCAAAACTAAGGAGGTAACTTAAACGCTTCATCAAGCGTCAGGGAGCAATAAATTAACTACAACTAAGAAGTATGTCTTCCACTATCGAGAAAATGGCATTGACTACTCCAATGCAAGCTTGCTGATCACTGCCAGCGCAAACACAAAAGGTTTTAAAGGAGACCCGAAAACAGGCTGTTCTTATAAAAGCAACTTAACTCTTTAACTCTAACAAAGGGAGAGCACTTACCTCGCCAGCCTAGCTTCAGAGCTGGCCAGATACCTGCTTTAGCCTATCTGTAACATTAGGTGCTGTGAAAACACTAATAGCTAGGAGTTAGAAGTGTAACCGTGATTTTCTAATTGCAGCCCTTGGAGGACGAAACCGTAGCTCCAACCATGCGGTTGCAGGGCTTCTAGCAAAAAGTAAGTTGGCTATCATCTTCCTTCAGTTCAACCTGCATTTGCAGATTACCTGTGAGAAGATACAAGGGACATTTTTCATGATGACGTGGGCTTATATACGCTACACCCTACGTCATCCCAGGTCACATGTGACTTTGTTGATATTAAATACTCAACCTGCGTGTGCGCTAGACAGATAAATGAAATAGAACTATTAATTTCCCATAATGGAGCCAAAATGGTGTATACTACTTTTTGCGTTTCAAACCATCTCAGTCATTCAAGTACAAGAAATAATTCTTTTCAGAATATGTATGATAAAGCAGATCAAACTTTCTCAAGACTGTTACCAACCTGATCCCCATTTATTCTTTGGGCTGCGGTCCAGTTCTTAGAATCTTGTGTGAAAAGTATGACCTGTCCCACATGCTCAAATCTTGGTGCACCCGTGAAATACAGAGGAGCTTTATTCTTCTCTCCAACAGAAATGGAGTATCCTGCAACAGTGTCAGTCACATATTACAATTGAAATGTTCACTCACATCAAATAGTATATAATATATATGTATATAAGAGTTAAAATGCAGTGAAGGAAGTTTTCAGTTTCTAAAATCATGTTCAGTTTTAAGAAACCTAATGCTATTGTCTTATTATGAAGGGGTTGTATGTAGACTCAGTTTATGATCCCATCTATTTACTACATTTACAATAGAAATCTTAATCCCGTGCTTTAGGTTGGAAATTGAAAGAGGTGATTTACTGAGGCATATGTTTTTTATATTTGTTTTGGTGGAAAGAGGTTGTGTGGCTCAGGTCTGTTTGGCAACACCTGAAGTTGCTTGATGACCTCCTTGATCAATTCTTCATATATGTTTACAATATATGATTTTGTCATCATGATTGTCAATACTGTAATTTTATTATGTTGGTGTGTTCATGACATATATTGTAGAAAAGGTTTCAGTCGTAGTCATCTGGACACTGTTTTCAGAATCAAGACGTTTCGGCTCCCATCCGGATGTCATTCTCAATTGTGAAAAAATGGAACGGGAACTCAGAAATTTAAGCTACTCTGTGTTACATAAGCCCTGCCCTCAGGAAGGAGTCTACGTGAGTATCTGTTGATTAGCTAGTTTCACCTGAAACTGACCTAATTGTTTCCATGATGGCCCAGTAATCAGTAATCAGGCCTATTGTTTTCTGGCTGCACCTCCCTCATCACTGCTAAGTACCTGATTAGCATATGATTGGCGTGACCAAGGTGCCAATACACTGTGGTAAACTTTGGGCAGATTGAATCTCAGACCACCATTTCTGTTCAAAGAGGGGTTTTCTTTTTTCACAAAAATGGCTTCCTTGACACCCCGTTCAAACCAACTCTTCTCTCTACTTAGAATCTTCACCTTGCTGTCTTCAAATGTGTGGTTTGTAGCTTTTAGATGCAATCCTGAGTTAGCGTGTCGTCTGTGCTGATAAAGTCTTTTGTGAAGTGGCTGTTTAGTCTCACCTATTAGCCCCCCTAGGTAAATTTGTGATTTGTGATATTGGGCTATATAAATAAAATTGACTTGACTTGACTTGTCAAGCATCACCTAGAATAAAATAAAATAATATACCAATATCTCAAGCAAAATAAAAAAAGTTTAATAAAGAAGCACATAATCAGAAAAGAAAGAAATAACTTTATGTACAATACCCATGTAGGAGTCCATCTGCATGTGTGGATCTTTTTTGTGTTTGTTTTGTTCATGAAGGTCTTGGAAAGAACCACGCCAGCTGTTTGATCCCACTGAACCCAGGATCAAGGTATCCTGTTGACAGAAATGTGCAGGTCTGGTCAGAGCACAGAAAGGAGTGGAGCTACCAACAGTAGTTAGGAGGTCAACAGATCAACTGACTAGTCTGACTTGCTGCAGTCAGACTACTTTGATCGTGGCTGATTGGTCCAGTGAGGCAGCAGAGAGGATATCATTGAACAGACTTGCAAAAATCAAGAAGATCAAGCAGAGACCATGTTGTCCCCATGCTAAAGTGCTAAATATTACATTAGCATGTTGACATCCAATTGCCATCAAGGTTCCCAAAGAAATCATTTTCCAGGACATTGTCCAGGAGTTTTTCTTGACAATACAGGACAGCACTTGCTCACAAACGCTCATATATTTTATCTGTAATCCTAGTATTGACACATTTAACCCCAATTTTATTCCTCCTTTTTTAATGATGCAGGGTTTATGATGAAGTGTCTCGGGTTCATTACAGGTGACAGCTACACCAATACTGCTAACTGTACAATAAGGTCGTCTGGCCTCCTCTTTTTGTTAGACGTGATCAGCACTGGTATGTTGTTGTTTTTTACTTACAAAGCTGTTACAATACTCTCTCCAAACAAGGGCTTATACACTAGGTCACTCATATGAACTTCAAACCTGGACAAAAACTCACTGTTCTACTTCTGTAACAATTTCAAAATGTAATAAAGTAGTAAATCACACCATAATGTTCACTTGAAGGTGTGTATTATTGTCAAAGCATTGTTTAACAGGTGGTATTGTAAATGGTTGTTACATGCACCCCTAGTAGCCTATAGCTGTGTTAATGTAGATGAATAAAATCTCAATTTTAGTTAAATTTACTTTTGTCAAATAAATAACCACTGACACAACAACAACAAAAAACAGCACAACTCAAGAGTTAAAATTTGACTGGTAAGCTTCATGCAGCAGACCTTTTCCCAGAGCCTTTGTCCAGAGCTTGTTTGGTGGCAAAGCCCATGTCAAACTCTTTTAGAGTCATGAAGCATGAAAGCAAGCTCCTCAGAATGGCTTAAAGCTCTTTTGCCAAAAAAGGCACCATAGGGGCATCGGTTTGAAAGGCTTTAAGAAATGGTATGCATTTTGGTCCTCCTTGCTCCTGTCCTCCTCAAATAATCTCAAAAACGTCCAGTTTACACTTGGGCCATCCATGGATATACTGTATGTAGGAGCTTGTTTGGATCAAGTAGAGGTAGAGAATTCTTCATTCTCTCAACAAGCTTCTGTGCTTGGGTGTGTCCCATAAACTGGGAGTCCAGGTAATCCACGACCACCTTCTTTTCTCTCTCACTCCAGTAACGAACAACTACATCAATCTGCCTGGTCTGAGTAACTTTATTGAGACATTCATCAAATGAGATGATGTAGCAGTGTGACTGTCTGATGTCTTTCACTAGGTTCAGTCAGATACGCTGCTTTTGTTGGACACATGAATTTTTTTGGCAATCTCACTGTCAGGAAACAATGTAGCCAAATCTGGGCTAAAAATGGGAAAGGGTCATTTTTAGCACCAAGCAGATCTCTGTAACTAAAACAGCTTCACTTAAGAAATTAGTTCCAAGTTGGGTGCAACATGGGGTGGAGTCACACTCTCAGAAGTTGACGGTTGAACCTCTCTGCTCCCTTGACTCTGTCTCTGCCACTGTTGCCTGCCTGCCAGCTTCAGAATTTGGGGTGGGAGGTTGATTGATGAAATCAGTCATTCGTGGCCCACTGACTTGACTTGACGTGACCTTGTGAACTTTTAACAGCAGACATGCCCATGTTGCCTACATCAAATGTTTTCTTGCATGTCTTGCAGTATGCCCGGTGTACATGACCTGCCAAATGTCCTATCCAGTCCCTGAACTCAGGATTGTCCTTCTATTTATCTTTAAACATACACCTCCTTGACATTCTGCCCTGCCTCACTTACTTCTGTAATTAGAAATATATCATCTAAATTAACCATTATACTATCATATATTTTCTACTACATTTTCTATTGCCATGGCAAAGTTTCACATAGTTTCACAAAGTTTCTGCTTGGCGTCTAGTAAAGTCACTTTGAAGTGTCATACTTCATATTACAGCTTATTTTACCAAGAGTCCAGTTTCAAATAAAATATGCTATAGGCTACAGAGGCGATCTGAGTGACGGGATAATATACAATTAAAAATTTCCTGGATAACAGATTATTTCCAGTATATATACTGGTCATTTTAATCAATTTCCAGGTTTTCCAGGATGCGTGGGAACCCTGATGATGCATTGAGGTGTTGAGGTGTCCATTTATAGTAAAGTTCACTGTCAACAAAGTGAAATAAGACATGTTTTAGTTACACATCTCTTTTTATGAACAAGAGCAATGTGTAACACTCGAAACATAAAATAGTTTACATATAACATGTATGTTAGACAAATAAATAGTCCTATAATAACAACAAAAAATCATATAATCTGCAGTTTAGTCTTTGAGCAGACTGCGCATATCCCAAAGGAAATTTTTTCTGCTCACAACAGTCTTATTTAGAGCTTACTGAATTCTGACCTGTTTCTCCTAAAACCCTTTTGGAGAAATAAGGAGCAAAAGAATAAATCAATCCAAGACAAATGATCCTATCCTGTTATTTGAGAAAACAGAAACACAAGAAAAGCAGGATATCTTTTGCTGTGCTTGTAGTTGAGTTGAGACTTGAATTTGATCATTTAGACAAATTTCTGATATTGTGCAGGCTCATTTATAAGCCAGTTGAGTTTTCTTTTGGATCTTACTGTTATCTCAAGAGCTGATTATTTCAGACAAGATCAGTGCAGTGAGAGAGAAAAAAAGTGCATTTTAATATCTTAAATTAGGATTGGACTGAGAGAAGAGGAAGGCTATTTCTCAGGAGGTGAATTTAAGAAGTATGAGACAATGGTGAAAATCTCATATTGATGTTAAATTGAGCTCAGTTATGTCTAGGAGAAATAGTCCAGACAAGAAGAGATGTTGAATTTTCCTTTCCTCTGATATATGTGTACATGCTAACTGTACATTTTAACTGTTAACATGTAAATGGGTTTATAATGGCGGTCTTCTGGGAAAATGCTTTTTGGGCTGCATGGGATTCTTTTGTTTGTTTCAGTATCGCAGTTAAATTACTATGATAAATTAGCAAACAGTCCTTTTGATTTAGGTAACTTGCGCCACTCTCAGGCCATTCTATACCTTCTCAGTCCATGGGGACTTCGCTTGGGAACCAGAGGGTGGCTGGATCAAGTCCAGCATGGACCAGTAAGTACGGAGGGTGGACTGGTAGCTGGAAAGGTGCCAGTTCACCACCCTGGGTGCTGCTGAGGTGCCCTTGAGCAAGGCACAGAACCCTTAACTGCTTGGGGCGCCTGACTGTGTGGCAGCCCCATCACTCTTTACCCAGTTTGTGGGTCTGGCTGTTTAAAAAATGGGTTATTAAAAAAACAAATGCTTGAGGAACAGCAAGTGTATCAGAGAAGTGAGATAATTCTCCAGTGTGAACAGATTGTTTCAGTTGAGCAGTTTGTCAGGGCGCAAAGTTTTTAACCCATTTAAGACCTGAAGATATTGCTGAGGTAAGTTCTTCAATCATGCCATGGCAGATAAGTATGACAAGTCCAACAAGGGTGTCGTCTACCACATAACCTGACTTAATTAATATTTTATGAAACTGTTGTTAACTGCATGCATACTTTTTATGAACATGATCAAATACTTTTCTGTCTAAGGGTACTGTTTACCTGCACCTGTACGAATGGTTAGCAAGCACTGTGATGATTGACTATAGTTATGGGTAAAAGATGTAGATTTTGAATGTGTCCAGATTTGTTCTTTTTGACTTTACTCACCTTGTAGAAGACAGCACTGAATCCACTCTGAGACATTTCATTAGTCATTTCTTCTGCCCGAGCCACTTTGGTACCTAAATATAAAGACAGCGTTTCATGTTACAATTGCAGGGGCACACCAGGACGATAAAATGGATTTTTGTAACATTATTGCACGAAGAGGGAAAAACAATTGAACATCACCTTCCATGTTAAAGATCTTTATTTGAAAGTTTTCCAGTATTCCTGTGAGTCCGTCATAGTTCTCAATTTTGAAGGCATATTTGTCTGTTGGATCTGAAGCAATGGCTGTAAATTTATCCAATGTAGCATCTCTGACCTGAAACCAGAATGCTGCTTGAAATTATGAAATACCTCCAAGTCTGATGTCAGCAAGATAAACAACACAATTTTGCACAATAACGGACTCAAAACTAGAGTCAATAAAAGTTTCACAATTTAAGGTTGAGATCACCCTTATAGACAAACTTAAAATGTTCCCATGTTGCTAAATGTACGTCTGAACTATTATTTTTTTCTGAGAAGTATGTATGGAAGCGTAAACGGGACTATATTCAAATGATAATGCAAACTTGTTTGATGAAAATGTAAAATAATTCCACAATAGCATTATAATTTTCCACACGTGTATGTGTTATTTGAGAAAAATTTTTAATGAAAATGCAATAATCCAATGATCATTTTCAGTTTCACATACTTCTATGGGAGCTCTATGATACATACATACAAGTATGTGAAAATTGGATTTCTGCATTTTCATTTTTACTCAAATAACACATACACATGTGGAAAATTATAATGCTATTGTGGAATGACATTTTCATTTCATCATTGACGTTTACATTATCATTTGAATATAGTCCCGAATACGCTTCCATAAGTATGACTGTGTATCATCCGAAGTGAACAGATCAGTTCTGAGAACTGATCCCTGAGGTATACCACATGTGATTGTTTTAACTGAATAAATAAATTAATCAACAGAGATTTATCTATTGGACAAATAAGACTATAAGAATAAGAATAATGAGACATGTCATATCACATCACAGCTTACCCCAATGACAAAGCGAATGATGTTTTTGTCATTATATCTTTTAATAATATCATCTCTGTCTGCATCACTGGGATCTCCATCTGTGATTAGTACCAGAACTTTAGTTGCATCAGGAGAGGCACCTGCACCTGAGTTTTCTAAGATTTCTTCCCTGAAACAGATGTAAAAGTATCATTTTTAATGTTCAGAATATACAAAACTTCATCTATAAATAATAATATAATAATAAATTAACATGTTTTAGAGATGCTTTAAGATGCTTATAATCTTACAGTTGTACTGTGCCAGTTCTTGAGTGTTTTTCCTCAACAACAGCTGTTATTTTAATGTTATTCAGTTGTTCAAGAGTTTGAGAACTGTTTGTGTAATGTAACTGAACTTACAACACAAATTTGAGGGCTCTGTGTGTGTTGGTGAGACTCCTCATATGGACTTCTTTCTTAAGTTTATTGAGCGCTCTACCAGCTTGATAGTCACTGAAGTCAAAAACTTTCCTGCAGTCTAAGGAGAACTGAACTGCTGCAAACTGAAAAAAGCAGACAACATAATACAGTATTCATTATGTACATAATGAATACGTAACATAATGAATATGTGTATATATACATTATGTATATATAATTTAACAAATAAGTCTTATGAATGCTTTACGTTGCAGTAGTGCAGTTACCTTGATTGACGTGTCGTTAAGGCTTTTCATTATATCCACTATGAAATCTTTATTTTTGTTGAACTCTGCTTCGGTCATACTCACTGATCCATCAAATAGAAAGACAAGGTCCACTGTCTTTTTTGTGCAGTCTGAAAAAAGTATTAAAAGAGTTAAAATTTGTAAAGAATATTCAGTCTGGACTAAAACATTGAGAATAATATTTTATTGCAGAAAGGACAAGATGTTATAACCACAGAATGGTAGACGTTTACATGCTCTAAATGTCTTTTACCTTGGAAAGCAGGTTTGAAAGAGGAGATTTCTTGAGGATGATCTGAGATCTTGTAACACACGCTGTTCAGATAGGAGTTCTCGTAACATTCATGGACTACACTTGGACTGCAAACCTAGATCAGAACATAATAGAGGCCAGTTAACCTAAGCATGTTAGTAGCATTTGCTAATTAGCACAAAACACAGTAGAAAGAAAAGAGTCCCTGCATGAAACTACTCACAACAAATCTGGAAAAGAGGATTTCTGGAAAGAGACATTGCTATTGAGTTTTTCAAATGTATTTTTTTGGTGCTTTGAGCACCACGAGCCAAGTGGCATATAGTCCCTTTACATTCAAAAAATGCAAACATCTCTATAGTTGATATCTCCAAAACTTAGCAACTCACACCAAAACAATCTAGATGGATAAATAGCACTACAGGTAAGATTTTGGGGTAACCTGTCCCTTTAAGACACACCGACTTGCCTGTCCACGGCACCTGTTCTGGCATGGAATCACTGATAGTTTGATTGACACGTGTCTCAGAGTGGCCTAAAAGCTGGAGAGATAAGACTCTTCACTCAGTAAACCAAGGTTACAATGTAACCATACTATTGTCTCGAGACTATCTCTCCACTCCATTACATATTTCACATGTACAGGGTAACTCTTTAAGACACCCCGTGCCTCAATACAGGCTCTGGCAAGCCTAGAGAAGTCTGTCCCTCTCAGGGGTCAGGCCACCAATCTGAACCCCACCAGAAAGGTGTTGAACAGGGTCCCACTCGCCTGAGACAGCAGGTCTCTCTGAAGTGGGAGCTCCCATGACGTTCCGTCCAGGAAAGGTGGAAAACCATGGCATGTGGCAAAAGAGGAGCCACCAAAATCCGCCTCACCCCTTCCACTATAATCCTACAGCTGAGCAGAAAAGGGGGTGAGCCCGCTGCCATGGTTCAGTTGCCAGCTTGCATAAGATGGGGGAGCCTAGGCCCCCCCTGTCTCCTCTTCCTTGTGCTGGAGTGTGAGGAGAAGAGCTCTCAGCTCCAGGACCTTTATGTGCTGGGCCACCCAATGACTGGCCCATTGTCCGTTGACCCCACAGCCTTCGTGGACAGCACCCCAGCCTACAAAGGATGTGTCTGAGCAGACCAGCTGGTGAAAGACCACCGGTCCTAGAGTACTCCCATTTTCTATGTTGGCTGAGTCCCTCCACCAAGCTCAGCAGGCACCTTTGGACAGGTTGCATGTACAGGAGGGCAAGAGGGACTTCTTGCACCATGGCTGCCATTAGGCCCATGAGATAAAGACAGAGTCCCCAGTCAACCCGAGAAGGAATCTGGAAGTGCCCGAGGCAGGTTTAGAAGGCCTGATGCCCCTCCGGAGTCATTACAATGGTCGCCCTCCTGTAGTCCAGAAACATACCTAGAAATGTTTTGCTTCTCTCTCCCGTAGTTTTGTGCTTTCTCGTTTCTCTCCTCTCTCCTTCTGTTGCTTTCAGCAGGTATTTCTACCTCAGGAGCTGCAGAGACTGGATCTGTGGTTGTGGGCCACCTGTTGCCCCTGTGTCCCTGCTCGACAACTGCTACAGTTGTTGTTATTGGCTCTGTTACTATTATTAGCATTATTATTCCTATGACTGTCATTCCTATTATTATTAACTTATTGATATTAATATTACCACTACCATTACATTATTACTATTTTAAAATACCAGGTGGTATTTGCATTGTGCTTTCCTTTCCCCTTCTCTCTCTCTCTCTCTCTCTCTCTCTAAACTTTACACGGCAGTGGCAGATGGCCACCCACCATTGAGTCTGGTTCTGCCCGAGGTTTCTGCCTGTTAAAAGGAAGTTTTTCCTTGCCACTGTCGCTTGCTTGCTCATGGTGGGTTACGGTCTAGACCTGCTCTATAGGAAAAGTACAATGAGATAACTTCTGTTATGAATTGGAGCTATATAAAAAAATATGGAATTTAATTTAATTGAAATACGTAAAGGAGTGGCGAGATAGTCTCGAGATCATTTATGAACACCCTGTACGTTGTCCCTAGTGGAACAAGATTCTAAACTGAAGCAGTTGTTGATCACTTGCGGCCCCTACCAGCCATCTAAGAGGCGTGAGGAGTCAGCAGTCACTGGCGGGATAAAACAGAGCAGTCAATAAACTGTTTTGTTTAAATCCTTGCTGTTGAGCTACATTACTGAGACTTTTAAGTGCTTTTTTTAATTTATAGCGCATTACATGAAGAAGAAAAAAATACCGACATGGCAACAGGTGAAGCAAAGCAAGGAAAAATATGTGAATCACCAAAACCACGAGAGGTCCTTTAGCAATGAGCTTATAGTCCTAAATGTGCACAAAAAAATATTAGGCTATTCAGTAGTATGCGAGATTAGCTGAACACGCTCACGCACACACACACGACCACACGCATGATCCCCTCCAGGCTAAACACTTTATGATGAGTCGTCCTTGCAAAGTACAAACATTGGAAAAGGGGACACAACAAACTGATCAAACTTTTTCAGTTTTTCCAGGTATACCTGCATCATTTATTTGTTTCAGATGAGCGGTTTGTCAAGGCACAAAGTATTATACACAGAATGAAGACTGAAAGATATTGCAGAGGTGATGAGAAGTTTTAATATAAGTTTTTAATTCAAGCCATGGCATAATGGTCCAGCAAGGTGTGGTGCATGGCGTGGCCTGATTAAATCATATTTTATGTTCAATGAGCATGTCCTGAATCTTTTTATGAACATGATCAATTCGCTTTTCTATCTAAGGATACTAATGTTTACCTCCACTCTGGACACTTTGATGATTGACTATACTGTGTTATTATGGGTAAAAAATTTACTTTTCAATTGTGTTAAGAATGTCATCAGCTGATAACAATGACTTTACTCACCTTACTCAAGACAGCACTGAATCCACCCTGAGGCATTTCTCTGGACCGAGCCACTTTGGAGCCTAAATATGAGACAAAAGTAGTTCATGTTTATATTGCAGGAGGACATCAGGAAGATAAAATGGATTTTTGTAGCAACATTATTGCACAGAGATGGAAAAAAGTAAAGTAAACATCACCTTCCATGTTACACATCTGTTTCTGAAAGTTTTCCAGTATTCCTGTGAGTCCGTCATAGTTCTCAATTTTGAAGACATATTTGTCTGTAGGTTCTGAAGCAATGGCCTTCACTCTATCCAGCTCAGCATCTCTGACCTGAAACCAGAATGCTGCTTGAAATTCTGACTCCACCAATGCAATTCAACAGAGCCAGAGAATCCTAAACTTAAATTTTTATAAACTGAAAGAATTAACTAAATCATTCAATGTTTTTTTTTTCAGAAAGTTATTATTAATTGCATAAACAACTTGAAAAAGAAATGTGCAACTGTGTAGTTACATATTGGTTTATCTTTTACAGTCATCTCAGAATTTATTTCCCTATAGCAGGATTTATTTGTACATAAGCCAAATCTAGTTTTTTCTCAACACAGAATTTATTTTCTGTTAGCTAGATTGAGGGCTGCTTTATTTCCCCTTCAGAATTCAAATGAAGATGTGACACTGTTATTTTCAGTGTTTCCAGACTGGTTATTTTATCTCCTACAATTGATTGTGGAAAGGGTGGAGAAAAAGTTGGGTTTAGGATCAGTTGGGCAAGTCTTTCTACAGTGCTGTATATACAGTAAAAGCATAAATGGAATATCATTGCACCAGAGATATATACTCATTAACCTAAATCAGTGGCTCCAAAAGGCTTCTTGGGACAGTATATATATATACATATATCTTTGCATCACAGCTTACCCCAATGACAAAGCAAATGATGTTTTTGTCATTATATCTTTTAATAATCCCATCTCTGTCTGTATCACTGGGATCTCCATTTGTGATTAGTACCAGAACTTTAGTTGCATCAGGAGAGGCACCTGCCCCTGGGTTTTCTAAGATTTCTTCCCTGAAACAAATGTAAAAGCCATTTTTAGAATCATCAAAATGTAATTCAGTCATCTTTCTTACTCCACGATGCTGATAATCTTTTTAATTTATAATGGTCAGTATCGAGAAAATTGAGTCTTGATTACAGCCTTTGCTCTGAGGGATGACACTAAAATGATAACTGATAACTGAAACATTTCCTGCTGCCAAACTTTATTTAAACTACATTGGAAACATCTTATTTTGACACCTCAATTCCTATTGGCCACTTCTTTGTGGAAATCTGAAAAATATACCACGACATGGCCAAGGGTGGATTTTCTCCTCAAACACAGCTGTTATTTCAGTGTTACTCAGTTCTTCAAGAATTTTTAGAATTGTTCACTTAATTTAACTTACAGCACAAATCTGAGGGCATTGTGTGTGTTGGTGAGACTCCTCATATGGTGTTCTTTCTTAAGATTGTTGAGAGCTCTACCCTCTTGATAGTCATTGAAGTCAAAAACTTTACTTAGATCTTCTGAGAACTGAACTGCTGAAAACTTAAAAAAACAGACAAGGTCATGATTATATATTATGTATATGATTTAACAAATTCATGTATGCTATGAATGCTATTATGTGGCAGTGACCTTGATTGATGTGTTTGTAAGGCTGGCCATTATATCCACTATGAAATCTTTATTTTTGTTGAACTCTGCTTTGGTCATACTCGCTGATCCATCAAATAGAAAGACAAGGTCCACTGTCTTTTTTGGGCATTCTGAAAAACAATACAGTTAAAATTTGTAAAGAATATTCAGTCTGGACCAAAACATTGAGAATAACATTTTACTGCAAAAAGGACAAGATGTTATAACCACAGAATAGGAGACGTTTACACTCTCTAAATGTCTTTTACCTTGGAAAGCAGGTTTGAAAGAGGAGATTTCGTAACACACGTTGTTCAGATAGGAGTTCTCATAACATTCATGGACTACATTTGGACTGCAAACCTAGATCAGAACATAAGAGGGGAAAGAAATTTGATTCATCATATTGAATTTTTTTGCTCAGAACTTTGAAGAAATGTCACAGAAAAAGCGTATTTTCCATTTTATCTAACTTATTGAGCTTTGTGATTTTCTTACAGTGAATTGGGAGTGTGTGGCGTCTTCAGCTATCGACAGTCCAATGTGCTTGATGGGTATTGTTTTGTTTGTGAGAGAAATGTCTGTGATAATAGCATCTGATTAGTACTATTCATAAAAAATACCATCATTCAGCTACAGTAATAAACATGGCTGAATCCAAATGTCCAGACTTCCCCTGCACATGCATAGTTGTGGACTTAACAGGCTATGAGGTCCCGATTGCCAATGCAGATTGTCAAAAATGATGGATGTTGCAATGAAACTACAACTACTACCTTTACTACAGCTAGGCTAATATTAATAATGATAAGAGATATAAATAATGAGTATCAAATTGCCAATAAATTAGACACAATTTAGATATATAGCATATTTGTATTTACTTGTACCATATAAATGTATCTGAGTAGAGTAACTGTTATTGCACATGAATTGCCATTGTGAAGTCTGTTGTTGTGAACCGTCAAGAAAAACATGCTGAGATTAATTATAGGATCAGCCCCCCAGCACTGGTTCTATGGCAGTGATTAAGGTCTGAATTCCCCCTCATAGTGCATTTTATCCCCTCATAGTCATAGTCATAGTGCCTTTGCAGACTTGATGTGATGATGGTGAGCACGTCCGACATGTCACAGTTTGTATGACCAAAGTCTGCAAGTCCAGAGGGTGGATATTTGGATTTAGCCTATGTTTTAATTTTATATTTTATACAGTATTTCTACATTGTTGTTGTGTAATATTTATTTCACAAAACATATTTAAGTACCTGGAATAATGAGGCACTGGTGGGTTTGGATATGGTCAGATTTGCATATTTCATCAGATCCATTTAGCTGCTGGGATGCTGTGACAAGTATCCTGTGGATGAGGTCAACAACCATGATGATAGTAATCTTCTGGACCTCATTTATAGCAGGGTCCAGATGTGTAAACAATGCATATGCACAAAAAACATGCATACGCCATTTATGAGGCAGTTAATGATCTTTTCAGTTTATCCTCAATTGTGAGGCACACATATGAGCGCTATAAATTAATAATTGATCATCTCTGACATTTAATAATGATGAGGTAAATATCACAACCAAGGATGGTTTACAGGTGATGAATGAATGGTACAGGCACTATGAAAAGCCACAGCTGTACGTAATGACAGTAGCTCTGGCACTGATGTGACACAAATGGTAAAATTGTACTCACACTGTATTGATATGCAGACGTGTGATTAAGGGCATTTCGACATCCATTTATGGCTAACTGTGGAAGTAGAAATTGGGCCTCTGCATGTGCACCCACTTCCACAACGATTGAGACTGGTGGACAACAATCATGGTGAGTCCCAGGTCAAGAGAAACAAAGCTGCTGCATGGGCTCTGCTTATTCTTTTTCTTTGCTGAGGAAGGGGATTATCTTTACCTTCTTGCTTGCTTGAGATAGCAAGTAGAGGAGAAGTTAAGTGGCCTTTGAATTTATTAGGCTGATTTTTTTCTTGAGAGTATGGCGCAACTTTATAGATTGCCTTTATGAGCTCTGATCATATTGCAAGCGAACCACATTGAGAAAACAATTAGGAACCATGTGCTGAGTTGGACAGAGATGTACATTTCTTCCAAATTCATGCCTTAGTGTTAAATGTAATTTCTACTGTACTACTACTACTAAATGATCAACATCAAGTGTTTAACGATATGAGTAATAATAGGTGGCTCTTTCAATTACCAGCAAAAATTTTCGACTGAAACATAGTACTTACCCTTTGTTCTTGCCAAACATGATTTGAAGCATCTTGTTTCCAAAGAAATCTTTTTGTTCTGTTGTATAGATGTGGGGGGTTGTCGTATCAATGTTGAAAGTGAAAGATACAGAGATGGCTGCAATTTGTGAAAAGAAATTACCACATGTTTAACATGTTCAGTCACAGTCTATGCAGAGCAGGACATCTCTGGGTCCTGATGGATTCACTGTTGAATTTTTTTTAGAAGTTTTCCACATTACTATCACCTCTACCCCTAGCCATGTTACCGAATCCTTTGACAGTGGCTATCTGCCCACAACTCAATGTAGATTTCAAAGTCTTAGCCAAGGTTCAAACTGGTTGTATTCAGGGGCACAATTGTTTTCATAATCTGCAACAGCGATTTAATATCATTTATACACCCTTCCCACCCGAAACTCAAGAAATAATTGTGTCTTTAGATACTGAGAAAGCATTCAACTGGGTTGAGTGGGAATACCTCTTTGTCATTATGCAAAAATTTGGCCTTTCACCTGACTTTGTGTCCTGGGTGAAGCTGTTGTACTCTTCACCTGTAGCCTCTGTCTGCTCCAACAACGTTGGACATGAGACAGGGCTGCCCACGCTCCCCTCTTTTATTTGTAACAGCTATTGAGCTGCTAGTTATATTCTTGCTACACTGCCCATACTTATACACACTTATTCGGAAAGACACTGTGCATACGTCTCATTATATGCGGATGATTTACTTAAGTTCATTTCCAACCCTTTCAACTCTTCTTTTCCACTTTCTATTCTGCAGAATTTTGGTAAATATTCAATTCAATTCAATTCAATTTTATTTATATAGCGCCAATTCATAACAGAAGTTATCTCATTGCACTTTTCCTATATAGCAGGTCTAGACTGTACTCTTTATAATATTATTTACAAAGACCCAACAAATTCCACTATGAGCAAGCATTTGGCGACAGTGGCAAGAAAAAACTTCCTTTATGAGGCAGAAACCTTGGACAGAACCAGACTCAATGGTGGGCGGCCATCTGCCGCTGCTGTGTTAGGTTTTGAGAGATAGAGAGAGAGGTTTCGGGGGAGATCATGGTCATCAACCATGACAATAATAATAATCTTAACCAGTGGCCAGGCTGACATGAGTAGCACAGTTTTAACCAAAAGAAAACTCCTTTGCTGTTGTCAGCAGGGTGTTAGAGTGAACTCTTTATGAGGCCACTTGAAGTTGGTTTTGAGAGAGAAAGAGAGAGAGATAGGTTTGGAGAGAGAGAGGGAGAGGAGAGGTTTAGAGAGAGAAAGGTTTTTTAAAATAGTAGAAATGTGATTGTAGTGTTAATATTATTAAATTAATAATAATAGGAATGACAGCTATAGGAAAAATAACATCAGTATTAGTAACAGAGCCAATAACAACAACTGTAGTAGCAGTTGTCAAGCAGGAACACGGGGGCGGCAAGTGGCCCACAACCACAGATCCAGACTCTGCAGCTCCGGAGGCAGAAATACCTGCTGAAAGTGACAGAAGGAGAGAGGAGAGAAACAAGAAAGCACAGAACTATGGGAGAGAGAAGATGTCGAGTTAGTAACATGCAGTAATGGGATAAAAATCCATACATATGGAGAGGGAGAGAAGGAGAGAGGAAAGAGGTGCATCATGGGAAGTGTCCCGGCAGTCTAGGCCTATAGCAGCATAACTAAGGGATGATTCAGGGCTCACCCAAGCCAGCCCTAACTATAAGCTTTATCAAAGAGGAAAGTCTTAAGCCTACTCTTAAATGTGCCTCCCGAACCCAAACTGGGACCTGATTCCACAGAAGAGGAGCTTGATAACTGAAGGCTCTGGCTCCCATTCTACTTTTGGAGACTCTAGAAACCACAAGTAACCCTGCATTCGTCCTGTCCCATCATTTTGAGACAGGATGTGCCTGATTTTTGCAACATTGCGTAGGTGAAAGAAGGCAGTCCTTGAAGTTTGTTTCATGTGGGAGTTAAAAGATAAATCCTGACTAACTTTGGCGTGCATGGAGGACTCACCGTTAACATGTACAAACTGAGATTTATCTGATAGATAGGATTCAAACCAGCCTAGTGTGGCTCCTTTAATGTCAATTACATGTTCCAGTCTCTGTAAGAGGTTGAGATGGTCAATGGTGTCAAACGCAGCACCAAGATCTAACAAGACAAGTACAGAGACAAGTCCATTGTCTGATGCAATTAAAAGGTAATTTGTAATTTTCACCAGTGCTCTCTTTGTGCTATGATTCACTCTAAATCCTGACTGAAAATCCTCTAATTAACTATTGTTAGTCTAAGAGACAGGTTGATGGCTTAGATGAATTAATCTTCGAAGTTAGTTGAAGAAGGTCGATAGGAGCAAAGCAGTCAAAATATATATCAGGTTTTACAGCTGTTTCTATGGTTCCTGTGTTTGAAGATAAGTCGGTACCGGTTGAGGGCAGGACTTGATGAATTTTTTCTCTAATAGTTAAAATTTTATTATTGAAGAAGCTCATGAAGTCGTTACTACTGAGGGCTATAGGAATACATGGTTCAATAGAGCTATGACTCTGTCAGCCTGGCCACAGTGCTGAAAAGAAGCCTGGGGTTGTTTTTATTTTCCTCTATTAATGATGAGTAGTAAGCTGCTCTGGCATTACAGAGGGCCTTCCTGTATGTTTTAAGACTATCTTGCCAGACTAAACGAGATTCTTCCAGGTTCTTGGAACGCCATTTCCTTTCAAGTTTTCGTGATGTTTGCTTTAATTTGTGGGTTTGGGAGTTATATCACGATGCTAACCTTCTTTGTTTTATTATCATCTTTTTTAGAGGACCGATAAAATCGAGTGTCATTCGCAGTGAGCCTGCAGCACTATCAACTACATGGTCAATTTGGGAGGGGCTGCAATTTGCATAGGAGTTCTCTGTTATATTGAGACATAACATTGAATTAAATGCAGATGGGATCGCTTCCTTGAATCTAGCCACAGCAATATCAGATATCAGACATCTAGAGTAGGAGTTTTTGCCTAATGGCGTGTAGTCCAGTAATAGCAGTTCAAAAGTTTTAAATAATGGTCCGATAAAGAAGGATTCTGTGGAAAGACTATTAAACGTTCAATTTCAATGCCGTATACCAAAACAAGGTCGAGGGTGTGGTTAAAACAGTGAGTGGCTTCATACATACTCAAAGCCAATCAACTCTAATAATGAGATAAACGCAGTACTAAGGCTATCATTTTCAACATCCATATGAATATTGAATTCCCCTACAATAATTACTTTATCTGTTTTAAGGACTAAACTTGATAAAAACTCTGAGAATTCAGATAAAAATAGAGAATAAGGACCAGGAGCGCGGTACATTATAACAAATAGAATTGGCTGTCGTGTTTTCCAGGTTGGGTGTGAAAGACTAAGAACAAGGCTTTCAAATGATTTATAATTTAGTTTAGGTTTAGGGTTGATTATATTTAAATGGTTTGTAACCTGAACATTTATCAATGTTCAGGTTATAAACCATTTAAATATAATCAACCAAACTTTACCTATTTAACACTTTCCTATCAATCCATCAGTTAACCCTCCCTCTCCATTTAGGAAAATGTATAATGGGTTTAAATACCTAGGAATAATGGTCACACGATCTCTCAATGTGCTCTTTAAAGGTCCAGTATGTAACATTTAGGAGGAGCTATGGGCAGAAATGGAATATAATATTTATAAGTATGTTTTCATTAGTGTATAATCACCTGGAAATAATAATCGTTGTGCTTTCGTTACCTTAGAATGAGCCGTTTTTATCTACATAGGGAGCGGGTCATCTTCCACTGAGGTCGCCATGTTGCACCGCCATGTTTCTACAGTAGCCCAGAACGGACAAACCAATCACTGGCTCTAGATTGGGCCTTTCACGTTTTTTGTGCCACCATAGTTTTTCCTACACGTTTGGAACGGAGGGTGAGACGAGCGGTATTCAAATGGTTGCAAACTGCAATTTCACCAATAGATGCCACTAAATCCTACATACTGGACCTTTAAATCCAACTTCGGCCTATTAATGGACCACTGCAAGGAAGATTTTAAAGATGGTCAGTTCTTCCCTTATCCCTTGCAGGTCAGATTAACTTAATTAAAATGATTGTCCTCCCCCACTTTCCTCATTTATTTTTGAATATACCGATATTTATTAAAAAATACTTCTTCAACAATTTGGGCAAGTTAATCTTATCTTGTATATGTGAAAATAACCGCATCAGGAAAGCTTTCCTACAAAGACCCCGCCCCCCCAAAAAAACAAACTGGGAATGGCTCTCCTTAATGTCCTTTACTATTATTGGGCAAGTAACATACAAAAGATCATTTTTGGGCCAACCAGCCTGAAGCTGATCGCAGTCCTATTTGGATACAGGAAGAGAAATCTTACAGCCAGTTGTCTCCTTGTTCTATTGTATGTTCATCTCTCCCTATGAATGGAAAACTCACCATGTCCAAATCCCATTGTTTCTCATACAATAAAAATTTGGTCCCAATTTAGGAAACATTTCGGATTACAGAAAGCATCGAACTTAAGTCCCATCACTTCTAACCCTGCCTTTACTCCTTCTTATACAGATACAGCATTTCAACTGTGGCATAGAAATGGAATCAGATGTATAAAAGACTTAGCTTCTAACAACATTTTCCTTTCTTTTGACAACTTTGACAGCGGTTCAACCTACCCAGGACTTCTTTCGATACCTCCGGATAAGAGATTTTACTCAGAAAAGTTTCTGTTCCTTCCCAAATTTACCACCAACATCTCCAATTGACTGCCTTCTAGATGTCAATACCAATACTAAGGTCCTAGTCCCTTATCAACACAATGATTAGCTCTATAAATCCCCAAACGCTGGACCACTGAAGGAAAGCGTGGGAGCAGGACCTGGACGTGCACTTCTCGAAGGTTGAATGGACACCTCCTCTCCTTGTGCTAGACATGGACTTATCTAGTTGAAGGTCTTACATCAACTTCACATTACTAATTCTAAGTTAGCTAGGATCTATCCAGATGTCGACCCTGCTTGCGGTAGATGCAAGCACTCACCATGCACCCTGGCTCATATGTTCTGGCTTTGCCCTGTTCTAGAAACAATTGTATAGAAAGCCAAGTGGACCATAAACATCTCAGAAATGTAGTGTACCATTAATCACAGGTGAAACCTGTTTGAACCGTGCGGGCAGAAACCAGAAACACAACAAAAAGCACAAATTCAGCTTGATTTCTTGTTCCGTTCTTACTGACAAAATAAATACACTCAATGTTTTGTTTTCATTGGTGGGTGGGCCTTCAGTGTCCCCTTGCTTCTCACTGGCTCGTGTGCTCCATCAATTGTTGGTAACAATCGCATATGTGCATATGTTATTGCATTTACAACCTTGGCTTTTAGCTAAAGGTGCCATGAATCTTCAGATCATTATGCCTATTTGTAAAGCCAGTTGTGGATGGTGTTTTGTTCAAGGTTTCAGCACATTTAATGACGTCTATCAATCCACTCCAGTCATTCCCAACTTAGGCACTGTTACGTTTAACAACTTGCAGACAGCGGCAGTTTGTCAGTTTGACAGTTTGTCTGTCTGTGTGCTGTACAGACCAAGCCTAGCTTTAACAAAAACAACCTCACTTATCACCATAATCGTAAAACTACAGCCACAGACGTGGCTCATACACAACAGCCACTATTATGTGTCAAGTGCCATCCAATTCCAACACTTTGTTCACTGTCATTGATTTTGCCAACACATTTTTCAGCATTCCACTCTATCCAAATTCCGATATTAGTTTTTAAGTTCACATTTAAATGGAAAGCCTACATCTGTTGTCCTGCAGGGTTTTGCCCCCTTGACAGGGTTTTGCCCCCTTGACAGGGTTTTACTCAAAAGCTATTGCAGAAAATCTTGAGGGTTTTGCCCCTTTCTCTGAAGTGAATCAGTTTGTGAAGAGTCTCCTACTTTGCTCCCCTTCAAAACAAGCATAATAAAAATTTCTTCTCCACTTCTTGGCAGAGAGTGGTTATAAGGCCTCAAAAGCAACTTATTTCAGTTAACACCTTGGCTTTATTGTAACTTTGGAGGGTAGAAAATTGTTTAATGAATGCATCCAAGCAATTCTGGATGTCCCAAAACCAACACCAAACAGCAAATGATGTGCTTCTTGGTTGGCTGCTGCTGCCGTTGGATCAGAGATTTAGCTGAACTCGCTAAACCTGCTTTAACTGTTCATCTGACTCCTGCCCACCTTCATTACCAGAATGTCCCATTTATCACATCTCATGACTGCCACTCTTCTCCTGACAACAATAGTTGATGATCCTCTTGTATACATGTTGATTCGCCACTAAACTCTTCCCTAATCCTATGGCTGTTGCTCTGGAAAACCAAAACTCTGTTTTCTTTATCAGTGGATCTCGGTGTTGTATAAACACACTCAAGGTACCCTTTAGCGTTAGAAGACGCCTTCAGAAACAATGTAGTGTCACTTAAAAGTGTGGTCAGGGGTGCGTTCAGCCCCGACAAAATGTAGCAAATTTAAACGGAAATGGTGGTGCCTTGAACACCCTGCAAACGCACTGCCTTTATAATACGGCGGGGTTTATATACACATTGCTGTGAACACCTCTGACACACCCACTAAACTAGAGAAAATGTGCCTAAAAGCCTGTTGCACACTGTTTGAAGAAAACATGTCATTCAACCCGGAAACCATAGCAATGTAATGTAACTCTATAACAAAGATAATGCATTACAGGCAGTGCCAATGGTATGAAATGGTATACACTTCCTGTCTCCTAAGTGGGCGTGGTGGACTCTCCACAGTTAAATAATAATAAATATAATAGTATTATTAAGCAAAGAAACACAAGTTTTATTTCAGTTTAAACTTTTAATTCATGGTTGTTTGTATAAGTCCCTTTAGATTAATTATTTATCCGGTTGGAAAGCGACATCGGCAGCACTGCAGTGAAACCAGACCGACGCTTAGAGAACAGATTTTGTCAGATCTCATGAGAGTGTGTGGTTGAGACAAAGACAGGTCTTGATCAAAGTAAATTTTCTCCTGATTTGTCTGTCTGAAAAATGCTATTTTAGTGTTTAGCATTTTAGTTAATATTCGGAAGACATGTGGCTTGTGAAAAATGGGTCCAATATTTACTTTGGTGACTATGGGGTGAATGAATCTGTCATAATCTGTGCTCGTGTTCACTTCTCCCATTGAATTGAATAGACTCAGGACCTGCTGCTAGTCTCCGAAAGGGGCGGGGCAGTGGTGAAACCCAAGTGACACAGATACAGGAAATGGCTCTCAAGTGAGTAGGCAGTAGGCGATATGAGGGGGGATGCTTAAATATAAATAAATCAATAAATAAAGATTATAAGAAAGCCTAATTACAACTTGATGACACTGTTTGTCAGCCAGAGAAGTGGAATATGTTTAGTCCAAGAATTCCAGGTTATAACTATTGTGAAGCGAACTGAATCTAATTATGTTCATCACCAAAGGAAACTTATGTCATAATTGTTGCTTTTCCTCCCCGTGTGCAGTCTATGTACTGTATGTAGCTGTGAGAAAGTTTGAGTAGTTCAATTTCATAAATTTAGGATCATATGATTTTTAAATGACTTTACAGGCTATAATTATTCAATAAATATGACTTCCAAGGACTAAAATCTGACCAACCTTTCTCTGATTCTCTCCTCAGTTATAACAGTGGCATCGTTAAACAAATAAAAAGTTATGACAAACTAAGACGACTGTGAAAAGTATATGAATTACTATTGTCTATTGTTCATCTTCATGGAAAAGTACGGGGATCTCTTCTGCTTCAACTTCATCAGCGATCAAGAACACATATACGTGATTTCTTCAGCCATAATCCGAACGTGGTTAGCAAACCACAGGTAGCCTACAGATGGATCTAACAGGACGTTAATATTTCTGGGACTTCCTGTATATTCTTTGAAGGCTGCTGGAAACTGTTCAACTTGACTGCCATTTTTTGTCACAGCCCCCTGCTGCCGCCGCCTGATCTCATCCGCTTTCCAGGCAAGGCGCAGTTCATCTCAAACAAGCCTAAAGGCTTTCTGGCAGCCCTGTGCATCTAATACAGACACTAAAGGGTAGCACAAGGTATATGGCGTGACAAAAGGTCAGTATTTGACGCCTACTGCACATGGTGTTGTGGACAGTGCTAAACTTCCAAGTCATCTCTCAGCACAAGCTGCCCAACTACTCACCCTCATTCAAGCAGGTATCCTTGCCAGTAGTTATTGCAAAATGTGTGTATATGTGACTTGAAGCAAATACTGTGAGTAGGAAGTGATAAGACACAAGGCCATTTGGACAAAACAACCAGACCTCAGAGCTCTTATTAAACTGCTGTCTCATTACACCTTGGACAATTGGTGAGTGATAAGTGTAAAATGAATGGTTAAGAATGGCAGAGTGAAAGACAAAAAAGGAAAAATAACAAACACTTGAAAAAGATTGGCACATGGATATTAATCTTCAGGATAAAAGATTTCATCATTACATTACATAGACTAGAAGTTAAGACACATCTGACATAAAAAAAAAAAGCAGGATGAATAAAAAATAGGACTTTGACTCAGTGTTCCTAAAATCCTGTTTGTGACCTTGATGTTAGCATGTAACTCCCCACGAAGCCACAAATGTGACGTTTCTACATTTCTGTTTGTGTACGGGTTTGATCTTTGGACAGACACGGGTTTGCTTATTCCTCCTGCTTCCAGTCGTTACATTAAGTTAGGCTAAACACACCCTGACTCCAGCTCCGTACTCAAAGCACAGACATGAGATATGTATCGGCCTTCTCATCTCACTCTCTGATAAAAAGTCAATAAGCATATTTCCCAAACCATTTAATTATTCCTTCAACCTCTCAGCCTCAAGACCACCCTTTCCCCAGACACATAAAGCATCCCTATCTATTTGCTTTTATAGATACATATTGTTTTAGATCTTACCAACAGCCATCGTGTATGTGAGCCAGACAATGTGATTCTTTGCATGCATCTTTTCCATTAGTCTTGTCCAGGCTGAGGGACTATATAAAAATGATTACAGGGGGAGGAGTGGTCAGAAAAGGAAAGGGGGAGGGAACTGTAATTTTGTTTGCTTAACGAAGGCGAGTCTGACTTTTTTGGGAGAGCAGAGGAGGGCCCTTAACTTTTTTTCGTATCCTGTATTTATATCCCTAATTCCATATCAGGTACATCACTTCAGAACCAAGGTGAATGCATTGATCAAATTGAGTCAACTGTAAAGCCATCAACAAAAAACAGGATCCTCACGGTCAACATTTAGACCATACAGCATCAATTATGTCAGCAATACTGCCGCCTCACCCTTGAAGCTAAGATTATACAGAACATTTTGAGAGCCACAAATATACCACATTAAAATGCAGTTTAGGTCACTTCTGGTCAATCTCGCACAAACAGGGAAATACCTGGTATGTGTGTGTCCACCCCTTTCTCTTTCATACTGGCAAACCTGCCAATGACTCTGAAAAAGGACCACACAACAAGATTAATATGTCTGTGTCCCAGATTTCAAAGTTGCATCAATGCCATTACAGTCCAGCCATTGCTTCCAGACCTAGATCCTGATACTGATCCGTTACCCTGTACTCTGTTTCTGCTCCACAAATTCTGCCTGGAGTCTGTACCTGATTTTGGATTTGTTTGCCTACTTGGACTGACTTCAAGTTGCAGAACAGTTTTTGACCATTGCCTTAATTCAACCTGCTCTGCCTACGTGTGTCAGGTCCTCTTCCCTGTTGCCAAAAACCTGAATCTTTACAGGAAAAAGCAAATACATACAGTAGCTTACTGCATGATATTATAAACTGATATATTATTATTAGGACTTTATAAAGATTGCATAGCCTATTTGATACAGTAGTGAATGCAAATAAAAGAATAAAATTACATTTATGGTAACAAGTGTGTTACAAGACTATTTAGGCACAGCAGTGCATCAGCATGCTAACATGCGCACAATGACAATTCAGATGTTCACCATCTTAGTTTAGTGTGTTAGCATGCTAAGATTTTCTAATTTGCAAACTAATGTACTAATTTCATGGCAGTCCATCCCTAGTTGTTGAGATAAAACCACAAATGTCTACTTAGGGTTTATCCTCTGTGAACCATGATTGTCTGTACAAAATTTGGTGCCAATCCATCAAGTAGATGTTGACATATTTCACTGGATAAGTGAAAATTTTAACCTGCTGGTGGTGCTACATGAAAAGTCAGTGGATTATGAAAGTTATTAGGATTCATTCTTACACCACAGATATCTACCAAATTCCATGGCAATGCATCCAATATTAGTTCAGACATTACAGTCAGGACCAAAGTGATGGACTGTCCAACCATGAACCCTGCAGGTATCTAGCAGTGATCATATGGAAGCCTTTATGGGGTCTTTTGATGAGTGTGACAACACACGACTATATAGCTATATAGCCCCCAGCTACACGGTTAGCTGTCCCAAGCAACTATGTGTCCATGTGAAAGTCTCAAAGGTGTCAGGGAAGTTGATGCTGTCGCTAAGCCGGCCTTGGGGACTCTTTCTGGTTGACTGAAGATTGAGTGGTAGTATGGGACTAATCCTTGGTGCCCAACTCTCGTCACAGCGGACCACCACCACCTGGTTCCACTTGACCAGTCGCACCCGAAACACAGTGTTCGGTACATAGTCTGAACCCAGTGGTTTGTCAACAAAGACCCTGCTTTCTCTCAGGACTTTAGCTCTATGGCTTTTAACCATAGGATAACATTTTTTTTCTCAGAATCACCATCCCTGAAACATTTTTGAACTTTCTCAATGTCAGTGTATCTTAGGCAACTGATGGCATGGCCAGCATGTTTGAAATGAGCTGCTATGGGGCTACGTTCATCTGCAGTTCTGATGTTGCTGCGATACTCACTAATGCCAGTGTGCAATGGCCTTGATGCTTTGCCATGCTTTATAAGACAAACCACACCTAACTGACACTAAAGCAAACCTCACAAACACATTTAAATCTATGTAAAACCTAAAGGCTTCCTTACATTTATTTGCCATTTTAATGCAGTTTTTATGACAAATGTTTTTTTTGCACTGTGCCTTTTTGTATAAAAAGGAAGGGAGATATGGGATACATATTGTTTTGTTAGTTTAAATGAATGGAACGATTTTCTCTAACATAAACTTTTGGTTTTCGGCCAGGAAATATCATGGAAATTACAAACTGCAGTATTACATACACATCACCCTACAGCTATGTGTACAATTGTTGGGCAAAGCCATCTCTCCGGACAGGTTTTAAGTGAAAACAGAATTCGTTTCTTGCAAATACAAAGGTGGCAAGATAATACTTGGATACTTGGAAATTCAAGCACTCACCAAAACGACCGGCAAAGTGTTTTTATTGAGAGAGAGCATGTAACAAAATTAACACACAACACTGCACAAACAAGCAGACCTTTAAAACCTAAGAGCAAAAGAAAAAAAAATATACACACACAAACAATGGAAGGCCAAAAAATACAGTGGAAGGTATGTTTATAATACTGTGCATGTTTATACAAAATATGATCTTATGAACAAATGAATCCTACTGGGATCTAAAGTTACAAGTAATCATCTCCATTACATAAATACTGTGTACCAGGTCAATCCATGCATCAACAATGGGTATGTTCTTAAGCCATGCCGTAGTAAAAGACTTTTATTATTAATATTGCCAGCCATCAACAGCCTTCTAAAAAGGTATTTATCTCTCTGCCCCCATTCACCATGCCTCCAAGTTCCTCCAGCTTGCCCAGGTGCATTATTTTATTATTGTTAATATATGAGTGTTAAGCTTAACAGACAGTGTCATTTAAAATGAGGCCTCTTGTGTACATGTGTGGAAAAAAAGTGTACTTGTTATTTTACCTCTGGCCTGAAACGTAGAATGTCATTTAGAAACTCATTTAATATCCACACATGTTACAAGTACGTAAAGGTCTTAGTCAAGCGCCACCATAGCAACACTGACAAAACAAACCCTATGTGCCTTGTGGTCATATTTTTAAAGGGCAAAAGCAAGCTTAACAGAAAAATAGTGGCATCGAGGACTAAACAAAAAACTCGCGTGCCGTTATTTTGATTCAGAGGAGGAAAAGGAGACAGTTAAATGTCAACTGTGCCAGGTGAGGCTCAAATATTGTAAGGTGACCGCATTTCAGGCTTGAAGAAACCACCAAAGCAGCTCCTCCTCAGGACAGACTCAATGCTTTCTACCATTGATTTGTTCCTCACTCGTTCCTTAGTAACTACTCACAACCAACCCAAGGACTGCTGCTCACAAAGACAATGTTTTGCAAGCTCACTAATCAATAAACGATTCATCAAATGTACCATTGCATTCGCTCAAATGACCATAACAAAAAAGTTATACATTTTAACAAGCAGTCAGCTATAATACAAGAAGAACATGAACTGCTCGCTCAATAAATACCATGCAGAAGATCAGAAATAAGACTAAACTAAATTATGACTAGACTGTCTAGTCGTAATGTTACAGTATATTACAATGAATATAATACATACATCAATAATACTGATGGATAAAAGTAGGAGATGCTAGTACAGTGAAGAGGACCGGCTTCCACCAACGAACACAACCAGTTGTGTTAAGGGGATCACACCAAGCCGGATGTAACACGTGGGTCTCTGTGTTAGGGGAGAATTTTGCACCCGCACCACTAGAGTACCTCTATATGGGTGGATTTTTACGTAAAAAATGTCCTAATGCAACCTTAACATACCAGTTAATTCAATATCAAGGCTCTGAAAAAAGACTTTACCATTATGATTTGACAAAAAAATCTTGACTCAGCTTTTCCTAGAGATTTCACTGTCTTCCTTAGCATATGGAATTTGTGTCGTGATGGCACAGTACGGAACTTTGGTCCTTCCTCGCTGAGGAAGACTGAGATGTTGTTGAAATCTCCGGAAAAAGCTAATAATGGAATAGTTAAGAATGTGTATGGTCAATGTGCTAAATTGTGGCCAAATTGTTACACGGAGAGTCAGTGGAAGTGTCTATAATGTACATTCCTGGATATCAAAGTGAACTGAAGTGACATATCACATGACATGATTAAGCTACCTTTGACTCAAAACTATTTATAAATGCAGTTGCAAGAACAGTACTTTCCACTAATATCTTAAGATGTTTTATTTGAAAGATAGTAGAATGCAAGACCAGCAGAATCTTCCGTTCTTAACATGCGCTAGATTTGGAAAGAGCGGCAGTCAATGAGTGTAACCGCTGTAAAGGCCCCCTGAGGACGTAATTGAGGACCGTCTGCCTCCCTGTAAAAGCCTCCTGAAGCTTTTGTTTATGCTCACGCAAAACACCGTGGCGAGGGCCTTCACAGATGGCACATGAGCGCACAGAAGCATTTATGCTCAACACGCTATCCATTGCAGTATTCTCCAAAACACCAAAACACCAGGGGGCGTACAAACAAAACATTCTGTGAAGAACAGTAAGTCAGGGGCTGACTTTCGTGTTTTGGCCCCGACTGGCTGTGGTCCAGCCAAAAATCTGCCCACCAGCAGAAAATAGCCCGACACATAACCCCTCGTAAAACCAAAACTTGCAATTTGTGTTTTTTTGGTTTTTTTTTAAACAAACGATATAACTTGTGATATAAAGTGAGCTTTAGAGGGTCTGGTAGGTGGACTTTGTTAGCTTTAGAGAGACACAGCTAGTAGTGTCCCATTGTTTTTATTGTTTTATTGTCTTTATGCTAAGCTAAGCTAATCATCTCCTGGCTCCAGCTTCATATTTAATGGACAGACATGAGTGGTATTAATCTTCTCATATAACTCTCAGCATAAAAGAGAATAAGTGTATTTCCAAAAGTGTCAAACTATTCCTTTAACAACGTTGCTCACTAACAATGACCTCCTGTGTATGCTCCATGCTTTATAACTTAACTTTATAACATAATATGTCAGCCCACTTTGATAGTGGTAGGTTCGTAGTTCAATTCAGTTCCTCCTGTGGTTTAGCTGGCGGGGTGCTGCTGCCACCATCAAGAAGCTTTTTTGCCTCATTGTTGTCAGTCTCTGATTGGCTGGCTGTGATCTTGAGCTCAGCAGGGGTATCAGCCTGAAGAGCAAGTTCTTTCTCCTGTTCTGGATGTTTCCTCTTAAAGCAACCCAACTTGTGACAGACACAAGAAAAATCATTAGACCAAGGCCATGGAGATTGTACAGTAGAAAAGCATCATTGAAATGTTTTTAATTCCGTTATTCAAGCAGCAGCTCTGAATATAAAGATAGTCTTTAACTTGTATTTTATGTGGTAGGATTGTGGTTTGGAATGAAACTCTATCATTTGGAAATTGACTCTCACCTTAATCATGATGACTGTGATTATGAGCAGAAGCAATAATCCCACTACAACTCCAGTCAAAATGATCAGCTGTCGATTTGGAAGGATTATGATCTCAACCCGAACTTCAATCTGCGGGCAGAGAAAATACAAGTTTTCAAAACTTATTTGAATGAAGATGTAAAATTTCTTGCAGATAAAGTAGTTTTGGCTGTTCATGTGTAGACTGAATGTACCCATTTATTTGTTGGATCAAGGTCTTTCCACAAGCCACTTTCATCAGACTTCTCCTGCTTGACACCATCTTTATTCTGTGGTTAATAAATATGATAAATTAGGTATACTGAAAAGCATTAACAGCAATATCTTTGAAATGGTATTACTGTGATCAAACTTCAACATACCTCTCGTTTATGAGAATCCAGCACATATTGTTGCTTATCATAACTAACATGTATAAAGCTTTTAAATTTAACCTCTGCACTGTCTCCAGTATATCGTTTAAGAAAGGCAATATTCTGCAAAGTAAGAGCATATCAATTAATGATATATTCACCACTTTCAATGGTATGTGTGGTGTGTATTCTGTCTGTGTCTGTATGTTGTTTGTGTGTGTTGTTATTACGTACCGCTGCATACTGTTTGAGATCCCTAAACTCTACTTCTCCCAACAATGCAAACTCAGTTGCTGATTGTTTGTCCAGGATGAAACTGTCACACACTATGCTTTTGCAGTATTTTTCTGCTGAGCAGTACTGTAACACAGCAACAGTTTATTTTATTAAGGGATTTGTAATTTCACGACACGTTCACTTAGAATATTTTGATACAAAATATGTTCCACTTACTTCAGATTTCATGTCAGGACCCTCTGTGCATTGTGTTTTGTTCTTAAAAATGAAAAAGTAATTGGTAAACATTAAGGACTTCTATTTCCATACACAACAGCAGTTTAAGTATAGGTAGTAGTGTTCTGGCAGTCTCTAAGTTACCTGCTGGACAAGGACCTGATAGTTCGTCATTTCAAAGTTATATTCCAGTTTAGTTGGGAAGAACAGGGACACGTTGACAGGAAAAGGCTTCAAACCAGGATTATCTATCTGCGAATAGTGAGAGACAGTTGGTCCACTTTAAAAGAACAGTTCGACATTTGGGGAAATGAGAAGATTGACAGCCAGCAGCCAGTTAGTTTAGCTTAGCATAAACACTTTAAACGGGGAAATGGCTAGCCTGGCTGAGGCCAAAGGTAACAAAATCCACTCTACAAGCACCTCTAAAGCTCAATAGGTAGCACATTATGTTTCTTTAGTCCATACTAAAACTAAAAACACAACATGTTAAACTTTGGTTTTTGTACACTGCCTGCCCACCACCACTAACTAGTAAACATAGTAGAGCTTTTAGCAACTAAAGAGCCAGATAACGCACCCTGGATTTAGTGAAGACCGAAACAGAGCACAAAGCAGAGTGAATATTGCCTCACCTTATATGTATTAAGCATTTTTTTAGGTGCAGCATCCTCTGCTGTGAAGTTCAGATAGGTGATGGTTTCTTCATTTCTGAAAATAATACAGGATGATCACAATATGAAAGTAGCTGTGGGATAAGATAACTACTGACTGGATGAAAAAAAATGTAATGATTCAAATAATAAAAATGACTAGGCACATATAAGAATACAGTTACAAAATACCATTTATGTCAATAGTGCCACTTACACTGTTGATGCCATTTTTATTTCAAATTGTACTGGGATGCTTTTGGTCAGGGAATTGGTCCTGGTGAAGTTTGCATTATCACTGAGGATGTAAAAAGCATTTCTTGTGAATACTGAACATGAAATATACAATGGTAGTAAATAATATTTTTAAAATGCAGAGAAAATGTTTGGTTTTGTTCTGTGTGTTGGATTGTATGAGAAGGCCTCTACCTTTCTCCAGTAATGGTCATCGAAATTGTGTCATTCCACTTATACTCAGTTAGGATGTAGAAAGAAATGTTAAATGTTGCCTTCACAGAAAAAAAGACAATGATGTTAGATTTGATTCGTAGAGAAAGAGAAAATATATGCATGAGGGAAGTTGTCAAGGTTGTAAATGTCAAAGTTTCTGGCAGTTGGTCACAATTCTTGATTTATGTCACTTCCATCTGTTGTGAGGGTGTCTGGGTGCAGTATGACTCACAGATGATCTGCTGCGGTACACAGGAAGGCTGACACCACATATAGTCTTGTCAAGTACTCCTTCTAGATCATGACAGCTGTGGAGCGTTGGTCTTGTCGCCTGTTTTAAGACAAAAACATGCAGAAATACGTGTGAACTGAGAGCCTCTAGAACAAAAGCTTTTAGATTGAATTAAATGCTATGACATTTGCGGGAACATGACTGTACTTATAATATATATATATATATATATAGTAGGTAAGTTTAAGTTTAAACTTTCAGGTAAGTTTAAAGAAAGAGTGATTTCAAACAGCATTAGTTCTCAGAGTTTGAGTTTGTGATTTAATAACACTCCTGCCTCTGACAACCCACACATCTTGCTAGGTTTTAAATCCTCCAAATCATTTCTGCTCTGTTTCCTCTACTCTTAGATCACTTTTCATTGCCTCTTCTGATGTTTTATCTGCACAACTAGACCTCTTGACAAAGTCTGCATGCTTTTATGCGTCACATGATTGGCTGATGTTGTTGCATTAAAAGAGAACTCCAGCAATTTAGCACTACTCTACACTACTGTAACATTGGACAGGATCAAAATCCACATAGCAGAACCAGAGATATAGTCCTTTTTATTCCACTCATTCTTCTTCCTTGTCAAAACCTAGCGCCTACATTACCCACAATGCAACTTGGCCACCAACAGTTTGGTCAGAGATTCGGATGTGTTATGTTAGTAGCGGCTAATGTAGCCTCAAGCTGCTAGCTTTAAGCAGAGATGAAGAGCGGGCTACAGAGGTCTGATAAGCTCACTTCTTTCCAACTCCACACCCCGCCCATTTGTTTTATTTTCAAACTTGTAGTCTTCAGCCCCAACCAATGCTGACTCAAGTGACATCACTTGAGGTAATTTATCAGACTTTGCGTAGCTCCCTCTGGAGCCACAAAATGCTTCATATAACTTTTTTCACACATGCATGGTACTCCCCAAGACCTGTAAACAGACTTTGATATGTAAAATCAATGGAGTGCCCCTTTAACAAGCAGATGTAGAGGTGTGTATAATAAAGTGGCCACTGAGTGGGACATGATATAGAAATTGAATTTTTAAGTTACCTCTATTAAAGTCATCCTGGCGAAGGAGAGGCCTGGAGGATAGTGCATTGTAAGGCTGGTGTTGTATGAGTCATCACCATGATTGGACAGTTTTACAAACAGGTTGAAGTAGTTATCTTCTGTCACCAATAATGTTTGGGTCCTAAGAGAAAGAGAGTACTTCTTACATTTGGTCATATGATGTTAATGTTACAGTTGCTGTGTTGTGTTTGCCAGATATACGTACATGAAGTTGAAATCCACCTCAAGTTCAGCAATACAGGTGTCATTTTTTCTACATTTCTTTTCAAAGGGAACCTGTTAAAAAAATGATTGAAAATACATAGCAAACCAGAAACAAATGGTCACAATAGACAAACAATATAGCTTTTGTAACCAGGCAAATTCAAATAGAACAGGGCTTTCAATCAGCATTATTGGTCCCCGATGATGATGATGATGACGACGACGACAGCGATGATGATGATATGACTGAGACATAACAGGAATGACCTGACAAGCTGATTTGCACTTTCCATCTACCACCACAATTAATGTGTTGGTTTTCAGCCAAAAAGCTGGCTGGTAATGTTAGTTGGTCAACTGAAATATCTCGACAATTCTCTCACAAATATTGTACAGATATTTAAGGTAATCATAGAAGTAATTTAAATTACTTTCTCCTGACTCCTGACTATTTATCTAGTGTCACCAGCAGCAGGTTGACATTTTTGGTTCAGAGTGAAATGTCTACTACTGGATGGATTGCCATGAAATTTGGTACCAACATACATTTATGTCCCCAGATGAATACCAATAACTTTGATGAGCGCCTGACATTTCATCTAGCACCATCATCCAATCCAAGTTTGCCCAATACTTTGGTATAGGACCATAAACCTGCAAAACTAATGACATTCCCATCAGCCTCAGCTGTACTTTGTTTTTAGTACTAATTAGCAAATGTTACCATGCTTACACAAATGCTAAACTAAGATGGTGAACATGGTAAACATTATACCTGCTAAACATCAGCATGTTATTGTCATTGTGAGTATGTTAGTGTGCTGACTTCAGCATTTAAACCTAAATACAGCCTTACAGAGGCTCGAGTAACAAGTATTGCCTGTGTAGCAAAAGCCTATACAGTATCTTATTAGGGTTCAATCCGCGACCATAAAAGTCCACCATTAATTTGCATAATGTGACAGTAACAGTAAAATGAATATAATTTTCGGAATTTTGAGTCTACCAACACCAAATTTTAGATACAGCATTGTGGGACTGAGATACACATTTCTATAACAAATGAGCTAGATCGGTCGAAACATATGGCCGCCATAAACCAAAGTATCTTCACTAAACAGAAATTGGCCATAACTCATTAACGGTTGGTCCAATCATCACAAATTATGTTTTCAGTCCGTTTTTGGGAATAGGCATACCAAAGCATTTTGAGCCAGACCCATAGGGGATGCCACAAATGCCAAAAACGTGTCCCTCAAAACCTGGTGGACAGAATTCCACCAATTTTGGTGTGCATGCTCTGGGGGCAAGTATTAATGAAAATCTGTGCCATAGTGATTGGTGCAAGTGGGTGTGGCCTATCACATATTTGCTAGACTCACTAGAGACATCCAGCACTATCTCCTGAATGTACACACAGAGTTTCGTTCAAATCCCATAAAGGGGGGACAAATGGCGGAACTTTGAGTACGCAATAATTGATGTGCTACATACATTGTGATGATCAATAGGCGATCTGAGGGGGGATGAAGGGGGAAGCCATGCCCCTTGTTAGCAAAATGACCAAAATCCGTCTCCCTTGTTAACCTGCTCAATAGATGCTCTGTGCTTTGTCTCATAGTGGTGCTTCACATTGACACTTTTAATAATCACCACGTTCTTGGAACAAATGAGACATACTGGTTTTGAACTGCCTGTGGGAAGACTGAACATGTAAGAGTCTGTCCATTCTTGATTAAAAGCTCTGTTTTCCCTGTCTACTTTTCTCTTTTTAGAGCACGCCATGTGAAATTACTCTACTCTCCCTGTGTGTGTGTAGGCTTGATTGACTGAGTAGCATCATGTGAGATGATGTAAGGTTCCTGGGCCGCTAAACCAGTGCCATAAAGGCTAGAAAAGCTGCTCCAGTTAAAATAGAAAATAGCTCTGTCAAAATTTAATAATTCTCAACAATTTATCGATATTCTCTACGGCAGACGGGGGGAAAGAGAAAGTGCCATAGCCGAATGACAGAGGCAGGGTCAGATATTAACAGAGCTTGGAGCAAAAGTGCCCTTGAATGCTCATCATTTTTTTTTGCTTGCGGTTCTCAGCATAGACTGTAGTTCTCAGAGTAGAGTTTAGTAAATGCCCCTAAAAATAAGTTCAATGGGCAAAAAATAGGTGTGTGCCAATTGGCGATTGGATCCTATATTGACGATTAAAGGGATGATCGACGATTAATTTTTCCTACGCTGATATTAAGGTGATTTGAACTAACTTACTATCAGAACTAAGATGTTATAAAAATAATCCCTAGAATCTGTGCCCTACTGTGCATTTGAGATGTTTCTGGTGTGGTTGTCATGTTTATTTTTGCTTTACAACATAACTGCTCTGAAACAACCAGAACATAATGTTTTATTTCTCAGATTTGCCAGCATTCTCGCTACCAGTGCAGCCCTTCCTATCAAACAAATGAACACAAACCAAAGAAAGCTTCTTGGTATTGTTATTTTTCAGCATAGACTGCAAGCGAGACACAGACGTCGAAGCTGGGTACATGAAATAAGCCAAGCGGGGACACAACTGGGAGTGTTCATAGTTTGGTCTATGAACTCCGCCTGGTTAGCACCCGGTTTTAGTGATATTTCAGGCCGACCATGGAGCAGTTTGAGCGGTCTGAACTCCGGATTGGTCACCACAGTGTGACGTCAGGTTTAATTTCTCCAAAAGTCGATTCTGTTTCAACTTGATGTTGCTCCCATTGGGCCATCAACCCTGTTAAAAATTAACAAATCGCCTACTGATGATGATGAAACAAGTGTTTGACTGGTCTCACTCCTTTAAACAGAATTAAACAAGCTGAAGTGACTTTGCTCAGGAAGGCTTTGTGAAGGCTGATACCCACTCATGGCTACCTGCGGATTTAATTTTAGCCGATTGACCTGATTTCTTGTGGTCAGCGCAAAGAGGTTTGAACCCACACATTGCCGCCTGCAGCTATATTTCATATGTATTTGTGACTGGTCTTGTATTTGTGTCTTCAGTAGGAACAAATTCTTTGACAATATTATGACCAAAAAAATATCAAGTATACTAAAGTATTAAGTTTTTGGTTGTCCTGGTAAAAATTTCACTTTTTCAGCTCATTCAGATCTTAAGTAACAAATGTGTCCTAAAGGCAGTGTTTGCAATTTGCGTCAAAGGTAAAATCCCCACAAGTGTTACAAAAGACAAACTAATAAAAGTCATCATCACATCCTCAAAACAGAATTCCATTTCACATCCTAGTATGTGTGCCTTGTAGTGTGCAGAACTCTTTTGAGTTCTGATTCTTTTCTTTATCTAAATGCAAATGTCTTGTCTCACATGTAAAAAGAAAATCAATAAATTCACGTGACTTCCTGCCTTCTGCTGTACATACCTCAACGACAGCCTGCCTTTTGCTCTCCACATTCAGGATGGCACTTGCGCTGTCACTGTCTTCTTGGGAAAAGTTTAATTTGATGACGATGGGTGACAATGTGTCTTTCACACATTTCTATAAGAAAAAAGAAGAGTCATCTGCATATTCTTGAAGACATTTTCAAACAGCCCAGACAAAAAGCAGAGACTTTTCATTTTAGAAAGTTTGGCTTAAACATTAAACTAAAAGACTGAACACTGAATAAGTGTATTAGGATTAGTATTAGTATAACAGTTTTGGTTATGAAGCTAAATAGTAAATCAGAATTACAGTTTTACAAGCTAAGATTTGATAATATAACTGAAAAGGTATTGCTTCATAGCAGGTGGGTTGGTGAGGATTTTTAAAAGACCAGTACACATCAGCTAAAATGTACAGCAGATATCCATACTTTATAACAAGCATATATGTTTTATTGGAAATCATCAGCACCTTTTCATTTTTGATTCCAAATCTTAACTTTAAGGCTAAGAAGAGGTCCAAAGTCACATTTAAAAGTAAGTAAGTATTTCTTGTTCGTGAGGACACAACTCTGCACAATTTGGATGAGTCTGTAGCATAAAGAGCCCTCAGGTCACATGCCCAAAGCATACATATTGGGCTATAGCCCACAACTGCTGATCATTCTAATCAACAAAAGTTAATCAGTATACTTGACATGCTTTATAAAACTCTCTTGGGTATGTAAGTGATTTGTGTAGGTTAATTGAAAAATCTAGAATTAACTAGCTGAGGTACAGAGACATTGATGATATCTATTAATGTACAGATGCTCATATACAGATAGTTAAAGAGGTTAAAGAGTTATGTGAGGATGAATATGATTAATAATCTCCATACTGGCATGTAGATGGAGTAGTTGAAGCATGTGTCTTTATCCATCATCTCAAAGGTATTGGTAAGATTCCTGGCTTTCTCGTTAGTTTTACTGAAGAAACCTCGATATGTTTGTCTCATCGGATCCACATTGAGCGTGTACGAGATGTTCAATCCAGAGCTCATTGCCCCTGCAAAGGCATACAGCAGGATTAAAACATCAGCAATATCAGCGGCTGTTAATGAATCACATTAATGGGTCAGGTCCCTACCTGCTTTGCTCTTTGTTGTTTCTACCATTTCAAAGCAGGCTGTTAAAGTAACCAATGGTAAATTTTTATCTGTGCCCGGGCAGACAATTTTCTCAGTGCTTATGTCCTTAGGTTGAAAAGACAGATGTACCGTGACATTAAAGACGGGCCTGGACCTGAAAGACATTCATCAAAATGATTAAAAATGGACTATTAGACTTTGCACATGATCTTTTCTATAGGATGATTGTATACTAAGGCATAAAGGATGGGTAAACAAGACACAAGTCTACAATTTCACTTCCATTCTCCCTCTTCCATGGCTTTGCTCTGGCCATAGATTAATTTGTTTGTCAGAAGCCATTTTAGTAGGTTGTATAGGAGATGCTTGACAGTTCTCTTCTTCATTCAGACAGCAATTCAGCAATTTTACATAATTAATGTACATGGTATCCATACCTCAAGACAACAGCCATGCCCTGTGATCCGACCACAATGTCTGGGAGTCCGTCCTCTCCGAGATCAATACCCCCATCAATGGCCTGTCCAAAGAATCTCAGCTCAGGTATTATTTTCTGTCCCATGATTCTCTGGAATAACAGAAGTTAAGACAACTGAAACAGTGCATGATTTGCACACATATTAGAAGGTACTCATTAGAGAGGAGGTGGAGACAAATGCTGTGTGTTAATAGTTATTTTGTAGATGCTCAGGGTGAGACAGATAAAGGTTATCTACTAAGTCATATCATTCAGAAGGTGACTTTTTGGTTTTATTCAACAGCCAGCTTTAGTCTAATGTATTGGCAAACAAACACATTTGTCTAACCCTTGTGATGTTGATGCACTATTAATTTAAAATATATATATTTTATGTTTATTAGACAGAAATGGTAGAGAGGAAACAAGGGAGAGAGAGAGAGAGAGAGAGAGAGAGAGAGAGATGCAACAAAGGTGCCCAGCCTAACTCAACCCAAGGATGTTGTGGTTCATGGTCAACGTCTTAACCCCTAATCCACAGAGGTGCCCTGACACACTACTGATTGATGTGTACATTTATATTTTAGCCAGCTCCCAGCATAGTGACCACTCACCCAATCCGTTGCTGTTTTCTTCATCTAGAGGGCTAACAACGTCTTTTCCTAAAAATATCGCAAAACAAAACAAAAGATAGTGTGTCAGGTTTTCTCTGTCTCACCTGGCTGAAATAGCTGCATATCCCTCTGTCTCTGTCACCAAGGTAGATGTACACAGCCCCCCGGTTATCATCCTCAAGGGGGGCTCCAACAGCAATGTCTCGGAGTCCATCTCCATTCAGATCTGCAAGACTGGATATGGTGGTGCCAAATCTCCCCATAGATGGTGCAGTCACATTCAGTTTACTTTTCAGTTGCATCTGTGAAAAATAAGAACATAAGTTAATCAATTAAGAAAATAAATGCATTCATTTTCTCTCACTAGACTAGCCTCATGAGAGCTTAAATAGTGTCACACTGAATCTGAGCCTTTATCACAGCCCACCTCATCAGTCAGTGTAAAGACGTAGATCTGTCCTTCTCGCTTCTCCTGAGGCTGATAAAACAGTGGAGCTCCTACCAGCAGGAAGTCAGTGTTACCATCGGAGTTGACATCTACTGAGCACAGCTCTGCACCAAAGTAGGAACCAATCTGAAAAGTGAAGTTTATAGCATTCAACTTAAAAAAATGACTCCCTTAACCATTTTTGAAAAACCAGAATGAATACAAGTAAAGTTAGGATAGGTTTATTGTGCTTCGAACAGCTCTTAATTTTCTCACACTTTTTCTACAAGCAAAACTAAGTGTCAGTGCAAGGAAGTTCTCTGATTTCCTCTTTGCAACCGCTGAAATAATATGCCTTTGTACATTTTCATAAAAGGTGCAATCATGCAAAGTACTGGAAATGTAATGCAGCTAATTATCAAAGAAGCCGGCTTGATTTCTTCAAGGCAAAAATACAATCAGGGCTAGCTTGTTCCAAGAAGCAGGTTAACTTTTTTATCTGAGTAACTTTGCAAAGTAAAACCATAAGTCTTTTTACATCAGATGTAAATGAGAGGGGTTTCTAGGTTTTACTGAGCAAGTTATCTCAAAGATGAAAATAAACCTGCCTGTTCTAAAATTGATTGACACTAGCTCTAATGGTGGCATAACAAAAAGGCTTTCATTAACTTGCAATGGCAGTTTGAGGTTTAAACATGCTAAGCATAGCACCCAATAAAGACATCATTTCTGTTTAGAATATGTATGATAAAACATACTTTACAGAAAACTTTCTCAAGACAGTTACCAACCTGGTCCCCATTTAATCTTTGGGCTGCAGTCCAGATCTTGCCATTTTGTCTGAAAAGTATGACCTGTCCCATGTGCTCAAATCTTGGTGCACCCGTGAAATACAGAGGAGCTTTATTCTTCTCTCCAACAGAAACAGAGTATCCTGCAACAGTGTCAGTCACATATGACAATCTATATGCGATGTCTTTTCACACATGTACAAAATATTCTACAGCTGCAAAACTATTATACATTCACAAACTGGAATTTGTGAGAATTTTTTTTTTGTTTTAAAAATCCACACATTCAGATACGTGCACGCAATTTCTTTTCACATGCACACAAAAGGTGATACACAACTGCAGACATGACCCTTATTTGCTTACATAAGCATCACCTAATATAAAATAGAACATCAATATCTCAAGCCAAAAGTTTAATAAAGAGGCAGATAATCTGAAATAAAGAAATAACTTTATGTAAAATACCCATGTAGGAGTCCATCGGCATGTCTGGATCATCAATTTGTGTTTGTTTTTTTTCATGAATGTCTTGGAGAGAACCACGCCAGCTGTTTGATCCCACTGAACCCAGGATCAAGGTATCCTGTTGACAGAAATGTGCAGGTCTGCAGTCAGACTACTTTGATCGTGGCTGATTGGTCCAGTGAGGCAGCAGAGAGGATATCATTGAACAGACTTGCAAAAATCAAGAAGATCAAGCAGAGACCATGTTGTCCCCATGCTAAAGTGCTAAATATTACATGCATTAGCATGTTGACATACAATTGTTAACACACATGCTAATGTACATTTTTAACTGTTAACATGTTAATTGGGTAGGTTATGGGCACTTAGCATTAAGATGATGTCACACGCATACTGGATATTGTAGCAGAAGGGGGAAAAGAAAAAGTACAGAATAGCCCTTTTCAACCTTGACAGGACGGAAGGTGGAAAGATGAGGAGATAAATCACACACACACACACACACACACACACACACACACACACACACACATCACATCACACATCTCCTTCACTGAAAGGTTTAAGATGATCTGGAGTCATAATTTAATGTATTTAATTAAGGTACATATGATTTTTGTATCAGGACGTTGATTTTAAATTTGGTTTCTGTTGATTTAATGGCATTTTGTGATTGAGAGACTTCTGTGTTTGAGTATTAGCCATAACCATTTGAGTTGATTATTATTTGGTTTAAATACAACATTAATTATTATTATAATTATTATTATAATTAATTTAATTGTTGAAACTGAATTGAAGCTTTGTGCTATCTTTTATCTTGTGTACTTTTGTAGCGAGGGTAACAAGCTACATAGCAGGCTATCTATCCAACTTGTCTAGTGACAGGTTAGGATCATTATTATTCTCCAGTCTGGCCCCCAACTCTTACTTTGTATATCTGGGATAAACCGCTACAATATAATAAGACAAATGGTAAAGGGACTGTACTTGTATAGCGCCTTTCTAACTACTCAAAGCACTTAATACTACATGTCACATTCACCCCATTCACACACATTCATTCACTGATGGCAGGTGCCGACTGCTCAGTGTCTTGCCCAAGGACACTTGTGGGCTGGGGGAAGCCAGGATCGAACCGCCAACCTTCCGATTGATGGACAACCCGCTCTACCGCTACAGCCCACAACAGCCGCCCCAACAGCATAGCAATATATTGCTGAGGTGAATTCTGTTATTTTGACTTTACTCACCTTGTAGAAGACAGCACTGAATCCACTCTGAGACATTTCATTAGTCAATTCTCCTGCCCGAGCCACTTTGGTACCTAAATATAAAGACAGCATTTCATGTTACTACTGCATGGGCACACCAGGAAGATAAAATGGATATTTGTAACAATTGTGCACAAACAGGGAAAAAACTATTGAACATCACCTTCCATGTTAAAGATCTTTATTTGAAAGTTTTCCAGTATTCCTGTGAGTCCGTCATAGTTCTCAATTTTGAAGGCATATTTGTCTGTTGGATCTGAAGCAATGGCTGTAAATTTATCCAATGCAGCATTTTTGACCTGAAACCAGAATGCTGCTTGAAATTATGAAGTACCTCCAAGTCTGATGTCAGCAAGATAAACAACACACTTTTGCACAATAATGGACTCAAAACTGGATTCAGTACAAATTGCTCTATTTAAGGCTGAGCTCAGCCATGATTGTTACAGTATTATTTAAAGACAAATTATTTGAAATGTTGGTAAATGTACATGTCTGAACTGTTGTTTTTTGTGAGAAGTATGACTGTGTTTCATCTGCATAGCAGTGAACAGATCAGTTCTGAGAACTGATCCCTGAGGTATACCACATGTGATTGTTTTAACTGAATAAATGAATTAATTAACAGAGATTTATCTATTGGACAAAAAGACAGAATAATGAGACATGTTATATCACATCACAACTTACCCCAATGACAAAGCGAATGATGTTTTTGTCATTATATCTTTTAACAATCTTATAGTTGTCTGCATCACTGGGATCTCCATCTGTGATTAGTACCAGAACTTTAGTTGCATCAGGAGAGGCACCTGCACCTGAGTTTTCTAAGATTTCTTCCCTGAAACAGATGTAAAAGTACCATTTTTAATGTTCAGAATATACAAAACCTCATCTATAAATAATAATATAATAATAAATTAACATGTTTTAGAGATGCTTTAAGATGCTTATAATCTTACAGTTGTACTGTGCCAGTTCTTGAGTGTTTTTCCTCAACAACAGCTGTTATTTTAATGTTATTCAGTTGTTCAAGAGTTTGAGAACTGTTTGTGTAATGTAACTGAACTTACAACACAAATTTGAGGGCTCTGTGTGTGTTGGTGAGACTCTTCATATGGACTTCTTTCTTAAGTTTATTGAGCGCTCTACCAGCTTGATAGTCACTGAAGTCAAAAACTTTCCTGTAGTCTAAGGAGAACTGAACTGCTGCAAACTGAAAAAAGCAGACAACATAATACAGTATTCATTATGTACATAATGAATACGTAACATAATGAATATGTGTATATATACATTATGTATATATAATTTAACAAATAAGTCTTATGAATGCTTTAACGTTGCAGTAGTGCAGTTACCTTGATTGACGTGCCGTTAAGGCTTTTCATTATATCCACTATGAAATCTTTATTTTTGTCGAACTCTGCGTCGGTCATACTCGCTGATCCATCAAATAGAAAGACAAGGTCCACTGTCTTTTTTGTGCAGTCTGAAAAAAGTGTTAAAAGAGTTAAAATTTGTAAAAAAAAAATATACAGTCTGGACCAAAACATTGAGAATAATATTTTATTGCAAAAAGGACAAGATGTTATAACCACAGAATGGTAGACGTTTACACTCTCTAAATGTCTTTTACCTTGGAAAGCAGGTTTGAAAGAGGAGATTTCTTGAAGATGATCTGAGATCTTGTAACACACGCTGTTCAGATAGGAGTTCTCGTAACATTCATGGACTACACTTGGACTGCAAACCTAGATCAGAACATAAGAGGGGAAAGAAATTTGATTCATCATGTTGAATTGTTTTGTTCAGAACTTTGAAGAAATGTCACAGAAAAAGTGTATTTTCCATTTTATATAACTTATTGAGCTTTGCGATTTTCTTACAGTGAATTGGGAGTGTGTGGCGTCTTCAGCTATCGACAGACCAAGGTGCCTGAGCGGTATCGTTGTCTCTGAGAGAGAAATTTGTGTGACAGCAGTATTTGATTAGTACTTTAAAAAGCTTTTCAGATAAATTATGAAATGTTTCCATTTTATATATCATGTTTCTGCATTGTTGGAAACTTTTCATTTTTACTGATGTGATTTATTGTGTAATATTGACTTCAAAAATGGTATTTATATACCTTTATGGTTGAACCACTGAGTGTTTTGTTCTTGGTCAAGTCTGCATATTCCCCCAGATCCATTTAGCCGCAAAGGTGCAGTAACAATTATCCTGTGGATAAGGTTATTCAGTTTAGTTAGATTAATTTCAATTTTATTTATATAGCGCCAATTCATAACAGAAGTTATCTCATTGCACTTTTCCTTTAGAGCCGGTCTAGACCGTACTCTTTATAATATTATTTACGGAGACCCAACAAATCCCACCATGAGCAAGCACTTGGCAACAGTGGCAAGGAAAAACTTCCTTTTAACAGGCAGAAACCTCGGGCAGAACCAGACTCAATGGTGGGCGGCCATCTGCCGCTGCCGTGTTAGGTTTTGAGAGATAGAGAGAGAGAGAGATAGGTTTTGGGGGAGATCATGGTCATCAACCATGACAATAATAATAATCTTAACCAGTGGCCAGGCTGACATGAGTAGCACAGTTTTAACCAAAAGAAAACTCCTTTGCTGTTGTCAGCAGGGTGTTAGAGTGAACTCTTTATGAGGTCACTTGAAGATTAGTTACAGGATGCAATATCATTCAACATGATGAAACCACAAAGTGTTAGCGCTCTTCACAGGAACTTCTCATAGCATAAACCAGAATTATCTTCCATCTACACTAAAGTTCCATGCAAACGGAAACCAGGCATGGCTGATGGAAATTTGAGCAGTTTAACTTTATGAGTAATGAGGATTTTGACAATTACAGCAATACTAAATATCAACTGAACCACCAAGTTGCAAATGCAAACTTACCCTTTGTTCGTGTGAGACATGAATTGAAGCACTTTGTAGCCAAAGAAATCTTTTTGTTCACCAGTATAGACATCGGGATTTGTCATATCAATGTTGAAAGCCAAAGAGACAGGGATGGCTGTAATTTGTGAAAAAAAAGACCACATATTTAAGTTTTGTAAGCCTTAATCTAATTAGTTGGCAACTAATTTGAAAAAATTACTAATAAATCATCAGAATTTGAGAAATATAAAATAACATTACTGTTTTAGAAATAATGTAATATTTTAAAGATGGGTTAGTAATCTAACACTGCCAAGCATTCACCACTACAGCTGTTCTTCATGAAGTTCTGATTCTACATAGCTTAAACATAATTTAATATTCCACACCCCTGATTTTTTTTAAATAATTTATCGTTATTATTTTTGACAAGGATTAAGATAGTCAGGTCTCCTAAATCACAGAAACAATTTCTCTTTCATCACTAGTTGTGTTTTGAAATATCCACTTCTGAAATTTTTTCCACCACCTCACTACATTTGGAATTACAAATGGAAGTTTGCACTGCTCAAAGAAATTAAATGATTACATTTAAAAAACTCAAAAACAATTACTTTCTTTAAAAACAATGTCCTGGTTACTCTGGATAATCTAAAGACCTTTCACTTTCTATTGGCACCATTTCAGTAGTCTCAGTGAAAACTGTTGGAGTTAATGTTGTAAAAGTCTTAACATGAAGCTGCAAACCTGCATGAATGATTCCAATTGTGCCTTAGCATGAGTTTGTGCTCAAATACTCATCCTGAATCACTGTTTTCCTGAGCTTTTGCACTCAGCACAGTTTTGTTACACTAAACTGAGGGTTTAAACTTTAAAAATATAATATAATAATTAAAATATGAAAACATTTGTAAAATATTCATTCAATGAACATTCAAGTAAAAAAAAAACACGTCACACGGTTTCACAACTTTGCAAAAAAATGCAATAATTTTTATCTTTTTACATCTCTCAAGGGTTTTAGCTACAAAATGACTTTCACGTCTTTCCCCACACATAAAGCACCCCTATCTTTCCTTTTGTAGATGAATATTGTCTCATCTCTCAATAACTCAACATGTAGCAAAATTTTAGACCTTACCAACAGCCACCATGTAGGTGAGCAGGAAGATGCGACGCTGCCCATGCATCTTACACATCACTCTTCTCTAACAGTGCTAACAGTGCTGCTGGTGTTGCTGGTGTGTCTGAGCAATGCTTCCTGTGTGCTTTGTAAACGAGGGTGTTTCCGTAACAGGTGGTTGTGACACTTCTGCTCTCACAGCAATGCTCTCAGCAAAATGGCTCTTCTGCCTCATGCTTCCCCTTTTTTTTTTGGTAATTCCTAAACCCTTAATTTTACACTCAAAAATGCTTTGGACATTTTTTTATGAAGGAAAAGGGGTGCTGCAGAATAAAGATTAGTGGTGGTTACTGAAAGACAGAACCCGCTCTCAGAACTGAATTAAAGGTATTGTTAGCACATGTGCCACAGTAAGGAGTCAAAAGGTTGGGCAATCACACATAGGGCTGTAGACATTTTTGTGGTTATACAGTCAACAAAAGGAAACAAGGGAAGAAGATAATCAACATAACGATTTTGTGTGGATTCAAGCTTATTGGTGGCAGGATTCAATTCACTGGGATATTTTCCCGTATATTTGTTTGTTGTTATGTTTGTTTGTATCATTAGTTTTACATCTTAGAATTAGCCTTGGCCCCAAACCACGCACATTTTGTTTAACCCCCACATTATGTATACACTATAATAATTTACAGTTATCTATGAACTCGTAATACAAACAGTAGGGTGCGAGAACCCCTGTGCGCTCTGTTACTTATACCATCTCACAAATGTGGTAAAATAAAAATGATTTGCATCCAGTGGTGGAAGAAGTAGTGAGATGTTTTACTTAAGTAAAAGTAACAATACCACAGTATAAAAATACCTCATTAGAAATAAATGCATTCAGATTTTTACTTGAGTAAAGGTACATTAGTATTAGCAGTGAAATGTACATAAAGTAAAACTACTCATTACAGTGAATTGCCATTCATTACTGGAATATGATAACTGATGCATTATTGTGTGAGTAGCATTTTAATGCACCTCTCAGTATAATGCAGTCCAGTACAACACTAACACTAACTATGACCTCACATTAAAATATAATTGAATTACACATCTCAGAATGTCAACAAAAACCTTATAAGCTTTGTAAAGGTAGTTTTTATGGCAGGGCCGTTGTACTGGATTACATTAGATTGTACAGGTGTGCCTAATAAAGTGGCCACTGATTGTAGTGGAGCATTTAGCCACTACAGAGCCTTCTACATACTGGGCCATATCATAGGCTGCCCACCTATAATATTAGCTTGATTTTCCTTTTATTCTGTATGTCTGTGATATCTCTGTTAATTAGTTTCAACATGTGACTGCTGTTCCTCTATGGCAATGCAGCTTGAAAGTGTCATTTGGCCTACAGGGCCCTTGCACAAAGGAAAGTACACTCTAGTTTCTATTCTCCTTTTAATCCTCATCAAATGACTGTTGACACGGGGAGAAATCAGGATATGAATTATTTCTCAATCCTCAGAAACAGTAGATCACTGTAATCACAGTTGTTCTGGGTAATAAATGAACTCATCAGAACAAAATCTCACAACATTTTGTCATTCAATCAGCTAGTTGCTTTAGTCAGCAACTGTCTGTACATCCTATTTCTGGTGGCCGTCATTCTTGGAGGATTGAGTGAGCATCAGGCTTTTGAAGTTTGAGAGAAAAGTCCACAACTGGGCAGCCCTGTGTTATGCAGCCCAGGGAAATGATGTCCACATGTGGTGAGAAATACATAGCCAAGTTCGCTGGAGTCACTCCTCCACTGGCTTCTATCAGTAGAGCTGGAAACTCCTCCTTCAGTGCACGAGCTGCAACATGGAGCTCCTATAGGTGAGAGACAGGGTGGAGCAGGGGTATATTATTTCATGTAGACGTTAAGTGGAAGAGTGAGTGGACACAGGGTAATGAAAATGAGAAATGACCTGAAATGACCTTGTGTTCTTTTAATATTCTCTACCTGAGGTTGAAAGTTGTCCAGCATAACGATGTCTGCTCCTTCTCCAGCCGCCTCTCTGCCCTCTTCTGCTGTGCGGCACTCCACCTCAATCTTACTGCTGAAGCCACACACTGACTGGGCAGCTTTCACAGCCTGGAGAACAAACAGGGTTGTTGGTTTTTTTTTGTTGTTCTTGTTTAATGTGTTGTGAGCACACCTGAACCTATGACAGGTGTCAGTCTCAGCTATCAGACTTTGTTCAAGTCATTACTAAAGCTCCTGCGTCTGTGGTTTGTCTGTTTGCAACATTTACATCACCCTGTGAATATGCTTAAATACAGTGTAAAGAGGAAAACTACTATCTGTGACTTTTTGACCGCTTTAATTATTTTTAAGTATTTCCCTGTAACGTAGAAAAGGTTTCAGTCGTAGTCATCTGGACACTGTTTTCAGAATCAAGACGTTTCGGCTCCCATCTGGAAGTCATTCTCAATTTCCCTGTAAGTTGAACTCTCAGACATTTGTTATTTTGATAGAATGGTTTGATCAAAATAATGTTCTATCAAATTAATAAATACCGGCAACGTGTTGTTTTTGATGCAGTCGTATTAATGGTTTTGCTGTGTGACTTTAATTACCTTATGCTTGTAAAACTATAGAAGCAAAGAAAAGCCATTATAATTAGAATTTTACATGGAACTGAATACCTAATTGTTAAATTTAACCACAAAACAATTTTTTGATTTTAGATCCAAATTTGACCCCTGACCCCTTACACAACTTGAATATACTTTTTTTGGGATATTGTACACTTAATTTTAAACATAAATCTGAATTTGTGAAACATAAAAAAAGTACCTAAAGTCTAGTTTTAGTTGAAAAAAAAACAAAAGTGGGGAACTGAAATCACAAAAATTCAGATAGATGTTTTTCAAAGTAAAATATTTGAATACTATAAATTCTGTGGTATTTATGCTCGATTTCTAGATCTTCGTTTGACCACTAAATCTGAGGAACTTGAATGTAGTTTTTATATTGTACAAGTGAGTTTTCTCTCAGAATTTGTGAACCCTGAAAAAACTCAGGGGAAGAAGAGGGGAATTGAAATTACATACATTCAGATAGGTGGTTATCAAAGTAAAATAGTTTAATGCTATAAATTCAGTGGTATTTATGCTCAAAAACCTATGGAAGTAAAGAAAGGCAATTTAGTTTATACATTTAATGAGCAACTGAATATCTTGTGGAAATTTGTCCTCTTCTGAATACCATTTCTAGATTTTAGATTCACATTTGACCACTGAATTTGAGCAACTTAAATGTAGTTTTTATTAGCCATGCTAGCGGCATGGCTCTAGGGATGGCAATATCTGACTGTCTTTCGGGCATTTGGTTGGATGGATTGTCATTTAGGTGCACACATCCATGGTCCCCAGAAGATGAATCCTACTGACTTTGGTGATCCCCTGACTAGCGCCACCAATTGGTTGACATTTTTCACTTTTAGTGAAATACTGTATCTCAACAACTATTGGATGGATTGCCAGGAATTTTGGTACAGATATCCATAATACCCAGAGGGTGAATCCTATTGTGTTTAGCAATCCCTTGACTTTTCCTCTAGTTCCACCATGAGATAGAAATTTGTGGTTCTAAGTGCAAGGTCTTTTCAATCCCTCCAGAAGGTGTGTTTTGATGGGGGGAAAAGGGTTAGGCCACTGAGGAAGTGTGCGTTGAACAAAGTTTTTAATAATTATTATTACCCAGTGAAATAGTAGTTTTATTTATTTATTTGTTATAGTGTGGATGCTGATAAGGTGGCCCAAGGAAGGAGGAAGGAGGTGGAAGGAGGAGGAGTATGTATGTATATATGTATATATATATATATGTGTGTGTGTGTGTGTGTATATATATATAGATATATATATATATATATATATATATATATATATATATATATATATATATGCTGCTTAACCTGTGTGATACTTCCTGATGCCCAGACATGGTTGTCCTTCAGCATCACCATTCCACTCAGGTCCTGTCTGTGCATGGACACGCCGCCAACCAGCATGGCGTACTTCTCCACCAGACGGAAGCCCGGGGTGGTCTTGCGTGTACCAGCCACTTCTCCATGCCAGCCTCCCAGTCTTGCCATTGCCTGGAGCTGAGAACAGCGGGTGGCGATCCCTGAGGCCCGGGCCAGGCAGTTGAGAGCCGGCCTTTCCCCAAGGAGGAGGCATCTTGCCGGGCCTCTCACCACAGCAGTCAGTGTGATGGCATCTGGGCCTGTGAAGTAAGAGAAAGACACTGGCAGACATTTCCACAACTTCCCAATCAATACAAATAATAATGCTTTTTTATTCTAAATTTTAAATCAGGTCCTTTGAATGGTAAGGTCATCTATATTACTCTGTGGTCCTTGTGGTTGGATTGGGGCCACCCAGTATGTGCAGGTCTGCCCATTTCAGGGTCCCGTCAGTTTGCTTATAGAAATATAGTCATTGTTAATGATGCATTACTTTACATGTTACATACCATCGATAGCCATTTGAAGACAGCTGGTAGCTCAGTCCATATCATGTTTTAGACTTTTTAGATTGCATTTAATACATTATAGCTTCACCTCCTGACCTCAAAATAATTATGTGTCATGTCATTTTTTGAAATTTTCTGGGGGGGGGCAGACTGGAGCACACTCTTAAATAAGTGGTTTATACTTGGGTTTTTGCAAAGATTTAACCAACAAGCTTTAACATGTTAATCAATGAGCTTTAGAGCTGCTGGTAGGTGGATTTTTTACCTTTGGACAAAGCCAGGCTAGCTGTTTTCTACTACCTCCAGTTTTTGTGCTAATCTTAGCTAACCATTTCCTGGCTGCCATGCTGTGTTGGTCTTTGCTGAAGATCTAATAAAAGTAGGTGGAAAGGTAAAGCAAAATGGACAGCAAGAGATTGGCTAAACTCAAAGCTACAACCTGCAAACTAAGTGCTTTGGATGAAAGTTTGCAATGCTTACCGATCTCAGCTCCTTCCTGGTAAATCCAGTCCACGGTGCAACCGACCTCAGTGAACACTGCTGTGAAGAAGGGGCTACCTGCCAGGATGCTGTGTGGTGTTTTACACAGCAACCTTGCCTCAACCTCCTGTGACCCCACACACACTCCCGCCGGGTCAAAGTTTGGTGTGTCCTCTGCCAGCCACTCTTGTGCCAGCCGAGTCAGAGTCTGAGGTGGGATCAAGTGTGCTGCTGAATGTTTTGGCAGAGACATTCTGAAACATGTAAATTGAAGAAACTTGATTTGTTGTTCCAGATGACATGAAAGTGGGAAGTGAAAGCAGATAATGAAGTTAAATAACTTTCAAGGTGCTGTCTTGTTTTCCAATAACTGTGTGATTCAGAAAATACTGGGCCATGATTATGCACTCTAGATGACAATTTTAAAGTTTGATGCATGTTCCTCTCTCCAGAAGAGAATGACAACTGCAAGTCACCATAGCAGGTATTACACTGTGAAAGACTTCATGCCTGAGTGGCAGCTACAAAAATATCATAGGGGTTATTTATTATAGAGCCTCATAAGCATGAGCATTTAAAAAAAGAGAATGAAAGAAATATCTATATAGAGAGACTGCATTTAACAAATCAATTTCTCAGCACCCCACCCAACAAATTCCTCTTATGTCAAACTATAAAAAAAAACCTACATAAATGAGAGGAAAAACATAATGAATGCAGATATTTCCATACAGGGCACAAGGGCTCACTGAATGGTTTGATGAAAATGATGCTGTGGGCCTCAGTCACCAGATCTCAACCCAACTGAACGCCTGTGGGAGATTTTGGAGCGACATGTTAGACTGGTGTCCATTCCTCCAGCAGAGACTTGTGCAATCTATGACAAGAAGCATTCAATCTGTTCTGGAGGCACATCAGTAAGACACCATCATTTTGTTTTTTTCCTTTAATTTGTCAACCATCTGTACTGTTTATCTACTGTATATGCTTCACTTTGATCATTCCTTCAGTCTAACCTGCATAAAAACAAATGGGTATACATGTCTGCTTCCACCGAAAAAGTCAGCGCTGTATCATAAGCTACAACTAGCTTTCACAACTAGTATACAAGGAATTATTACAACCACAACATATTCTATCACACTTGGACAACTTCATAGTTGTCTAGTGCAACTTTGGAACAGCACGGCTGTGGCTTAGAGGTAGAGCGGGTCATCTACTAATCGGATGATTGGTGGTTCGATCCCCAGCTTCTCCCTGCATGTTGGGAATGTCTTGGGCAAGATACTGAAATTGCTCAAATTACCCCTGTGAATAAGCATTGGTTACTCTTTCACTTAGCATGGCCAGAAGACTAGAAAGATGCTATATAAATGCAGTCCATCTACCAAATAAATGCAAATGAGATATTTACTTACTTCCATGAATGGCTCTCCTTTTTCTGTTGGTCACAGACTGTGGAGTTGTAGTGCTGAATGAGCACACAGAGCCACAGGAAAACTGTGACGTGGAATTTGACCCTGTGTTCGTGTTGGAATGTTTGCAAGCTATCTAAGAGTTAGTACTCTAGGCTTAACATTGATTGTTTTAACCAAGGCTGATTCACAGGCTAGAGTGCATATTTGGAAAAATGAATTGAGGTAAATTCAAGGTCTCAAGTCAATAAAACTGAGTAACATACATAACCTGCTGTAGGCCTGCTAACCTATAGGCTGCACATGAAAAACTACAATATACAACTCTTTTGCATTATGAATTTGTGATAAATTGGGTATATTATGCGCAATTGTTTTCATCTGTGCCACTGTGCATACAAGCCTATACCTACCTGTTTCATAAAATTGGTTTCACCAGTGATCAGACATTTTCAGTCCTGCATCTCTTGCTCTCACACTGTGTGCTCCAAGGGCATATTGGCAAACATCATTATGCAGTGGGAAGTCATTGCAACATCCACAATGAAATGCAATAAAAACAACTCAACTTGCAGCAGTCAAGATGAACATCAGCGTTGCTTTTAGTATCACATACTCCTGCTTTTTAAACACCTGCGGTGACATTATAAATGCCGGTTATCTCAGCCTCAGGCTAGCAGCCATTGCAAGGTAGACAGCCCATCAGGACGAGCGGTGCTAGATGGAGACATGCTCAGCCAAGCATTGACTGTCTATGCAAAAAGTTGCATATTTTACCTTTAAGCAAAATTATGTACAGTATGTGTGGCTTATTGTCATCTGTGACTGGCCCTGCTGCCTCTATATGGGGAAGCAAACAGGAGGAACTTTGCACATACATGCTTGCTGTCAGTATGCTTAAAGCATAAGGCTTCACATCAGACGGTCAGACCCTTCAATAGTTTGGTCACACTTTCTAATAGGGCACCATTTATAAAGCCTTTTTTAAAAAAAAAAAGACTTTGTTAATAAATCATTAGCTGCTTTACAAATGAGTTAGAAGTCATTAATAAGAGGAAGGCTTGGGTTGCAAAAAATCCCTCTGACTGGTTATCTCCTCCAGCAGGACAGTTGCTTTGGGTTTGTAGCTCTTTAGTTCATCAAGAAGACCCTCAAATGGATCGTTTGACCTCTGACCTTCTTGAAAAAAAGCTGCAGGGCATCTGGACAGCAGCAACTTCTTAACATTTGCAACTGCAAGCTCAATGCATTATTTTTATTATCATAATAACCCTTAAGTAATGACGTATTAACATGTATAACTGCTGATGACTTATTAGACAGTGAGAAACTTGCAACCTGCAGACTTGATGGTGCATTAAGAAGTGAACTCATGACCTTTTATTAAATTACTTTTTTCACAACCTGGGAACTCAAAAGTTGGTCTCAGTGGCTTATCACTGATATATAAAAGCATTAGTAAATGATGTATTAAATATAAATTAAGTCAATGTTATAAATCCTCTATAGAGAGCCTTAATTAGAAAGTCTTGTCCCATTACTGGTCCTATAGTCCTGTTATGAATTTGTTTGGAAAGATCTGTGTGCCAAGTATATTATTATTTAAACATAAAGCTGACAAGTGTCTATGAAGGGCCCGAGCCTGCTCCTGGAGATTTTGTGCTGCTTGTTTAGGACTGAAAATATTGGCTGCCATGTGGGTTTTTTGTGGGTACCTGAACACTCAGGGGTTGAGGGTGTTGCAGTGTGTGAAGCGAGGAACAGGGAAAGGACCCAAACACACACAGCCAGGATAATTTCAATGATTTAATAGTAAAAAATACATGCAGGCAGTGGACAAAACTAGGGGAGCAGTCCAAATAGGCAAACATAGAATCCAGGGAACAGGCAAATAATAGAAACCCAAAACTGTCAAACAGATGGTTGAATAAACAAAGAAAATCCTAAATCAAACAATTGGGCAAAAAATTCAATAACCAAGGTTGTAAGCCCAAAACACAAGTCACACAGGGAAAGGGCTGGACCGCTCAACATAGGGATGAGGACAAACATACAACGACGATCTGACACAGAACAAAGGAAGAACACAGACTAAATACACTCAGGTGGGGGAGACAACAAGACACAGGTGAAACTAACTGACACAGGTGAAAACAATGAAAGCAATCAAAGACAGGAAGCAAAGTTACCAGACACAAGAGGGAGGGAGAATATTATAAAATAAAACAGGAAATAACAGGACAAACACGCAAAACCATGACAGAGGGAAATTAAATTTCTGACAAATTGGCTAAGGAATCTCTGTTAAGGGAAACTATTGATCTGAAGGTTCAGTTGGGAAAATGTGAATGCTTTACATTTGCAAAGATAAATTAGAGCTTCGGTGGCAAAAAGAGTGGACAGAAGAACGAAGGGGTAGGCATTATTTCTCTTTGCAGTCATCTGTTAAAAGTAAAAGGTGGATGATAAAATCTGGGAGAAGGGATGATGTTCTAACTAGGCTGAGATTGGGGCATTGTGGTCTAGCCAGCTATTTGAAAGTCACAGGTAAACATCCAGACGGTCTGTGCCAGTGTTCAAATGTGGAAACAGCCCAACATGTTATGTTCTCGTGTAACAAATACAGAAGTGAAAGGCAACAGTTATTCAGGGAGTAGTCAAATCTGGGTTTTTTGGTTTTCTTAGAGGGAGGCACAACGCAAATACCACCTAGAATTTTTAAAATAGTAGAATAGTAATTGTAGTGCTAATATTAATAAATGAATAATAATAGGAATGACAGCTATTGGAATAATAATGACAGTATTAGTAACAGAGCCAATAACAACAACTGTAGTAGCAGTTGTCGAGCAGGAACACAGGGGCAACAGGTGGCCCACAACCACAGATCCAGACTCTGCAGCTCCGGAGGCAGAAATACCTGCTGAAAGCGACAGAAGGAGAGAGGAGAGAAACGAGAAAGCACAAAACTACGGGAGAGAGAAGATGTCGAGTTAGTAACATGCAGTAATGTGATAAAAATCCATACAGATGGAGAGGGAGAGAAGGAGCGAGGAAAGAGGTGCATCATGGGAAGTGTCCCGGCAGTCTTTGCCTATAGCAGCATAACTAAGGGATGGTTCAGGGCTCACCCAAGCCAGCCCTAACTATAAGCTTTGTCAAAGAGGAAAGTCTTAAGCCTGCTCTTAATGTGGAGATGGTGTCTGCCTCCCGAACCCAAACTGAGACCTGATTCCACAGGAGAGGAGCTTGATAACTGAAGGCTCTGGCTCCTGTACTACTTTTGGAGACTCTAGGAGAATCACAAGTAACCCTGTATCCTGGGAGCGCAGTGTTTTAGTGGGGTAATAAGGTATTAAGAGATCTTTAAGATGGGTGCACGGTGGCAGAGCGGCTACAGCTCCTGCCTCCCAATAAGGAGATCGTGGGTTCGTGGGTTCGATTCCCGGACCGGACCAACATCACACAATCTCTCTGGGTGGAGTCTGCATGTCCTCCCCGTGTTACCGTGGGTTCTCTCCGGGTTCTCCGGCTTCCTCCCACCGTCCAAAGACATGCATGTGTAGGTTAATTGATAACTCTAAATTGCCCGTATTGAATGAATGTGTGAGTGAATGGTTGTCTGTCCTTGTCTGTGTCTGTGTTCGCCCTGCGACGAGTTGGCCACTGTCCAGGGTGTGCCCTGCCTAAGGCCCGAAGTCACTGGGATAGGCTCCAGTCACCCGCGACCCCCTAACGGGGACCAAGCGGTAGAAAATGGATGGATGGATGGATGGAGATCTTTAAGATACAATGGTGCCTGACCATTAAGAGCTTTGTAGGTGAGGAGGAGGATTTTAAATTCTATTCTGGATTTTACAGGGAGCCAGTGCAGAGAAGCTAATATTGGAGAAATATGATCTCTTTTCCTAGTTCTTGTCAGTACACGTGCCACAGCATTCTGAATCAACTGGAGAGTCTTAAGGGACTTATTCGGGCAGCCTGATAATAAGGAATTGCAAAAGTCCAACCTAGAAGTAACACATGCATGCACTAGTTTTTCAGTATCATTTTGAGACAGGATATGCCTGATTTTTGCAATGTTACGTAGGTGAAAGAAGGCAGTCCTTGAAGTCTGTTTCATGTGGGAGTTAAAGGATAAATCCTGATCAAAGATAACGCCGAGGTTCCTTACGGTGGTGCTGCAGGCCATGGCAATGCCATCTAGAGTAACTATATCTTTAAATAATGTGTCTCGGAGGTGTTTGGGGCCAAGTACAATAACTTCAGTTTTGTCCGATCAGAAAATTGCAGGTCATCCAAGTCTTTATGTCCTTAAGGCATGCTTGAAGTTTAGCTAACTGGTTAGTTTAAAGTCTATTTTTCCATCTGAAATGAATCACCAGCCTATTGGTAGAGTAATCCTAAAATGTCTCCATTCAACTACACTGTATGTAAGAATATAGGATAAACAGCAAACCCTTCTCTGTGGAGGGCAGCATTATGCTTATTTTATGCAGTGTACAGTCTGCCGGAAATTCATTAGAAGAAAAAGAGTAAGAGTAAGAATCTCAGAAGCAAAATACGCATAATGACAGGAAGTTTAGTGGTTACTGTGCACAATGCCCTGGCAGGGAGTTATTTCAGCATTTCCTCCCTCTACTACAGAACAGCGGTGATGACGTCGGACAGACAAGTCTGAACAGCTTTGCGCGCTCCCGACGCCAACGAACACGAGCCGAGGCTTCCTCCACATCCACAGCCAGAGCAAGAACCAGGAAGTGAAAGTATACACATGGAGGGTGTGTCTTTCCCTGCCAGTGAATGTTTTATTTTTAAAAACACAGTCCTCCTCGGATAAATCATGGGGGACTCGGCGAAGTCCAAGCGGCGGGAGCAGCTAAAGCGCTGGGCCGAATCCTGCACCAACAAAGCGTCGGCCGTGCCCAGGCGGAGGTGGGGGGGCGACGCCGAGAACGGAGCAGGGGAACCGGAGGCCGAGCTCGGCGACCCGCCGAGGGACCAGCTAGTATCTGTGGGCAGAGATGAAACCAGCCCCCTCCTCAAACGAAGGTAACGAAACGTCTCCTGTCAAACTGTTCAATACTGTACAACAGCGACCAGCTAACAGCCATCTAGCTTAGCTTGAACATCTGAAGATATGCTTAAAGAGGAATATTGTTCGTGTACTTGGACAGGAGGTGGACAAAATTACAGAAACATCTCACACTACATTACACTAGCCATCCAGTTGCAAAATAACGTTTACCGTTTAATGAAGCTCATAATGTTCAGTTTTTGTTGAAACTGTCAGTGGTCAATTGTCATTTCTGAGGCCATAGTTTGTAGTGTTTGTGTTAGCTAGCTAGCTAGCTGCTAGCTAGCAAAGTGTCTTACTGTCAGTCTTGGTGAGGGTCTGTTTGTCCAGCACTGTGATCATTGCTGGTCCTTGCTAATTCACTTTTCACCTATTCACATAGAAAGATTTCTGGGACTGCCATAATATATCATTTTGCAGTGCTTGTTTTCAACCAGTGAACCAGCAATACAGACAGTGACCATCCCTTTTTAAGATGACAAATACCCCTCTGCTAATTGGTATTCAGTTTGAAATAACTAACACAAAAACTATGGCTTCAGAAATGACCATGTTAAAATCTTGGGTTATTCTATATTTTTCTAGTTGCCAACAAATCCCATGAGAAGACCAAAAAGACCAAAACCACCAATGAACTGATCATACAGGAAGTATTGCCTGTGTATTCAAAGCCTGATCTAGCTTATTTCTTTCCATAGACTTCTGTTGTTGTCCAAAAACTATTAAAAACACACCAGTGATTCACACTGTTGGGCGGCTGTGACTTGGTGGTAGAGCGGTCCACCAATTGGAAGGTTGGCGGTTTGATCCCAGCTTCCCCCAGTCCACATGTAGAAGTGAACCCCAAATTGCTCCCGAGTGTGCCTTCGGTGTATGAATGTGTGTGAATGGGGTGAATGCAATATGTACTATGTGAAGTGTGGTCGGAAGACTAGAAGGGTGCTATACAAGTACGGTCTATTTACCTTTTACTGTTGCACAAGGTGACATGTTCCCTCAGTAACATGAACGTGTCCACTGTGGTTTATTTTGAGTTGATCCCACATGCACCATCTTGCTGTCTTAAATAATCACTTGTGCACCAAATCCACTGCTGACAATAGTCCCCAAGAAATACATGATTTATTCCTGTTTGAGGATCGTTTGCCCAGCTTACCTTTTAAAAATGGAACTTTATTTGTGAGTTATTTTTAAAGATTTATGTCTTCAGTAGGAACAAATGGCCTTGGGGCTGAGATCCACAGACAGGGCAGGGATCTCTGAAAATATTAAGTGACAAATGCGTTGTTGGGTTTAGTCTTTTCAAGGGATTTGTTGACATTAACAAAACTATAGAATATTGGCAATCAAATCACATTGGTTTTTAGCTACAGGGCTACTGCAACTGTGTTGTAATGTGTTTCTTTTTTGTCTCTACTCCTTGGATGAAACACACTAGTGTTGTAAGGCATGTTCCTTCTTTCTATATTGGCAAACCAGCTACAAAAGCTAACCAGTGTAGTCATCTTGTATGACTGTATCGTCTGTCTTTAGGAAAAGGGTGAGGTTTGACAGGGCTGCAGAGTTCCTGGCTGCCTGTGCCAGCGGGGACACAGAGGAGGCCCAGGTGATGCTGAAGGAGGCCAAAGAGACCAAACAGAGGAACGGGGAGGATGTGGCAGAAATTATCAACTGTTCCAATGCAGATGGAATCACTGCTCTCCACCAGGTGAGGCAGTTTCTCCTTCTGATGTTTAATTGAAAATATTGGTTGATGCTGAGATGAATGAGAAACATTTACAGTACCATTATTTTGTCTTTTTGTTTTCCTCTGTTCTACACAGGCCTGCATAGATGGCAGCATAGAGATAGTGTCCTTCCTTTTGGAGCACGGTGCCAATGTGAACCAGGTTGACAGTGAGGGATGGACACCACTACATGTTGCTGCCTCCTGCGGCTACCCTGACATTGCAGAGTGTGTAGTATATGTCTCTACAGTTAACAGAATACAGCAGTGTTACAGCTGTGTAATACAGTACTCTGCCACTTTGGGGATGCCAGAATGCAGCGTGGGTGCCAGAGTATTTCTGCATTCAACAATACTAACATTGTTGCCATGTTTGGCAGGACAACAAGTCAGCTAAAGCATGAGTGGGCTTGCCTGGCACACAAACACATGCAGCTCAAACAATTCAACAATTAATGCACCTTTTTTTTTACAGTCTCTTGTTCCTTGTCTGTGAATAATGCCTTTTGGTCTCGCTTTGAAGATTTAATGTATTGGCATCCCAAAGACATAGATGGATGGATAGATAGATAGATAGATAGATAGATAGATAGATAGATAGATAGATAGATAGATAGATAGAATGTGATATGATTATATGTTCGCTATTAGAGGTGGTTGTCTTTTGTGACGACTCTATTCTCACTCTGTCCATGTTTGTTTTGTTAGTTTCCTTTTGCAGCGAGGTGCGTCTCTCTCTGCTGTGAACTGTGACGGTGATGTTCCTCTGGACATTGCTCTGGATGAGACCACTGACTCCCTTCTTCAGGGATACACTCTGAGACAGGGTGAGTACTGTTCTTTGACAACTACACACCCCCTTTTAAAAGGATGTTTCATCATTTGTTTGGGCTAAATCTGGCGCAAAATGTGTTTGTGTATATGTTTGTTGAGCTAAACAGAAACACCCCAATGGGCCTGTGCATAGTTGGTAAGGTGGGGTATGTGATTCTAATCCAATACACGTCTTTGTCAAATTCAGCGAGTATCTCCTCACGGTCCGCTAGCTGTCCGTTCACTGTGTGTGCTGAAAAAAATCTGGTGTTTGTACACAGCCCTGACTCTGTAAATGCTAAACAAACATTATTCTAGCCATTCCAGCCATGATTTGTGTGTCAGGTAACATTAAATGACTTGCCCACAGACATATAGCCTTCTTTCTAGTTTGACAAGATTCGCTGTGGTTGTGATGTTAGCTATAGTGGCAGGAGTATCGCTGTCTGGAGCTGGCGTACTCGCTCTGGGAAACGTCTCGTCCTCTCTGGATGTTCGCTTCCCAGCAGCAACTGTAGGGACAGTTTGCTAACCTAGCTAAGCTAACCCACAACCTTGCTAATGTTGGTTACATTACTTGCTGTGTCGTTCGTTCTATATCATGGTATTTGTCACGGTATTGGATTTCTTCAGAATCGTACACCTCACCTTTTTAAAGAAAGGTTTTCAGTGTTTCCCACAGGATTTTATGAGACTGTGGTGGGTGGACCTCAGACCCTCTAGAACATTTTGTACATTTTAAAGTTAAATGCATTCATCTGTTGCAGTTTGAGAGCAAAATTAAGAGGCTAGATCTGTGAAGAACATTTGTGCTCTTGTAAACAATTTTGTGTTCTAGTAAACAATTTAATCATACACTTTCAGGGATTCCCCTAGGTATCTGGAGGGCTTAGGAGCTGTGGTTTTGGTAGGGGGTCATATGGTTGTGGGGTAGAAAATTTGATGTTATTTGACTAAAAACTATGCATTTTCACATAATTTTAGACTATTTTCATTACAATATTTGCAAATTGGCAAACTAAGAAGCAGTTAAGCCACATACAAACAGCTTTCATTTGAGCTCGTTTGTAACAATTTGCTATTATCTTAACTGGCTGGGAGTGAGAGACGCTTTGCTTAAGCAACGTCGCAAAACACAACGTTAGAGATCTTTTATGTTATTATGAGAAGTGTAAAAATATTTTCGGTTCATTATGAAACTGTGGCGGGACAAATGAGATTAAGTAATTAATGGGAAACACTGTTTTTTGTTGTCATGGTTGGCTTCCATATTGTGTGACACATGCGCGTTGGTGTCGTTCCACAGTTCCTCAAGCACAGTGCTCACAATTTATTGCTTTGAACATCAGTTTGAATATTTAATGTGATTTTGTCATATTATGATATATATATTGATATTGGAAAATATCCTTAGTAATGGCTTGATAATGATCATCCAGTCGTGTTGGGAACATCCTTGATGATGGTGGGCCTTGATTTGCAGTTCACAGGCTGGAGGACAGAGAATTTAAGGCAAGGTTATGCTTGAAACAAATTAGTTGGCATGACGCCATTCATAGTGTTGCACTCATTGTGCATAAATTGCGTCCAAAGTAGTTGTGTAAAGAATGAAATAAGAGCTTAAGAGAGAAGTTCAAACCCTGCATACTACTAAGATGCAGAATTTTAGGGCTGATAACGATAACTGATAACTATCTGTTTGTTTTGGCCGATACCAATATAATAACTGATAATATTAATCTTACAAATGCAAACGTAAAGAGGAATTAGATTTTAGATTGACAAATTTATTTTTCTAATACATCACCAATATTTAGAGAGCCTTCACCATCTCAATATGTAGACTAATTAATGCCAAACCATATCTCCTTATCCGCTTGATTTAACCTATAACCTTTAAATACTGATCTTACTGGTGTATAATGGTGAAATTGAGAGCCACTACTTCCTCAGAGTGTTGTAATATTAGAATATGGTAACACAAGCATAAGCGTTACGTGTAGTAGAATATAGTAGTATATGTAGTAGAATATACTTGTTTTCAGATACAAGAACAGCCACTATATACACATTTAGTTCCACAACTATTTATTTATCTGCAGAAATATAAATGTGCATGGGACGAGGGCTGCTGTTGGTCGCAGGAGTAAACACACTGGTCTGCAGCCTGAAGTTCAGTGTACCCGTCCGTTTCCTCATGAAAAACGCATTGAAAAAAGAAGTAAATGTTGTGTCTCACTGCAACATTAATAAGATATCATTATGTACGACTGATTTAGCCAACCCGTGTCTTAAAGAACTCTACGATTCTACACCATTAGCGGTTGGTGTTAGCATGTAGCTAAAGTTAGCTTTTGGCTAAGGTAGCACTAGCATGACAACAGTTAGCTGCATTTAACAAGCATCATGTGGACCTTTTTTGGGGGTAAAATAATGTCCCCTCACTTTTGTTCAGGTACTGCTGGTAGAGTGGACAGGCTGGTTGGTCTCAGCCTCAAAGTCTACAAGAATTTAACTGGATTCAAATTCAGGCCTCGGGCAAACACTGACCGACAGAGAGCATAGGAGAGAGAGGCAGGGAGGCAAAAATACCCATTCAGAACTGGGTTTCAAGTGCTAGTCTGTAATTATCGGCTGAAATTCCATTATCAGAACAATAACAGTAATTTAATTAGCTTGCTTATCGACCCCGTAATATATTGGCCAGTGAGTATGTGTGTCTCATACTGTAGACACAGATAAAACACGGTACGTATATGTTTGACAATTATTTTTGTTTTGTTACCAGGTGTGGACTTGGAGGCAGCCAAGCAGCTGGAGGAGGAACAGATTATGACAGATGCCCGGACCTGGCTTCATGAGGGCCCACCCGCTGATGTACGACACCCCAGGACCGGGGCCACCCCACTGCATGTGGCTGCTGCCAAAGGCTACCTAGAAGCCCTCAAGTAAGCATCTCGTGACGTTTTTTTCATAATAGATATACAGTATGTTACATTTTAACCTAAAAGTGTTATTTTCTTCTTCAGGATGTCTGTATTTAGTCATACATTGTCTCATGCAGTTCTGCTGTTATCACCTTGCTGTTTTGTTGTCCAGGATACTGTGTCAATGTGGGCTCGATGTGTCAGCTAAGGACTTTGATGGCTGGACGCCTCTCCACGCTGCGGCACACTGGGGTCAGGGCGAGGCCTGTCGCGTTCTAGCTGAACAGCTGTGCAATATGGAGGCCCGCAGCAACGCGGTGAGGCCCAAAAAAATAATGAAAACCTCTTATTACATCATAGTTCTATGTTCAGCATGTTCTTTCATTTACAGGAAGAACATTTATCTTGACTTTTAGACTGACTTTATGCTGTTAGTTTTCAATTTCATGTTTAATTTTTGTCATGTTGTTCCTTACTTTGTAGGGTCAGACACCGTTTGATGTAGCTGATGAAAGTGTTGCGGAGCTCCTGGAGGAGTTATTACAGAAACAAGCCAATGTGAGCAAATGTTTATCTTTACCTGGTATTATATGCATTTACTTTGTGTGGTTAAGAAAATCTCTGACATCTCTCTCTCTCGCACTCTCTCTCTCTCTCTCTCTCTCTCTCTCTGGCGTACTGAGCAGTCCATATTGGACAGGCAAAACCAACAAGGCTCCACCGCTGCAAACGCACAAAACAAACGGCGGAGGTTAGTATCCATCTGTAACTTATCCTGAATTAAATACATTATTCCCAATTTAAAATGTTTTTTTTTTTATTAGCTTAATCCAGTAATACCGCCATATATTACCTAAATGAACAGATTCTGATAATAAAGATTGTGATAATACCCACTTACAGTGAGATACACGTTAAGATAAAAGGTGCCATGTAATCAGTTCAGGATGCCTGAAAAGTCTCCCTGGGCAGTGTCACCCTATGAGGTCTCTCAGTGCCAACATCTATCCCCATTTAATGTCTTCCAGGACCTCAGTGTGCAGGATGAGCAGTAAAGACAAGATGAACGTGCAGGACCAGTCTAAAGAGAGGGGTGTGTCAGGAGGCCTGGAGCTGAGTGAGGAGAAAGAGAGTAGCCCCGGTAAACCAGCCGCTGTGTTGACAGTTTGAACGAAAGTACATACTCTATAAATGTGATTGTGCTGATTCCAAATTATGCTGGTTCTCTTTTCCCAGAAAGCTCCACCGTGTCCAGTCCAGACACTGAGAGTGTGACCACATCCCCATTCAGCCCGGCAGACAAGGTACTAATCATGCAGCACAATCCAGTATGTCACACAGTAGCTTTCCTTCTCAGCTAAGTGGTGTTATGCACATTATGAAGTACAATGTAGAAAAGGTGGATGGAAAAGAGTAAATGTGATAAAAACATTCTTGATATTGCAAAAAGGTTTTATGCTCTCGATTTGTGCTCTTAAACAAGTAATGAAAATGAATATGTTATGATGTTAAAAAAGGCAACTCAGAATCAAATTTAATCTGAGAGTTTCAGCCTGTTTGACCTCCAACACACCCAGCATTTCAGCAGAGGTTTTAGACACACGGATGAAGACATGTGTCGAAACTTCAGATGTGAAGGCTTTTAGTCTGGATCAAAGCATGTCAACTAAAGACTCATTTGAATAGTATGCTGACATTAATTATGTTTCCCCACTGGGGCGATAAATCAATTTTAATTGCTGACAATTGATTACAGTTACAGCTTTTCTTGTATCTAATGTGGTTCAGACACCAGAGGAGAAAGATGAGGAGGACAAGGAGCAGGACAAGGCAAACCGCACTGCCAGAGTCCAACCAACTCCTCAGACGAGGGATGCTGCCGCCGAGAGCCCCAACACCCCCAACGCTGACAGGCGCAAGTAAGAAACAATGCAGTTTTTTTTTTTTTTTCAACAGGAACACAAAAAACATTTGCATTCAATATCATTTTTACTTGATGCTGTAACCAAACAGTTTTGTGACTTAAAAAAAAAAGTTTTATTTTCTTTATATAATTTCATTCAGATGCATAATAATGGTTAAAAGTTATATAATAATATGTAATATATCATTTGTGGTGTTTGTGTGTTTAGGTTCCAGGCTCCAGTCAGAGACGAAGAGTCTGAGTCTCAGAGGAAAGCTCGCTCTCGGCTGATGCGGCAGTCTCGCCGCTCCACACAGGTACTGTTTACTAGGGATGGGTATTGTTAGGATTTCACAATACTACTACTCTTGTCTCTTGTTCCCTACGGCGTAACCCTGACACTCTGGCAGCCTGCCAGCTGCTGTCAGTCAAACACAGACACCAACACGCCCTTCCAGCCGGCTGAGACGAAAAGCAGCATCAATAATAAAAAAACTATTAACAATACTTTTTAAAAAAACACGTTGACATTGTTTTTGACTACAAAAAGGGATGACTAAATATGATTTCAAAACTGAGTCCATCTTTACAGTCATTTATTGAGGACCTTTGGAATGGACATGGAATTTAGTAACTGTAAATCCTTTTTCTGCATTGTATAGTCACATACTTTAAGATTTCACAACCTTTTCACAGTGCTGCACGCTGCTGTTGTGGGATATTCACACGTGACGTGTTAGTTTTTATTGACATGCTCACTCGGCTGGTGTAACAATATCACTACTGTGTGTAAGTGCTGTAAATGCTGTGGATAATTAAACATTTGAACAAACAGATTACTGCGTGATGATACTGAAGGATGGCTAACCTGCCTGAACACAGTTTGGAATAGAGTGAATCATTTACTGAGTAATGATGTGGTTAACCTGATTGCAGGACTAAATGCAGCATCATACTGCACACCTTCCGAGGTACAGATGATGTACTGCATCAGTATCTTTTCATTCTTGATGGAGTGGCGGCATATTTTCACCAAGAAACTGTTGGGTTCGGAGTGTAACATAAGGCCTCTGAGTGGTTTTGTTTTTGCTCTGTGCTGGCAGGGTGTGACTCTGACAGACTTGAAAGAAGCAGAAAAGACTGTGGCTAAAGCTACAGATCCACCACCTCGCAACATCCAGCCTGTCAGCCCCATTGTTACTGTCACGCCTGCTGAACGGGGTGAGTGAGGATGAAATGCTACGAAATTAATTGTTCATGGCCACAGTGAATTGTGGATTCCAAATCTTGCTCCCCACTTCTGTTGTTTTACCAGCTATATTGATTTTGGAGACAATGTCTGAACAGTTCCTCGTTATTAGCCAAGGTAGCAAACAGAGGACCATGTTCATTAATAAAGCACAGCTGATATTATCAACTGATTTTATCTTTAGCTTTTATCATAGGTATATTGGTATCCGTATATGTCTGCCGATAAGTAACAAGAAATTTCAGTACAAAGATATGTTTGAGGTAATCTAGAGACAGTGTTGCTATTACATAGTTTATCCACCAAAGAGCACTGACGTTTATTTTCCAACTGTAAAATGTCCAGCTCAGTTCATATTTTAGTCACAATTCTTTAGTAGCCACATTTAAGGGTCCTTATAAAAAAATATTAAAAAAGACTATTGGCCAGTGTATCGTTAAACTCTTAAATATCTATTGCTCCATAAGTCCAGTGTCAGTCGTGCTCTGTTCTCCAAACACACCATGTGGTTAGAGTCTCACTTCTGTTTACTGTAATACAAGACTACTTACTAAAAACATGTTGTAGATTTTGGGTGGAGTGCTCTTTGAGATAGTTTTGAAAGGAAATGAGGTTTTCTCACATGGGCTATAAGGGCTACTGAGTCGGGTAGTTTATCTGGCTGGGTGGCCAGCATATACTCCTATTGTGGTCAGTTGTATACATCTTGAGAGTGCACTCCACCCTTGTGTTTTTTTTTTAAAGGGAACTAAACATTTCCCCATCTGATATCACACCATATGATTGACACCATTTTTAGATAAATCAGCCTATTAACCCCATAAGATAGTTTCCTGTTTTACAGACAGTTACATTTGGATACTAATCTATCTGCTTAGATCAATCCTGAACTGAACTACAGCCTCATTGAAACAAGTGTGTTAGTTATATGTTGATTTTTGTCTCACCAAAAGTCCTTCACGAGTGTTTTCTGTCAACCTCGATGTGTTTCAGATACAGACCCGGTGAAGCAGGAGGAGCCGGAGGGAGAGAAGCGTCTGGGAGTGAAGGACAGGAGGAGAGGGAGGAGGGAGAGACGTTCCACTGGCATCGTTCAGCCAGGTGGAGAGGTAAGAAAGAGACAACCTTACATTATCACAAACATGGCAGAGAGCTCCCCACCAATCAGATGGAAGATTTTTGTTAAACAGGCCAAAGCAGAGGTTTGCATTACTGCTAGCAGCTGGCTTTAGCAAACAAATTCATTAATTCTCTCATTTTTGCAGCAATATGTGAGTAGTGGAAGTACTTCTACTATAATAATAATAATAAGCTCTTACAGTTCTTCTTTGTCATGATGTAACAGAATATTTGAAGTAGAGCCCGATCTATATGGGATTTTTGAGACTGATACCGATTTTAGAGGGAAAACATTCACCGATTACCGATATGGCACCGATATGACAATGCAGAGGTACTCAGAAGGCTGCTTTCCATTAAAGAATTAAAGAATGTTTCAGTTTTTTCTTTAACATGTTAAATAATGTAACATATACATTGTCAACTAAATCTAGAAATAAACACTGAGAAAATAAAGAATAAATAAAAATAAAATAAATGGCTAAATAAACATCAGTACTGTTCAGTATCAGTCAGTTGCTGAAGTTGCAGAAAATGCCATGGAAATACTCAAGTGAACTACATGTACCTCTAAATTGTACTAAAGTACAGTACTTAAATAAATGTACTCAGTGTACATTCCACCACTGCTCTCTATTGAACCACATATTCTCTACTCTGTCAAGCTCTGCAATTCATGCTACAGCTTTGTTCCGATTCTGAACCATTATTTCATAGGATTGAACTCCAATCAGACACACGTTTTTCTTGCTTATCAAAACATATCATCTTTAGCAATATTTCGCTGTTAATGTAGAACGGTCAAAAACATTAACTCATTAACTGATGCCTACCTTTCAATCTGCCATGTTACTGACTGTACTGACGAACTATAGCTGGCTAGCTACCTCGCTAACACAGCAAACAGATGTGATAACCATGAGTGACGTCATGGTTGTCAGGGACAGGGTTATATTGAAAGGGGAAAATGATGGGTTCATTGTTGATTAACTTTCCAGCAATGTAGTTCACAAACTATTTAGAAACATGCCGAGAAGACACCTCTTTGATTAATGAACATCGTTCTTTGTTAATAAATAAAATGTGCTTGAGAAACCACAAAATGTTATGTTATGTTAGTTGAGTTATGTTTAGCAGTACCCCCCAACTGAAGGGCCAGACAGTACAAATTTTGAATAGCAACTTGGCAAAATGTTTGCTTTGGGAACTTAAAGGTGGGTTATGCGATTCTAATCCAATACACGTCTTTTTGTCAAATTCAGCGAGTATCTCCTCACGGTCCGCTAGCTGTCCGTTCAGTGTGTGCGCTGAAAAAAAAAATCTGCTGTTTGGTACACAGCCCCGGCTCTGTACCAAAACAAAGTGGCTCGGACCGAGCCACACAACACTATTCCAGCCATGATTTGCGTGTCAGGTAACATTAAACGACTTGCCCACGGACATTCATCTTACTTTCTAGTTTGCCAAGATATGCTGTTGTTGTGATGTTAGCTATAGTAGCAGGAGAGTTGTGGGTATCGCTGTCTGGAGCTGATTTGCTAACTCACAACCTAGCTAAGTTGTGTTAGTTGCTATGTCGTCGTTCGCTCTATATCATGGTATTTGTCACGGTATTGGATTTCTCCAAAATCGCATACCCCACCTTTAAGGCTTAAGTATGAGTGGTAGCTTTCAGTTTGCACATTTGGTAAGTAATCGTGTGTGTTTGTTTCATTCATCTTTGAACATCACATAGGGAAGTATCAGATTTATGTGAAATGACCTGCCCTGTTGTGTGTATTATTTCAGATTAGACATGCTAGCAAAGTGATGTTCTAACTGTAGCACTGCGTAGCTGACAATGTGAACCTTTTTGTTTTTCAGAATGAAGATGAGAATGCTCATTTGGATGATACAAACAGTAACAATACTTCCAAGTGAGTGTTTCTGTTTTGGTTCTCGTATGTTTTGTTTCAGTCCTTAACAATTTACCTCTGTAACATTTTTGTTTGGACTTTTGTGGATGTGTATGTGTTCTACCTTTCTTTCCCTGTGTAAAAGAAAAAAGATTTTGGGGGTTTGAACATGACTTGTGTTACTTTTAAAGTTATGAAGTTGAAGGTCTTTGTCTAACAAATATTTGACTGTGTAACTTTGAATTTGTATGCGCGCCTGCTGGTTTGCCATGAAGTAGTCAACAAAATGTAGCATATTTCCAGGACATAAAGGTACATTTTTAGTTTTATAGATGTATAGCCCTGTCTTTGTGTGGAGGTATTCTCTGTCAGGGCTTTAAAATTCTCCCGTGTGTCACTGCAGTGAGAGTCAACTGGGAAACTCGTCAGCTGACTACAGAACGGTACGTGTCTGCCCCTCTTCTCACAGAAAAGCTCACACATTCCTGAAAAACAAACCAGGACAGGAATGATATCCAACAAGCTCTAGAGAGAAATGAACAGAACCCCCCTGTAGGCTTTACTGTATATAATAATAATAATAATAATAATAAAAAAACTTTATTTATAGAGCACTTATCAAAACAGAGTACAAAGTGCTTCACAACAAGAGAAATAAGATACAAAATATAAAGAAATAAAATACACAGAAGCAATAAGATAAACAGTAAAATAAACAACCAGTTCAGGTAAGATCAGGATCTGCTTTCAGATAAAAATGTGTTTTGAGACGAGACTTAAACAAAGACACTGACTCAGACAACCTAATTTCTTCGTAGCAAGTGCTGTAGCATCAACCAAGCTATTTCCACCTGCACATATAAAGCTTTTATCTTCAGGTTGCTGTATTCTGACTATGTGTGTGTGTGTGCGTGTGTGCGTGTGTGTGCTTCCAGCTGTACTTTAAGGTACTGCAGGAGAACCTGGCTCTGAAGGACAAGCTGCAGGAGATGGAGCTGGAGCTCAGCCAAAACAAAGTGGAGCTGGAGCGACTCCGACAGGTCCGGCAGGTTTGCTGCTGCATCTAACCTTTTTAAGAGTGTGTGTGTGTGTGTGTGTGTGTCATGTTCTTATATCCCAGTGGGGACGTTAACCTGAATGCACACTAACCCATGGGGAAGACTTGGTTTTAGGGTACAGGTTACAATTAGGTTAAGGTTAGTCATTTAGTTGTGATGGTAAGGGGCTAGGGAAAGCATTATGTCAATGACTGTCCCACACTGGGATAGTGAAACTAACGTGTGTGTGTGTGTGTGTGAGAGAGAGAGAGAGAGAGAGAGACATTATGAACAGAGGGATGCTATGTGGGCACTGACGTTTGTCTGAGTCTGCCATAACAAGGTGAGCATGTGAACCTTGACAGCAACAAATCATCCTTTTAATAGTTGTTTATGTTTCATTGTCCTATCTTATTTAACAACAGCTGCAAGTTTCTCAACCAGCACATCCGAAAGCGTAAATGATCCACTTTGTAAAAACAGAAACTTGTCAATCAGAAACTTAATTTACAGGTTATATGTTTGTTTGTTTTTTTCAAGTATCAAATTTGAGAATTTCAGTTAATTTGTTTCTACTTGTTAAGTATTGTCATCAAATGTAGGTGTGGTGGATATCTTATTTTTAAATATAAAATTGTATTCAGTGTGAGTTTCAGTTGTCACAGACTGCAGGAGTTGTGTATTTCTGCAGTCACCTGTAGGAACTTTCAAAAAGAATACTGTTTCTCTCTGTGGCAGAGTCAAGAGAGCAGCACAGACAGACCGGCCCTGCTGGAACTGGAGAGATTTGTAAGTCTGCTTTTTCGTTTTGTTTGTTCTTCCTGGAACTGTACTGTAAACAAAAATACTGATATATAAAATACATATATTTCTGTATCACAACAAATAGAAATGCATCACAACAAGTTTTTTAAAGGAGCAGAAGTTGTTGGGGGTTTTTAGAAATTGAGTTTCCATTTCCTGTTCTCAAGCATTTAGCTTTGTAAGGTGTGAGACCAAAGAATGTCTGCATGTTAACAGCTCTACAAGTTCAGCAGAGCTTGCAGCCAAGTTGTCAGAAATATTAATAATAACTTGCACACTGTTTAGTGAAATGTTTCTCAGTCACTTTGTGATGTTCAAACTGTTGTTCCCAGGAGAAGTTGGCCCTCCAGAGGAAAGCTGTGGAACTGGAGGATGAGCTGAAGGTACAGTTTGTTCACTTCAGTACTGATACCAACTGCACTGAGGTAACTTGATTGTATTAATTTGACGCTCTATTCCCAAATGATTACAGTGAGTATAACAGTTACACAAGCTGTTTTGGTAGATCTACTATTTTCAGATGAAAACCTAAAAAACAAAATTATTATTGGATTGTATTGGATTTATTTTATGTTACTGAGATAGCAGGTAAACATCAAAAGCATCACATAAATAGGAAAACGAGATAACAGTAAATGAAGAATCACATATAGTATATCCATAAGCCAACTACATCAGGCAGTTTGGTCCATTACAGGGCATTCGTTTCTTGGCTTGGCAATGAAATGTCATCAGCGCCCAGGAGTTGTAAAATTGAGTGGAAAATAAACATTTTGTTGTAAAGCAGATTATGAGACAAACTGAGAGCCAAAGTTATTGGTTACTCTGGTACTGATCAATACTCCCATCACCTCACTGCAAACATATTATGGCCCATCTATGTTAGGCGCCTTTTGTACTTGGTGCACCTTTTAAAAAAAAAAAAAAAAAATATATATATATATATATATATATATATATATATATATATATATATATATATATATATATATATATATATATATATATATATATATTTTATTAAAAAAAATATCCCGATGATCTTATAAAATAGATGAAGAGCTGCTGAAGAAGTACAGAGAGCACTGTGTTATTGTTATATTTAATACAGCAATGTTTCATGATGTTTCTGTAGCTTCTGGGGGACCTCAGAGCAGACAACCAGAGGCTCAAGGATGAGAATGCAGCCCTCATTCGAGTCATCAGCAAACTCTCAAGATGAACCTTAAAAAAAAACCTACATGGAGATAAAGTATTACATCCTTCTTTTGCCCAACTCAGAAGACACAAACCATGACGGGAGATGGCAGCATCAAACACCTGCACAGCACATTCAACAGTAACTGGAACAACACATAGATTTCAGGGTTATTAGCCTGTGTTTGGGCCTTTATGTTTTGGCAGATCTACTGTATAACAAGCTGAACTGCGCCTCCTGTGGACTGGCAGGACGTTCCTGTTCACATCCACTTTTATATTAAGTTTTTATTATTGTTGTTGTTGTTTTGTTTTTTTTTTTAACTAGAATATTTTAATGTGCTTTGCTTCTCTGATACTTTGAATAAAATCTGTATTATGAGAATTGAAGCCATGCACAGTGCGAGCTCACAGTAATGTTTTTAGCTTTCTTGACCTCTGAAGGGGTGGAGACATAAAAAGCGGCATTCAGGTGTAGGGGGTGGTTACTAGAAAAAGAAAAAGTGCCAAAAACCAGCCCCAGTTTTGCATGTCCTTTTGGGGAAAACTCCAAGTGGTCAGTGTTGTTTCTCAGGATGAGTCTTGGGTCGATGCTTTCTGTTTTGGCTGACTGCTGTAAAGGTGGACCAAATTTGCATGCTCATTTCTCCCTGCTCCTCTGAATGTATATTTAATATGTATATTTATGTACAGGGGCCATCTGTCCTGACAGTGATGTAAAGGTGTAGTCGTGGTCTCTGTTGTAAATAGGACGGAGAGTTTTGGGTGCTAAACACGGACGTCAGATGCAGCTCATGTTCAGAGGGATTTTTACAGAAAATGTTTGTTACAAACGTCAGATCTTTCAAGAGGGTTAGGAGAACGCATGCTCTATCCTTACTACTGTAAGTCAGTAATACTTTCACTTTGCCATTTTGACTGGACGCTTCAGAAAGCAACAACCCCTAAGCTAAGTATTCACCCTGTGACGGACAGCTGTTATTATTCGACAGACAGGCCAGATGGGTCAACTTTTGAATGTTTACTCCAATTTTAAACTGTATGTCAAATTGTATTTTGATGCTGTGCCTTTCGATATACATTTCTAAGTGATATTTCTATTTTGCTTTGGAAAACGTACATTGTTAAGTATAAAGTACAGTATGGGCATAAATGATTAAGGCTCTGTTGTTTCTCTTGTTTGTGACTTGAATTTTTACAAATCACTGTACATTATTGACTTTTTTCTCAAAGGACTGTATGGTCTTTTAAGAGAACTTCATATTTGAGTGTGGAGATGAGAAATATTGCACGTTTGACGCTAGAGCTCAGCTCTGTATTTTTGCCGATATTAGCTTATTGCAGATATATCATTGGTGAATATGTAGGCCGGTAAGCAACAAGGAATTGCATTACAGAAATCGCAAAAATATTTTGGAGGTATTTAAGAAATCTTTGCACCCAAGAGCTCTAAGTTTATGTTTTAACTCTGACACAATTATTTAAAAAAGCAAATCTAAGGTTTCTTATCAAAAACTCTCAAATACTGATGTCAACATTAAAATCCTGTACTGGTCAGGCGCCAGGGATTGAACCGCGATTAATGGACGACCTGCTGAGCCACAGCCAGCCACGGTTTAGGCCTCTACTGGTGCATCCAGTCTGAAAAAAGAAGCAAGGACCTGCACACTGTTGGCCCATTTTATTTTATTTTTTATTTATGTGGGTATGACTGGTCTTAATGTTATCAGTTACACATAAACAATATATACAGTATGGTAATTTCAAGCTCAAGCCAGACACCTCAAACACCTTCCAGATTTGACTCTAGATGAAATGTTTCCATGTCAACTATGTCTCAGCTTTTGAGGCAGTTTACCATGTAAAAATTTGTCATTTCCTGTATGAATGACTGGAAGTTTAGTCCAAAAAATGTTCGTGATATATCAAGTAAAATCTACATGCAAGACTCCACCAATTTAGCATTGCACTTCTATAAAGCTGTAAAAAAAAAAAAATCAAAGCAAAACAGGAGGGGTATTCTGACTTTTAGTCCCTAATAGTCCTTGTCAGCTCCTACATTTCCCATAATGCAACACAATAGCATCTTTATGCGAGACCCTGTCTAATAAATGCCGGCATCTTTCAAACTCCACACTTCCAGTTTTGTAACACAGGTTTTGTTATAAATGTTAAGTCTCAAAGACTAAGCTAAGATAACCCAAAGCTCCTGCAGAGCCAAAGAAAAACACAGTACTCGTGCTGTAGTACTCGTGATGAGTAAACTGAATTGTGTGTGTAGTGAACCCCTTTATTAACACAATTTACACACAGTAAAATATGAGACTCCTACAGTATTTGTCCAGGTACAAGCAGTATTACTTATTTGCAAAAAACAACAGTGTTAGAGGCCAACTTGAGCAAAATCTTTATTGACTGAGAAGAGCAATCACAAATGATGATAGAATATACAACCCCACCAGCATGCCAGCGTTTTCATAGAAACTGTACAATGTGAAGGAATGTATGGAGCAGGAATACATAGTTATCATTATCAGAAGAAACAAAAAAAAAAAAGTTTTACATCCATATGTTCTGATACAGTACGAGTCGATTTCAATTTAATGTTACTGGTTAGTTGTGTTTTAAAACCCTCATCCTCATTAAATATTGAGTTGTTGTGTTTCTCTAGTAGTGTCACCCGACCCTTCTTTCACTGCTTTCTTTCTGACCGGGTCACTGGGTAAAAAGGCTGAAGGCCAGGTCAGTTTCCTCTCGTCACAACCAGCGTCTGTCTGTGGGTGAGACCAGACACCGCCGAGGTCTCCGGCGGCAGCGGCGGCAGCAGCAGACGGTGCCTGGCTCAGCCTCCTCCTGTGCTTTCTCTGGTACCACTCCTCACCACACCTGGGATCTCCTGACTGCAGGCTACGAGTTATGAAGCAATCTGAACGAGCGAGGGGTGGCTTTGCAGGGGGGAATGATATACATTAAGGCAAACAGGAACGACAAAACAAAAAAATAAAAAAAAGGCTAAATTAGAAATGTTTGTTTTTCTCCACACGATCATAGTTAGTGCTAAGGCCTCATGGCTAAACGGAACAAGAGTGCCGAGATTCATCAATACTGATTTTCACTGGGTTTGGTATCCTTCCTCCAATTCTTAACATTCAGTCCCCTCCAATTACAAGGTAAGTTTATTTTGGGGGCAGTGGGCGTGTGCAGAGCTGTATCTGAGTAACCTGTATAAACAGTCTCTACTACAACAGGGCTACAGATGGTTGTTAGTTGGTAGCGAGAGTAAGCCCTTGATATACAGACTACCTGATAGCAAGCACTGCTCATACAAACAAGGCATGCTAAATAGACATTAATAGGTTTAGACATTAGTCGATACATAAGGCAGCTTTATACCCTTACACTTTTTACTCCCTTGTTCACTTTGGTCCCAGTCCCATTTGAAGGGGAGTGGGTGAATACATTTAGGGAATGGAGGGAGGCGCCATAGAGCAGAGCTGAATGAATTGTTTTTCCAAGGCAGGTATTGGTAATTATATCAAAAGACAGCAAGCAAGTAGGGAAGCAAAGGAAGAGGGGGGCACGTGGATGTGGTGGGGCCTGCTATGAACACAACAGCTGATTAACAGTGATGTGAATACAGTCACATTACACAACCATTGATACAATTATATAAAAAAGGCAAACAAAAGTTGATTGTACAGTTGCTTTTCCACATGTACTTCATACTGCGAGAGGAAGACACCATTCTGGAGAGGTGGAGGGCGGGGTTAATCTCTTCAAGCAGCAAAATCTGGGACAAAAGAAAACTACAGGGCTGGGCGTGAGGAAGTCAGGTGCTACGTGGCACAGCTCGGGGGTGAGTGGGGATGGCAGGTTGGTGAACAGAGGTGGCTCGTGTGCAACCAATAAAACGTTGGGCAGGTAGGGAGGTGATGGACGGATGGACGGGGAGACTGCTGCTGCTACTGCCGCTGCTACTGATGCTGATAGAGAGATGAGAATGATGCCAGGGTGTTAAGACGGCGAGGCGGGAACTAAGGCATGAGAGCGTGAAATGCACACAAAGTAAAAACAAAGAAGGCAGAAATGGCGGACACATGTTGGGGATGGGGGGAGCGACTGAGGAACACACGGGCATGGGGGAATTTTTATTCCCTCACCCCCAAACACAAAGGCCTCTTTTAGTCTTTCCAGTCTTTCTTGATGATGAGGTTCCACTCCCAGGACAGGTGATCATGCTTGTCGTCGTCAGTAAACTTGGATTTGATGACGTAGTTGCCTCGGGCCAGCACGCCTTTAGGAGCCTCCTCCATCGTAGTCAGGAAGTCGTATTCAGCAGGACGAGGCCCGTAGCTGCCCACCATGTAGTCCGATTTATCAACTGTTTACAAATGAGAATGGACATTATGGTCAGAGAGAAAAAAACAAGTCTGTATATACAACCCTTGGTTGTCATAATATATATTCAGGCGGGACCAATGAAAGGAAAAACCTGAATAAAAGAGTGGAAAAATGCAGATGCTTCTGTGCACCAGGGCTCACTGAATGCTTTGGTGAGGGTGAAAATGACGTGAATAAAATGCTACGGCCTTTACAGTCACCAGATCTCAACCCGGTTTCACACCTATGGAAGATATTGGACCAACGTGTAAGACAATGCTCTCCGTGAGACCGCATGTGACTGTCTCGGATGCTATATGTCCTTCTGTTATGTCATTGTTTTTCTTTCTATCTGCTGTACTCAGGTCTCTCTTGCAAAAGAGATCTTGATCTCAATGAGATTACCTGATTAAATTTGTATATATAAATGAGGGAATATCTTGTCGAGGAATGGCGTTCAACAAGGAGCACTGAAGCTGTTCTGGAGGCTCGTGGTGCCCTGACTCCATACAAAACACTTCATGTTTATATTTATATATACATACATATAATTTTTGGGCATTTGTACCTTGATTTGAGAGCAGACAGTAGCAAGATGACAAGAAATGAGGGGAGAGAGTGATGGGAATGACATAAAACAAAGGTCCCTGCCTGGAGTCGTAACCTGGGACATCGCAGGTTTGTGGGTCAGCACCTTAAACCCCTCGGCCACTGGGACGTCTGTCACAGTTTTTGTTTTTTCATTTCGTCTAAGGTGAGGGTCTTTCTGCTTTTTATATTTTTGCTCACTGACGGATTTTGACCTAATTTGTATGTTTCACCAGTGGGTAAGAAACTTAAAAGTCCAACTGAAATCACAATAGTAATTTCTTTTTGCAGTCAAACACCACGAACAAATTTATTGTTCCTTTTTTTCCGCTATTGAAAAGAGGAAAAAAGGTCTTTGGAGATACATCAGTATGCTGCTTTAGCTTCCAAGCCTCTGAGTGGGCGGGCCTGTGTACCTGTTTGATTGACAGCTGAGGCAGCAAGGAAACCGAGACAAAATATAAACAAACTTGTGCTGCTAACCATAGCTTACAAGCTAAGGGCAGAGAGTGTTTCGTTAGCAGTGGTATTGAAGAATAAGGACCACATTAAACCACAGATACTGACATTTGCAGGTATGTTTTTAAGCTGTTCGATGTGCTACAACTGACGAGCTAATTAGCCAATGTGCAACATAGCTCGAAAGCTAATGTCTGTTGTTGTTCAAAGTCTGACTTTTTTGTATTGTGCGGCATGCTGCTGTCACCATCAGCCAAGGACAGAACAGTGATGGCTAACATGAAATGTTTTGACTGGCTATACGCAATGATCTTGTCTGTCCACGTAGACAGAAACAATCGCATTCTGACTGGCACATGCTCAGATGGGGGGGGGCACCATCATGAAACCAAAAAGATATAAATGTATCCCTTTTTGGGTACGGATCTTTATTTCCCAAGAAAGCACAGGACATGTAGTTAACAAAGCAGTTCTGTATGCTGTGGCAGAAGAAAAAAAAGGAAATTTAATTACAGTTGGACTTGGAGAACGATAATGAAAAGTTGTTTCCTGTATTTTCACATGCTCAAATGACCCTCAACATTTAATTGTGCAACTTTTTGGCAAGAGCTAAATTCCAGACATTTCCGGACACAAAGATAACTACTTGTTTAATACTGAGAGTTTAGAGGAAGAACTGGTGTGTTTGTGGACATAATTTCCAACTGGTCAACAGAAATTGTTCACTCACTCTTCATTCCTTTCCTGTATGTCTGCTGCACATACTTCAGACCCGAAACTATCTCCCTGTTCACCTGATGAGACACAAACATTGTTAAAGACAACAACAGAAGTGTTCTGCTTGGGTAATAACGAGGGTTAGAAATTAACAAGGACTTCAGGCAAAGTATCCCTGAAACTTTAGAAAATGTAAAAGGTTCAATGTTATCAATAACCCAAATATCAGAGATTTGAAATCATTATCAGTGTCAAATTGAATCAACTCAGATTGATGTATTGGAACATTCACATTTTCATAATGGCAGTGAATAACAAGGACAGATGCACTCATATTCCACTGAAACAGACTATGACCATTTTTCCTGTACAGAGCTGTAGCTACAGCAGCTCTCACCTTAAAGCTGATCTTTATTTTGTATTCAACTCCCTCCTTCAGAACAAAGGCCTGCTTCTTAAAGGCTTCCAGGTCTCCTGTTGCGAACCAAAAGGGAAAAAAGCACAGGCATTAACATGTCGTTCATCATAGTCACAGTGATGCTGATCATAAGGAGAATTCAGGACAAAACCAACCAATACCAAAACTCCTTCCTAAGTTCTCTTTACAGTTTAAGTTTGGAGTAAGTGTGACATCATACCTTCACTTAGAAATATGGAGGGTCTTTTTACCCAGCTGTTTCAACACTATTACAGATCTGAGTTCTGAAATGTTTTTGAGTCTGTTTAGTGCAACTTGCAGTTTTGTTCAAAGTTTATTGTTCTGGGCCAAGTCACCAGCCAATGCTCTTGGTTGGCCAATAAAATTCCAAGCTCGTTGTACCTCGTCAGCCATTAGCCATAACAAAAATTGTAGAGAAATACATGATACTATAGACATGATAATAATACATTTATATGCCAGATTCTTTAAATGATCTGGCAGTCCCCTGGGTGCTGACCACCAGGACTGCTCTGTAGTTCCCAGGCCCCTAAAAACAGGCTCTTGACTTGTGCGTTAGCTTCCATCGTGTTCCTGCTGAGCTGAGCGTGTGCTCTCCTCTTCTTGTCTTACACTAGTGCCTGAGCTTCAAGGCCACAATAATCCCACATCAGATAGGTCTGGCACAGAGAAGCTGCATTGATTCCTTTACTGATAGTGATCTAACTCACTGACTAAGTTTGCATGACTCATCCTCAGCAGGATTCTACTGCGGCTTCACAAACAACCTAAAGATGCATTTCACTCACAAAACAAAACAACACGAGCTAAACAATATGCATCCAATACAACAGCCCGGAAAAAATGTCAGTCTTCTGTGAAGCTTGTGATGTTCAGCTTTTGTTGATAGAGTGTCAGAGGATATTATTCAAGGTCTGTGAATTATCAAGTAGCCTGAACAAAATCGGGATACAACTATTTGCATGGCTAGTTGCTACTAGGGTTAAGTAAATAGTAGTTTTTTTGATTTGTGGAACTGAAGCTTTAAAGGGCAAAGACCTTTTTTAGCCACAGAAATGAAATGTCTCCAGAAGCCCAGAAACATTTTGAGATACTCAGACTATTTATCTGCATTTCAACTGCAGGAACCTATTTCCAGCCCCCAAAACGTTCCAGCCCCGAGGTACAAATTTATTATGATGGCCCAAAAACTGTCCGGGTGGAGTTTTCAGTATTGGACCTTGAGGACACACCGAAGCCTCGCAACTGCTACAACTTGTGTACAGTATTTATTCAGACTGTAAACAAGCACTCCTCACTAGTATCAATATTAGGGATAGCAAACTCGGGATGATATTTTTTAATGTTACTGATGTTTAAATATCAGTGACTTGCCTGAAAAATAGAACATAAGACAGAGTGGGTGTCCAAAGGTAGAAAAAGAACCAGCCGATCATTACTACTTGGAGGACAGGCGTCTAACATTTCGGGTGTTTTCAGTCTCCCTTTTCACCTCTGCAGGTCTCTTTTTCCAACATCAACTGAAACATCACAGTCACGTTACAAAAATGTACTAACACTCAAACAACGAGGTTGCCTCTTATCTTTCTAACTTGCCAGATCTTCATGGTTCTTCAGATAAGTGGAGATGCAAACATCAATGTGCCAAAAAAAAGACTATTAAAAATGTATTCCTAACTTTTAGTTCCTGGGGCTCATAGCGGGACATCAGGGGACTTTACACTGAAAAGCACATTTCACCAACCATCCAGTAGAAAGATAACTGATGCAAAGGCTGTAATTCATATAGAGAATTTTAGCATCCCATGATGGTATACATTTTTTCAGGGTATTTTCTACCATAACAAGAGTTCATTTCAATATAGAATACTTTTTTTGGACGATGAAAATGCTGAATATCAGCATCACTATGGGCTATCTGTGACTTTAAACTAAAATTACTGGCAGGGTCTTTAAAAAACCCACCATCAGTCAAACTCTGAACTGTTTTAATTGTATTTACAGTGTGGGCAGTCATTATTTTTAGCTGAGAAAGTAGAAGAATCAAGATTGATGCAGGAACGGGAAGACACAGGACAGAATGTTCTGGATGGATTCAAATCTAGGCCAGCTGGGGCATGAGCAGCTACAGAGGCAGGGGTCTTAACCGCTAAATGGTCACTGGGAATATCGTAAGTACATTTTTACAGTCATCAGCCAAACAGAAAAAAAGAATCCAGTCTATGTACCTCCTCTATACCTCTCTACCTCTGTAGGCAACCAGTGAATCCATATTCATTTACAGCATGCTCAGCACAGATTCAAACCTTCACAGATGGATCTGTAAGTACTGTTGGATGAAAATAAGCAGAGTCAGTGCTGGGGTCATTAGTGATGCTATATTTGACTGGGACAAATATAGTTAGTAGGAGAAAGATATGGAAGAAAACATTTCTGTGTTCAGATGATGTGTGGAGAATATGGTGGAGTAACATACTGCAGATTTTCAGTTCAACTGTTAACGTTTGGATGAAAAAGAGCTGCTTATGACCTCTTTTAATTTGACGTACAAGCTCTACAATCTGTCAGAATGATCTAAGGGCATCCGTATCGCTGACTAGTTCCATCCTTTTTCGCAAAAGGCAAACATTTAAGTAAACAAGTAAGTAATATCTATTTCTGCTTCATAAACCAGCCCGAACAGGGACTCACCTTGCAGGTCCAGGACCAGGGGGTTTGGGGCGGTTTCACAGATCAGAGACATCCGGGTCACTTGGACATTAGGAACACTGGGATCTGAGGCAGGATCAAAGAAACAGATGGTTCAATAAAGGCAACCAAGACATTTTCAAACATACTTTCCCAGACGTGCAATCCTTACTGAACACTTTTCGCCGTGTGTATTCACCACCATTTACCTCCAATTTCATCTTTGGTAAATACTATGCAGAGTTTCGTTGAATTCAAGAGAACACATAACCTCAGGATGGCAAGTAAGACATTAAACAGTGTTTGTGTGTTTATTGTGACAACACTTGTGTAGACGCATGCAGACAACTTAGACCAGACTCCAAACATTTACACGAGGCCCGCACAGGATGCGTGTCCCGCAGCGAGCCGCTGTCTAACAGAGTGAGCTCAGGGGAGCTGAAATCAGGACAGCTCTGCTGTAGTTGGGACAGCCTCTGCATTAATTAGACTTTAGTTTATTCTCAATCCCACTGAAGGATAAATTCATGATCATACTTGGTACCAACGAATCATATTTCATTCTATGTCAACCACAAATACAGGTCAGTTGTTTTTAATTTATAGAAAATATGTGCAATTCTAATCACAATGACAATATTGGTTAGAAAAATCGTGTACCCCACCTTTAAATGCAGTTGATACCTCAAAGCCCAATCTATGCCAATCTATTAGCCAAACAGGTAGCATCCTTCCCAAGACGGATCTGCGTTTATGCATCTAAGCTAAGGTTGGGCGATATGACGGTATATACTGTGTGACAGTAGAAATGTGTCCACCGGTAGAGATTTGGCAATACCGTTTCCACAGCGGGAGCTGTCCCTTAGTGTCTCTGCTGTATATTCGGGGCAGGCTGTGTAGCAAATCAGGATTCTCTCGTGATCTTGCGAATCCAGCTGCCTCGCAAGGTAACGCGATTTGGGCAGCAGGACTGCTTACCACGTTCTCACGTGACGTGAGAGCGACAGTTGGTGGCGGTAACGCACCTCTAAGCTGGTGTGCCAACCGCCGCAAAAGAAGAGCGTGACAAGAAAACATGGAGGAGGAGAGGGAAATTGTAAATACAAAGCAGGAGGAGTTGTTTTTGTTTGTATGGAAGTTCCAAATGAAAGAAGAAAATAACTAAATGTGATGAAGTACAGTACGGTTATTTAAACCAATTCTTAATTGAATTTACAGAACAATGACTGTACTGTGATATATACAGTTAGCGTGATATAAAATTACATATACCGTGCTAGAAGATTTTGGCCATATCGCCCAACCCTAATCTAAGCTACTTAACCTGAGACAACTATCTATTTAACAACAAACATTTTCTGTTTCTTGTTTTCTCTCTCTCTTCTCACACTCTCTCACACACACACATACACACACAGCATTACCAGCCTCAGAGACCCCAGAGCCAAGCAGTGCTTCCTTATATTTGCGTAGGCTCTCATCATCCTTATCCAGGTCTTGGATCTCTTTAACAGACTTCTGGGCTGGTGGCTTGTAGTTCACCGGCTCTGGCTCCTCGTTTTCAGCGGCGATGGCTGCTAACTGCTCCGGAGTCACCTCATCCTCAGCCATGTCTGGAGACAGAGTGGGTGCAAGGGGAGGAAAAATAGTGGGCATTAATGGCACATGGGGAGGGAAATGAAGCAGGCAGGGTTGAGGAAAAAAAAGAAGAGGAGGAAAAAGAAAAGATTTTCAAATGTTTCATCCTGTATTCCTAATGGACACTTGCCTCTTGGGGAAGAGGTTGTAAATCACAGGACAAGCAGATGACCACCACAAGTGAGGAATGCTGATGGAAAGTGTCCAGCCTCCTGGATCTGTAGCTGCTCTGGTGTGTGACAGTGAGGTTGTGCTGATAAGGCGACAGCAGCAGCGTTTCTCTTTACACTGCTGCTGCTGCTGACCTAACTCTGGCTGCTTTGTGATATCATCTAAACACATTTCTCTGAAATAACATCACCGCCATTAGGAGAGTCATGAATGAGGCATCATGCATCACATGATACAAAGCCGATCCCTGGGGGAGGCCATAGGACAAGGACTGAATGCATGAGAAAGATTGTGGGGATGTTTCAGAAAAGACTGACACATTGTTTTAAAACTCAGGTAATGCAGTATATATTTCTTTCCCCCCTAGCTACATGACTACATTACTTTTGTGCACATAAAACACCAGATGAGGAAGCCATACAATTCATATCAGGAAATGAAGGAAAATGAATCAGCGTGTTAAATTTATGCAAAGCCAGTGGGTTTAAGTTTCATTTTGACAGCAAATCACCTTGTTTGTTCAGGGTCATCCCTTGCTAAGGAGGTTAGTGTTGGAAAGAAATCCCTCTGCTGAAGCATAAGCATAACGAGTAACAAAAGCAGGAAGAGCTTTGTTTATGCCAAAAGACTTGACATTCACGTTAAGGCCATCCCACCCGCAGCACTACACGGCGCAGCAGGCCCTGAATCCCTTGTTCAGACTCAAGCAATGCAGTGTAGACAGTTACATTCTCCTACACCACCTTAGTGTTGGTTGTTTCTTTTATCACTTAAATGCAGCAATTTTAATACTGTAAAAAAAAAATTCTTGCAACATTTTGAGCTCTGCTACTCCAGAAGAAACCTTAAGGGTGGTTCTGTGTACAATACTAATTCGCAGTAATGTGGAAAAACCAGCAGAGTGAATTAAGGATGTAAACTCTCTATGGGCATTTGCATGAGTCTAATCCTTCCCTGGAGTGCCAAATATTCAGCTGGACTGAACAAATGGCACTGTAGACCTGTGTAAGACTTGCATAGTGCAGATACACCAGAGGGCATTTTACATTCATCTGGATCTGAAACCATTAGGCAATTAATCGATTAGTCGATCAAAAGAAAATCAATCCGCAACCATTTTGATGATCGATTAAATGTGAGGATTTGCTGCGTTTCTCTATTTTATATAGTTGTAAACTTAAAATCTTTGGGCTTTAGACTTGGTCAGACAAAATAAGACATCTGATGATATCACATAGGGCTTTAGTAAATTGTGATGAGCCATTTTAACAATTTTCTAAACCACAAAATTAATCAATTAATGGAGAAAATAATCAGAAGATTATTCGGTAATGAAAATAATAGTCAGGCCTAGTTAAAGCCCTAATGTAGAACTATTTTGATAATCCATAAATTTTTTTTTTGTCTTCAATGTTTTAGACAGTTGATCGCACAAAACAAGCAAAATTGTGACAGGCTTTTTTTTTTTTTTTACTGATTTCTGACAAAACGCTTAACTGATTAATCAAGAAAAGGATTGTTTGTTGCAGACATGCATTCAGCTATAACGAAATGTAACTGAGCTAATTTTACCTGCATCTGCCCAAACAGTTTTAAGCCAGTAATAATGCTTTAATACCTACCTACTACAGTTTACATTATACGACAGAAACCACTCAGGGATTTAAATTCTTTCAGCAGCCACCGTCAACCAGAGTGCCAATTGTGGAAGTGGATGAGAAAGTTTTAGGACATGATAGTAGGTCTGAACAACTAACTGTATATTGCAAAACTTCTATTATTGTTGGACATTGCAAATTTGGAATGAGAAGGGAAAAACAGTGAAGTATTTTATATCCTGAGTTACCATAACTAATACTCACAATAATCCTGTCAACATCTGTAGAGACTGTTGTGATTATCACTATACAGATTCCTCCTTCTGGTTTTTGAAGTGAGAATCTCTGAGCATACTCTTCCCGACTCTCTCCTCTGACCTGCCCAAACTAGCAGGCGTTAGAGGATTGTCTGTAAAGCAGTAAAGGAGCGAACTCTGCCGACTGGGGAGCTTTAGTCCGTAGTCATAAACGCGCCTGAGCGGGGTCCAAAACACTGTTCAAAGTTTTCATTGGTCTTCCTTACTACCATACACACACACACACATTCTGACACATGAAGGAACAAATAACAAGTCAAGTTTAGTTTAAGTAGCCTAACTAATTCAAGGCTTGGAAAGCATTTGTAAAATATGCTTCTGCTCAAATTTAACCTCCACTGGTTGCACAGATTTTCTATCATCCCTTTATATGACAATCTAAGATAGATTTTCTTAGAAAATTTCGAATATGGTTGAGCATTGACTTTAAATATTACTCAACCTTTGGAAATGACTGTATAGACCCAGTAGAGGAAGGGTCAGACTCTTTTTATTGAACATTCCTTTGATCTCAAAATGCACTCCACTGTTTTGCATAACTAAATTTTATATCTGCAAGAGACTAAATTTGAATGAAGGCTGTTTGCAAGAGATGCTGGTGGGGGAGTGGGCTTCAGAGTGGATGCATTATGTAACTGTTGGCATTAAACTGAAAAATCAAGAAGTTCCTCTTCCCTTCTCTTTGGTTGGAAAGGCTTCCTGTGCATGGCTGCATAAATGTTACAAATCACAGCTTTAGAAATCAGTGCAACTGAATAAAACAATGCTTGCCGGAAAGAAGTAAGCTGTGGTGACACGATTGTGGCTTTTGCAAATGCTACTGAATTATGTAATGTCCACCACAAATGTGTGATGTCAAGATTACTGTGATTTAATGAGGCTAACCGACAGTAACGTTATTTACATGTAATGACTGTGGCAGCTAGCTAACGCTACCGCGGTAGACTGGCATCTTTTCAGAGAACCGGCTAACATACCGCTTTTGACAGCCCACCAGTAACCTTATAGAGGCAGCACTGCTAGCTGCAAAAAGTTAACTAGCCTGAATGATTAAATGGATTTTTACTGAACAATGGGGCTCAACTTTTCCTGGTGCCGACCCTCTCGTACAGGGTGGGACTGAGGAGAGAGAGAGAGAGAGAGAGAGAGAGAGAGAGAGAGAGAGAGAGAGACACACAAGTGGCTAGCTCGTTCGCTGGGAACAATTCAGCCAAGCTAACCAGAGCCTGCGGCTAGCATTAGCCTGACAAGTTATCATCAGTTGACGGGGAGCACGAGTGAAATCAAAACGGTTTCAGCGATGTGCGCCGGTTAGGATTATTCTAGAAATAGTCATATTAGCTGCACTTGAAACGGAGGAGACATACCTTTATATTAAATGCAGTAGTGCTTTCAGGTGCCTTTGCAGTAAATGCGTTCGTTGCTCTGCGCTCCCGTGCAAGTATGGCGAACAAGGGAACGGCGCCGCCCCGTGCGCCGCCCGCGCAACGCGGTTCCGGGAACAGGTACGCGCACGCAAGTGACGTATGGTGGCGCGCGCCACCGGGGAAAAAATAAATAAAAAATCACGATTTAATTGAATTTCTTGCATATACGCATAGTTTAGACGAAAACATTTTGCACTCGTTGAATACTATAAGAGTAAAAAGGGATTACAGAGAATGCTAACATGCAAGTGATAAACACTGGTTTCTCTTTTTATTCTGTCACATGACTGAATTAGGCAACCAGGATACTTATGACTGTGTCCGCGAGAAAGATGTCTGAACGGTGGTCAAGCATCTGTTTACAAAGTCATTTGGACAACCCTTAGGATGAGACTATGTAACCTTTTAAAGAAATCAATAACAGAATACTTCTCTGAATAATTAAAAGCTGCTACAGCCTGTGGTGGCACATGTTAACAGACTTTAGGTAGATGAAGTCTTGTAAGGGACATGACTCCTCTCTACTTGTTTTAGCAGCATCATTTACCTTTAACCCGTAATTGTCACTTGTGGCCACCATTCAGCAAACTAGTTTCGCTTTAAAACTGCACATTTTGTCACCGCTTAAGAAGTCTGAACAGCTAAAGCCGACAAGCCTAGTAGACAATACTAAGAAAAGTGCACAACAATAGCAAGAACATTGCACAGTCGTCTTCATTTGGATTCCATTCATTTCTTTTAAAAAGCAGATAATGTCACAGTGAAGAGCAACAGCACTTTCTGTCTGAGAGGAGACATTTCAAAATAAAAAACCATTAAAAACGATTCAATATAATTATTTATGTACAAAACTCTTTGAAATGTCCATGTGTCAAGTATACCGTATCAAATGACAGAACTATAACATTTAACAATTTTAACATTACATTAAAACAGTCTGTCAAACCATTGAATCATGTTTACGTGATTTAAAAAAAAAAAAAGAAAAAAAAATTCGATCTTGTTGCAGATTTAAAGAAATTGTCCATACATTTGGAAAAGCGCGCAGGAGCTGGTGGCCCAGGAGAGGAATCCTCAAAACATAAAAACTGCACCAGAAAACTAAGGCTACAAAAATACTGAGAAATATAAAAAAAAAAAAAAATCAACAGCATACAACTGTCCATACAATAAAATGGCTTCAAAACACAAGTGTAATAAAGGTCCGATCCATCATATCTGATCAACCAGATTTTTACAAAATAACATAAATTAAAAAAAATTGGGAGGGACAGGAGCAGCATCCTCTCCGAGCGCTTCTAACTGGTGTCCATCTGAAATTTAAATATGAGAAACAGGATTATTAAAATGAGCAATAATGTTTACAGTATGGTGAAAATACAGAATAAAAATAAATTTTATGCAACCCGAGTACAAACCTTGGCATTGTACGCATCCAACTGGGCATCCAGCTCCTCGGCAGAAAGTTGGGGTCTGTTTCCACTTCCTCTTCCTCTTCCCCGACCTCTGAAACCTCCGCTGCCGCCACCTTGTCTCCTTTCACTCCTTTCAAACTTGGGCTGTCCAAGTCTGCTCCGGTCAAAGCCTCGGTTTGAACTGCAAAAAGATCCGGCGTTTTTAGATGAGACCACATTTACATTATAACCTCCAATCGCTGGTATGCACATACTGCGACTGTCAGTTCAGTTTATCAAAGTTTGTCTCCCCATAATTCCCAATCATCGATCTTCCCAAACTAAATCCCTGCCTTCATCATTGCATGGCCACTTTTCCACAACTTACCCTTGTGTAGATTGTCTACTGTGTGTGTCGACCTCTGAAGTCACTTGCTGGACTTTCATGGGGCGGCCTAAAAACGGAGTTGAAACGAGAGAGAGCATTTTATTTAAGTACTTCTAAAGAAGCAACCAAAGTACGACAACGTCATTGTGGCACGAGAGCTGAATCCTCACCATCAAGCGGGACGCCATTATAGTGCTTCATGGCTTTGAGTGCATCCGCCATATTTTCAAAGTGAACATCTGCAGTTCCTTTGCTGCGACCAGACCGGTCGTAATGTACAGATGCCTTGTTTAATGCCCCAAACTCTGAAAACAACTCCTGGGGAGCAAAGTGGAAACGTCAGTCATGTTCACAACACGTTGATGCTAGCAAAAGTGGATTAACTGGGTTTAGTATATTACCTTGATATCGGAGTCAGACACAGCAAAGTCCAGATTGGAAACCAGCAGCTTGCCACTACTTTCTACACTTCTTTCTGCTCCCGCACTGTCTCCTCTGCGTCCACCAACGTGCTCCTCAAACATGTCATGCTGCCATTTGTCCGGTAACTCTCTGGGCTGTGAAGAGCAACAAAAGAAAATAATACTATCTTCAGGTTCCACGTGTTGGCAATAACTCACAAAGGGTGGACTGGTGATCAGATAAATATTACTTGACCACAAATGCCAACATAGGTGAGCGATGAACAGGGCGATTGTCACGTCTGTAGGCAACACAAAGGGCTTGATTTAGACGACAACAGGGCAGAACCAAACATGGGCCCAGTAGATGTAGGTCTGATAAAGCTGACCGCCACTGTTCTTCATATAACCAGTCAAGTAATGTCAAAAAATGTCTTGGGAATCAGGCCAAGGGGATCATCCAGTTTTTCCACAGGAAGAGTCCATCCAAAAGGGCATAATGGCTTTTCCCCAATGACATTTTTATTTATTTATTTTGTTTTTTTAAAATCTTCCTCTTCCGGCCCCATCAAATTGGTGATAAGAGAAATTTTGACTGGAGCAGATGAAAACTGTTCAAGTCCATAGAAAACAAAAAAAAAAAAAAAAAGAGATTTAATTAAGCAAAACATGTTCACTGTGGCTATTGTTGAGGTTCCACGGTTGCCGCCATTGAAAATAAATAAGGACGTTAAATTCGTTTTTTTTAAATTCTGGATAATTTACACGCGAGGGCACTGGCGACCTGTGGCGGATCCTCCTCAACTGACAATTCAGAGGACAACTTCTCACAGAACATCTTCAGACACAAAGCAGCCATCTTGAGCACAAATCCATCCAAGCTAGTCTCACATGGGGACATGTTTTTACGACGAAGCTGTTAACCCGTTGTTTTTGGTGCCGTTAATGCAGAGTGGGACGCGGCCCACATAGCAGACATATGAAGTTATTCAGGCGGGAAATGGCTCATTTCTTTCAGGGAATTCAGGATTTCTAGCTTCTCCCCTGTTGCTGCTAACCACACTCGTTAACGTTGCGGGGGAAGTCCATTATCATGTAACGCTAACCAAAACCGATAAGCCGTCAAGGACGCCGTATAAAACGCATCGACACGGTACATTCATTTCCATTTTGGCACAATTTGCACTGCTTCTCTTTCATACCCTGGTGTACGGTGTGGATCTGTTGTTTCTCTCACGGTTGAAGTTATTCTGTCGACTCCGCGCCGGCCTAGACGAACCACCGGCCCGACCTGAACTTCCACCCGACCCGGACGATCCTCCTCCGCGGCCGCCGCCTCCTTTCTTACTCAGCTTGATAATGTCGTCCAGAGACATATTCATCTTATCAGCCATCGTGGTGCTTAGGTTAGCGCTGAAGACGAACAAAGAACTTTCGGCGTTGAGATGTAATTGTTTATCAGCGACGATCTCCGGTGGCGCGTTGGTAAACTAGCGGAAGTGCGTAAATACTTTGCAGAAGTGACGACGTCACCCGAAGTCCCGCCCCTCTCGTTTTTTTGTAAAAACCTTTATTGAACAATGTGGGACGCGGTAGTACAGTCAACATTACAGTGAAGGGTTTTTTCACATCAACTGAGAAAATTCTGAAGTTGTTTGTTTGTTGCTCTTATTTAATTAATATGATATTTCCCTGAAAGATAAATCAGTTATACAGTTTTGTTAGTAGGATCAGATAAAAACAATGATGTATTCAGAGAAATAAATTAGTTTACTAATTCGACTAATTAACAGACATCTGTCAAGAGTAGTAACTGTTATATGACTCTACCAGCAGTTATAAAACAAGTGCAATACTGATTCTGTTTCGCTTCTGTTCAATTCAGTTAAGATCTTTGTTGTCCCACAAGAAGAAATTCTTTTTACAGCATGAAAACATAAACACAAACAAAAAAAATACAATAAGAATAAGGAAAGGAAATGATCAAATCAAGTGCTAAGCTGCATTTACTTTACTTATGAATTTGAGAGACATAGCTAATGTTACCTACCTCAAAGGAACTGCTGTTTGTAGACGTTGAGCAGTTGAATTTGACCGAGGCGCATTATGGGACACTGGGAAATTCCAGCGTTAAATACGAAGAACTTCAAAAATTAGACTAATGTGATTTTTTTATATATTATACATATTATATATACTCATGATTAGTATCATTTGTATAACCTCCAATTTAGTTTATGGCAAACAGTTTGATGGCTATGGTTGAATCTTAGAATGCAGTGAATATTTTACATAAACCCATAGTTCGTGTGTATGTGCATGTGTGTACACGTGCCTGCTGGGACACACATGTATCTATACATGTGTTTCTCCTAAAGTCTATAATAATTTCAGGGTCAGTGAGAGGCACCACTCCAGGTCATTACTCAACGGGTGTAATTCCTATCTACCTAGTAAATAAATATGTTCATTACAATGTTGTATGAAAGATGTGGAACATTTAAAAAAAGTAAACTTCAAAGAAAGTATTAATATTTTAAAACATTTTAATGGGATTTAACAGTTGAATGATAACAAAACTGTATGAAAGACGTGCATCTGCAGGATGCTGTCGTTTCACCCGTGAATAGTTAGTCCTCTGTGCTGGACTGGACCCCAGAGGGGTTTCACTGAGGAAGAGGAGACTCCAAGGCCTTGTTATAATACAATGTTATTTAAAAAAAAAAAAAAAAAAAAAAAGTTTTCAAATGGGAAGGTTAATGAATCTGAAAGTGATAGTGTAGGTTGTTTGAAATCTATAGATTTGAGGCTCACGTACACAAGTCAAACCTCGTCCGGCAGAAAAACTGCCGCAATCCAATCTAATAATGTTCCACAGGAGTAAGGGCAGATGTGTACACTGAATCCTGTATCCAGTTTTAATAGACAGCTTATTATCAGTTTGTAAAGTTGTGGTTATCTGAAGGATAATAAGTAAACATAATTAGTGCAAACTGTTCAGAATAATCCAGGAAATAACCACAATAGCACTTCTGGAAACCGTCAGCTACACAGTGTTATAACAGTACTCCAAATGTCCAGAAGAGTCTCTTGCAACAATGTATCTGCAGCACATATGAAATACTACAGTGCTTAAAGTGCTTAGTGTTTAAAGCATGTCACATTAGGGTATTCTATATTCATGCTATTCCCTTTAAATTAACAAAAGACACATTAAAGCAACATTTGATTTATTTCCAACAAAACGCCATGAACATAATACTATGTAATTTTGATCCCCGGGGGGAAACTCTTGTTACAGCAGCTCACCTTTATGTCAGTGCACACAGGAATAGAAGTACTAGCAAAAAAAAAAAAAAATAAATAAAAAAAATACTTGTCAGAAAATAAATTTAGTACCAAGTGGGTATAAGTATAAAATAAGTGTGAAGTACAAAGTGGGTTTACGGGTTGATGATAATACGGTATAAGGTAATAGTGCATGAACTGTCAAGTTAGGTGTAGCTTATAATGAAACGAAGGATATTGCACAGCAGTAATAGAGGTATGAGTAATCAATAAATTGGGAATTTTAAACTAAAATATTGCACAGGATTATTACACAGAATATTGCACAATTATGTCAAGTATTGCAGAGATGTAATGACTTCCTGTGGCACTCTGGTGCTTTTTTGTGTGTGTGTGTGTGTGTGGGGAGAGAGTCTTCCGCTGAAGATGCTCCTTTGCTTGACCAGCACGTCATGGAGCGGGTGGGAGACACTGTCCAAGATGGCGTGTAGTTTGGCCAGCATCCTCCTCTCTGACACCACCGCCAGAGAGTCCAGCTCCACCCCCACAATGTCACTGGCCTTACGGATCAGTTTGTTGATTATGTTGGTGTCCGCTACCCTCAGCCTGCTGCCCCAGCATGCAACAGCATTCAGGATAGCACTGGCCACCACAGACTCAAAACATCTTCAGCATTGTCCGGCAGATGTTGAAGGACCTCAGCCTCCTCAGAAAATAGAGGCGGCTCTGGCCCTTCCTGTAAAGAGCTTGAGTATTCTTAGCCCAGTCCCGTTTATTGTCCATGTGTACTCCCAGGTACTTGTAGTCCTCAACAATGTCCACACTGACCCCCTGGATGGAAACCGGGGTCACTGGTGCCTTGGCCCTTCGTAGATCCACAACCAGCTCCTTAGACTTAGTCGCATTGAGCTGCAGATGGTTCTGCTCACACCATGAGACAAGTCCCCCACCACAGCCCTGTACTCAGTCTCATCAACACTGCTGATACATCTCACCACAGCAGAGTCATCAGAAAACTTCTGAAGGTGGCAGGACTCTGTGGCAGCTGAAGTCTGTGGTGTAGATGGTGAAGAGGAAGGGAGAGGACAGTCCCCTGAGGGGCCCCAGTGTTACTGACCACGCTGTCCAATGCACAGTGCTGCAGACGCACGTGCAACCATATTATCTGCAACAAGAACTAAACAAAACTTACAGAGGTGGCACCAACCGCTAAACCTAGTGTTTCTAGACAGACAGAACTATGAGTGAAAAAATGTACAGGGTACCCCAAACTTCCAACTGCTTTCCACATACCTTTCTTTAGCATTTTGCCAAGTTTGCTCATACACAATCCACTCACATAACCAGCATCACAGAATCAAACAGTCTGCCCCCTGGACTTCTTTTATAGCTGGCTTGGCATACTGATTGGCCAGCTTCTGAACTGGTTGCCCAATAAGCAGCAAGGCTGGATGGCACAGATGCAAGCCAATCACCTCGTTAGCACCTGGAGCAATTTCAAGTAGGTGTCCTTCAAGGTTACTAGTTACAAGTGGTACATAATCATGCTGCTGCGACAGTTTCAACTAGAGAAAGGACAAGAGCACACACCAGTTGTGAAGTCTCTGCTTCGGCTTCCAGTTAGTCTGAGTTTATATATTTTAAGATCTTAAAATCTGTCTTAAAGTCATGCACTTTTCATCAGGCGTGATAGTTGATATGCTGCCAAAATATGTTTCTTGTAGAGACCTCAGATCCAGAGACTTACTGCTCACAATGACAACATGTCAGACCAGCTGGGAACACGCCTTCTGCATTTCTGGACTCAAAGTCTTTAATGTAATCCCTCTGGATCTGAAGACAGAAACATCAGTGGAGGTTTTTAATCACTTTAAACTCAACAGAGACAGTGTTATTTTTATTATAATCCATAATATACATGACTCCCACTGTAGTAAGATAACTTATTACAAATTTTCATGTATTCAGTTTTATAAACTTTATTTTATTGTAAAAGACTATAACTTTGTATTGGTACTGGTTTTGTTTTACTATGCATGTCAACCAGCACCCATTTGCTGATGTTTGCTGATGTCAGTATGCATCTGCTGAGCTGCTGAATAATACTACTAATAAGTAAGTGTTTCAAAAACTCCTGGATATAGCTAAATATCCTCACAAATATCCTCCCACAGCAGCCGTGGCCGGAAGTGCCACTGCTAGCTGCCGCTGCCACATTGCGAGGGAACGCAAAAGCAGTCCTCAAAACAATTCTCGCCATGACCTTTAGGGGGCTCCGTAGTGCGGCCTAGCTGTGTATGTGTATATATTATATAATTTTAATAGCACAATTCTTCTGTTTATATACATGTTTTTATTTCACACTTGCTTTGGCAATGTAAACGTATGTTTCCCATGCCAATAAAGCTCCACTGAATTTAATTGATGAAAAGATCAGGGAGTCTGATCAGGTCACGTGATTCTCAACATATTTGTCGTAGAGTTAGAACGTTCAAAATCGGTTTTGAACCAAAACACTAAAAGAGCAAAACAGAGACCGACCGATGCTGCCGAGCTCTCTTCATCTATTCTGGTGAGTAACGTTAACGCTAACTTACTCTATCATAATAACCTGTTTAGTTGACTAATAAATCAACTGTTAAAATAGTAAATTTGAAGTATATACGTATAAAAAGTATTAGTGAAGTATTTTGATAACGCTGTAGCTAGCTAATGTCAGTTTGTTTACTTTTAGCTAACTAGTCTGCATGGAAATGGAGAATAACGTTGCTGAGGAGGCTAACACTTCTAGCATCAGAGGCTGCGGTAGCCGTTTGAAGAAATGCTGGGACTACATTCTGCTGAATAAATTTCTGGCTTCAAGTCTGACAGCTGTTGCCCTGGGTAAGCGATAACTAGCGTAAGTTAGAAGTTAGTTAGCCAGTAATGCTGACTTTAACGTTACATCATTAGAGCTGGCTTGTGTAACAGTTAGCAATACATAGGAAATTGTATTGGCAAAAAGTATCTGTAGTAGAGGATTTTTATGTGACTTGGGATTCAATCTTAATTGATAGAAAAAAATTAATTCAAACGATATAAAAACATATTTGAATGACCATCCATTGACATAGCTAACCCAAACCAGACATTTTCAGGAAATATTGAAGTTATAACACTACGTTAAATGTGCATTTCCCAGGATGCAACTGCATAATTAATTTATGTTGTCAAATAATTTTTTAACCTAATTACACCAAAAATTCACTGTCAGTCATAATATCCTGCTTTAGCTAACATTAAGATACATTTAAGATTCTGTCCAGCAGAGAGAAATGTTGGTCTGAGGACATGTTTTGTATGAAATTACATAAAAATGCCACATTCTGTTGGCAACCAGAGCATCCCGGCGGTGTTGCACCAAATTCTGTGACCCATCAGATTTTGTGCCCTGACGTTTTTAATCATTGGCATACTTTTATTTTGATAGCAACTGTTACTAAAGATTGTGCCTGCAAAGTATTAAGTTAGGGTCACAAATTGTGATGCTATAAAGAAAAAGAAAAGGAAAAAGACCCCGTAGAGACAGGTTAAACAGCTTCATCTAGTGGACAGTTTAAATCATTACCGTTACTTTAAGAGTGACCATAACCCAAAGTAAAATGTTTATCATCGACATTCATTTCTATGACGAATGATCACAGAGTGTGTGTATCTACAGACACGAGACTTTGCACACGTGAAACAGGCATGTCAAATTAGCTTCATCATGAATCACTTTCAAATCTTTATCTTTCTGACTTGTAAGTTTTATCAAGAGCTGGGGAGTCAGTGGCATTCTGCTTGACTCTGTGATGTCAGTGCTGTTGGTTCCTGTCATAAAAGATTAAACAGATAACATTCGTAGCAGTGATGATCTGGCTAGTGTCCTTTCTAAGGCGAATGAGAGAATTCTCAGGTTCAAATTATTTCTTTTTATTTTGGCTTTAAAAGCTCAAAATGTTGCCAGTTACCATTGTTGCCATTCCACTTTGATCATGAGTTTCTTGGCTACATACTAAGTTTTTTGAGTGAATCAATGAAGATTTATCAGATTCAAAAAATGAGTGTTGGAGGAGCACCTAAATATCTACTGAGAATCCATGTTAATTGCTACACCTGTCAGAATATGCAGGTAAGATGGGTTAGTTATGTATGTGACACTTTTCATGTAAGTAATGAGGCTTGGCAGAGTGAGATATTATTCCTGCTTAACTTGTGTGTGGGCGACATGTTCAGGCAGTTAAATGACAGTGAAGCAGGTTGTGCTTTTTGTCACTTCATAATTAATAATTTTATGGGATTATTCTATGACAGGAGGTCAAGTATCTTGTACACCATGACTTAAAGCCACTATGTGTAGGATTTGAAAATGTCTTTCTTTGGTGCCATCCAGTGGTAGTATCAATACTAACACTTTGGCTGACAGCAGTGTACACCCCTTGATGTTTAGAAGTTGATCTGTTTTTAAAAAAGTCTAAATGTATTTTCAGGCATGTAAGGATACACAGTGCACAACTTCAAGACAGAATTGGTCTATATTATATAGCAGTAAACATGGAAACAAAGATAACAAGTGATGAATTATTTATATATTATTATGTGAACTCTGTTTGATGTACATGTAATTATTCAAGAGCCACGTTTTAGCCTGAATATGACATTAGGTTTTATTGGTCAATGTGGCTTTGCTTAAGAATTTGATGTGCTCTATGAATTTCCAACTTATTATTTATGGTTGGCTGAAAAGATGAAAGTTTTAGTATTGTTTTACCTCTATTACATTTCTATTCCCAGCTATTTAAACCATTTTCTTTGTTATTGTCTCGCAGGTGTTGTCCTTGGTGTAATTCTCAAGTCTTATGTCCCTATGTCCGAACACGACCAAATCTACATCGGCTTTCCGGGAGAAATACTCATGCGGATGCTTCAGGTGGTTACCGTTCCTCTTATTGTTACAAGTGTGATAACAGGTAAGCCACAGGAGCATTTCTCACACTGTTAATTGTTACATTAGGTTATACATGTTATACACACAGCATTTAAAAGGAACATACTGGTGGTTTGGCAAGTCTACGCTTATTAAACCTAAATAGAGTGTGTGTCCTTAAAGCTAGTCTATGTAACTTTTGCTGAACAGCAGCCACTGTGGCCACAAGTCTCAATTATGGGATAATGGTCAATCAGCCATGAAATCAACAAACTGACTCAGTAATGTCACAGTTTGCTAACATTAGTTAACATTAGCTACTATAAGATACTGGTTATACCAAGTAAGGCTGCAGCAGCAAAACCCATGAAGTTATCGAATAGAGCAATGGTGCATTTTATTGCGTATGAATTCAACTTTTAATTTGTTAGAGGACATTTGTTATTTCTTCTTTCAAAAGTTACATAGTCTTGCTTTAAGGTCTAACAATGATGATGAATGTATTCTATGCCTTTTTTAAAACATTTGCAAAGCTTTCTTTTATGTTTTGAAACCTACAACATTGGCTTGTGGTCCACCACCTACTTAACTGGGACTATTCATTTGTTAGAAAGTAGTCTCAATGAAAACGGTTTACTGTGTGCTCTGTTGATTGGTGAATTTTTGGTGAATAGCATCTTTATCATCTGAACTTCTGATCCTCTTCTAAGACCCGCGGCTACAACTCCTGGGATATGTTGTTGCTGAATGCTGTAAATAATGGTTTTATCATGTGCAGGTGTTCAAATTTAACCTGCCATTACTGAAGTACATATCCATTTATCTTGTTATATATCTTAGAATATTGACTGAAAACTCCAGTGTTATATTTCAGGTTTTTCAGAAAGACAAATGAAAGAAATGTTCTTTTTTTTTATACTTTTTTTATTAGATTTTGAAGAAACATAAATGATACATAACTATATCAATATACAAACATACACAAGACAAATAAAAAATTTTATTAAATAAAAATACATAAAAAATAAATAGAAATTTTTAATAAAATATATATATATATATATATATATATAAAAAAAAAACATTTCTCCTACAGATAGTAATCACCAATGTCCAACTTTATCCCACCATACAGTCACCATAAAGCGAGGCATGCTTGGCTTCCATCCTGCTCCCTGCAGAGGAGCACATCAATCATCTCCAAATTCACTCCGCTGACCCAGTTTACTTTCCAAGTCTGTATGTTCAAGATAATTAATAAAAGGACCCCATACATTTTAAAATAGCTCTTGTTTTCCCTTAATAGAATCAGTAATTTTAGAATTATAGAATAAAACAGGAGATACATGCAGGCAGTTCTTTTAGCCATTTACCAATACTTGGTCTATTTATATTTTTCCATGATAGTGCTAGCATCCGTTTTGCCTTTAACAATGTTAAATGTTCAGGGGATGAAGGCAGTAACAATAAAAATGAACCCAGGGAAAATGAGTCAAGGAAAATGGAGTATAAGCACAAATAAGGAACGTATAAACAACTTAGATCATAAACTTAACACAACAACTGAAACCAAAGTAGAATGCTAATCAGGAAGTAAACACTATAAACACAGAGGCAAGTGGAACAGAGGCTAAATTACAAAGTGGGTGAAACTGCAGCTCTCTGTAAGCTGTGGCTGTCGTACACACAGGACGTGCTGGCTTCCTTTATGTGTACGGCAACATGTTTGACAGCCGGTTGACTCTGACTGGTTCAGCACTATGGGATATGTATACACTCTGTGACACCCTATGGCTGATGGGAAGCTCATAAAGATTCAAAGCCAACAGGTTTTACAGAGTTATTATATAGTATAGTTGCCCAGTAGAATAATTACAGTCTGTATAGTGTGTGTGTAGCATAGGTGGTGGTTATTGATTGTCAGGTTACAGGAATAAAAATCTTCATAAATACATAGATACTTTTTCATGGGAATAATACCTAATTTGAAATCAACTATACATGCATTGACTAAAGCCACGTTTTAAATTTCAAACAGGCAGTATCTGAATAATACAGTATTTTACATGTCTAACACCATTGGTTCACAGTTGAGTAATGACATACTGTATGTCTCAAAATGATCCTTACAGATGTCTCAAGCAACGTACCTAAACTCACTTGTTACTCCTCAGATGTAACTAACTTCCCCTAACATATATGACCCTAGGGACCCTCCAGCCTTTAGTCTGCAGGCCGTAGCTTATGTTGTTGTTTTTTATAGGTGTTTCTGGTCTAAACGTTGAAACTTCCAGAAGAATCGCTGTACGTGCAGCAGCATACTTTGTCTCAACCACTCTTCTGTCTGTGGCTACAGGTAAGCTGCTGTTATTAGGAAAGGTGCCCTTTTTGTTGATGAACACAATAAAATACATACCTGAGGTATTTTAACGTTGCAAGTGACTTTTTTTTCTTCGCTTGAGCGTGTAAATGTGCTATTTAAAACTCACTCTTAGCCTTTGTCACCATTTTAACACAGCTTTCTCAATCAGGTAACAAATTTACTAATTTCTTCCATGGTCATCTTCAAAAAGGTGTTCTTTATGTTTTATGCATATTAGACCTTTTTCTTCACAGCAAACAGTTTGACTTGTCCTAGCAGGGAAAGTACAGGTGTTTTCTCAGTGAGCTAGCATGCACAATACTAGCGTCAATGAACTTGGACAGCTAAGTGGAATCCAGCTATTATTAATGTTATTCTTTAAACCTGTGTTTGAATGTCTGCTGTGAGCATACAAAGTAATAGTGAGTTCATTTAATTTTCCAGATGTCATCTCCTGCTTCACACAACCAACCAATTTGGTTGGTTGTTCTATTTTTCTTGCTTTTCACAGTTTTATACCATGTAAAGCACTTTGCAACTTTTTTTGTGAAGCACTACTGAAACAAATGTTTTTCCAAATGATTTTCAGTAGTAGCAGTAGTATCCCCTAGTCAGTCCAGTATGATATTTGAATCTAGCAGCTGTGCAGTGTTGCACTCACACATACATGAAAAAGCTATATATCTTTTGTTCAACCCTGGATTATGTGTTGTAGGGTTAATATTGGTACTGTTGATCAAGCCAGGAGTGTCTCATACTGTTGAAAAGGATGAGATAGAAGATGAGGAGTCCTTCTCGGCTGTCAATGCCTTGTCGGATCTAATAAGGTGAGAAGAAAGTGTATATTCTGACATCATTTCTGGTTTCTCTGCATATTCAGTTCAGCAAGGTTTTTAGGTCAGTCGCTGCAATTTCAGAAAGTGCTGGAACATCTAAGTAGAGACTTCAAATCGCTTATATTCCTTACTCGATTTATGTTTTTCTTAAGCAGAAATATTTCTGTATGTCAGGTGTTCTACAAAGTTACGCAAACATCTAGCAAATGTCACATCATGTCCTTGATGAGGCTGCATTTCTTGTGTGGTTTGCCAACATTTACAAGCTTACTGATAGTGTGACTTTTGTTTATTGTTTATAGGAACGTGGTCCCACATAACCTGATTGAGGCTTGCTTCCGACAAGTATGTTTTTCATTAAGGCATACTACAGTATATACTACTCATTTCTTCTCTTTCCATGTAATGTGATATGAACACTAATTATTCTTTTTATCACAGTACAAGACAGAGAGGGTGGAGCTTGAAATTGAAGCAGATGAGCACAATTTTAGCCTGGAAACAGTAAATATTTCCCCCTTGTCTTTATGAAGGTTATTTTTGTGAAGTTTACATTTGCAGTGATGATCTTTGATACACGAAGTTGCTCTCAGACCATTATTCTTAACGAGTTTCTGGTCTTGCTCCAGAATGCGACGGAAGTGCGACTGGTGGGCCATCATGTTGAAGGAGCCAACATGTTAGGACTGATTGTGTGGTCTTGTGTTTTTGGCGTAACCCTCAACAGAATGGGAGAAAAGGGGAAAGTCCTTGTACAGGTCTTTACCGTCCTCAACGAGGCCACAAAATGTGTGGTCAACATGATACTGGGGTAAAGTGAAACAACACACCATAAAATACACGATTCTCTTTCTCCATATTTAAAAACATTTGATAAATACATATCCCTCAGTTTAAAGTGAGTGTTTATGCTAAAACACTGAATGTAGTACAAATATTGGGTCTTTTCTCCTCACAGTAGTGCCATTAGAAATAGTAAAATTGTATTTCTTAAATGTTACTCGTGTTCTAAAGGGGTTTCAGTTATTTTTTAAAGTTTTGGGGTCAACAATATGTATTCATAATCACATTTGATTTCTTCCATTTTCTGAAATTAGAGAAACCTGACTGGTTTCTTTTGGACTTTATTTCCTTTATTTTTTCATTTCATGGTTTTCTTTCCAGCTACTTGCCATTTGGATTGCTGTTCATAATTGCAGGCCATGTTGTTGAGGTTCACGACTGGGAAACTACCTTGAAACTCGGAAAGTTCATGATTGTCGTTGTTCTTGGGTATGTTCACCTTTACTGTTTTAGCACTGTTGCCAAAATGGCACTTCGGTTATAAGTTTAGCAGCATTTCTGACCATCTAAGCAACTAGTGATACACTTTTTGTTTTTTGGCAATCACTCTCAAAGTGATTTACTGGTCTTTATGTGCAGGGACTCAACTGTTCACAGTGATTTCTGACTCTTTTTTTAAAGGTAGCAACAGCTGTAAAAGGCCTATTTATGATCAGTTGCCAAACAAACAATGAGTCATACTAAATCCAGACTGGGCCTTTAAAGCAATACTATGTAACTTTTGAAAGAAGAAATAACACATCCCTCTTACAAATGAAGTTTAATTCATCAGTAAAACTTCTGTAACAGCAAAACAAACTGAGCAAGGGAGCATTTTGCTGCTTATGGATTTAACTTTCCGTTTTTGAGAGGAGTGTTGTGTTACTTCTTTGAAAAGTTACGTAGTCTCCTTTTAAGTCTCCTACATTGTGAATGCAAACTCGATTTAATCAGTATTGATTGTGCATTCATTGTGTGTTTCAGGCTTATAATCCATGGAACGATAACTCTACCAGTGATCTATTTCCTGTGTGTGAGACGTAGCCCCTATGCTGTTATCAAGGGGATTTCTCCTGCCTTACTGACTGCACTGGTCATCTCGTCCAGGTAAGATGATGTAACAGTGTAGTATCGCAGAGAGCTGTGAGTTCATGACCACAGCTTATTTGTACATTTATCATCAGAGCTGCATGCATTTATGTGCATTTATAATTTTTTTCCATATAAGTAGTGTACTAACAAAGGATGCAATGTGTTTCTCCTAGCTCTGCCACACTGCCACTCACTTTCCAATGTTGCGAGGAGCGACTCAAGATCGACAAAAGAGTCACTCGTTTCATGCTGCCCATTGCGACCAACATCAACATGGACGGAACTGCCCTTTACGAAGTGATCGCAGCAGTTTTCATTGCCCAATTTAACCACATCAATCTGGACATGAGCCAGTTAATTACCCTTACGTAAGCCACTCTTCCTGTTAGTTAGCGTTAATATTGGTTAAAAGTGTATAGTATGGGACCTTGAAGAGGAAGTGACTTTAAAAATGTATGATACAGTTTTATATTACTGTCTTCAAAAACCCACTGGAGAGTACATAATCTGTATTTGATCTGCAGTGTGACATCAGCAATGTCCAGCATAGGAACAGCAGGGATCCCAGCCACAGGAGCAGTGACCACTCTCTTTGTTTTGACAGCGATTGGTTTACCTGCGAAGGAAGCCTCCATTCTTGTGGTTGTAGAATGGATCCTGTAAGTTGAATCTGTTGTTCAGAACTAGAAATTGATACAAAATGTCTAATGAATGGATTACTACAGCAAGATTGGTTTGCGCCAGCAATTTGTAAATACATGACTTTTGTTAAGTCTGTGTGTAAAGTCCGTCCTGACCTTTTGTTGTCTGGTCAACTAGTGGTTTACTAAATCAGGTTTCACCATTAAAACTTAAGAAATGTCTAAGTAAGTAAAGACTAAAGTAATGATCACACCTTTTATGTTTTTACTCATTGTATCATGCTGTCTCTGCATTGGACAACATGCATTAAGCTCCCATTAATTTTTGTTTGCAAGCAACAAACCTGAAGCACCTTCCAATCAAAAGCAATCAACTATCTAAACTGGAAGTCACTGTAGCGTCACAGACTGTAACACAACTTTCAGATATAACAGTTTTAGGCCAAGCGATATAGTAAACTCAATAGCCAATGCTTTGTAAATGTAGGTGTAACTTTGTTTTCTGTATATATGTGTGCTTGTGTTTCACAGTTAGCAGTATTCATGCAGTTTAGAATGAGTGGGGAAATTATGCGATATGCTAACCTAACTGATGTAGTTTGGTCATTCAATCTGATGTTATTTGCATAACATTTTGTAATTTGAGGTATATTGTGTAATTTTTGTGAACTGTAATTGAATTTAATTAAATTGAATTTTACTCATGTGTCAGGTCAGATATGTCTACCAATAGTTCATATTACCTCTTTTTTTATTCTTCATCCTAAATTGGTCATATTAGGAAGCTAACGTAAGTTTTGCCCATTTATTCGTTAGTCAGCTACACAACAGCTACACAAAACGTTAGAAGTGCAAAGAGTGTCAAGCAGCATGCAGTATATCCTCTGCTTTCATAGTCTGATGCTGTTTGTGCCTTTCAGAGACCGCTGCAACACTGTTATCAATGTCCTGGGAGACTGCTTTGGCGTGTGTCTTGTTCACCAAATGTCGAAAAAAGAACTGGAAGAAATGGAGGAGCAAGGACAGGAAATGACAGGGTATTAGTCTAGATGGTCTCAATGTTTTCTCTTGTTTCATTTTAACCCAGTACATTTGCAGAAAACGTGTAGTTTTTAACATTTTCTAATCTGACGCAAATGATTATTCCAAGGAATAAGGCACACTAGTAGCAGAATGGAGGAGCAGATATCTGCTTCCTAAAAAAAAAAAAAAATCAAATATGCTGATCTTAGTCCCATCAACGTGTCATTAAGAAATGGGACACACTCTGGCCTTTTTCCAGTTTGTCTCACACCACTGATGACCTTGTTGTGCTTTGCCTGGCTAGGATGCATGACAGTGATGCTGAGGGCCACACCCCAGACGAGATCCAGGTCCACATAAGCAGCCAGGACTCTCGTGATGACACCCTCTACACCCCAGTAGAAAACCTATCACGCCAAGACAGTGATGCAGAGGAGAACGCTCAGGGCAAGGACCGGTCCAGCGAGGAGTCTGGTCTTGAGATCCTGCACACCCCACCAGAAAATCTGTCACCTCAGAACAGCGACGACGAGTATGTGTAGTGTCAGCTGAAAATAAACGGAGACAGAGTGGACAGGTTAAAAAGAATTGTTATTTTTGTTATTTTTACTACCTGGGAGGAAAATACTGTCTTTAAATACATTTTTAAATGATTGTTAAATGAGTAAAGTGAGGGAAGTGTCAATCTGAAACTATTCTTTTAATGCACCTGTAGTATGGGCCGCCCAGTGATTTGGGACACCGGCCATGAGCTGCATTGTCTACCGTTCAGGTCCGGCCAGGGACCTTTGATGCATCTCTCTCTCTCCCTCATTTCCCGTCTTTTCTCTATTGTTTATAATAATGGCTAGAATGCCCCCGAAAATACTTTTTTAAATTGCAACTGCAGTGTTAAATTGTGTTATCCTTTACTCTAAAAGATATTTTTTTTCCCAACATTATACATGTAGTAGTTTTGCGTTATTAAAGGATAAACTGTCAGAGGGAGGCTGATATTCTGAACAGCTGTTCAGAAGTCCCATACAATAAAAACAGCCGATAAAAATAGTAGAAAATTAGAAAGCAGCAGACAGATATTGTCGGATTATGTATGTTGAGCATGATGAAGGACCATACTTGTGATCCTACCTATTTTAGCCCATTGGCAAAAAATAATGTGCATACTTTACAATTCTGTTGGCCTTTGTCCAAAGCAGTTTGCAAAGCTTTGAAAAGATCTCCAACCTTCCAGGCAGCCGTTGTTTTCAGCTTATACCAGCACAGGTCGTAGACACTTGAAACTTGTTTCCCTAGTTTCCCTAGTCTGATGCAAGGAAGAAGAAGAAAGGAATTCCATTTTTAACATTTTTGATTTAACTTTGCTCTTAAAGTCTTTATTAGTTTTAATCATTTGACTATTGATAGTTCTGTTCTAGTTTTAGTCCACTAAAGCTAACAAAAATATGGAATGAGTCTATATTTTTATATAATTCTTTGTAAATATGGTTGTCAATCCGAAACTCTGGCTTTGAGTTTAGCCAATCGCTTGCTAATCTTGCTTTAACTAGTGTCTACCTACTTTTATCATCAGAAATGGAAAAGTAGTCCTCCAAATAAATTCTTGCCACGACCTTTAGAGGGCTCCGTAGCTTTCATTATGGAGCCAGGACAGTGACTTCAAAATTTGGCAACGAAAATCAAATTTGGCATTGAAAACAAAACTGGAGCTGAAAAAAGAAACATTGGCATTGGAACTTTTGTATTGGAAAAAGTTGGCACTGAAACAAGTATTGAAACTGAAAAAAGTTTCACTGAAAAATAAAACAGACATTAAAATTTATTTCATTTTATTTTGATATTTTTGCATTCTGATGTGTTTTTCAATGACAATGTTCAGATTTTTTCTTCATGTCACTTTTTTCAGTGTCACTGGTTTTCAGTTTCAACTTTCTGTCACAGTTTTGGCATGGAGTGGAGGGGGCAAGGAGAACATGATTTACATATAATCTGCATACTAAGGAGAGAACATCACTCTTCCTGAACTCTGGCCTCAGCACAAACATACAGCAATGGCTTCCACAGGTTCAGCAGGAACTCTTAAACAGCAAGTAAGTCTGCTTCTCTCTGCCACTGCTTTCTCACATAGAACCGGGCTGGTTAAAGTGAACTTTTAACTGACGCTTGTCTAGTAGAGGTCCGCTGGAACAAGTGCTAACATTAGCTGACAGCTAGCTTACTTCTATGTGAACGAACAACGGCAGAGAGAAACAGACTTAATTGTGGTTTGGGAGTTCCAGGTGAACTTGTGAAAGCCATCGCCGTAGGTGTGCTGTCAAGCCAGCCACATTTGGATTTTGATGTACGTCTATTTCTGCAGTTACGGTACCAGTGCTTGCAGTGATTTCTCACTTTGTATACCATATTTTCTCATTTGGGTATTCAGTAATAATAATGGACAGGGGTGTGGTTGCCACAAACGAATAAAGGCCGCTCCCTATTACAAGCCAGGGGAAAAAAACAAGAGTGCAATTAAATCTCCACTGTTGTTTGTTCACATAGAGCCTAAAATTAGCTAGCTGTCACTATTAGCTAACGTTAGCACTTGTTCCAGCGGATCTCTGCCAGACAAAAGTCAGTTAAAAGTGACTTTTCCCTTCAGTATGCAGATTATCACGCTCTCCCCTCAAACCCCTCCTCTCCACGCCAAAACAGTGACAGAAAGTTGACACTGAAAAAAAAAAACTGACCAAGGGAGAAAATGGTCACTGAAAAAAAGAGTGCCATGAAGAAAAAAATCAGAGCATTGTCACTGAAAAACATAATGCAAAAAATATCTAAATAAAATGAAATAAATTTTAATGTCAGTGAAAGTGTCAATACAACTTTTTCCAGTACAAATATTTCAATGCCAGTGTTAACTTTTTGAGTTCCGGTTTTAGTAAGTATTTCTGATTTTGTTTTCAAAGTCACTGTCCTGGCCCCATAATTCATCAGTAGGCCAAAAGCTCAACCCTATGGCTCATTCACCATTGTGTTACCTCCTTCGGAGATAGATAGATAGTGATTTAACAGACATTTCGAGATTATCACTTTAAATAAAACAGTATAAATATAAATTTAATTACAGACTTGAGAGTATGTTATTTTTCTTTTAAGACGCTATCTCAGTTCTTTGCGCTCCACCGGCTTTTACCTACATTGACTGATGGGGGCAGCGTTTCGCCTCCCAGCATACAGCCGGCCGAAATTTCAATAGAAGAAGAAGTAGAATTTTTTTTTCCCCCGGGCTGCGATAATATTAGCTGCATGTTGTTGACTAACATCAATGGCCATAACATGATTTCTAGTTTGCAAAGAAACATTCTAACTTAACTCTTGTTGGATATCTTGAAGGAGACGTTAGACGCTGCCTAGTAAGTTACCTAATATCTCGGAACAGCGAGCATAACTTAGTTACAGAAGATATCTGTCAACATTAGCTTACATGCTAACGTTTGCCGCTTTGAATCATATGAGAGTGTGTTATTGAGTGTTTCTCCTCTTGTCAAGACACACAGGATGAAGGTAAAGATCCGACAGTGGAACGGGGTGGCCTCTTGGTTGTGGGTGGCCAATGATGAAAACTGTGGGATCTGCAGGATGCCTTTCAATGGCTGCTGCCCAGACTGTGAGTAACCGAGCTAGCGTTATGCTATGGGTGACAAAGTTGTGAATGAACGTTACGTGTCTGGCAGCGATAGTAACGTTAGCTGGTAAGTGCTGTATCAAATGCTGTGGCCATTTCCTGAGCAATTTCTGCAGAAGTCAGTATTTTAAATGATTAAGAATAAGAAAGACTTTTTAAAAACTGTAATTTTATTTATTGAATATGCAGTTTTACTGTAGATAATGAATTCTAGAGACCAACGTAACACTACAGTATTAAGTCAGGCTCTAGGCTTCATTGTCTATATTTCTCATGATCCAGCTTATAGGCAAATGATGATTGTGGCTGTATTTTCTGTCCTGTATCTACCACAAAGTATGTCTTTATTCAAGCCCTTGGATATTTCAATCAGTTGTAAGATAATACAACAATAATCTAAAGTAATAATAATACAGTAATAATCTAAAATACCGTAAACTACAGTAATACTGTAATCCTGGAAAGCGCTTAACATTAAACCACAATTTGCACTGCTGTAACAGACACGCAACACATTACAACATTTTGACAGTAATCAAACAGAATGGCGAAGTATGACGTGTTGACATGCTGCTGACCAGGCTGATGTTGATGAAACAAAGAAATGTTTGCCTGTATTCTGAGGACTGAGCGTGTGATTTAGTGTTTTGCAGACTGTACGTGAGGAAAGACTTCAAGTCATTTTGGCTCTTTGCATCAAGAGTTTTGTATATTCAGGTTTTTAGAGGGTTTGTTGGGGTTGGACGAGGCGGGGCGCCCAAAAAGCTTAAAGACAAAACTATATATAGTTAAATAATTATTTTATTATTTACACATATCACAGCCTTCGTCCGAACATTTAGTTTTTCTGGCAATGTGTGTCCTTTTTAATTCTTGCTGAGGTCCATCTATGGAGTTCAGTAAAGTTGGAAAGATATTCACAGATTTGAACTTCCCAAAACCGTCTAACCGTCTAAAAAGTGCAACGCTGAAAAAGGTTACTACAAAAATAATTATGTAATATGACCAACAGGAGACCCCTGATGTGTGATGTGATTTTGGGGACACTACACTGTAAGAGTGAACTTACTGAATATTGTTCCAAAATAAAACTCCCAAAAATCATGCAAAAGCCTTTTTTTCCCCAAAAAAATAAGTGTTGTAGTATGACCAACAGGAGATCCCTGATGGTTGAACTGAATTTGATGTTACTACACTTTATAAGACTGAAGTTATTGAGTATTTATATGCATTTTCTCCAAATTAAGTGTTGTAGTATAACCAACAGGAGACACTTTTTTCGGCGTTGCACTTTTTTGACAGTCTGTGCACACTCGCCTGACAGCCGGCTGTAATTAGATACCAGTGTGTTTTATCCAGCTCGGAGGGCGGCTCGTTTTGGTGAAAATTGAGATTTACACCATTTTACCAGTGCTTACAGCGATCGGTTTAAGCCAACTTTTGGCTGGCTGGCTGACAAAAAATCACTTATGGAGAGGGCTCAGCTGCTTCACTGAGGTGAATTATGCTAGCTAGCTCGATAGCTAACAGTCACAGTCTTTATAAAGATGCCCTTTGTTATCTCAGACAACAAAGGGCATCTTTGTTACATTTGGCTACTCACCAGAATTTATCTTCGGCGGTTCCAGCCCACTGTGACAGGTATCAGACAGGCTGTCTGGCGCTGGGAACCCCCGAATAGAATGTAGAATGGTTTGTTTTCCCGCCGAACGTGTTTCTTTTTAACAGCGCTGTGGTGTACATTCAGGACGTGAACATTGCATCGATAAATGACAGCCCTCTCGTTCTCATCCCGTTGAGTTGTAATATTAAACTATTGTAACTGAGTTCAAACTTATTTTGCAGGTAAAGTGCCTGGGGATGACTGCCCGCTGGTCTGGGGTCAGTGCTCCCACTGTTTCCACATGCACTGCATCTTGAAATGGCTGAACTCGCAGCAGGTCCAGCAGCAGTGCCCCATGTGCCGACAGGAGTGGAAGTTCAAAGAATAAACCTGTGGAGGCGCGGCGGCTGCACGCCCGCAGAGACTCGGAGAGAAAGCCCCTCGCAGAGACCTGTTCATGGATTTCATTTTTTTTATATCGGCTGTAAATAATGTTTTTGTATTTCTCCACCTGATGTAATGCAAAGTACATTTGGAACCTATTGTATTCTGTTGACAGATTTAGTATGTGATTAAAGAAAGAAAAACCTGACATCACATGCACTGTGTGCCTCTTGTTTTGCACGGTACATGTGAGTGACATGTTGTTCCATCAGTATGCTTGATTGCCCCAGAGGCCTCTGTGGCAGCGGTTTTGACCTGAATTTCAGTGTGCTGCTGACTGATTCTGACTTTAATCCCTCTTGATGAGATTAACCAGATTGTTTTGAGTTTCCAGTAAGAGGCTCTTATATCAGACTCAAATTTTTCCTCTATAATGGAATTGGAGATTTGATATATTTGATCATTTTGGCTCATTCAGCTTCACTTTTTTGATTACTTTGAGTCTCTGAGGATGAAAACTGGCCTTTTGTAGTATGGAAAACAACACATGTTGGCCATCAGTCATGATAACCCCATTAGAAAAGTTGTGGAAGATTTCATCTTTAAGTTGACTGCCCTTTCACATGCACCCTACTAGTAGGCGAAGTTGTGCCAGAATCCCTCAAGTCTGTTTACTTTGCACATGACCGGGAGCTGAAAGTGATTCTCATTCAGGTGTTCATCGCAGTGAACAGTTAGAAAATGGAAGACAAACTGAAAGGTATTGTCTTATAAACTTTATTTTAAAAAGTATAAAAATACATATATAACCGACTAATGAATACAGTTAGCTAAGTCTAAAAGTGATCAGACGGCAAGCATTTTAAAAAAAACAACCCTGGAGGTTATAAATTCTGATGAACTAAACTGTTAGTAAGGCAGTCAACACAAGCCCGTTTGGTCTTGCTAATCTTCGCTTTCCTAGACGTGCTAATGAGCTGAGCTGCAACAACAGTTTCAAGTTTCACAACATTCAAAAGTTCCAGCAATGTGCCAAATAAAATCAACAATTTCAAATAAAATGCTTCATTCAGTACAGTACAGTATCAAAAGGTCAGAAGCTCTTACAGGAGACAGTAAATCTGTACTGCTGGAGCTCGGAGGCCAGCGCCTACCAGCAAAAGTTCTCTCCATTCAGGACGCAGCCAACGGGCCCCACCCCCCACATCCACAGTGCTAGACCTCCAGATCTGAAGCAGCTCACAAAATCAGGATGCTGGACTGACGTGGCCTTTTCTGTCCATCCCTGCAGAACAGTCCGGTGACCGGGCAGCAGGTGTGAGACGGGTTTGCGGCTTTAAAGCCAGATGTTCTCAGTCATTGACAGCCAGCCCGAACAGCTCCAGCAGCTCCTTGTTGTCCGGTTCAATGAGGTCGGCCGGCTTCTCCCCGCAGTCGTTCTCCAGCTCGGGGTCGGCACCCAGCGAGAGAAGGTAGCTGGAAGAAACAACAGAAAGATCAAATCTTGTTGGTCTGCCACACTGGCAAACTCAACGCGAGTTTCTGCCATGTTTCAGTGTCAGGAAGGTCAATGGGGTGCAAGAATGCAACAGATCCTCGAGCTTCTCTTACCTAGAGGAGAGCTGTGCAGCCTGTGTGTGTGTGTGTGTTGGTATGTGCTTTCAAATGATTGGGATGTTTACATGTAACGGCAGCTGCTTCCCATTGGCTCCATTTTAAGAGAAATTAGAAAGGCCGTCAGCAGCAACACCTTGGGTTGCCAAAAGCTTTACAGGGCAACTACGTAACTTTTGAAAGAAGAAATAACACACCCCTTCTCTTACAGATGGAAAGTAGAATTCATAAGCAATAAAACACACCCTTACTCAATTCAACACACTCAGGTTTTGCATATAGGCTACAGCCCAATACTTGGTCTGGTGTAGCCGGAAGCTTTTGGTTGCTAAATGATAGAAGTGGCTCAGGAATGTCCATTGTTTTGTAACAGCTATGACTCTTGTCCACTTTTTCTGCTGCTTTTACCATTATTCCCCGTAATTGTCACTTGTGGTAACAGTAGCTACTGTTCAACAAAAGTGACATAGTCTCACTTTAAACCGAAATAGAGCTTTGTTTGTGTAATATTAAAAAAAAAACAGACTAGATGCTTACCGTGCAATGTGTGGGAAGCCGTCGCTGCAGGCCATGTGCAGGGGGGTCCATCCCTCCTCGTCCCTCTGGTGGATATCTGCTCCGTAATGGATGAGCAGCTTCACACACTCCAGGTTCCCAGACAGGACGGCCTCATGGATGGCTGCCATGCCTACATAGAGAGGGCAGTGAGAAGCAACCGTTAGGTTCAGAATAAAATAAGGTTGTGGTTTAATATGAGCAGGATTTGTAACTGCGTAGGCGTTTCCTAGATCAGGGTGAGGTTACTGTTTCATGGGCTCTCACCAGAGTGGTAAATGGTGTCCAGGCTGACTCTTCTGGCTCGGATGAATCTTCCAATCCTCTCCAGCTCGCCTTGTCGCACATAGTCTTGGAAAACGATGTCATTGGGGAAGTGCACACTGCGGACTGGTTTCAGAGAAGCTGAGCTCTTGCAGCTGACTGGGATGCCAAAGTCCTGGGCGAAAGACTTGATTTCCATGGTCTGGGACATGGGGCACTGATAGTACTTCATCCTGGTCAGAGTTGGAGTTTCCGTAGTTCTTGCAGAAAAACTGGTCAAATCCAGCAACACCCTTGCAAAGATTAAGTTTGACTTTCTTCAAGTCTTAAAAATCAGAGCAGATTTTCTTTAAAATAAAGAGAGCTCGGTCGTTGTGCTGCAGAAAGATCAAGCAGTGCTTCTCAGTGTGGCTCTCTTGCTTGTGAATCGACAGCGGAGTTGTTCCTCTGAAGGCCAGGCCTCCCTGCGGGCCTCTTTATACTCTCCGTCGGACTATTTTAGGACGCAACACCTCACAGATCCAGTGGCAAGATTTGGAAGATGAGTAGCCCTCTGGTCAGATCCATCCCACTAGCCTGTCACAAGCCTCTGATACAGCTCACATCTCCAGACGTGACAGCCAGTAACCTCTGCCTCTGTTGTCACCCCCACATACCCAGATGCTTCCCACTTAAAGATAGTGGTGAAATCCCAATGGGGGGGGCTGGAGGCTTCTAGTAAACACCAGGCAGGTTAAAAATGGTTTATTGCTGGAGGGTGCCGGTGCCAGCGGCAGGGGCATGGCGGGGTGAAGTGCCAAGTGTAGGCTGTTGACCAGAAAACAGACCGGAAAGGCCGCTGTCTTCATAGTCATAGTCTATCTTAATCCCTGATGTGAGACACGGGATGGATAATGATCATTTCCAAAATGACTGAATGGTTTGCATCATCCTCTTTAGTACTGGTGGGAAATCGGTCATGCACATTTAAACAAAATAAGATTGTTTAAAGAAGCACAAATGCCAAACATTGTCTGGTTCAGGCTTCTCAGATGTGAAGATTTGCTGCTTTTCTCTGTTTTATTTCATTGTGTTTTTGGTTTAATATTGATCAGACAAAAAAAAAAAAAAAAAAAAAAAGCTGGGCTGTGGGAAATGTCGATGGTAAGTTTTCGCAATTTCCTGACTTTTTATAGACTCATGATTGAAAAAGAATTATCTACACACTAACTGAAAAATAACTTTCAGTTAAGTTTCAGCCCACTTGTCATGTCCCACAACACAAGGCATCTGTAATCTTACACCAGTGTAACACCGACTGACAGTAATGTTGACTGGGTCATTGCTCCACTTGAGGACACTGAGATCATGTCCTTGGTGTTTTTTCTAGGATTCAGGGGGTTTTATTAACCACGGGGGAGTTACATTCTACAATTTAAAAAAACTACACGTGGCAGGTGTTGTATAGGTTGCTATAATTTTACTCCTGGCAGCACAGAACTTTGAAACAGCATTCATGGCCAAGTGAATAAACAAAATCAGAAAAATGCAAATAATAAGAACAGTTTAGAGACCTTCTATTTGATGTCCGGTCTAACTTTTTAACAGAGGCAGTAGAGTAGCGTTTGGGGCATTTGGACTCATGACCTCAGTATTTCTGAAATCCTGGCTACGACCCTGAACGTAGAACAAACAAGTCTGGAGCCATGATAGCGTCATGCTAATGCCAGCACGCTAACATGTTGATGTTTAGCAGGTATTCTGTTCACCATCTTAGTTTAGCATGTTAGCCAATAAGCACTCAACACTATAGCTGAGAATGATGTATTTAGTTTTGCAGATATTTGCTCACAAACCAAAGTATTGGAAAACATTTTTTTGGACCTGATGAAGGCACTAGATGAAAAGTTAAGGGATCACCAGCGTCCGTAGGATTCATCCTCTGGGTGCTATGAATATCATGGGAATCCATCTAATAATTGTTGAGTTTCAGCCTGGACCAAAATTTTAGATGATGACTATAATTACTACTGTGTTCAGAACTGTCTACTGAGCAAATTTAGATATTGAGGTGTTCAATAGTCCCCAACTAGGGCTATACTGTATTACAGTATACATAGATTCTTGGTCACTTTTGTTTTATTACAGTCATTATAAATAGCAATAGAGTGTAATGGTTTTTTCCCTTCCCCTCCCTTGGAATAATACAGTTGTCAGTCTGGAGGTGCACTTCAACAAAAAACAAAAACTGAGGACAGATGTATTTTTATAATTTGTTTTGTTTATTGGCCACCATTTCATGTTTTCCACATCAATTTGGATATGATGGAATGCTTTATTAAGGTTCCCCCACCGCTGTACAGCTGTCAAACCCATCACCTTGCTCTACTCAAGCCTCCCCTCCCTGCCAAACAACAAAGTGACTCCAACAAACACACAGTACATTCATTCTCCTGTTCATGGACGACCAGAAAACATGAACTCGTCATTCAACTCATCACACAGCACTTTTTACACCATTCACACAGCACACTATGCACTCATACACACACACACACTGCTGTGGCAACAAGGGTGTTAGGTAGAGCCAAAAGGGATGCAGGAGGTACAGTATGGGTGAGGGGTGGGGCTGTGCAACTGTTCCCTCCCCGCTTCAGATATTATAGACACTACTCTCAGACCAACCTGACCAGTAAACTGTACCAATCTCTGTCTGCTTTAGTAACCACAAGAATCTCTGATTAGGCATGAATGCAGTGCGACCTATCAGAACCTGCTCCACAAACCATCCCAGGTCTGAGAGTGTGTCCAAGGGCCAACTCTGCCCCAACAGGACCAAACTGGCTACAGCTGGGCACAATGGTACATCATTAAAAATGACAAGTCCTAAATTAAAAAAAAATATATATAGTGAAAGCACTTAAATAAAAATAGGATTTCCCCCAAAAAGTTAACCTTTGTTGCTTTTAGAAAATAGTCAGTAGCCGTGCTGAAATAGGGAGAATGAACCGAGAAATCAGGGTATGAAGAACAAAAACAAAAGTAGACTTCCCCCCACCAATAGAAAGAAAATAATTGTCTCAGCTACAGATTTTTTTTTTTTTTGGGGGGGGGGGTGCTACACTGGATAAGCTCTGTGGGGTTATTTTAGTGAAGACATTGCAAATAAAAACACATCTATAGGATGGCCCCTTGTCCCCTGAGAGATCGGTCATTACAAAACCACCACACAAAACCCTGGTCCTCTGGATTGCTATTTGAGGGAAAAGAACATTGGCAGCCCCTCCCCCCCACCTACAAATACAGGTTACAACACTTATTTAGCTCGTACCCACACTTAACAATGGCAAGGATTTTGTTTTTGTTTTTTTTAAAGGAGGAGGGGAGCAAATTCATCAGGAAATGACAAACAAACATTTTTGAAAACTGGATCTCAATGCCATTTTTACATTTGGTTTAAAATATACAAGGCAAACAGCTGATGTGGAGCTTTGCAGAGAAGGCATTGAGGTCTCCCATAGAGGTGGTGCGCTGTTCCACAGAGTCGTCCCCCCCCCGGGTGGGACAAGACCAGTCTGGCCAGAAGTTGCAAGGTTGGAGATGTGGCTGGCAAAAAGGCCCTGCCATGCCACTGATGGACTGACTGAGTGACTGACAGGCTGGCTAGCAGGCCAGCTGGCTGACTGACTGACTGACTGAGAGGCAGTTAAAGGGGAAATATTAATGTTCACAGGACAGGGAAGGTCCACAAGGAAGTGAACGTGGTGATGGTGACTGGTTGGAAGGGTCGGGGCGGGACTCGTCTCCTCTCTCTCTCCTCTGCCAGCTCTTACAATTCGTCATGTCCGTCGTCGTCCTCACCGTCAGAGTCAGAGTCCTGTCCTTCTTCCACATCATCCAAATCCTGGAGAGCAGATGAGGAGAGGGTTGTTGAATAACACAGAATCTCTCAAATCTGGCAAGCATGCAGGTCTAGTTTATAGTGAATGCCCATAAACTAGACCTGCAAGGTGCACATGAGAGTCTTTATTATTATGAAATGTAAGCCGCCACCAGCATTCTACACAAGGCTACAATACTGGCTGCATTACAATAACAGTGCATTTTCCAGTGTTTTTAAATGGTAGTATGGGAGAGGTATTACTTTTTTTCTTATGATTTTGAAAACGTTAGTGAAATGTATCTGACATCATGAGGTTGTGACAAACACCTAACTAAAATTACCATCTGAACAAATCAAATCATTCGTCACTCAGCAGAATTTGTAACCAACACTGTGTCACAACCACATCTCGGCATAAAGTTGACATCTTTGTTTTTGCACGGCCATTCCTTCGTGTCTAGCCTGTCGACAGGTGGTGCGAGGAGATGTGTCAGATACAGGAAGGCCCTAATGCGGACTGCAGCGCTACACGTGCTGCTTTTATCTGCAGGCTCAGGTCTCCAGGGAAAGCCCAGTAAGAAGCTGGGACAGGCGACGATGGGATGGCATTAGCGGACAGCATTCAGATGGGCTGCGATTAGACTTCTGAGAAGGCATGGTGGCAATAGTGGAGTGGAAAGGTGCTAGTAAAGAGGATCCCACCTAATGTGCACTATACGCAGCAGAGTTGTAGCACATAGCGGAGCATGTCAAAGCTCAACATGCATCCTTCTGAATCTTTAACCAAGATATGGTGGAAAGTTTCTGACAGATTGATCAATATCATTTTCACAAAACGGTGCTGGCTATTGCTTATTGTCCATTTAAACATTTTGCACCTGGGAGTAAGTGTTCCACTTCTGGCATACTTTCTAAAAACAGCATGGACATTTTCTTCAGTTGGCTATTGGCCTCCCAACCTCACCAAAAAAGCCAAGTGGGTCAGTTCTAAGGTCACAGCCTAAAATCCTCAAAAGGGTTGGTCCCCTGAATCTATTTTGGGAAGCTAATAGGACTCAACTCCAAAAAAAAAAAAAAAAAGAAAAAAGGAATCTCAAAATAATATTAAGAATAATAATGCACGGGTCATTGAAAATGAGCCCATATTTCAGCAGATTAACTTTATGGCGAGGGTTTTCCAATATGTTGTGGGTGTACTTTCTGGTTCAAAATGTTTGTGCTTTATTGTAAACAACTTCGGTGTAACAGTCTGTGTAGTGAAAACATTCCCTAAACACCAATTATTCATCAAACAACTCTAGGAAAGGATGAGAACAATCAGCCTCTAAATCCTCACACTGCAGCTACTCTTTCAGTGTGGCAGCTGTTGTTCTTGTTTTAGTCACGGCCATCTCCAGTGTCCCTCATTTACGGCTACCTTCTCAATATTAATATGTCCCCACTGGTGTTAGGTAGTAGTACACAAAAAACAAAACAAAACAAAGCTATACTGAGTATACATGTGTGCACAGTCATAACACAGTCCAACCAAGCACTGCATACAAAGCTAGATTTTTGTGGGAGCATACTGCTTCTTTTATGTGGTAAACACACAGGAAAATACAAGCCAATACATCAAGATGACCTGAACAGCTAGCTACATTCATCAAAGCTCAGACACTGCCTGAGATAGTTTGTGAACAAGTCAAACATTTGTGTACAACAGTTTGTTTTGTTTTTTATTAAAAAAAAAAAAAGAAAAAAAAAGACAAAAAATAGGGGACAGACCACTATTTTTTCTTAACAGTTTCTTCTCAGAAGCTTCTTCTAATGAGGGTACAACTGTGCTGTAACTGTACTGCTTCCTATAAAGCGCCCGAATGATCTTACCTCTGTGTCCAGTTCGTCCTCGTCCTCATCTCCTGCTGGGGCACCGCCCTCCTTACCACCACTCTCCAGGAACTTGGTGAAGCCTTCCAGTGTTCTCTCCCCGTTGTAATCAATCACCTGTTGATCACACATTATTTCTGATAAATGTCAGGATTGTGTCTTATCACCATCCCAAAAAAAAAAAAGTCTATAAAAAAGGCAAGCATGAATGCAAGGGTTTAATTACAAAAATATCACTGAGCTTTGACACTGTGCCATTTAAAAAGCAGCCAATAAACTTTGGCGCTCAGTCTTAAAATGGTGCCAATAAGTTGTCCAGAGATGATCTATGAGCAGTGACACAGCAACAAGCCAGTGGGGTGACTGCTAAAATAAGGTTGCACTTGAAAAGGACAATCAAAAAAGGACTTCTGCAAAGCTACCAAATTAATTTTTTGTTATTTAATCCAGCCATAACGACCTGCTACACAGCACCTGATGGCTGCCACTGCAGCTCCATCCTTTCTTAGCCTTCTCCTGGGTCTTCTGCATGCTTCATCTAAGTAGAGGGTCATGGGCTAATCCTTAGACTCACTGTGGCATGGCCCCACTATATACCACTCATTTAAGATTGCTAAAATGAAGGCTGGCACGTAAAGGCCTGGTCAGTAAAGTCGCACTTTGGAGAGAGGCAGGTGTAAGCTCAGCAGAGAGTCTCAATGTGAGTGAAGTCATCGAGCAGGAATCTATAAAGAACCAAACACCAACATAATGGTGCAGAAACTTACAAGGCCAGCAAGCTCAGGTTTCTGCAGATGGTTAACGCTGCTAAATCAAGAGGCACTAATGATACTTGGGAGGCCCCTATGGCAATCATTTTGGATCCAAATAACCACTCAGATCACTATAACTCACAACTGCAAAGGCATGTAATGAATAAGAGGGTGAACCCGATAATTACGGGCGGAACAGAGATGGAAGGATTATAGATCAGTCAACACAAATGGAGATGTTTGCAGAAGAACCTGAAGATAAGAGAGATGATACCCATCAAATATTTAATCTCCCTCTCTGCTGATGGATCAAATGTAACAGAGAAAAAAAAAAAAATGTCTAGAAAATGAGGAACACTCACCTTGCGCTCTTCCCCTGCAGGGAAGAATTTAAGAGTGGGGAAGCTGTGGACTTTGACAGCTTCGATCTCATTGGCTGTGGAGTCCATCTTAGCCACGATGGTGTCAGCGCTGTCCTTATA